>NC_069708.1:24134498-24767085 GCF_023699985.2 Odocoileus virginianus
TTCTTGTCACTACAGAATAGTTTAACTCCATATTCTGATAATTTTCCTCCAAAACTGTCCCTGCCAGATTGAACCTCAGATTGTTTTCCTTTGCAATCTGGTTTGGTGCCTAATTTCAGCTCTTCTCTTGATTCTTCTTTCAGCTGGCTAAGACTGGCATGCCCTCTATCATCTCTTGGTATCTGACCAGATTCAGTTTTCTTACTCTTTCCTGCCTCACTACTCTTGTCAAGCCTTTGATCTTCACAGAGTCCCATTATTCTATGTATCTTAAAAATGTTACTTGTCCTTGGTCAGTTTGAGTGGAGGAGACAATTGCTCTGAACTCAATGCCAGCTTCTTAAATGAGGAATATGAGCCACATCTGTCTCAAATGCATATTTAAATTTCAAGATATTTTCAAATCTCAAGTTTCACAAAATTACTTAAGTATATTATCATAGATCTTATATTACAGATAAAATTTGAGGTAGGGGTCCACATGACATCAGCAAGATAGCAGAATAGTTTTGTTTTGTTTTGCTTTGTTTTGTTTTGTTTTGTTACCATCATCCCCCCCCCCCAACAGAACATTGATTTTGGTCTCTTCTGGGTAAGAATATCTTTGAGGGAGTCCAAGGATTCACTGGAGAATTTACAGCACACTGTTGGAGCAAAAAATCCACGGATAGATGTAATGAAAGGGTAAAAAGTCATTTCACTTTAACCACAACACTCTTACCCAAAGGTAACACAACTTAGTTCCAAGATAGACCTCCCCAGTCTATGATTTCTCCCATGTGGGAAAGTGTAGCATACTAAGTGAGTGCCTTGCTTCTCCAGATATGTGGGATGTTGCCCAAGAGCCCACTTCTTTTTCCTCTCATGTAGCACAATAAGCTTATCAGCATGACTAAGATGTTGAGAGAACATGGAAGCACAGAATGAAGATTCAGAACTTATCAAAAGGCTCTAGATCCATTCAGTTGTTTCATGGACTATATCACAAAGCCCACCAATAAGATGTTTGTGACATCTCAACTGTGAACCCCATCAACTAGCCCAGAAGCACATCTAATTTTCTGTATGTCTCATGCACCCCTTGTGACTGTTTCCTTGTGTGCAACACTACAGAGCTACAGATACCAAATGCAAGCCTTTGCAAATGGTTCACAAGCATATGCACAAAATCAGTTTTCCTCTGTGGGATTGAGAGAAGGAAGAAAATCTTGAGTATTTCCAGTCATCACCTTGTGGAAAACAAACAAGTTTCTCTGCATCCAGCATGGATTTGCATAATCAAAAGAAGGCATACAATATTAAGAATGATGCCTCCAGAGGATATAAGAGGAGTGGAGCAGGTATAGCCATAGAATATGTCTGATAGAGCCTCAGAATCCCTACCCAGGGTGAGTGGTGAAGTTTTGTTTTCCTTAAGTCAGTCTCGAAAGAATAGGGGAGGTGATTACTTCTACAAGTGCAAAGAGAGCAACACAAGACTTCAAGGAATGTTAAAAAATCAAGGGAACATAATTCCACCAAAGGAACATAATAATTTTCTAGTAACCGACACCAAAGAAATGGAGATCTAAAATTTGCCTGACAAAGAATTCAAAGCAATTATTTTAAGGAAGCTCAAATGGATACAACAGAGTACAGTTAAATAACTCAACTCCCTCCCCTCCGACCCATAGGGAGGGATGATCCCCTGGAAGAGGGCATGGAAGCTCACTCCAGTATTCTTGCCTGGAGAATCCAATGAACTGAGAAGCCTGGTGGGCTACAGTGAATAGGGTCACAAAGAGTCAGACATGACTGAAGCAACTGAGCTCACACACATTCAGAGATGCCTAAATATGTTCAACCCAAAGTTGACTTATATGATACATATTATAATCAAATTATCAAAAATTAAAGGTAAATATAATTTTGAAATCATCAAGAGTAGAGACTTGTCATGTACAAGGTAATTCATACAAAGTTATCTGTAGTTTCTCAGCAGAAACACTGCAGGCCAGAAGAGAGAGGTATAAAGTATTCAAATACCTAAAGAAAAATCAAACCCAAAACTGTACTTTTACTGTCAAAGTTGTCATTCATAAGTAAAGGGAAAATAAGTTTCCCCAGCAAATAGAAGGTGAAACACTTCAATACCACTAGGGTTGTCTTATTAGAAAGTTCAAAGGGATTTCTTCAAGCTACATTATTGCTGTTGAGTCACTAAGTAGTGTCCGAATCTTTGCAACCCCATGGGCTACAGAACACCAGGCTTCCCTGTCCTTCACTATTCAGGGAGTTGACTCAAATTCATGTCCACTGAGTCAGTGAGGCCTTGCAAACGCCTTATCTTCTGTCACCCTCCACTTATTCTGCCCTCAATCTTTCCCAGAGTAAGAGTCTTTTCCAATGAGTCAGTTCTTTGCATCAGGTGGCCAAAGTATTGGAGGTTAAGCTTCAGCATTAGTCCTTCCAGTGAATATTCAGGGTTAATTTCCTTTAGGATTGACTGGTTTGATCTCCTTGCTATCCAAGGGACTCGCAAGAGTCTTCTCCAGCACCACAGTTTGAAAGCAACTATTGTTTGGTGCTCAGCCTTCTTTATGATTCAATTCTCACATCCATACATGACTACTGAAAAAACCATAGCTTTGACTATATGGACCTTTGTCAGCAAAGTGGTCTCTCTGATTTTTAGCACACTATCTAGGTTTGTCATAGCATTTTTCCGAAGGAGAAAGCATCTTTTAATTTCGTGGCTTCAGTCACCATCCACAGTGAGTTTGGAAACCAAGAAAATAAAATCTGTCACTGTTTTCACTTTTTCCACATCCATTTGCCTTAAAGTGACGGGACCAAATGCCATGATCTTAATTTTTTGAATGCTGAGTTTTAAGCCGACTTTTTCACTCTCCTCTTTCACTTTCATCAAGAGGCTCTTTAGTTTCTTTTCATTTTCTCCCGTTAGAGTGGTATCATCTGCATATCTGAGGTTACTGATATTTCTCCTGGCAATATCGATTCCAGTTTGTGAATAATCCAGCCCAGCATTTCACATGATGTACTCGGTATGTAAGTTTAAAAAGAAGGGTGATATATACAGCCTTGTCATACTCCTTCCCCAATTTAAACCAAGTCAGTTCTTCCATTAAGGTTCTATCGCTTTCTTCTTGACCCACATACAGGTTTCTCAGTACACAGGTAAGGTGCTATGGTACTCCCATCTCTTTAAGAATTTTCCACAGTTTGTTGTAATCCACACAGTCAAAGGCTTCAGTGTAATCAATGAAGCAGAGGTAGATTTTTTTTTTCTGGAATTCCTTTGCTTTCTCCATGATCCAACAAATGTTGACAATTTGATAACTTGTTCCTCTGACTTTTCTAAACCCAGCTTGTACATCTGGAAGTTTTCAATTCACATACTGCTAAAGCTTAGTTTGAAGGATTTTGAGCATAACCTTACTAGCATGTGAAATGAGCCTAATTGTACAGTAGTTTGATCATTCATTGGCATTGCCCTTCTTTGGAATTGGAATGAAAACTGATTTTTTTCTAGTCCTGTGGTCACTTCTGACTTCCAAATTTGCTAACATGTTATGTGCAGCACTTTGACAGCATCATTTTTAGGATTTTGAATAGCTCAACTGGAATTCTATCACCTCCATTAGCTTTGTTCATAATAATGCTTCCTAAGGCTCACTTGACTTCACATTCCAAGATGTCTGGAACTAATATTAGTGACCACACCATTGTGGTTATCTGGATCATTAAGATCTTTCTTCTATAGTGTTTCTTATATTCTTGCCGCCTCTTCTTAATCTCTTCTGTTTCTGTTAGCTCCTTACTGATTTTCTCATTTATAGTGCCCTTCTTTGCATGAAATGTTCCCTTGATATCTTCAATTTTCCTGAAGAGACCTCTAGTTTTTCCCATTTTATTGTTTTTCTCTATTTCTTTGCATTATTCATATAAAAAGACCTTCTTATCTCTCCTTGCTGTTCTTTGTAACTTTGCATTCTTTTGGGTATATCTCTCCCTTTCTCCCTTGCCTTTCACTTCTCTTTTTCTCACCTTTTTGTAATGCCTCCTTGGAAAATGACTTTGCCTTCTTTTATTTATTTTTCTTGGAGATGATTTTGTTCACTACCTCTTGCACAATTTTACAAACCTCTGTCCATAGTACTTCAGGCACTCTCTCTTCCAGATCTAATCACTTGAATCTATTTGACACCTCTACTCTATAATGACAATTGATTTGACTTAGGTCAGACCTGAATGGTCTAGTGGTTTTTCCTACTATCCTCCACTTAAACCTGAATTTTGCAATAAGAAGCTCATGATCTGAGTCATGATTTTGGTACAGAAATATTGTGAGAATTACTAAAATGTGAAACACAGACACGAAATGAGCAAATGTTATTAGAGAAATAATGCTGATAGAATTGTCCAACACATTTTTTCAAAAAGTGAAATATCTGTGATGTGCAGTAAAATGAGGTAAACCTGTTTATGCATCTAATAACAAAATTTCAAAGTGTGTGAGATAAAAGTGACAGAATTGAAGGCAAACAAAGATAAGTAAACACTAATTGTTGGAGACTTAGTCTAGCAATTTGATAAACGAAAGATCTAGGCACAATATCTCCAAAATAGAAGGCCTCAACAATAGTACAAAACAACCCGAATTCCAAAGGTTGCAGAATAGTAGGTCAATATACAAAACTCAACTGTGTATGCCCACTATCAGGGAAAACTCACAAAAAAAAACCAAAACGATTCAGTTTATAAAACATGAAAAATAATAAAGTACTTAGGAATAAATACTTAGGGATTCTCTCATAGCTCAGTTGGTCAAGAATATGCCTGCAATGTAGGAGACCCCAGTTCAATTCCTGGGTTTGGAAGATCCACTCAAGAAGGGACAGGCTAGCGACTCCAGTATTCTTGGGATTTCTTTGTGTCTCAGCTGGTAAAGAATCCGTTTGCAATGTGGGAGACATGGATTCAATCCCTGGGTTGGGAAGATCCTCTGGAGAAGGCTACCCACTCCAGTATTCTGCCCTGGAGAATTCCGTAGACTGTATATTCCATGGCGTCGCAAAGAGTCGGACACAACTGAGAGACTTGCAATTTCACTTTCATTTAGGAATAAATATTTTAAGGTAGTGCAAAACTTTTCAATGAAAGTTTTAAACCACTTTGAAAATTCAAGAAGATAAAAATAATTGGGAAACATTCCATATTCATGATTGGAAAACAATATATTTTAGAGGGCAATAATTTCCACTTTATACTCTTTGCAGTCAAAGATGTAGAAGCTCTATACAGTCAGCAAAAACAAGACCAGGAGCTGACTGTGGGTCAGATCATGAACTCCTTAGTGCAAAATTCAGACATAAATTGAAGAAAAGTAGGGAAAACCACTAAACCATTCAAGTATGATCTAAATCAAATCCCTTACATTTATACAGTGTAAGTGACAAATATATTCAAGGGATTGGATCTGATAGACAGAGTGCCTGAAGAATTATGGATGGAAGTTAATGACATTGTACAGGAGGCAGTGATCAAGACCATCCCCAAAAAAAAGAAATGTAAAAAGGCTAAATGGTTGTCTGAGGAGACCTTACAAATAGTCGAGAAAAGGAAAGAAGAAAAAGGCAAAGGAGAAGAGAAAAGATAAACCCATCTAAATGTAGAGTCCCAAAGAATAGTAAGGAGAGATAAGAAAGCATTTCTAAGTTATCAATGCAAAAAAATAGAGGATAACAATAGAATGGGAAAGACTAGAGATGTCTTCAAGAAAATTAGAGATACAAAGGGAACATTTTGTGGAGAGATGTTTGCAATAAAGGACTTAACATAAGCAGAAGATATTAAGAAGAGGTGGCAAGAATACATGAAGAACTATTTTTAAAAAAGATCTTAATGACTCAGATAGCCACGATGGTGTGATCACTCACCTAGAGCCAGACATCTTGGAATGCAAATTTAAGTGGGCCTTTGGAAGCATCACTACAAAAAAAACTAGTAGAGGTTTTGGAATTCCAGCTTAGCTATTTCAAATCCTAAGGATGATGCCGTTAAAGTACTGTACTCAATATGCCAGCAAATTTGGAAAACTCAGCAGTGGCCACAGGACTGGAAATGTTCAGTTTTCAAGGCAATGCTGAAGAATGTTCAAACTACTGCACAATTGCACTCATCTCACACACTTCCAAAGTTATGCCAAAAATCCTACAAGAAAAGGCTTCAATAGTATGTGAAGTGAGAATTTCTAGATGTTTGAGCTGGTTTTAGAAAAGCCAGAGGAACCAGTGATCATCAAATTGCCAACATCTGTTGGATCATAGAAAAAGGAAGAGAATTCCAGAAAAACAACTACTTCTACTTCACTTATTATGCTAAAGCCTTTGACTGTGTGGATAACAAACTGTGGAAAATTCTTCAAGAGATTGGAATACCAGACCACCTGACCTGTCTCTTGAGAAGTCTGTATGCAGGTCAAGAAGCAACAGTTAGAACTGGACATGGAAAAATGGACAGTTGCTTCTTGACCTGCATACAAGTTTCACAAGAGGCAGGTAAGTTGGTCTGGTATTCCCATCTCTTGAATAATTTTCCACAGTTTGTTGTGAGCCGCACGCTCAAAGGCTTTAGTGTAGTCAGTGAAGCAGAAATAGATGTTTTTCTACAATTCTCTTGCTTTTTCTATGATCCAACAGATGTTGGCATTTTGACCTCTGGTTCTTCTGCCTTTTCTAAATCCAGCTTGAACAACTGGAAGTTCTCAGTTCATGTACTGTTGAAGCCTGGCTTGGAGAATTTTGAGCATTACTTTACTAGCTTGTGAAATGACTGCAATTGTGTGATAGTTTTAACATTCTTTGGCATTGCCCTTCATTGAGATTGGATTGAAAACTGACCTTTTCCGGTACTGTGGCCATTGCTGAGTTTTCCATATTTGCTTGTATATTGAGTGCCCTTATTTCACAGCATCATCTTTTAGGATTTAAATTAGCTAAGCTAGAATTCCATCATCTCCACTAGCTTTGTTCCTAGTGATGCTTCCTAAGGCCCACTTGACTTCATATTCCAGGATGTCTGGCTCTAGGTGAGTGATCACACCATCGTGGTTATATGGCTCAATAAGATCTTTTTTTTTTTTTAATAGTTCTTCTATGTATTCTTGCCACCTCTTCATAATATCTTCTCCTGTTATATCCAAGGGTTTCTGTCCTTTAATGTGTCCATCTTTGCATGAACTATTCCCTTGGTATCTCTAATTTTCTTGAAGACATCTCTAGTCTTTCCCATTCTATTGTTTTCCTCTATTTTTTTGTGTTGATCATTTAGAAAGGCTTTCTTAACTTTCCTTGCTATTCTTCGGAACTCTGCATTTAGATGGATATAACTTTCCTTTTCTCCTTTGACTTTTCCTTCTCTTCTTTTCTCAGCTATTTGTAAGGTCTCCTCAGACAACTGATTTTCCTTTTTATATTTATTTTTCTTGGGGATGGTCTTGATCCCTGCTTCCCATACAATATCATGAACCTCTGTCCATAGTTCTTCAGGCACTCTGTCATATCCAATCCCTTGAATCTATTTGTCACTTCTAGTGTATAATCATAAGAGATTTGATTTAGGTCATACTTGAATTGCCTAGTAGTTTCCCCTACTTTCTTCAGTTTAAGTCTGAAGTTTGCAATAAGGAGTTCATGATCTGAGCCACAATCAGCTCCTGGTCTTGTTTTTTCTGGCTCCAGTATTATTGGGCTTCCCTTGTGGCTCAGATAGTAAAGAATATGCCTGCAATGTGGAAGACCTGGGTTCAGTCCCTGGGTTGTGATGATCCCCTGGAGAAGGGAAAGACTACCCACTCCAGTATTCTGGCCTAGAGAATTCCATGGACTGTATAAGCCATGGGGTTGCAAATAGTCTTACATGATTGAGCAACTTTCAAACATCACACAGAGCTTTCCCATCTTCGACTGCAAAGAATATAATCAATCAGATTTCGGTATCGACCATCTGGTCATGTCCATGTGTAGAGTCATCTCTTGTGTTCTTGTAAGACACTGTTTGCTATGACCAATGAGTTCTCTTAGCAAAACTCTGTTAACCTTTGCCCTGCTTTATTTTATACTCCAAGGCCAAACTTTCCTGTTATTCAAGATATCTCTGGACTTCCTACTTTTGTGTTCCAGTCCCCTATAGTGATAAAAAGACTTCTTTTTTTTGGGGGGGGGTGTTAGTTCTGGAAGATCTTGTATATCTTCATAGAACCATTCAATTTCAGCTTCTTTGGCATTAGTGGATCAGTAGTTTGGGCATTGATTTGGATTACTGTGATACTGAGTTGTTTGCCTTGGAAATGAAAAGAGATCTTTCTGTCATTTTTGAGACTGCACTCAAGTACTGCATTTTGGACCTTTTTGTTGACAATGAGGTCTACTCCTTTTCTTCTCAGGGATTCTTGCCCACAGTAGTAGGTATAATGGTCATTTGAATTAAATTTACCCATTCTGGTCTATTTTAGTTCACTGATTCCTAAAATGTTGATGTTCATTCTTGCCATCTCCTGTTTGACCACATCCAACTTACCTTGATTCATGGACCTAACATTCCAGGTTCCTATGCAGTATCGTTCTTACAGCATTGGACTTTACTTTCACCACCAGACACATCCATAATTGGATGTTTCCACTTTGGTTCAGCCTCTTTGTTCCTTCTGGAGCTTTTTCTCTGCTCCAGTAGCATATTGGGCACCTACTGACCTGGGGAGTTCATCTTTCAGTGTCAAATATTTTTTACTTTTCATATTGTTTATGTTTATGTGGTTCTCCAGGCAAGAATGCTGAAGTGGTTTGCATTCCCTTCTCCATTGGACCACGTGTGTGTGTGTGTGTGTGTGTGTGTGAATGAATTTAGTGTCTATGTATATATAATTGGAATTAAGCTAAAGTAAAATTGAAGTTTATTCTTAACATCAACTTGGATATGATAAGTGTTATATCTACTACTAAGAAAATAACTCTAAACAATATGAAGTGAAAACAAATTAAAGGAATTAACATGTTACACTAGAATATGTTCACTTAACACAAAAGAAGGCAGAAGAAAAATTGAGAAACCAAAAAGATGAGAGATTTAGAAAACAAAATTGGATGCAACAAAAGCAGTGCTTAGAGGGGAATTCATACCCATAGAAGCTCACCCTAGGAAACAAGAAAGATATCATCAATAGCTTACACATTCAGTTTAAAACATTAAAACAAAAACAAATAAAACCCAAAACAAGAAGTTAAAAAAAATCAGAACAAGATTAATAAAATAGAGAGTAGAATGGAAAAGTGAAAATTAATTAAAAAATTGAGTTTTATTTTAAAAAATCAATGAAATTAAAACCAGTAACTACACTAAGAGAGAGAGAGAGAGAGAGAGAAATATGTCTCAAATTACTTAAATAATAAGGAAAAGAACTGTCATAGCTACTAACTTTGCAGAAATGAAAAGAATAATAAGGGAATATTATGAATGACTATTTGCCAGAAAACTAGATGACATAGATAAAATCGTCAGATTGGAAGAAAACCACAAAATACAAAAAATGACTCAGAAGAAATTGACAATTCAAATACATAAAAAATACAGAGATTTAATTAGTAATCAGAAAGCTCCCCTCCCCCCCCAAGAAAAAGCTCAGAACCAGGTGGATCACTGGAAAATTCTACCAAACTTTTGAAGAAGAATTAATATAAACTCCATGAAGTTTTCCAAAAGAGAGAAGAGAAAAGAGCACTGTCCAGCTTATTTTATGAGGTCAGTATTACCTTCATGTCAAATCTAACAAATATATCACAAGAAAACTACAGACTAATAACTTTTATGAATAGAAAATAAAAATTCTCAACAAAATACTAGAAAACTGAATGTAGCAGTACAAAAAAGATTATATAACACGGCCAAGTGGAATTTATCCCAGGAATACAAGGTTGGCTTGACATAAACAACAAATTGATATAATAGGCCACATGAATAGAGGAGAAAACCAAATTACCATTTCAATACATGCAGAAAAAAAAGCAGTTGACCAAATGCAGCAACCCTTCTCAAGAATATAGATAAAAATAAAAAAATTAAAAAAGAATATAGATAAAAATAAATTTCCTCAACATGATAAAGAGTAGCTGTTACAAAAACACAGTTGATACAATTAACTTAATTGTAAAAAACTGAAATGTTGCCCCTAAGAGCAGAGATAAGACAAGGATGCCCTCTCTTGTCAGTTCTATTAAACTCTGTGTCAGAAATTCCAGCTGGGTAACTGAGCAAGAAAATGAAATAAAATTATTCAGATTAGAGAGAAAGATGTAAAACTAACTCTATTTGCAGATGAAATGATCTTGCACATAAAAAGGCTGAAGATTTCAGGATAAAAGATCAATATACAAAAGGCAATTTTGATATTTGGTTCAAGATGGCAGAGTAGAAGCAAATGCACTCATCTCCTCCTGTGAGAGCACCAAAATTGCAACTAGTTGTTGAACAACCATCCACAGGAGGATGCTGGAACTCACCAAAAAAAAATGCCTCACATCCAAAGACAAAGAAGAAGCCACAGTGAGACTGTAGGAGGGGTGTAATCACAATAAAATCAAATCCCATACCCACCAGGTGAATGGCCCACGAACTGGAGAACAATAATACCAAAGAAGTTGCCCCACTGTTGGGAGGGTTTTGAATCCCATTTCAGGCTTCCAAGTCTGGGACCTGACAAAAGGACTGGGAATCCCAGGGAATCTGACCTTGGAGGCCAATGAGATTTGATTATAGGACTGTCACAGGACTGGGGGAATCAAAGACTCCAATCTTGGAGGGCACAAACAAATTCTTGTGTGCACCAAGACCCAGAGGAAAGGAGCAGTGATCCCACAGAAGACTGAATCAAAATTACCTGCTAGTGTTAGAGGGTCTCCTGTGGAGACATGGGTTAGCAGGAGCTCACCACAGGGATGAGGACACTGGGAGCAGAAGTCTGAGATGGTCCTCCTTGGCTTAAGCCCTCTTTATGGTCACCATTAACCCTGACATAGAACCCATAGACCTCAGGGCTGGGTTGCCTCATTCCAAACAACTACCAGGGAGAGGGTGAAACCCCACCCATCAGCAGATAATTGGATTAAAGCTTTACTGAGCAAGGCCCTGAACACCAGAGCAAGACCCAGCTTTTCTCACTCCAGCCGCTCCCATCTATAAGCTTGCAGAAACCTTTTAGCCTCCTCCATCAAATGCAGACAAAAGCAAGACAGTTCCAGAAAAACATATATTTCTCCTTTATTGGCTACATCAAAGCCTTCGACTGTGTGGATCACAATAAACTGTGGAAAATTCTGAAGGTGATGGGAATACCAGACCACCTGACCTGCCTCTTGAGAAACCTGTATGCAGGTCAGGAAGCAACAGTTAGAACTGGACATGGAACAACAGACTGGTTCCAAATAGGAAAAGGAGTGTGTCAAGGCTGTATATTGTCACCCTGCTTATTTAACTTATATGCAGAGTACATCATGAGAAACGCTGGGCTGGAAGAAGCACAAGCTGGAATCAAGATTGTCTGGAGAAATCTCAATAACCTCAGATCTGCAGATGACACCACCCTTATGGCAGAAAGTGAAGAGGAACTAAAAAGCCTCTTGATGAAAGTGAAAGAGGAGAGTGAAACAGTTGGCTTAAAGCTCAACATTCAGAAAACTAAGATCATGGCATCTGGTCCCATCACCTCATGGGAAATGGGGAGACAGTGGAAACAGTGTCAGAGTTTATTTTTTTGGCTCCAAAATCACTGCAGATGGTGATTGCAGCCATGAAATTAAAAGACGCTAACTCCTTGGAAGGAAAGTTATGACCAACCTAGATAGCATATTAAAAAGCAGAGACATTACTTTGCCAACAAAGGTCTGTCTGGTGTAGGCTATGGTTTTTCCAGTGGTCATGTATGGATGTGAGAGTTGGACTGTAAAGAAAACTGAGCACTGAAAAACTGATGCTTTTGAGCTGTGGTGTTGGAGAAGACTCTTGAGAGTCCCTTGGACTGCAAGGAGATCCAACCAGTCCATCATGAAGGAGATCAGTCCTGGGTGTTCATCGGAAGGACTGATGCTGAAGCTGAAACTCCAATACTTTGGCCACCTCATGCAAAGAGTTGACTCACTGGAAAAGACCCTGATACTGGGAGGGATTGGGAGCAGGAGGAGAAGGGGATGACAGAGGATGCGACTCGATGGACATGAGTTTGAGTAAACTCTGGGAGTTGGTGATGGACAGGGAGGCCTGGCATGCTGCAATTCATGGGGTCGCAAAGAGTCGGACACGACTGAGCGACTGAACTGAACTGAACTGATCAAAGGCAGACAGAAGAAGAACCGCAGTCCCCCAGTGGCCAAGACAAAAACTGCATGACAGAAAGGCAATCAAGATGAAAAAGCAGAAAGTTATGTTCCAGATGAAGGGACAAGTTAAAACCCCAGAAAGAAAAGTGAAAGTGTTAGCCACTCAGTCATGTCCAACTCTTTGTGACCCCACAGACTCCTCTGCCAGGCTCTTCTGTCCATGGGATTCTTCAGGCAAGAATACTGGAGTGGGTTGCCATTCCCTTCTCCAGGAGATCTTTCTGACCCAGGGATTGAGCCCAGGTCTCCTGAATTGCAGACAGATTCTTTACCATCTGAGCCACTAGGAAAGCCCTATAAAAACCACAGAAAAACAATTAAATGAAGTTGAGATAGGCAATCTTCCAGAAAAAGAATTCAAAATAATGATAGTGAAGATGATCCAGGATCTTGGGAAAACAATGGAGAAGATGCAAGACATGTTTACCAAAGACCTAAAAGAACTAAAGAACAAACAAACAGAGATTAATAATACACTAGAAGGAATTAATAGCAAAATGACTGAGGCAGAAGAACGGATAAGTGACCTGGAGGACAGAATGAGGGAAATCACTGCCACAGAACAAAATATAGAAAAATAAAAGAATAAATAGAAATAGAGTCAGCCTAAGAGACCTATGGAACAATATTAAATGTACCAGCATTTGCATTATAGGGGTTCCAGAAGGAAAAGAGAGACAGAAAGGACCTAAGAAAGTATTTGAAGACATAGTAGCTGAAAATTTCCCTAACATGTGATAGGAAATAATTAACCAAGTCCAGGAAGTGCAGAGTCCCAGGCAGGATAAGCCCCTAAGGAGGAACACACCAAGACACATAGTAATCAAACTGACAAAAGTTAAAGACAAAGGTAAAATATTGAAAGCAACAAGAGAAAAGTGGCAAATAACATACAAGGGAACTCCCATCAGGCTATCAGCTGATTTCTCAACAGAAACTCTACAAGCCAAAAGGGAATGGCATGATATATTTAAAGTGAGGAAAGAGAATAACCTATAGCCAAGAATACTCTACCCAGCAAGACTCTCATTAAGATTTGATAGAGAAATCAGAAGCTCTCCAGACAAGCAAAATTTAAGAGAATGCAGCACCACCAAACCGGCTTTACAACAAATGTTAAAGCAAATTATCTATGGAGGAAACACAAGAGAAGGAAACGATCTACAGAAAATAAACCCAAAACAATTAAGAAAACAGTAACAGGATCAAATGAACCAACCAAAAGGTATATACTGGCTGGGCAAATGAAAACATGTGCATGTATGCACTTCTACTTACCACATCACTCTGTTTGATCCCCCCCTTGCAATTTTATGTAATTATTTTATATGTTTAGGTTAATAATGTTCCCATTATGGCTGGAATTGTAATTATCTTTTATTTTTTGTCTGGCTATTGACTGCGAAACTGATTATCTTTTACTATTGTGATCATGTAACTATTACTCAGTACCATTGTATCATGATTGGTCAACAGAAAAATCATAGAACTCTATATCATCAAAACAATGATTTAATAGAAACACCTGTAATCACTTTTTAAAATCCAGACACATATAGGAATTAGCTTGGAATTTGTTGAAATATACAAATGACTAGATATTGCTCTTTTTTCTCCAGAACTCCAGATATTTCTAATGAGCAGTATGATTAAAAACAACTGGACTTTATGATGATTGTTTACTATGATCTAGTTTGTTCACTTTTTTCCTATTTTATATTTAGTGCTCCCATTTCATTTAGTTTGTGTTTTCCAATTTCTCCATCTTTTCTTTTTTCTGATGCTCTTTCCAGAGGCTTTATCAAGCATAGTAGAAGTGCTTTTGTATACATATGTAAATAATATGTGTAATATATATATATGAATTTTTGCTTAAATAAAAAATTTATAACATTTTCATTCCACTTGTCTGACTTAGTATGAATAGAATGCTAGATTTCTAATTTTTAAAAAAATAGACATACAACAAGAAATAAAGGTGTACTGTACAGCACAGAACTATAACCAGTATCTTATAATCATCTATAATGTAAAATAATTTCAAAAATAATGTATGTGTATATGCATAACTGAGTCACCTTGTTAAGTCAACCATACTTCAATAAAATATACAGTGGGAAATGCCCACTGTATATCAAATACTATCAATGTGGAAACCAAAAACAAATTTAAGAAAATTGTTCCACTAATATTACTTCAAAACATAGAATATTCTAGAATAAATTTATTAAAGTCTATGTAAAATATATTCTGAAAGAAAATTGTCTTTGTTGCAAAACACTTTTGAAACAAAATTACTAAGTAAATGAAACACATGTGGAAAATGTCCATGTTCATGGGTTGAAAGACAATATTGTTGCTAAAAATGATGATGTTCCCGAAGTTATTTACAGATTCAAAGCAATCTGTATCAAACTCTGAGTTGACTTACTTTCAAAGTTTTAAAGCTGATTCTAAAATTCTTATGGAAATATAATGGGCCCAGAAGTACAAAGCAACCTGGAAAAAATTAATAATGTTGGAGATTTTAACACTTACTACAAAGCAGTGGCAATCAAGGCTGTGTTGTACTGGTATAAGGCTAGACATAGATTAATGGAATAGAACTGAGAGTTCAGAAATTCTCCACCTTTACAGTCAACTGACTTTTAACAAAGGTGCCAATACAATGAAAGAGCTATGCCACTCGATGCTGTTCAGTTGTGAAGCTGTGTCTCATTCTTCGCTCCCCCATGGACTGCATCATGCCAGGTTTCTCTGTTCCTCACCATCTCCTGGATTTTGCCCAAATTCAAGTCTGTTGAGTCGATAATGCTGTCCAATCATCTCATCATCCAACCATCTCATCCTCTGTCACCCTCATCTCCTGCCTTCACTCCAATTCCAATTCCATTCCAGTTCATTCCAATTCCAATTCCAATTCATTCCAATGAGTCAGCTGTTCGCATCAAGTGGCCAAAATGTTGAAGCTGCAGCTTCAGCATCAGGACTTCCATAGGGTATTCAGGGTTGATTTCCTTTAAGACTGACTGGTCTGATCTCCTGGCTTTACAAGAGTCTTCTCTCAAGAGTCTTCTCCAGCACCACAGTTCAAAAGCATCAATTCTTCAGCTCTCTGCCTTCTTTATGGTTCAGCTGTCACAACAGTATGTGACCACTGGAAAGACCATAGCCATGACTGTTCAGACCTTTGTCAGTGAAGTGATGTCTCTGCTTATTAACACACTGTGTAGATTTGACATAGCTTTTCTGCCAAAAAGAAATCATCTTTTTATTTCATGGCTACAGTCACAATCCACAGTGATTTTGGAGCCCAAGAAGAGGAAATCTGTCACGGCTTTCACCTTTTCCTTTTCTATGTGCCATGAAGAGATGGGACCAGATGCCATGATCTTAGGGTTTTTTTTTTTCTTTCAAATATTGAGTTTTAAGCTAGTTTTTTTTTTCACCCTCCTCCTTCACCCTTATCAAGAGGCTCTTTAGTTCTTCTTTGCTTTTTGCATTAGAGTGGTATCATCCGGATATCTGTGGTTGTGAATATTTCTCCTGGCAATCTTGATTCCAGCTTGCAACTCATCCAACCCAGCATTTCTCTTGATGTGCTCTGTGTATAAGTTAAATGAACAGGATGACAATAACACAGACTTGTCCTACTCCTTTCTCAATCCTGAACCAGTCAGTTTTTCCATAGAGGTTTCTAACTGTTGCTTCTTGACCTGCATACACGTTTCTCAGGAGACTGGTAAGATGGTCTGTTATTCCCATCTTTTTAAGATTTATCCACAGTTTGTTGTGATCCACACAGCCAAAGGCTTTAGAATAGTCAATGAAACAGAGGTAGATGTTTTTTCTGGAATTCTCTTGCTTTCTCTATGATCCAGAAAATGTTAGCAATTTGATCTCTAATCCCTCTGCCCTTTATAAACCCAGCCTGAACATCTAGAAGTTCTAGGTTCACATATTGCTGAAGCCTAGCTTGGAGGACTTTGAGCATAACATTTTGCTCAAAGGTTGTAACATATTGTTGCAGAAACCAGTACTCAAGAAACCAAGCACCACAGAGAGCTGGAGAACTCAGGTTTATTATGCTAATGGGCCCAGAGGAGTTAACACTCCAAGCTCTGAACCCCAAACAAAAGTATTACAGAGTTTTTATAGATAGACTGTAGTGGGCAACATTAGCTCTTAATAGGCTGGTTTAAACTAAGGGGTTTTGTGCAAGTAGGAACAGTGGTCAAAATGGGGAGGGGGATGCCTGACCTGGATAGGCATGATTAAGCAGTTTTGCAAGGGCTGGGCGATTGCAAAGAGCAGGACAAGGGTGAGGGAGATAAACTCCAGTTCTTAGTATTGCAAGTCCCCACTTTTTGAGACTCCGTGACCTACATGATCTAGACTTTGCAAGGGGCAAGCTGAGTTACAGAGGCAGAAGGAGAAGGAGGTTATGTAAAATTTTAACATTTCCTCTTCATTCCCCGCTCTTGATGCTTCTATCACTCGTTGTAGAAAGCATCATCTCATGTTTTTGGTAGGACATTCAGAGCTCCCCATCATTTAGGGGGCTGTATTGAACTATTACCATTTGTAACTTTATGGATTCAATCCAAGAGGTTATGAACTGGGTAATAGCATTGAGAATACAAGGGCCAAACAAGAGTGCCACAAAAAGCATGAAGAGAGAACCTGTTAAAGGGAGAAGTCACGATGTCCAGCTCTAGATATTGTTCCAATTACCCCAGGAATTAGCTAGTTTTTCTCTCCTTTTTATGATTTGTTTCCTTAGCTGCTGGGTCATGTCCCTGGCTATTTCTGACTGGTTTACATAAAAGCAGCATTATTCATTCAAGAAGAGGCAGAGTCTTCCCTTTTCAGCTGTCAGTAGGCCTAGCCCTCTCTTATTTTTTAAAACCACCTCAGCCAGGGAGTCTAGTTTGTCCTGTAAGGCCACTAAATATTTGGCCACTCTCTCAATGTTGTCTGTGAAGTGTTTGGATAGTGTATGGTAAAAGGTGGTTGATGAAGCAATTCCTCCTATCCCCATACCTATCCCAGCCGTGATTCCCAGACCAACTAGTAAGGATATAAACTGGATGGCTCTTTTTGACTACATATGTGCTTCCAGAGGTACAGTGAGAGTCTGTTGTTAGGGACAATATTCATCTGGGGAGTGAGGGAAGCTAAGGTGCAGATAACCATCTAATTGACAGGTAGACATAAGTAAGCATCTCTCCCACAAAGAAAGAAAAGGCCTTAATGGGGGTGGCACCATCTGTTACAGCAAGGGGCACCAAAAGGCTGCAAAGCAGCCTGCACATAACAGATAACTGAACACTAGCAAAAGGTTTTTTTCCCCAGCTATTGGTTGTCACAGCTATAGCTACTGAGCATACATGAATGGGGGTCAGCTATACTGTGGATCAGTTTAGTTAGTAGGGAGAATCAATGATAAGAGAATTCTAATAAGAATGAGGCTTCTCACTACAGTGAGATAAGACAGCTAACTGCAGTTTCTGGCCCAAATCCCAGTCCTGGGGTGTGACTGAAGCTAGTCCTGTAGCAAAGAGCACAGCAATAATACCAATCAGGGATAGAGTCCAGGGTTGACAATGAAAATCCATTGATATTTTGATAGCCGGATCCTCAAGCTTCTGCTGTGCATTGACCAGCCAGCTGCTGGAGTGTGGCTGGAGCAAAGCTGAAGAATCCTCAAGATTCTGCCTTGCATTGACTAGTCAGCTTTCGGAGTGACTACAGCAGGGCTCAGTGTACTTTGTGGGTGAAGGTCATTGTTTTTGGAACAAGACCTTGAGGGCATTTTTGGGGTTCTGAACTGCTTACTAGGTGTCCTCATTACAGGAAGCCACTGCCTTCTTGGCTCTGGTGTGGGCGATCCAAGGGATGACACCTACAGCTCATCTCCTGGCTGATAGGGATGAGCCCAATTGTCCAGTGGAATGGGTGTCCTTTCTCAGGTTTCTCAGGCAATATGGTGGAAGAATTTCCCAGGGCCTGGAGGTGTAGGGACATTTCCAGGTCAGCTAGTTGTTGATGGTCTCCCTTGAGCTTTTATATCAATGAGGGTGGTCTCCCATATAAGATCTCAAAGGGAGAATGGCCTGAGGGCCTCAGGGTGCATTTATGGAGGGTGATGAGAGTCCACAGAATAAGGCAGCTTGTTTGAGCATTATCTGGGTGTTGGCCAGGGGATATTCTTGTCATACTACTACTTGGAGAAACAAACTTAACAAGAAAGTTAAAGATACATGGCCAAAAGATTAATAGAAGTAGGAAAGCTGCTAAGGCACTAGTTAGGAGAACCAGGTCCAGACATTGGTTCGTAACATTAGTGTTTCTCTAGGTATGAGAAGTTGCAAGAATTTGGACTCATAAAAATCTTTACCTGAAAACATCTGACTATCTGGAGGCCTGTTTTTCTGGGTTTTCCCAGAGCACAAAGTGCCTTATTTTTTGTCTCCATCCTGAACTCCTTTCAAGGGGGTATTGAAGGTCAGAATCTTATAGTGGTCATGATTTAATCTTTGTAGAGGCAGCTGGCAAGGGCCAGCTTCCAATCAGTAAGGCCCCGTTCATAGCCACATATTTGACCATGTTTTGGGGCCATTCGTCTCCTGATGGGCATCTAGGTTGCTTCCATGTCCTGGCTATTATAAACAGTGCTGCGATGAACATTGGGGTGCACGTGTCTCTTTCAGATCTGGTTTCCTTGATGTGTATGCCCAGAAGTGGTATTGCTGGGTCATATGGCAGTTCTATTTCTAGTTTTTTTTTAAGAAATCTCCACACTGTTCTCCATAGTGGCTGTACTAGTTTGCACTCCCTCTTGCCTGGAGAATTCCATGGACAGAAGAGCCTGGCAGGCTACAGTTCATGGAGTCTCAAAGAGTTGGACACAACTGAGCGAGTTTCACTTTACCTTTTGACTATTGTGAACAATGCTGCTATGAACATTGTTGTACAGGAACATATTTACTCCCTACTTTAAATACTTTGGGGTGTATAAGTGGAAATGGAAATATTTGATCAAATGTTAATTTTAACTTTTTGACAAATCACCATAATATTTTCCACAATGTCTACACTATTTTATATTCACACCAGCAATACACCAATGTTATAGTTTTACCACATTTGATGAATGATGTTGAGTATCTTGTCATGTGTATTTTGGTCATTTGCATATCCTTTTGAAGAAACATATATTCAAATTATTTTCCCATTTATGGATTGGTGTTTTTTTTTTATTTGTTATAGAGTTGTAGGAATGCCTTATATGTCTTGAATATTAATCTTTTGTCAGATATTTGATTTGAAAATATCTATTCCTATTGTATAGGTAATTTCCACTCTCTTTATAGTGACTTTTAATGTACAAGAGCTTTTAAATTTGATGAAATTCAATTTATTTTTTCTTCTTCCGTTGTTTGTGCTTTGGTGTCATATTAAAGAAATCTTTGCCATATCCAAACACTGTCATGAAGATTTTACCCTGTTTTCTCTAAGAGTTTTAGAGTTTTAGCTCTAACGTTCAGGTCCTTTATCCATTTTGAGTTTATTTTTGTACATGATGTAAGTAAAGGATGAAACTTCATTCTTTTGTATGTGGATATCCAGATAAGACTGTTCTCCCCAACTGAATGACATTCTTGTTGAAAATTATTTGATGATATATATGAAGGATTATTTCTGGGCTCTCTTTTATTTCATTGGTCTATGAGTCTGCCCTTGTGCCAAGACCATGCTGCTTTAATTACTGTAGCTTTGTAGAATGATTTGAAACCAGGAACTGTGAGTCCATATTTGTTCTTCTTTTGCAAGGTTGTTTTGGCTATTTGGGATTCCTTTAGACTACATAAGAATTCTAGGGTACACTTTTCTATTTCTGCAAAACCTGTTGAGATATTAATAGGGATCACATTGAATCTTAATGTTGAGTTATTAATGTATCATATTAACTATTGACATGCAAGCAATATTAACCCTTCCAGTGCATTAAAGTGAGATGTCTTTCTATTTACTTATCTACTATTCTTTCCAGAATAGTTTGCAGTTTTTGATGTACTAATCTGTAGCTTCCTTGGTTAAAATTTTCCTAAGCATTTTAGTTCTATTTTTAATGCAATTGTAAATGGAATTACTTTATTAATTTCCTTTTGTGATTGTTCATATTTATTGACAGAAATGTATACTTTTTGCTTTATTTTGTAGCTTACAACTCTGCTAAATTAGTTTATTAGCTGTAACAGTCTTTCTGTAGATTCTTTTGTGTTTCCTATATATAAAATCATGTGACTGAGGAACAAATAAATGTATATTTCTTCCTTTCTGATCTTTTATTTATTTTCCTTTCCTAGTTGCTCTGTCTAGGATTTCCATTAATATGTTGTGTAGAGTGACTATAGTAATCTGTTGTTGAGTGTTGAGATTTCTATATATGTGTGTTAGGTTTAATTGATTTATGATGTTGTCCAAGTCCTCTATGTCCTTATTAATCTTCTGTCTTTTTTTTCTTACCATTATTTAATGTGGTGTTTTGAAGTCCCCTACTATTATTGTAAAATTATTTTTCCTGACAGTATTGTCATTGAGAGCCAATGGGGCTCAACACTGTTTATTTAACTTTTAATTTTTTTAACAAATTTGAAATTATTGGAGTATAATTGTTTTACAATGTTGTGTTAGTTTCTGCTGTACAACAAAGTGAATCCACTATATGTGTACATATATCCTCTCCCTCTTGAGACTTCCTTCCACCCACCCTACCCCACCCCTCTAGGTCATCATAGAACACTGAGTTGCAGGCTCAGCATTTTTGAGTCCCCAAGACCACAGAAAACAAAAATGGATGCATGAACACACCCTATGACAGGTCTCAGTTTCTTCCTGGAAGGGGTTCAAATTCATACTTTGCCAACTGCTACCCAAATGCCAGGCTTCTAATTAGCTTCATCTGGTACCAACATAACAGATAATTAATAGTCCTCTGAGATCCTAAGTAGACAGGGGGCAATTCCTTAACCTTTTCTCCCCAGGCTCATTCCAGAAATAAAACCAAGTCTTCAACTTCTCCCCCAAAAGGAGCTTGTCCACATATCTAGCTCCCTAACTTTCATGGCTGCCACTCAAGGAACTGGCTCTTAAATTACCTGTCTCTGGAACTGATAGGAATCAGCATTTATGTGTCCCCTGGGATCACAGAGAATGAACAGGCCATTTTAAATGATGCACAACCACTCTCAGTGGCTATTCACTCTGGCTTAGCCCAGAATAGTAAACAAGCAAAACCACCTATCTTCCAGTTCAACCTGAAAGGAGCTAGACTTTATGTCTAAAGTCATGACTTTCCCAGGTGTTGCCTGAAGATCAGACTTCCAATTAGACTACATCAAGGAGGCGATGGGGCAAGAAATTAGTCGTTCTTCAGGAGCCTGAAGTAGTATGTGGGCATTTCCCCCATATTTGGGGCGCTAACTGAACTTGATATACCTTAATCTCTTGGAGGCCACTAACAACAAAGACAATAGTTTGGATAAACACTAAGATTTTGGACACTGACAATTTCTGGCCAGGCTTAATGGTGATATCCATCTCTTAGATAAAGTCACTCTGTGAAGACTGGAAAAGGTGGCTGTGTTTGTCAGTGTGCAGACATCAACCTGAATTGGGGAAAATGACTAAACAGGTAAATATATTCTGAACAAAAGAACAAAATAAAACTCCAGAAACTGATCTAAACAGAATGAAATTAAGTGATATATCTGAAAGATAGCTCAAAATAATAACCTGAAAGATGTTCACTGAGTTCACAAGAGATATGCATGAACTAAGTGAGAAGTTCAACAAAGAGTTAAAGACCTCTAAAGAGTACCAAACGGATATCTTATAGCTAAAGGAAATGACAACCAAACTGAAAATTTCACTAGAGAGTTTTAACTAGAGACAAGATGAAATTAATATATATATATATATATATATATATATATATATATATATATATAACTGGACTTGAAGACAGATCCATGTAAATCAACTAATTAGAGAAACACAAAGAAAAAGTATTGAAAAAGAGTGAAGATAGCTTAATGAACTTATAGGATAGCATCAAATGGACAAGCATATGCATTATGAAAGACCCATGAGAAGATGGCAAGAAAGGAGTAAAAACCTTATTCAAAGAAAGAATTGTTAAAAATTACCAAATCTGGGGAAGGAAATAGATATCTATACCTCCAAAATGAAAAAAAAAAAAAAAAAACAAATAAGATGGACTCCAAATGACTGACACAAAGTCAAATGTTAAACAGAGGTAATTTATAAATCAGCAAGAATAGAACAACTTATTAGATACAAGGGAATACCCATACTATTATGAGTAATTTTTTTTTCTGCAAAAACCTTGCAGACGAAAAAGGAGATGATATATTCCAAGTGCTGAAATAAAAGAGTACCAACCAAGAATACTATACATAGCAAATCTTTCTTACATTAACTAAGAAGAAAGATTTTAAATAAAGAACCTAACTTTTCACCTCAAAATGTAAAAATATCAAACTGAAAACAAATTTAGTAGAATGAAGAAAAAAACTGAAGATGAGGGTGGAAATAGATGAAATGCAGAATGGGAAATGACAGAAAAATAAAAACTAAAAGGGTTTAACAAAAAATGTAATCTATAAACTCTTAGGTAGACTAAGTAGGAAAAAATAGAAAAGACACATATAAATAAAATAAGAAATGAAAAGTAATTAATTACAATGAATGCCTCAAAATTATAAAGGGTCATATGGAATTCTCATGAAAAAAATTATATGTGAGCAAATTGGATAACCTAGAAGAAATAATTTCCTAGAAACCTAAGCTAACCAATACTGAATCAAGATGTAATAGAAAACAAATGAGGAGACTGAGGTAATAAAAAGCATCCGAAAAAGAAATGTCCAGGACCAGACTGTTTCATGGTTGAATTCTAACAAACTTAAAAGAAAAATACCAATCCTCAAAGTTTTCTAAAAATAGAAGTAGAGATAATACTTTCAATTTTATTTTATGAGACCAGCATCACACTGATACTGAAGCCATACAAAGATATGTATGGAACCTCAGCTCGGTTCAGTTCAGTCCCTCAGTCATGTCTGACTCTTTGTGACCCCATGGACTGCAGCACACCAGGCTTCCCTGTCTATCACCAACTCCAGAGGCTTGCTCAAACTCATGTCCATCAAGTCAGTGATGCCATCCAACCATCTCATCCTCTGTCGGCCCCTTCTCCTCCTGCCTTCAATCTTCCCTGCATCAGGGTATTTTCCAATGTCAGTTCTTCACATCAGGTGGTCAAAGTATTGGAGCTTCAGCTTCAGTATCAGTCCTTCCAATGAATATTCTTAACTGATTTCCTTTAGGATGGACTAGTTGAATCTCCCTGCAGTCCAAGGGACTCTCAAGAGTCTTCTCCAACACCACAGTTCAAAAGCATCAATTCCTCGGGACTTAACTTTCTTTACCATCCAACTCTCACATCCATACATAACTACTGGAAAAATCATAGCTTTGACTATATGAACAAATGTTGGTAAAGTAATGTTTCTGCTTATTAATATGCTGTCTAGGTTGGTCATAGCTTTTCTTCCAAGAAGTAAGCATCTTCTAATTTCATGGCTGCAGTGATTTTGGAGTGCAAAATAAATAAATAAATAAATAAAGTCTCTCACTGTTTCCATGGTTTCCCCATCTATTTGCCATGAAGTGATGGGACCAGATGCCATGATCTTCCTTTATTGAATGTTGAATTTTAAGCCAGCTTTTTCACTCTCCTCTTTCACTTTTATCAAGAGGCTCATTAGTTCTTCTTCGCTTTCTGCCATATGGATGGTATCATCTGCATATCCGAGGTTATTGATACTTTTCCTGACAATGCCAGCATGCCAGGCTTCCCTGTCCTTCATTGTCTCCCAGAGTTGGTCAAACTCAAGTCCATTGAGTCAATGACGCCATCCAACCGTCTCATCCTCTGTCGCCCCCTTCTTCTCTTGCCCTCAGTCTTTCCCAGCATCAGGGCCTTTTCCAATGAGTTGGCACTTCACATCAGGTGGCCAAAGTATTGAAGCTTCAGCTTCAGCATCAGTCCTTCCAACAAATATTCAGGGCTGATTTCCTTTATGATTGACTGGTTTGATCTCCTTGCTGTCCCAGGAACTCTCAGGAGTCTTGTCCAGCACCACTATTCAAAAGCATCAATTCTTCAGTGCTCAGAATTCTTTATGGCCCAGCTGTCATATCCATACATGACTACTGGAAAAACCAAAGCTTTGACTATAAGGACCTTTGTTGGCAAAGTGATGTGTCTGAGAGTAGTCATCAATAAATTGTGTTGGGAATGCAAAAGAATTTAATTGGACCCTTACCTAATACCAGACACAAAAACCAGCTCAAAATAAACTAAATAAAACATAAGATACACAGTAAAATGTTTAGAAACAACATACAGAAAAATTCCCTGACATTGGCCTTAGAAACTTTTTTTTAATATGGTAACAAAAGCTCAGGTAACAAAAACAAAAATAAGTGAGTTGAATTACATCAAATTACAAACAATCTATAAGCAGAGAAAACATAATCACAAAATGAAATGGTAACCTAAGGATTAGGAGAAAATATCTGCAAAGCACATATCAGATAAGGGGTTAGTATTTCAATTTATATGGAACTCATACAACTCAACAGCCAAAAATTAAGCTGTTACAAAAACAAGAAAAAGACTTGAATAGATATTTTTTCCAAAGAAAATGATAAAGCACAGGGAATTCTACTCAAAAGTTTGTAATAAACTATATGGGGAAATAATCTAAAGAATAATGGATATATGTATATGTATGACTGAATTACTTTGCTGTACACCTGAAACTAACACAACATTGTATGCCAGCTATAATCCAATATAAAATAAAAACTAAATTTAGCAAAGTAGTCAGCATCATTAATCATCAGAAAAGTGCAAATCAAGACAACGAGATATTATCTCATACCTGTCAAGAAGTGAAAAGAGTTAGTCACTCAGTCATGTCCAACTCTTTGAGACCCCATGGACTATAGCCCACCAGGTTCCTCTTTACATGGGATTCTCCAGGCAAGAAGTGAATTGTTGGTGTGAAAGTAAATTTGTGTACAGCCTTGGTGTAAAACAGTAGGGAGATTTCTCAAAGGGGCAAAAAAAAAATACCCTAAATATAGATCTAAGATATGATCCAGCATTTACTATTCTGGATATATAGTCAAAGGAATGGAAATTAGATATATTTGCTCTCATATGGCAGCATTATTTATAATAGCCAAGATATGGAAACAACCTAAGGGTCTGTGGACAGATGAATGGATAAGGATATTGTGATGTATATACATTACAATGGGATATCATTTAAGACTTAAAGTGAAATTAGATCATGACATTTGGAAAACCACGAATGAGCCTGCAAGTTGTTATACTAAGTGAAATGTCAGATGCAGAAAGAAAAAAAAAAAACTGCATTATAACACTTACATGTGTAATCTAAAAGTTAAGTACATAGGAACAGAAAGTAGAACATTGTTACCAGGGTTGGGAGGTGGGGAAAATAAGGAGATGTTCATCAAAGGCTACAAAATTACAGTTACATAGGATGAATAAACCAGAGAATTAATGTATAGCATAATGATTATGGTTAATAATATTGTATTGAATACTGGAAATTTGTTGAGAGTAGATTTCAGGTGCTCTCATTGCACACACAAAAACGGTAACTGTGAAGAAAAGATGCGTTATTTCTCCTGATTGTAGTAATTTACATATATAAAGTCATAATATATTGAACCTTAAAATAATAGTTTTTCTTTGAGCAATTATACCTTTTAATCCATGTTGGAATAGAAAAGTTGGCTTCTGAATTGTGATGAGCTGTAAATTTGCACAGAAGATTTAAAAACAGTGTGAAACACAAAACTGTAAAATATCTCCTTTATACTTTCTTAATATTTATTGCATATTGAAATGATGATGTTTCAAGCATATTGAATAAAATAAAATATATGGTTAAAATATTTTAAGTAATTATTGGTAGATTAGTGCTTACCATTTCCAGTTTAGAAATTTTTTTTTGTATGTTTTATAGTTCTTTATATTGCCTTCCATGGTAGGTCAGATGGTAGAGAATCTGCCTGTATTGCAGGAAACCCACGTTCAATCCCTGGGTTTGGAAGATCCCCTGGAGAAGGGAATGGCAACCCACTCCAGTATTCTTGCTCGGTGAATTCCATGGACAAAGGAGCCTAGCAGGTACAGTCCTGGGGTTGCAAAGAGTTGGACATGACTGAGCGACTAACACTTTCATAGCTCTTTTGCTTCTATTGTCTCTCTTGCTGTCCTCCTTTGTAATTTTAGGATTTCTGTAGTGATATTCTTTCATTTCTTACCTTTTATATTTATACATATTCTATAAATATTCTTTTCTTCATGATTATCACAGGGTTTACAAAAATCATAGTAATCAATTTTAAGATTACATCATCTTAATGTCCCTCTCACACAAAAACTACACTTTTACTCACACCCAAAAACTTTGTTATTGATATCATAATTTATGTATTTTATATTTTGTGTGTGTATGTGTGTTAGTTCCTCAGTTGTGTCTGATTCTTTGCCACACCATGGACTGCAGCCCGCCAGACTCCTCTGTCCATGGGATTCTCCAGGCAAGAATACTGGAGTGGGTTGCCGTTTCCTTCTCCGGTATCCATTAATTAATGAAAATAGTTATTATTCTTAATACTTTTGTCTTTTAAAATTTTTACTTGAGTTAAAATCACTCACACATAACTAACACACTATTGGGGAATCCTATCTATATATTTGGGGCTTCCCAGGTAGCTCAGTGGTAAAGAATCCACATGCCAAACAGGAGATGTAGGAGGTGCAGGTTCAATCCTGGGGTCAGGAAGATCCCCTGGAGTAGGAAATGGCAACCTACTCCAGTATCATTGCTTGGAAAATTCTATGAACAGAGGAGCCTGGTGAGCTACAGGCCACTGTGTCACAGAGAAAGACATGACTGAGCACACATGCGTGAAATCTTGAACATTTTTCCATTTGCATTTAAAGTAATTAATGTTATAATAGGATTAACTGCCATCATGCAAACTGTTTCTTTCTTATAGCATTTTTGTCCCTCATTTCCTCCTTTACTGTATTCCTTTGTACTTTGATGATTTTGTAGTGACATATTTTGATTCCTTTCTCATTCATTGTGTATGTTCTACAGATATTTCCTTTGTGGCCCTACATGAGATGATATATAACAGGCTAAAGCTATAACAGGCAAGGACAGCAAGGAGATGAAACAAGTCAATCCTAGAGGAAATCAACTCTGAGTATTAATTGCATGAGCTAATGCTGAAGCTGGAGCTCGAATACTTTGGCCACCTGATGCAAAGAGACAACTCATTAGAAAAGACCCTGATGCTGGGAAAGATTGAGGGCAAGGGGAAAGGGGGGCAACACAGTATGAGATGGTTAGATAGCATGACCGACTCAATGGATATGAGTTTGAGCAAACTCTGGGAGATAGTGAAGCAGAGGGAAGCCTGGTATACTGCAGTTCATGGGCTCACAAAGAGTCACACAACTTAGTAACTGAACAAGAGTTATAACAATTTAATTTAAATTGATATCAATTTAACTTCATTTGTTTAAAAAACTATACACTACACATATATTTCCTCCTTTGAGGTAATCAGTGTCACAAAATATGTCTTTATATATCATATGAATAATAACATATATTTCTAATTATTTTTATGCATTTGCTTTTTAATCCCTGTAGAAAATAAGTGGAGTTACAAACCAGAGTTACCTTAATACTGGCTTTTGTATTTTTGCATATACTTACCTTTACCAGAAATGTTTTTGTCTTCCTACATCTTTGAGTTACTTTCCAGCATCCTTCTATTTCAACCTGAAGGACTCCCTTTAGCATTTTATAGAGTGTCTATTTAATTGTACTGAATTTCATCAGCTGTTGTTATTTGGAAATGTCATAATAAAATTCATAGGTGACACTTTTATTTTATTTCAACAGTTAAGTATATCATTACACTGCCTTCTATCCACCAAGGTTTCTGGTGAGAAAGTAGATGATAATCTTATAGAGAATCTTTTTACAGGATGAATCATTTCTCTCTTACTTGTTTTCAATATTCTTTCTTTGACTTTGGCATTTGACATAATTATAATGTGTCTCAGTAAGGTTCACTTTTGCAGTCATCTTACTTAGAGTTGTTGGACTTCTTAAATTTGTTGCCTCATGGGTTTCAAAAAAATTTGTGAAGATTTTAGCCACTATAGCTTCAGCCTTCAGGGACTGCTGGCCTCCTGAGTTTAACTGCTACAGTTATTGGGATGTGAACATATAGGCCTACAGCATCTGTGGCTTCTGCTCATCCAATGCAGGCTACTGCTGTTTTTCCTGCAATAGACCAGGCTGATCATCCTGGGGCTGCTGCTGCTTCTTCTGGGATATGAACAGATAACCTCTCTGTTCTATACAGCCAGGTTGCTGACCCTGCAACTTCTGTTGATATTTAAATGTGAGTAAATAAGCCTGTGGCCCCTGCCCCACTGTTCTCCTCAACCAAGCTACTGACCTGACCCTGTGACTGATGCTGATACCACAACAGAGGCAGATATGTCTGCAGCTCCTGCCTCGGCTATTCTACCCAGCCAGGCTGCTTGTCCCTGGACTTCAGCCTGAATGTGGCAGACAGTCCCATAACATCTGTCCTTGTTGCTCTCTTTGGCCAGGCTACTGGCCGTGCAGCAGCTTCTGATACTAGAATGTGGTCATATAGGTCTGCAACATCTGCTCCTGATATTCTTTTCAGCCACTCTGTTTTCTGTGGGGTGAAAAATATTGTTGATCTATCTTCTTGAGTTTCTGTTACAAGAGCAATTGTCCAGAAAGAAAATCTTGAAGCATGACATGGAAGAGCCTTCTCATATCTTACTGTGGATCTCTGAGGTCAAGAAACATCTCCTGGGAATTCTTTGAGGTTGTAATTTTAGAAAAGTTTGTAGAAGTATATTGAGCAGTGGACTCAATAGTTCTTCCCATTAAGGATATTCCCATAACAATACTGTAGGAGTTTGTGGTAAAGTTGCTCATACAGTGCTGCCTTCCCCATAGAAGTTAGAGCTCTAAGAGGAGCCTGTCTTGGGATGGAGTTTTATATATGATTCCTCTATTCACTAGACTTTTCATTGGAATAATATATCAAAGGCCTCTCTCTCTCTTTTTTTAAATGAGCCCAGCTAAAGATTTGTCTATTTTGATTATCTTTCCAAAAAACCAGCTCTTTGTTTCATTGACCTTTTCTACTATTGGTGTTTATTTGGGGGGGCGGAGGAAACTTTATTTTATTTCCACTCTGAAAATTATTTCCTTTTTCTAATTCCTTTAGGTGGTAAGTTATGCTGTTTATTTGAGATTTTTATTGTTTATTGAAGTAGGCCTGTACCCCTATAAACTTCCCTCATTAAATTGCTTTGCTGTATCCCATAAATTTTGGAAAGCTCTGTTTTTATTTTTATTTGTCTCAATGTGTTTTCAGACTTCCTTTTTGATTTTTCTGTTGACCCATCAATATTTTTTAGTAGAATACTGTTTAGTCTCTAAGTGTTTGTGTCTTTTTTTCTATATTCCTTTTGTAATTGCTTTCCAGTTTTGTACTATCGTAGTCAGAAAAATGTTTCAGATAATTTCAATCCTCTTAAATCTATTGAGGCTTGTCTTGTGGCCTAGCATGTGATCTATCCTGAAGAACATTTGATGTGCACTTGGAAAGAATATGTATTCTGCTGTTTTGGAGTGGAATGTATTGTAGATATTTATTCTGCCGATTGGGCCTCATGTTTCATTTAAGGTCACAGTTTCCTTATTGATTTTGTGTCTGGATGACCTATCCACTGATGTAAATCTCCTACTCTTACTTTATTACCCTCAGTTTCTCCCTTCATGTCTGTTAAGATTTTCTTTTGTGTTTCAGTGATTCTATATTAGGTGCATATATGCTTACAATGTCCTATCCTCTTCTTAGATTAATCATTTTAGCAATTTATAATGCCCTTGTTTGTCTTTTATGATAGATTTTGCTTGAAAGTCTAGTTTGTCTGATATGAGTATTGCTACCAAAATTTCTGCTTTGTTTCCATTTGCGTGGAATATCTTTTTCCATCCCTTCACTTTCAATTTGTATGTCTTTAGACCTGAAGTGAGTCTCTTGTAAGCAGTATATAGATGGGTCTTCTTTCTTTATTAAATTTTTATTCTGTGATTTTTTACTGGAATATTTAATCCTTAACAAAGTGATTCTTGATTGTTATGTACTTATTGCCATTTTATCACTTATTTTCTGATTGTCTTTTCAGTTTTTCTCTATTCCTTTCTTATTTTAACCTCTACTCTAAAATTCTATCATGGTTGGAATATTTTCTTTAGTGTTATGTTTGAGTTTCTTTCTCTTTATTTTTTGTGTATCTATTGTAAGTTTTTCATTTGAAGTTACCATGGGGTTTATATATGTTGACCCATAACTATATCTATTTGTTTAAAACTAGTCATCATTTTAAGTTCAAACACATTCTAAAGATTTACATTTTTTCTCCCTACATGTTTTGTATTCTTGATGTAATATTTTACATCATCAAGACAATCTGTTAACTATTTACTAGAGTTACAGTTGAATTTACAGTTTTTGTCTTTTAACATTTGTACTGGCTTATGTAAGTGGTTAATCAACTGCTTTACTATATATTTGCCTTAATCAGTGAAACTTTTCCCTTCTTATATTTTCTTATTTCTTGCTACAATCTTTTCTTTTACACTTAAAGAAAATCTTTTAACATTTCTTGGAAGGTTGGTTTAGTGGTGATGAACTCTTTTGGTTTTTGCTTGTCTAGGAGATTACCTCTCTTTGAATTCTGAATGGTAATCTTGTTGGGTAGAGTATTCTAAAATCTAGTGCCTAGATTGTAGGATTCTTTTTTTCCTTTCAGCACTTTAAATATATCATACCCCTCCCTTCTGGCCTGAAAAGTTTCCACTAAAAACTCAATTGATAACTTTTTGGGAGTTTCTTTGTTGTGACTCTTTGTTTTACTCTTGCTGCCTTTAAAATTCTATCTTTAACTCTTACAAATTTTTTATGCAACATTTTATTTTATTTTTTCCCATTTATTTTTATTAGTTGGAGGCTAATTACTTTACAATATTGTAGTGGTTTTTGTCATACATTGACATGAATCAGCTATGGATTTACGTGTGTTCCCCATCCCGATTCCCCCTCCTGCCTCCCTCTCTATCCCATCCCTCTGGGTCTTCCCAGTGCACCAGCCCTGAAGGAAGCTGTGGTACATATACACTATGGAATACTACTCAGCCATTAAATAGAATTCATTTGAATCAGTTCTAATGAGATGGATGAAACTGGATCCCGTTATACAGAGTGAAGTAAGCCAGAAAGATAAAGACCAATACAGTATACTAATGCATGTATGGAATTTAAAAAGATGGTAATGATAACCCTATATGCAAAACAGAAAAAGAGACACAGATGTACAGGACAGACTTTTAGACTCTGTGGGAGAAGGCGAGGGTGGGATGTTCAGAGAGAACTCTTACAATTTTAATTACGATATGTCTTGGTATAGGTCTCTTTGGGTTCAGCTTGTTTAGGACTCTGTGATTCTTATACTTGGACATATTTTTACTTCTTTAGGTTAGGGTAGTTTTGATCTGTAATTTCATCAAATATACTTTCTGCACATTTTTCTCTCTCTTCTCTTTCTGGGACTTCTGTAATGCAAAATTTAGTATCTTTGATGTTGTCTCAGCAATCTCTTAAAATATCTTCATTTTTTCTCTTTAAGGTGCTCTGATTGGGTTTTTTCCATTATTTTATCTTGCACATCACTTATGCATTCTCCCATATCACCTCACCTGTTATTATTTCTTTCTAGTATATTTTCAACTTCAGTTTCTTCATACTTGTATTTTTCAGCTATGCCTGGTTCTTTTTCATATTTCTTAGTTCTTTCTTGAAGTTCTGACTATGTTCATTTATACTTGTGCTGAGTTCATTTAGCTTTTTTATTACTATGCTTTGAATTATTTCTCAGGCTAACTTTTAATTCGTTTCATTAGGGGTTTCTGGGGTTTTGTTTTGTCCTTTGTTTGAAGTATATTCCTCTGTCTTTGCATTTTGTTCAACTTTCTCTGTCTCTATGAAATTAGGTGAAATAGTTACCTATTGTAGTCTTGAAGATGTGTTTTTCTCTGAGAACACCCCTAGAAGACTGCATCTGCCATTGGCTTTGGTGGAAGAGCTGGAACTGAAGTAAGAATGGGCTCAATCTTCTCCAGGGGTGCACTGGCAGCCACTGTGTTGGTGGGAAGTAGGGCTGGAGTCACATGAGCTACAGCCAGAGCCAGGTGTCAGCTGTCTTCTACTAGGCCCAATGAGAATCACTGATTTATTGGAGGGGGGGGTGTAGAATCAGAGTCTGAGAGACTAGAGAAGAGCCCTGGGGAATTGGGCTTTCTCTGATGTGATGGCAGTCTCTGCCTTGTTTGAGAGAATGGCCAGGGCCTGAAGGGTTGGGGCTGCATTTCTCAGATAGTTCTGCTTTTTTCAGGTGTATGCCTCTTGGGTAGAGTCAGAGTTGGGGGCAAGGGGTTGGAACTGCACTACTGAGCTGGCTCTGATCCTTCCTTGGTGCATGTATGTGTGCATGATGTCAATCGCTGTCTCTGTCCTAGTTAGAGGTGGGGCTGGTACCTGAGCTGGCTCTGTTCCTTCCTCAGAGCATGTGTACACATTGACAATGGCAGTTTTTGCCTTAGTGATGAATAATGCCAAAGCAGAATGGGGTGGAGCAGGAGCCTGGTGTGGGCTGAGGGATGCACTGGGGTTGTCCTGGAGAGTGGCCAGAGCACCAAACAGTTTTCAATCTGCAGCCTTTGTGATGACATTGGGAGAAAGCAAGTCTATATATGCATTTTTCAAGAGAAGAGTCTTAGTTTCTGGCATATCTCTGGTAAACCCCACTTCAAGTCAACTAATGGGCCTTGTCTTCCCAGTGTCAATTCCAGGGCTGGGTTGTCTAATATAGGACTCAAAATCCTTATTCTAGAGGAAGGATCCCTGAAAATGATTTTCCCTTTCTCTTCTGGATCACACACTAAGAGTGTGGGATCCAACCAGGTCACTTCTCTCCTCCCACCAGCTCTATGTTGTTCTTTCTTTACAGTCTTAGTTGTAGATGAGCCACACTGCTAGTCTTCAGGTTGTTCTATGAAGAGTTGCTATATATGTTGGTGTAGTTTGGTGTGTTCATACTGAGCTCAGCATCTTCCTTCTTGGCCTTCTTGATGCTGCCTCTAAATTAGCCAATCCTTCTGAATGGGTTCTACCCAGTAAGCTGGATCCAGAGCTTACTTACTGAGCACTCTCACTATCAGGATGAACTGGTATTTTTAAATCCAAGAGATCTGGCAACCTCAAAGTCTATTCCAAGCTTTCTGGGCAACCACCTCATGAAATTCAACAAACCTGGTGTACCAGAGAGGATTAGTAAGACTGAGGGCTGAATGTCAAAAGACAAGAACACAACCATACTCTTTCCATAAAAGAGGAAAACAGAAGTGCCACTAATGAACAGATGAGATTCCATGCTGATTTTCGAATCATGTCCACCACACTAGAGGATAAATGAAATATTTTGTCATGTTAAGGAAGATGCTGGCCTCTTCCATAGATGAAACTCAGAGACTTTGGCTAGATGGGTACCTTGAGAACTGTACCCAACCTCTCACCTCTTTATCTTCCCTTTGCCTTTCTCTGTAGGATAACATAAAGATTTCTTCAGTTTCTCATCCTTTGACTTTGTGTAAAATAAATGCAGAGATGCCTAGTGGAAAGACAACAGAATTTAAAACAAATATCTGTCTTTGTTTTGTGACTGCCACTAAAGATGGGACCTTTGTAACACTGCTTAAATTTTCTGAGCCTTACTGTCCTCACCTATACAGCAAGTAGGGCTAGTAAAAAACAGCAAAAGGATAAAAAAACTCCCATCACAATCTCCTGCTGAAATTCTCTATACCCTTTAATATTATGAATGTGAAAACAATCAAAATAAGAAATTATCTATTAAAAGTGGAGCTCAACGTGGTATCTCTAATTGACATTATGTGAAAATAATCAGAGACAAAAGGTCTAAGAAAAATATATATCTCTAAGCTAACAGTAATCATAATGAGGTGATGGAATTGGAGTAGTCCTCCTCATATTTTCTCCTTTTATGTGGGTGTTCTAACCAGAATATACATTATTAATAGCTATACCTGAATAATCTCAAATATAGCTGTGGAAAACAGTTTCTCCTAGTTGGGATCATCCATGGCATATATTCCTAAGGTATACATTGCACAATAATAGCAATAAATAGCAACAAAATTGTTTTCAAAAGTAATAAAATGGTCATCATAATCTTAACTTTACAGAACTAGTCATTGGAAGAACTGATGCTGAAGCTGAAACTCCAATAATTTGGCCACCTGATGCAAATAATTGACTCATTGGAAAAGACCCTGATGCTAGGAAAGATTGAAGGTGGGAGGAGAAGGGGTGACAGAAGATGAGATGATTGGATGGCATTACTGACTCAGTGGAATGAGTTTGAAAGTTGGTGGGAGTTGGTGATGGACAGGAAAGCCTGGTGTGCTGCAATCCATGGGGTCACAGAGTTGGACATGATTGAGTGACAACTGAATTGAACTGACATTAGGTAATGGGGGTGAGATCTCTAGTCTTTCTCATTTGGCTTTTTCCCTATATTTCTTGGCATTGTACACTTAAGGCTTTCTTATTTCTTCTTGCTACTCTTTGGAACTCTGCATTCAGATATGTATATCTTTCTTTACTCCTTTGCCTTTTGCTTCTCGTATTTTCTCAGCTATTTTTAAGGTCTACTTAGATAACCACTTGGCTTTGTTTCATTTTTTTTTCTTAAGAATAGTTTTGATCACTGCTGCTGCTGCTGCTAAGTCACTTCAGTCATGTCCAACTCTGTGCGACCACATGGACTGCAGCCTACCAGGCTCCTCCATCCATGGGATTTTCCAGGCAAGAGTACTGGAGTGGGTTGCCATTGCCTTCTCCAAGTTTTGATCACAGCCTCCTGTATAATATTATAAACCTCCATCTGTAGTTCTTCTGGCCCTCGGTCTATCAGGTCTAACAGATTGAATCTATTTGTCACTTCCACTGTATAATCATAAGGGATTTTATTTAGGTCATACTTGAATGGCTTAGTGGTTTTCCCTATGTTCTTCAATTTAAGTCTGAATTTGGCAATAAAGAGTTCATGATCTGAGCCACAGTCAGCTCCCATTCTTGTTTCTGCTGACTCTATAGAGTGTCTCCATCTTTGGCTGCAAAGAATATAATCAATCTGATTTCGATAGTAACCATCTGGTGATGTCCATGTGTAGAGTTGTCTCTTGAGTAGTTGGATGAGGGTGTTTGCTATGACCACTGTGTTCTCTTGGGAAAACTGTTAGCATTTGTCCTGCTTCATTATGTACTCCAAGGCATTACTCAGGAAATCTAAATTGAATGGGAAACACTAGAGATCTCTTCAAGAAAATTAGAGATACCAAGGGAACATTTCATGCAAAGATGGACACAATAAATGACAGAAACTGTGTGGACCTAACAGAAGCAGAAGATATTAAGAAATGACAAAAAGGGATAGAAGAACTACATTAAAAAGTCTTAATGACCTGGACAACCAGGATGGTGTGATCACTCACCTAGAGACAGATACCCTGAAGTGTGAAGTCAAGTGGGCCTTAGGAAGCATTACTATGAATAAAGCTAGTGGAGGTGATAGAATTCCAGCAGAGTTATTTCAAATCCTAAAATATGATGCTGTTAAAGTGCTCCTCTCAATGTGCCAACAACTTTGGAAAACTCAGCAGTGGACACAGGAAAGGAAAAATTTGGTTTTCATTGCAATACCAAAGAAGGGCAATGCCAAAGAATGTTCAAACTACTGTACAACTGCACTCATTTCACATGCTAGCAAAGTAATGCTCAAAATCTTTCTATCTAGGCTTAAACAGTTTGTGAACCAAGAACTTTCAAATTACAAGCTGGATTTAGAAAAGGCAGAGGAGTCAGAGGTCAAATGACCAACATTCATTGGATCATAGAAAAAGAAAAGGAGTTACAGAAAAACGTCTACTTCTGCTTTATTGACTGTGCCAAAGTTTTTTACTGTGTAGATCACAACAAACTGGAAAATTCTTCAACAGATAGGAATACCAGACCATTTGACCTGCCTTCTGAGAAATCTGTATGCAGGTCAAGACACAACAGTTAGAACCGGATATGGAGCAATGAACTGGCTCAAAATTGAGAAAGTGGTACATCAAGGTTGTATATTATCACCCTACATATTTAGCTTATATGCAGAGTATATCATGTGAAATACCAGACTGGATAAGCACAAACCAGAATCAAAATTGCCTGGAGAAACATCAATAACCTCAGATATGCCAATGACACCACCCTAATGGCAGGAAAAGAACAAAAGAGCCTCTTGATGAAAGTGAAAGAGGAGAGTGAAAAAGCTGGCATGACTCAGCATTCTAAAAAGGAAGATTATGGCATTCAGTCCCTTCACTTCATGGCAAATAAATAGGGAAACTGGAAACAGTGACAGGCATTATTTTTGGGGGGCTCCAAAATCACTGCAGATGGTGACTACAGACATGAAATTAATAGGTGCTCCTTGGGAAAAAGCTATGAGAAACATAGACAGCATATTAAAAAGCAGAGATATCACTTTGCTGATAAATGTCCATATACTCAAAGCAATAATTTTTCCAGTAGCCATTTATGAATTTGAGATTTGGGTCATAAAGAAGGCTGAGCACCAAAGAATTGGTACTTTTGAACTATGTAGAGAACACTCGAGAGTCCTTTGGACAGCAAGGTGATCAAATCAGTCAATCCTAAAGGAAATCAATCCTTAAAGTTCATTGGAAAGACGGATGCTGGAGCTGAAGCTCCAGGATTTGGATCACCTGATGCTAAGAGCTGCCTCATTAGAAAAGATCCTGATGCTGGGAAAGATTGAAGGCAGGAGAAGTGGATGACAGAAGATGAGATGGTTGGATGGCATCACCAATTCAATGAACATGAATTTGAGTAAACTCTGGGAGATAATGAAGTACAGGGAAGCCTGTTGTGCTGCAGTTCATGGGGTTGGAAAGAGTCGGACATGGCTGAGTGACTGAATGAGAGTGAGTAAATCAGGTAATCTGCACATGGAACATTTGTCTCCATTTCTGTATTAAACCGTTTCTAACTCCTTGTCTCTCTTTTACTTGGGCCCCAGATCCTGATGTAATAGTATGATCCTTCCTCTGCTAGGCCTCAGTCATTGCCATACCAAGTGCCAAGCACTCAGTAAGGAGGGGAAAGTGGTGAATAAAGGAAAATAAATCAAGAGATTTAAGGACCATCAGAATTGAGGTTATTTAGTCCAGTCCTTCGGAGAAGGCAATGGCGACCCACTCCAGTACTCTTACCTGGAGGATCCCATGGACAGAGGATCCTGGTAGGCTGCAGTCCATGGGGTAATGAAGAGTCGGACACGACTGAGCAACTTCAGTTTCACTTTTCACTTTCATGCATTGGAGAAGGCAATGGCAACTCACTCCAGTGTTCTTGCCTGGAGAATCCCAGGGACAGAGGAGCTTGGTGGGTTGCCATCTATGGGGTCGCACAGAGTCGGACATGACTGAAGCAACTCAGCAGCAGCTGCAGTCCAGTCCTTATTCCTTTCAGTAACAACCCCCTCTTTGTTATCGCTTTGCAAAGTGCCTTCACATACATATTCTCATTTGTTCTTCCAAGAACACCTATCATACACACAATAATACTGAGTCACAGAGAGGTAACAAGATAGCTGAGATATCTAGTGGTAGATTCATGAATCAAACTCTCTCCTCCTGACCCTAAATTGTATGTTTTTCTTCCCCACCACAGGATGAATTGAGAATTTCCTCTAAAATTATTGTGCCAAGTTGATTTATCCATCATCACTAAAATGACACTAAAAACCAAATGATCTTTTTCAAAATAATATTTACCATTGTTATCATCTTAATAATAATGGCAGGTCACATTTATATGACATGGGAATAAGACATGTGAAGCTTTTTTCTACAAATTGTATTGAAGTATAGTTGTTTTACAATGTTCTGTTATTTTCTGCTATGCAACAAAGTCGATCAGATATACATATACATATATCCTTGACATTTTAGTTTCCCTTTCCATTTAGGTCACCACAGAGCATTGGGTAGAGTTCCCCGTGTTATGCAGTAGGTTCTCATTAGTTATCTATTTTCTACATAGTAATGTATATATGCCAACCCCAGTCTCAAAATCATCCCATCCTCTCTTCCCTATGGTATCCATATGTTTGTTCTCTATGTCTATGTCTCTATTTCTGCTTTGCAAATAAGTTCATCCATACCATTTTCTAGATTCCACATGTAAGTAATATTATATGATATTTGTTTTTCTCTTTCTGAATTACTTCACTCTGTATTACTATAGCTTATCAATGAGTTTGGTAAAGTTGAAGGACACAAAATTAATACACACAAATATCTCTTGAATTCCTATATGTTTACAACAAAATATGAGAAGGAGAGGTTAAGGAAACAATTCCACTTACTATTGCAAGAAAGTTGGGCTTCCCTGGTAGCTCAGAGGGTAAAGAATCTGCTGCAATGCAGGAGACCTGGGTTCAATCCCTGGGTTGGGAAGATCCCTTGGAGAAGGAAATGCCAACCCATTCCAGTATTGTATTCTCACTTGGAGAATCCCATGGACAGAGGAGCCTGGCAGGCTACAGTTTACGTGGTCGCAAAGAGTCAGAAACGACGGAGCAACTAACACACACACACACACACCACACAAAAAAAGAATTAAATACCTAGAAATAAATGCAGCTAAGGATACCAAAGATATAAATCAGAAAATTATAGCATATTGAAGAAAGAAATCAAAGATGACACAAAAATGGAGAGATGTCCCTTGTTTTTGAACTGGAAGAATCTATATTGTGAAAAATGGTTATACAAAAAACTCCAAGTAGCCAAAGCAATCTTGAGAAAGAAAAACATCTGGAGCAATTAGGCTTCCTGGCTTCAAACTATACTGCAAACTATAGTAATCAAGGCAGTATGGTATTGGAACACAAACAGAAATACAGATCAACGGGAAAGAATATAAAGTCCATAGACAAACCCATGCATCTATGGTCACCTAATAACAAAGGAAGTAAAAATATACAATGGAGAAAAACCAGCCTAGTCAATAACTGGTGCTAAGAAAACTGGACAGCTATATGTAAAAGAATGAAATTAGAACACTCCCTAACATTATACACAAAATTAAACTAAAAATGGATTAAAAATCTAAATTAAAGCCCAGCCACAACAAAATCCTTAGCGGAAGACATAGACAGTACACTATTTGACATAAATTACAACAAGATCTTTTGTGACCCAATTGTTAGAGTAATGGAAATAAAACCAAAAACAAACAAGTGGAGCTTAATTAAACTTCAAAGCTTTTAAGCAGCAAAGGAAAACATAAACAAGACAAAAAGACATCCTTCAAAATGGTAGAGAATATTTGCAAATGAGGCAACTGACAAAGGATTAAGCTCTAAAAGTATACAAATAACCCATGCAGCTCAATATCAAAAAAACAAGACAACCCAAAAATCTAAATAGTTACTTCTTCAAAGAAGACAACAAACACACAGAGTGTTTGACTTTGCTAATTATTAGAGAAATGCAAATCAAAACTGCAATGAAATATCACCTCACACCGGTCAGAATGATAATCATCAAAAAGTTTACAAACAATAGATGTTTGAGAGGGTGTGGAGAAAAAGGAACACCTTTACACTGTTGGTAGGGATGTAAATTGATGCATCCATTATGAGAACAGTATGGAGATTCTTCAAGAATCTAGGAATAAAGCTACGATATGACCCAGAAATTCCACTACTGGGCATATACCCTGAAAAAAAAAAACACAAATCAAAAAGACACATGTACCCCCAATGTTCATTGCAGCACTATTTACAGTAGCCAAGACATGGAAGCAACCTAGATGTCCATCAACAGAGGAATGGACAAAGAAGTGTGGTACATATATACAATTGGATATTACTCAGCCATAAAAAGGAACAAAGTTGTGCCATTTGCAGAGGTGTATATAGAATTGGAAGCCCTATACTTTAAATGTATTATCTAATTTAATCTTCACAATCGCCCTAAGAGGTAAATGCTTTATTACCATCATTTTACAGATGAGAACTTTAATGTATAGAGACTGAGAAATTTATTTAAAGTTACTCATGCAGGATAAGAAGCAGAGCTGGAATTGTAAACTTGGACTGTTTATTACAAAATTCCTCCTCTTAACAATGTTACTGTATGTTACCACAAGAATAGCAATGCCTCTAATTAAGAAATACTATTTCCCCCTAGGTTGCTAGTTTGGGAGTAAACTCTACTTTGTTAATTTTCTTTGACATTCATAGGCCCATTTCATTTTTAGTTTTATTTTTAAATTTTTAACAGTGGATGACAGAAATGCTAGGAACAATTTAGAGAATTTCAATCAGGATGCTCCAGTAATATACAAAATCTTCCAGTCCTATACCTCCTACCTCACCACAAATTCACCTAAATTTTAGACCTTGGCGCAAATACTGGATCTGCCTCTCCTTTCTGACTCTATTTCTACATCTATATACTGATAATAATTAACCTTCCTAATGATAAATGTTATATGATATGATGCTAAGGTGGAGGCTGGGCGAAGTTCACTCTTTTATTCACATCTTCCTCAACCCAAAGTGAAAGGTTGAATTAGAAATACACTGAGGGACGCCTAACTGTTCTTTAGTTAGTGTTCCTCAAACATTAAGGGTTTGTGTCACACTTCCAAAAATACTAGAATTTTTAATTATAAACTTCAAAGACTTCAAATATGGACCTGAGTTTGGAAAAAGTAAGATTTAGAAAACTGAAATAAAGCTTTCAATTTATCACAGAATATAAACATATAAATTGTACATATATATGTATATGCAAAATTAATAATTTTATTCTGAAAGAAATATAAATATGCAAAAATTATAATTTCAAACAGTTCTATATATTTTTATTTTAACATAACTCTTGAGTCTTTTTTTCCCTTGCTTTACCATTACAAAAATAGAACATAAAACCACTCACTTGGTATTCAAGTTCACTAATTATATTCTTCCTTTTTCTGCTTTTAATGTATGTGAGAATCTGTCATCTTTTTTTTTTTTTAGAATCTGTCATCTTAATTTGTAGATAGAGCATTGAGAATTACAGATGAACTATCATGCATATTAAAGTGGTTGCTTCTCAGTTATGTCTCACTGTTTCAGTAGAAATATCACTCTCTTGACCATACTCTCATATAGAGTATACTTGTGTGAATAAGTTCAAGCTTCCATGAGTAAACAATGACACTACACCATACTTCTTTCTTATTCTCAGCAGGTAGTGATTGCAAAAGCTAATACAAATTCTATTTGGAAAACACACTTTGAAGTCTTGTCTCACAAAATTCACAATAAAGAGAAACTTACAGCAAACATGAGTTCTTGGTATTCAAAAAGCATCATAAAACTCAGAGGCATAACAACTTTCATAAGCAATAGTCAGTAAGAAAAAAACTATAGACACAAATTCACAAAGATCTGAAATTTACTAGAAATAAAGTAAGAAATAAGTAAATTTAAAATGTTATAGAAATAAAAATATGATGTTAGAACAAAAGACTTTCAAAAATGAGCAGACATTATTAAAAGAAAATAGAAGCTTGAAGGGGAAATATCCCCTAAAATGAGAAATAAAAGGACAAAACTAAGAAGAGAATTAGTTACTTAGAAGTCACATGAGAATTATCTAAAATGCATCATGAAGACACTGTGAGATAAAACATAAGAGAAGTTTAAACGTATGGTGTATAGACTGAAAGGTCTAACATATTTAGTCAGAATTCCAGGGTGAAAATAACACAGAAAATGAGAAAGTGACAATATTTACAGGGATCATAATTGGGAAAATACCAAAGTTTATGAAAGATATCAATGCATAGAGTCAGAAACCCCCCGACATACCCCCCTCCAAATTTTTCAAATAGGATAAATAAGATAAATAAAAGTCACACTTAGAAACATTGTGATGAAAATAAAAAGCTTTAAGAATAAAAAGAAAATTTGAAAAACCTCCAAAGAGAAAAGACAGATTACATAAAAAGTAATGTAACTTATAGCTGTTTTATTAAAACCAGCAAAGTAATCCACAAGAGAAGGCAAAAGAATATTGCCAATTTAGCATTGTAAACCAAAAGAAACCTTGAAGAACAAAGGAGAAACAAACCCTCCAATAAAAAAGATGATCAGAGAATTAAGTCTGCATCCAAGAAGATATGTTGAGCCAAACAAGAATGATAAGGATGAATGGATAAAGAAGTTGTGGTACAATGTAACATTACACAGTTATAAAAATGAATGCATTAGGGTCAGTTCTAATGTGGTGGATGAAGCTAGAGCCTATTATACAGACTGAAGTAAGTCAGAAACAGAAAAACAAATATCATATATTAACACATATATATATACACAGAATCTAGAAAGATGGTACTGATGAACCTATTTGCAGAGCAACAAAGGAGATACCAACACAAAGAGCAGACTTCTGGACAGTGCAGAAATGAGAGGGTAGGCTGAATTGAGAGTATTATTGAAACATATACATTACCATATGTAAAACAGATAGCCAATGGGAAATTGCTAGAAGATGCAGGGAGCTCAGATCCAGTGCTCTGTGACAATGTAGAGGGGTGAGATGGAGCAGGAGGTGCAACGGAAATTGGAGAGGGAGGGGACATATATATACCTTCACTGAGTCATTTGGATGTATGGCAGAAACCAACACACTATTGTAAAGTAATCATTCTCCAATTAAAAACAAATTTTCTAAAAATAAAGAATAATGAGGAAAACTACTTTAAAATTTCATAAATTTAAATAAACATTTATTCTATAGAGCAATATCATGGTATCTAATACATTAATAAAATTAATAAAAGAGAACTTAATTCATAGACATTAACATCATATAAATCAGGAAGGAGTGACTATTGTTGAACCATTGCATGTAGAGTAATTTTTATTGCATTAATTTTTACTAAAATATTCTAATTTCTAGGGCAGCCACTAAAGCAATGAAAATGCCATGACTGATTTCCAGACAAGCACAGAAAAAAGGAATATGTTGTGTGTAGGGAGGAGATCTACTCAAACAAAGCAGGGAGAGAAAGAAACCAAGAGATAAAAGTACAAGGTACAAAATAAGGTGGTAGAATTAAATTTTAAAATATAATTATTCATAATAAATGTACATACAATTAGCATTCAAGTTAAAATAAAACTTTCAGATATCATATTTTTAAAATCCAGCTGTATATATATATACAAAAGAAACAGCTAAAACATATGGACAGGGAAAGTTTAAAAGTAAAAAAATGGTGAATATTATACCAGGAAAACACTATTAATCACTGAGAATAAATGAGGCAGAAGAACAGTAAGTGAGCTGCAAGATAAAATGGTGGAAATAACTGAAGCAAAGCAGAATAAAGAAGAAAAAAAATGAAAAGTAATGAGGAGAGTCTCAAAGACCTCTGGGACAACAATAAATGCTCTAACATTCAAGCTTATATTGGTCCCAGTAGAGAACGACTTCCCAGGTGGTGCTAGTGGTAAAGAACCCACTTGCCAATGTATTAGACATAAGACATGAGAGTTCAATCCCTGGTTCAAGAAGATCCCCTGGAGGAGGACGTGGCAACACAATCCAGTATTCTTGCCTAGAGAATCCCAAGGACAAAGGAGCCTGGTGGGCTACAGCCCCTAGGGTTACAAAGAGATGGATGAAACTGGAGCCCATTATACAGAGTGAAGTAAGCCAGAAAGATAAAGACCATTACAGTATACTAACACATATATATGGAATTTAGAAAGATGGTAATGATAACCCTATATGCAAAACAGAAAAAGAGACTCAGATGTATAGAACAGTCTTGTGGACTCTGGGAGAAGGCGAGGGTGGGATGTTTCAAGAGAACAGCATTGAAACATGTATATTATCTAGGGTGAAACAGATCACCAGTCCAGGTTGGGTGCATGAGACAAGTGCTCGGGCCTGGTGCACTGGGAAGACCCAGAGGGATTGGGTGGAGAGGGAGGTGGGAGGGGGGACCGGGATGGGGAATACATGTAAATCCATGGCTGATTAATTTCAATGTATGACAAAAACTACTGTAATGATGTAAAGTAATTAGCCTCCAACTAATAAAAATAAATGGAGAAAAAAAAATAAAACGAATTATCATGCATGCAGAAGAAAAAGAGAGAAAAAAAGGTGTGAGAAAATATTTGAGGAGATTATATTTGAAAAGTTCCCTAATATGGGAAGGGAAATAGCCACCCAAATCCAGGAAGTCCAGAGTCCCATACATTATAAACCCAAAGGAAAACATGCCAAGACACATATAAATTAAACTAATGAAAATTAAACACAAAGAAGATATATTAAAAGTAACAAAGAAAAAGCAAGAAATAACATATAAGGGGATCCTCAAAAGGTTAAGAGCTGGTCTTTTAACAGAAATCTACTGGCTAGAAGAGAGTGGCAAGATACACTTAAAGTGATGAAAAGAATAAAAAAGCGACACCAAGATTACGCTATCCAGAAAGGATCTCATTCAGATTTTAAAGAGAAATAAAAATCTTTACAAATAAGGAAAAGTTAAGAGAATTCAGCACCATGGAACCAGCTTTACTACAAATGCTAAAGGAACTTCTCTAGACAGCAAATGCAAGAGAAAGGAAAGACCTACAGAAACATTTAATACAAAGCATTAAAGTAAATGGTAATAGGATCATAAATATCAATAATTACCTTAAAGGTAAATGGATTAAATGCTCCAGCCAAAGACACAGATTTGCTGAGTGGATACAAAAACAAGACCCTTATATATTCTATCTACAAGAAACCCACTTCAGACCTAGTGAAACATACAGACTGAAAGAGAGGGTCTGGTAAAAGATATACTATGAAAATGGAAATCAAAAGAAAGCAAGAGTAGTAATAATCATTAAACACAAAATAGGCTTTAAAGACCATTAAAGAGACAAGGAATGACACAACATTATAATCAAGGATCAATTCAAGAAGAAGATATAAGAAATATAAATATATATGCACTCAGCATAGGAACACCTCAATACATAAGGCAAATACTAACAACTATTAAAGGAAAAATTGAGAGTAACATGGTAATAGTGGGGGACTTTAATAACTTACATCAATGGACAGATCATCCAGACAGAAAATTAATAAGGAAACACAAGCTTTACATGATACATTGGACTGCAGGGACATCCAACCAGTCCATCCTAAAGGAAATCACTTAAGAATATTCATTGGAAGGACTGATGCTGAAGCTGAAGCTCCAATACTTTGGCCACCTGATGCAAAGAACTGACTCATTGGAAAAGACCCTGATGCTGGGAAGATTGAAGGCAGGAGGAGAAGGGGACGACAGAAGATGAAATGGTTGGTGGCATCACCAGCTCAATGGACATGAGTTTGAGCGAGCTCCAGGAGCTAGTGAAGGATAAGGAAGCCTGGTATGCTGCAGTCCATGGGGTCACAAAGAGTCAAACCTGACTGAAAGACTGAACTGAACTGAACAGGGAAACACACACATACACACATACAAGCACATAGAGGCTAAGCAATATGCTCTTGATTAACCAACAGATCACTAAAGAAATATAAAAGGAAATCAAAATATACCTAGAAACAAATGACAATGAAAATATGACAACACAGAACCTATGGGATGCACTAAAAATAGTGCTAAGAGGGATGTTTATAGCAATAAAAGCCTACCTCAAGAAATCAGAAAAACATTGAATAAACAAACTAACCTTACACCTAAAGCAGCAAGACAAGAAGAACAAAAAACCCCCAAAGTTAGTAGAAGGAAAGAAATAAAAATCAGAGCCAAAATAAATGAAAAAGAAATAAAGGAGACAATACAAAATATCAGTAAAACTAAAAGCTGGTTGAGAAAGTTGATGAGCTATTTGCCAGAGTCATCAAGCAAAAAAGGGAGAAGATTCAAATCAATAAAATTAGAAATTAAAAGAAGTTACAACAGACAATGCAGAAACAAAAGGATCATTAGAGACTACTACAAGCAACTACATGCCAATAAAATGGACATCCTGGAAGGAAAGGATGATTTCTTAGAAAAGTATAACCTTACAAGACTGAACCAGAGAGCCAAAACATTGATGCTATTTTACTATTGTCCTAGAGGAGACTCCTGAGAGTCCCTTGGACAGCAAGCAGAAAAAACCAGGCAATCTTAAGGGAAATCAACCCTGAATACTTGCTGGATGCTAAAGTTGAAACTCCAGTATTTGGGTCATCTGATGCGAAGAGCTGACTCATTGGAAAAGTCCCTGATGCTGGGAAAGATTGAAGGCTGAAGGAAAAGAGGGTGTCAGAAGATGAGATGGAATGGACAGATGCAATGGACATGAACTTGGGCAAACTTTTGGGGATGGTGAGGGACAGAGAGGCCTGGTATGCCGCAGTCCATGGGGTCACAAAGAGTTGGACATGACTGGGCAAATAAACAATGAGATTAAATCAGGAAGAAATAGAAAATATGAACAGACCAATCACAAGTGTGGAAATTGAAACTGTAATATTTTTTTCCCAATAAAAAAAAGCCTAACTCCCCATAGTTTCACAGGCGAATGCTACCAAAAGTTTATAGAAAAATGAATACCTATCCTGCTCAGACTCTTTCAGAAAATTGCAGAGGAAGGAAAACTTCCAAACTCATTCCACGAGGCCACCATCACTCTGACACAAAAAGCAGACAAAGATACCACAAAAAGGAAAGTTCCAATCCAATATTACTGATGAATATAGAAGCAAAAATCTCCAGCAAAATTCTAAACACAGAATTCAACAACCCATTAAAAAGGTCACACATCAAGATCAAGTGTGCTTTATCCCAGGGATGCAAGGATTCTTCAATATATGCAAATCATTCAATGTGATACACTATACTAATAAATTGAAATATGAAAACCATATAATCATCTGAATAGATACAGAGAAAGCTTTTGACAAACTTCCACACCCATTTATGATAAAAACTCTCCAGAAAGTTTGCATAGAAAAACCTACCTCAACATAATAAAGGCCATATACTACAAACCCAGGCCAAACATTATCCCCAGTGGTGAAAATCTGAAAGTATTTCCTCTAAGATCAGGAATAAGACAAGGTTGCCCACTCTTGCCACTATTATTCAACACAGTTTTGGAAGTCCTAGCTTTGGCAATTGGTGACGAAAAATAAATAAGAATCCAGAATAAAGAAAAAAAAGAAGTAAAGCTCTCACTGCATATGACATGATAGGATACATATAAAACCCTAAAGATGCTACCAGAAAATTATTAGATCTAATCAATGAATGTCATAAAGTAACAGAATATTAAATTAATACACAGAAATCCCTTACATTTCTATACACTAACAATAAACAATAAGAATGAGAAATTAAGGAGATATCCCATTCACCATTGCAGCAACAAAAAATAAAATACCTAGGAATAAACCTACCTAAAGAGACAAAATACATATATGCAGAAAACAATAAGGCACTGATGAAAGAAACTAAATACAACATAAATAGATGGAGAGATATACCAGGTTCTTGGATTGGAAGAATTGATATTGTGAAAATGACTATACTACCCAAAGCAATCTATAGATTCAATGCACTCCCTATCAAACCACCAAAGTTATTTTTCACAGAAAATAGAACAAAAAATTCACAATTTGTATGTAATGGAAACCTCTCCAGTATTCTTGCCTGGAAAATCCCAGGACAGAGGAACCTGGCAGACTACACAGCCCATGGGGTCTCAAAGAGTTGGACACAACTGAATTGGCTGAGCACATTGAGCACACGTAAACACTAAAAACCCCAATAGACAAAGAAATCTTGAGAAAGAATAGCAGAGCTGGAGGAATCAACTTTGCTGACTTCAGACTATGTTACAATGCTACAGTTGTCAAGACAGTATGGTACTGGTACAAAAAGAGAAATATGGACAAGATAGAAAGCCCAGAAATAAACCCATGAATTTATGGGCACCTTATCTTTGACAGAGGCAAGAATATACAATAGAGAAAAGACAGCCTCTTCAATAAGTGTTGCTGGGAAAACTGGAGAGCTATATGTAAAAGAATGAAACTAGAACATTCTTAACAGCATACAAAAAAAGTAAACTCAAAATGGATTAAAGACTTAAATGTAAGTCCAGAAATTAAAAATCTCTTAGAGGAAAACATAGGTAGTACACTCTTTGATGTAAATCAAAGAACCTTTTTGACCCACCTCTTGAGTAATGGATATAATAACAAAAATTTGAAAATAGGACCTAACTAAACTTAAAAGCTTTTGTATAGCAGAAAACAATAAATAAGTTAAAAGAACCCTCAAAATGAAAGAAAATAATTGTAAAGAATGCAACTGACAAGGAATTAGTCTCCTTGTCAAAATACATAAGCAGTCCATACGGCTCAATATCAAAATATATAAGCAGTTCATACGGCTCAATATCAGAAAGCAAAGTGCCCAATCAAAAAAAAAAAGAAGGCAGAAGACCTAAACAGACATTTCTTAAAAGACATCAGAAGGCCTATAAGCACATGAAAAGATGCTCAACATCACTAATTATTAGATAAACAGAAATCAACCTACAATGAGGTATCACCTCACACCAGTCAGAATGGTAAACATCAAGAAATCTACAAACAATAAATGATGCTGAGTATGTGGGGGAAATGGTACCCTCCTACACTGTTGACGGGAAGATAAAGTGATACAGTCACTATGGAGAACAGTGTGGAGATTCCTTAAAAATCTAGGAATAGATCTGCCACATGACCTGGAAATCCCACTACTGAGTATATACACTGAGAAAGCCACATTTCTAAAATAACACATGTACCCCAATGTCCATTGCAGGACTATTTTCAGTAGCCAGGAAAAGGAAGCAACCTAGATGTCCATCAACAGATGAATGGATAAAGAAGTTGTGGTACATATACACAGTGGAATATTGCTCAGTCATAAAAAAACTGCATTTGAGTCAGTTCTAATGAGGCGGATGAACCTAGAGCCTATTATACAGAGTGAAGTCAGAAAGAGAAAGATAAATATCACATGCTAACACATATATATGGAATCTAGAAAGATGGTACCGAGGAATTTATTTGTAGGGCATCAATGGAGAAACAGACTAATGGACTCAGGGAGAGGGGAGGAATGGGTGAGATGTATGGAGAGAGAATCATGAAAATTTACATTACCATATGTAAAATAGATAGCCAATGGGAATTTTCTGTATGTCTCAGGAAACTCAAACAGGGGATCTATATCAACCTAGAGGGGTGGGATGGGGATGGAGATGGGAGGGACATTCAAGAGGGAGGGGATATATGTATACCTATAGCTGATTCATGTTGAGGTTTGACAGAAAATAACAAAATTCTGTAAAGCAATTATCCTTCAACAAAAAATAATTTTTTTTTAAAATAAGGCATATCTCTCTATTCATTTTATAAGTTTAATATAACCATCACACAAAAGATACAAAAGTCAAAATTTTAAAGTAAAAATGCAACCATTTTCAATCATGAACACAGTTATTTTTTAAAAAGCAAACAAAATATAACAATATTATATCAATAAAAATAAATCATATTATAGATGCAAAAATCCTGAGCAAAATACTAGCAAACTGGCTCCAATAAAATATTAAAAGATTCATACACCATAATAAAGTAGGATTTATCTCAGAGATGCAAGGATTCTTCAACATCTGCAAATCAATGTGACATACTACATTAACAAACTGAAAAAAGTAAAAACTGTATAATCATCTCAGTAGATGCAGAAAATGCTTTTGATAAAATTCAACATCCATTTATAATTTTAAAAAAATCTCCAGAAAGTAGGCATAGGTGGAATCTACCACAATATAGTAAAATCCATATATGACAAACCCATTTCATATTCCGTGGTGAAGAGCTGAAAGTATTTCCTCTAAGATCAAAAAAAGACAAGGATTCCCATTCTTGTCACTTTTATTAAACATGGTTTTGGAAGTCCTATCCACAACAGAGAAGGAAAAAAACATGTAATCAAATATGAAAAAGAAGTAGCAAAATTGTCATTGTTTGTAAATAACATGATACTATATATAGAAAACTCTAAAGGTGCTACTGGAAAACTACTGGAGCTCATCAATGAATCAGGTAAAGTTGTAGAATACAAAATTAATATACAAAAATTTGTTGCATTTCTATACACTATACATACTATACATATATAACTATAGTAATTCTTACAGTGTAGTATTTTCAGAAATATAGATCAGAACCCAGAGACCCACACCAGTAGGAGAGAGTTGATATTTAACCAAAAGGCAAAAATAATTCTACAATTACACAAATCAGTATATGATGCTAGACCAATTTAACATACATAAATATATGAAATGAACCTAAGCCTAAGTCTAACATCTTGAACAAAAATAACTCAAAGTGTTTTATGCACTTAAAGAAAAGTGAAGTGCTTAGTTGTGTCTGACTCTTTGTGACCCCATGGATTGTAGTTTACAAGGCTCCTCCATCCATGGAATTTTCCAGGCAAGACTACTGGAGTGGGTTGCCATTTCCTTCTCCAGAGGATCTTCCCCACCCAGGGATCAAAGCCGGGTCTCCTGCATTGCAAGAAGATGCTTTTACCATCTGAGCCACCAGGGAAGAAATAAAGATATAAAACTCTTAGGGGAAAATAAGAAAAATCTTCAGCATATAGAGATAAGCAAAAAGTTTTCTATTAAAGGACTGTAAAAAGGATGAAAACAAGTGATGGACTTATAAGGAAATATTTTAAATATTTGAAAATCATATATCCAACAAAGAGCTAATATCTAGTCTATGTAGGTGTCCAAACTCAACAGTTAAAAAAAAAAAAAAAAATCCTAGTAGAAAAATGGGCAAAGAAATTTTAACTGCAGAGGATATACAAATGGCAAATAAGCACTAGAAAATATAACATTCCTTAAAGAAATTCAAATTAAAACACATCATTATAGGTGTGAGGTGGGATTTGAATTCAGTCTGGTGGAGGGGACAGAGGCTGGGGCTCCCACCTGGGTGGGAAGGTTCTTTCCCAGCGAGAAGTACAGCCTGATATGCAGGTCCTTCTCCAGGCATCTGGGCAACAGCAGTGGTGGGGTGGGGGAGGGTTGTCTGCCCCACTGGGCAACAGCCCAGGCCAATTCTCTCTCTCTCTCCCCACCTCCACTTCCTGACCCCAGGATTCAGAAGGAGCTAGTGAACATCATTTTAGAACCTCCACCCCAGAAGTTTTAAATAAAATAATGAAATGAAGTTATACCACTACACACTTATCAAAATGGCTAAAATTAAAAACCATTGACAAAATCAACTTCTAGTTATAATGAGAAACTGGATCAAACACATTGCTGGTGGGAATATAAAATGCTACTCTGGAAAGCATTTTGGCTGTGCCTTATAAATCTAAACATGTAGTTAATATAAAATGTAACTATTACACTTTGATAATTTATCCCAGAGAAATAAAAATGTTTGTTCACACAAAACCTGTAGACAAATGCTCTTTGTGATGTTATTTGTAAGGCCAGAAATGTGAAGAAAACTGTATGTCTTTGAACAAGTAAATGGCTAAACAAATTATGATATATCCATACAGTTGAATATTCTTTGGCAATAATAAGGAGCAAACTAGTAATAAGTGAAATGACTTAGATGAATCTCCAGCAAACTATGATGACTGAAAAAAGGCAATCTCAAAAGGTCATACATTGTACAGTTTCATTTATAAAACATTCTTGACATAACAAAATTATAGAAAAAGAACTTATTCATGATTACGAGGCATTAGGCATGGGGTGGTGGTAGGTATTGGAAGGACACTGAGTATAGTTACAAAAGGCTACCGAAGGGATACTTGTCAAGATAGAACTCCTTTTTACTTTAAGAAATCCCATGTATTTGGAAGTTAAATGTCTACTTTTAAATGATGGGAGTATTTTAGAAGCCATAAGAAGGAAAATTAGAAAATATTTGTAGTAGAATAAAAATGAAAAGAATGTTTATCAGAATTTGTTGCATGCAGCTGAAGCTGCTCAATGCAATTAAATACACTGTGGAGTCTTGAGTAAGGTATGAAAACAAGTAATGGACACTAGCATTCAATCCTGTGAAATTTGAACAAAATTTTTACTTTAGTTAATAATACTGAATCCCATGTAAATATCTAGTTTTTTTTGTTTTCAAAGATAGTGTTTCCTTATATTCTCAGAATTCAACTAGAAATTTCAAGCCTCATTCAAATTTTTAAAAAATAACTAAGATACATCCAACCTGGACTGGCGATCTGTGCACTGGGATGACCCAGAGGGATGGGGAACACATGTAAATCCATGGCTGATTCATATAAATGTATGGAAAAAAACACTACAATATTGTAAAGTAATTAGCCTTCAACTAATAAAAATAAATGAAAAAAAAAGATAACAAATTTTCTAGATTTTTAGCAGAAATAGATGGCAAATACATGGAACTGTATCAAAGTTTTGAGTGAATATAAATTAGAATTCTAGCATTCTAATCATACAAAGTCAAGCAAGTCAAATTGAAATGCCATAATTTTTTTAGCTAGGCAAAAATTCATAAATCTATATATATATTATAATATACACACTATTTTTGTGTATATGTATACCAATGCTTTTCTACTACACTTGACAAAACCTTGAGAAAAAAACAGCAAAAAAAGAGATGGAGAAATTGGAAAACATAAACTAATTGAAATGAGAATACTGAATATGAAATAGCAAAAGTGAAACAAAGTAGACAAAAGTAAAAGATCATCATACACTTCAGTTGTTTTTAAACAGAGCTGCTCATTAGAAACACATCTGGAGCTTTGGAGAAAAAAGGCAATACCTGGACATTTGCATTTTTCAAAAACTTTTTGAGATAATTCTGATATGCACTTAGATTTTAAAAAGTGATTACAACTTTTTCTATTAAGTGGTAGTTTTAGTGATACAGAATTCTATTATTTTCTGTTGGCTAAATGTTTGCTACTTGGAAGAAAAGCTATGACAAGCCTAGACAGCATATTAAAAAGCAGAGACATTACTTTGCTGACAAAGGCTCCTATAGTCAAAGCTATGATTTTTCCAGTAGTCATGTATGGATGTGAGAGTTGGACCATAAAGAAGGCTGAGCACCAAAGAATTGATGCTTTTGAGATCTGGTGTTGAAGAAGACTTGAGAGTCCCTTTGGACTGCAAGGAAATCAAACCAGTCAATCCTAAGGGAAATCAGTCCTGAATATTCATAGGAAGGACTGATGCTGAAGCTGAAACTCCAATACTTTGGCCACCTGATGCAAAGAACCAACTCATTAGAAAAGATCCTGATGCTGGGAAAGACTAAAGGCAGGAGGAGAAGGGGATGACAGAAGATGAGATGAATGAATGGCATCACCAACTTGATGGACATGAGTTTGAACAAGCTACAGGAGTTGGTGATGGACAGGGAAGCCTGGCATGCTGCAGTGCATGGGGTTACAAAGAGTCGGACATGACTGAGCGACTGGAGTGAACTGAACTGAAACATGATACAATGGTGTTAAGTGAATAATAGTTACATAATCACAAAAGTAAAAGATGATTATCAGTTTTCAATAACTATATACAATTTGAAGGGTTAAATAGAGTGATGTAGTAAGTGGGTGTGCATACATACACATGTTTTTATCTGCTCAACCACTCTATTCTTTTGGTTGGTGCATTTAATCCATTTACATTTAAGGTCATTATCAATATGACTGATCCTATTACCATTTTCTTAATTGTTTTGGGTTTATTGTGTGTAGGTCTTTACCTTCTCTTGTGTTTCATCCCTAGAGATGTTCCTTCAGCATTTGTTGTAAAGCTGATTTGGTGGTGCTGAAGCTAACTTTTGCCTATCTGAAAAGTTTTTGATTTATCCATTAAATCTGAAGGAGAGTCTTGCCAGGTAGAATATTCTTGGTTGCAGGTTCTTCTTTTCCATAACTTTAAATATACTGTGTTTTCCCCTTCTGGATTGTAGAGTTTCTGTTGATAAATCAGCTGATAGCTCGATGGGAGTTCCCTTGTATGTTATTTGCCATTTCTCCTTTATTGCTTTTAATATTTTACCTTTGTCTTAATTTTTATCAGTTTGACTACTATGTGTCTTGGTGTATTCCTCCTTCGGTTCATCCTGCCTGGGACTCCCTGCACTTCTTTTTTTCCCCATTTATTTTTATTAGTTGGAGGCTAATTACTTTACAATATTGTAGTGGTTTTTTGTCATACATTGACATGAATCAGCCATGGATGTACATGTATTCCCCATCCCGATCCCCCATCCCACCTCCCTCCCCACCCCACCCCTCTGGGTCTTCCCAGTGCACCAGCCCCAAGCACTTGTCTCATGCATCCAACCTGGGCTGGTGATCTGTTTCACCCATGATAATATATATGTTTTGATGCTGTTCTCTCAAAACCTCCCACCCTTGCCTTCTCCCACAGAGTCCAAAAGTCTGTTCTGTACATCTGTGTCTCTTTCTCTGTTTTGCATATAGGGTTATCATTACCATCTTTCTAAATTCCATATATATGCATTCCCTGCACTTCTTGGACTTGATTGACTATTCCCTTTCTTATGTTAGGGATGCTTTCAGTTATTATCTCTTCAAATATTTTCTAGGGTCCTTTCTCTCTTCTCTTTCTGGGACCCCTACCTATAGTGTGAATGCTGGTGAGTTTAATAATGTCCAGAGGTCTCTTAGGCTGTCTTAATTTTTTTTCATTCATTTTTTCTATATTCTGTTCCTTGGAAGTGATTTCCACCATTCCGTCCTCCAGGTCACTTGTCCCTTCTTCTGCCTCAGTTATTCTGCTATTGATTCCTTCTAGTGTATTGTTCATCTCTGTTTGTTCTTTAGTTCTTCTAAGTCTTCAGTAAACATTTCTTGCATCTTCTCCATTGTTTTCCCAAGATCCTGGATCAGGTGTGTGGGTGTGTGTGTGTGCGCGCACGTGCGTGTGTGTGTGTGTGTGTGGTTTTTGTTTTAGTTGCCATGGGATTGTGGTTCTTGCTCTTTCAATCTACCCTCTGGTGGATGTGGCTAAGAGGCTTGTGTAAGCTTCCTGGTTAGAAGGAAGCTCATCAGTCCTGATGAGAAGAACTGGCAATAGGAAAAACTGGGTCTTGCTCTGGTGTGCAGGGCTGTGCTTAGTAAAACTTTAATCCAATTTTCTACTGATGGGTGGAGTTGGGCTCTCTCCCTGTTAGCTGTTTAGCCTGAGGTGACCCAGCCCTGAGGTCTACAGGGTCTCTGACAGGATTAATGGTGACCTCCAAGAGGACTGATGCCAAGAGACATATTGCAAGACTGCTGCTTCCAGTACCCCCAACCACATGGCAAGCCACTGTTGACCCACACATCCATAGGAGACCCTCCAACACTAGCAGGTAGGTCTGGTTCAGTCTCCTATGGGGTCATTTCTCCTTTTCCCTGAGCGTTGCTATTCACAAGATTCTGTTTGTACCGTCCAAGAATGGAGTCTCTGTTTCTCCCAGTCCTATGGAAATCCTGTAATCAAATCCTGCTGGCCTTCAAAGGCAGATTCCCTCAGGATACCCAGTCCTTTTGCTCCGGATCCCCAGGCTGTGAAGCCTGACTGACATAAGGCTCAGAATCTTCACAACAGTAGAACTTCTTTGGTATTTCTGTTCTCCAGCTTGTGGGTCACCCACCCAGCTGGTATGGGATTTGATTTTATTGCATTTGTGCTCCTCCTCCCATCTCGTTTTGGCTTCTTCTTTGTCTTTGGAATTGGGTTATCTTTTTTTTCTTTTTGATGGCTTCCAGGATTCTGCTGTCAAATATATACATTATATACATATACATACATATATTATATACATATATACATTATATAAAATATAAAATAAAATATATAATGTATAATAAAATATACATATATATATGTATATTTATATATTATTTATCTCTATAATCTTATATTTTGTCCTACCTCCTTTCAAATACAATGGGCTGGTTTTCTGGGTGCCTGGTGTCCTCTGCCAGCATTCAGAAGTTGTTTTGTGGTGTTTGCTCAGCGTTCAAATGATCTTTCGATGAATTTATGAGGGAGAAAGTGGTCTCCCTGCCCTGTTCCTCCACCATCTTAGGACCATCCCTCATAAGCCCTTTCAAAAGTGACAACTACTCAGTTTGGATTGGCTGTAATTATTCCCACTTGCTGAAGTGAAATGTCCTGTGATTATGCAGAGGGAAGAGATGATATTACTTTGGTTTAAGGGTGGAAGAGGGAAAGAAATATATGTGGGAAGAAGGAGGCAAGATTCTGATGGATGAAAAAGAGAAAAGTCAGTGTCTGCAGAAGATCATTCAGACAACTGCCATACCCTGCAAAAGAGTGTCAGTGTGATGGGGCTCTGTTGATTTCTAGATAGCCAGGTTGCAACTGTTTTAATTGGGTGAGAAAATGAGTTTCTCTCTGGCACTGGCATCCAGCAAGATGATTAGAATAGATAATTAGTTTAGAAATTCCACTCTGTACAAAGAAATCATTTAGCTATACTATGAGCTAAGCACAAAGGGCCCTTGCCACTTGCCATGGTGACCATTGGTAGATTGGAACCACCCAAGACTGTGGGGTAACCAGATGTCACAAGGACCCTGTGGGCAAGATTTTCAGTTTCAGAGCATCATGTATTTCTGACTAGAATAATGGATACCTAAATAATAATAATAATAAAGGTATACCAGTATACCTCTCAGGCATTTCTATCTGTGCAACTTCAACAGAGGTACAGGGCAGTGGGAGAGAAGAAAGGAGACTAACTGAGTGCCTACTAAGTGTCAGGCACTTTCACATCTATGATTTAAACCTCACAGCTATATTTTGAAGATAGTATTATTTCTAATTTTTGTCCAGATTTTATCCTGTCTTGGAAACTCACAGCATATATTAGCACATCAGAGACTCTAATGTGTCCTACAATATATAAATACTTTTAACCTGGTCAAACAGTTTAACCACTCATCTGGTTATGGAACCCTTGTTGTTTCCCAGAGTACCCTTTGATATTTCAGTGAGCAAGTCCTTCTGTTTTCTTGGGCCTCAAATCTCTCATCTAAAATGTGTGGTGTGTAGTACTTTAGAAGCAATGTATGGTAACATATGTCATTTTACTTAGCCTATAAAAATAATCCTGTGAGATAAACATTATTAACATACCCATTTCACACTTATGGAAGCCAAGGATGATTGAAGCTAAATGACAAGCCACGAGTTATACAGCCAGTCATTGATAGAGCCAGGATTTGAATCCAAGTCTTCCTTGTTCACTAAGTTGAATAAGTTTTTCATGAATCTTCAACTAACAATCTATGAATTTATGAGCTGTATGACTTTCAGCAAATTGTTTCCCTACCTTTAGGCTATTTTCCCTGTGAAATTAGTAGATTAGATTAGTTAATTTCTACAGCTATTTTGTGATCTCTCTTAGAGTTTAAGGTTCAACCATAAGTATCTTGGGTCAAGTTGAAATTGCATTCAAAAATCTAGATTACCAAATCGAGGGAAGATTAAGACATTCATCACCATAAATATGGTATAATTTTAGCCAGAAATATCATTTAGGCCCTTAAACTCCTGGGATGAATAAATTCCTGAATTTGGGCTCTCAGATAAGTTAGAGAAAGTTTCCCTATGATCCTTACCATTCCCATTTAGCTCGTATCTCAAGAAAGGGTACAACAACTGTCTTGTCAAAGAATCTTGATAGGCTTCTCAAGAGTGTATATTGACCTGGGAGGATGGATGGTCCCACATATATTAATGAACTTTTGTCCTGTCAGCATAGAGCTAATGCACAAGTTCATGTCTCATACCCTCGTACACAAGTCTACTCTTACTCCTGAATCCTTCAGCTCCTCCCTAGGGCCCATATTTCTAACCCCATCAACAAAGCTTAGATCTCCAATATAGTCCAGTTCAGGGGGATTCCCAGAAAGTGTGGAGTATGAACACTTCAGAGTGTGCTAAGCACAGGAGAGCTTGTAGCTTCATTGCAATGTCCCACATAATACAAGAATCTCTTCCATTAACACCCTAGTCAGGTTCTTCTAAAGCAAAATGCAGAATATTTCTTCCTTCCTTTTTTCACTACTTTCTTCATCTACTTCTATCCTTCCTTTCTTCTTGTTGTTCATTTATTATACCAAAATTTTTAAAGCCTAGATATCATATCAAATACCATAGATACAAAGTGAGGCCAGGAACCTGCTCTCAGGAAGTTTATACTTCCCCAAAAAACTTGGCATATGAGGCTAAGCTTTCCATTTGTGTTTTGGATCCCATCCTTTCTGTTTTTGCAAAATCTTCACTCTAGTGAATAATATTTTTCTTATACATCTTGACACTTCCTTACTATAGACTCCTACTACTGGGGGCCTTGAGATATGGTTCAAGTCTGCATCATCTTTAAAGTATTCCGCATCCCATATCCCACTCCAGCTACTACCTTATCTCACCCCTTTTCTTCAAACCAAATCTTTTGAAGGAGTTGGTTGTACTTTTATAATGTCTATTTTCTTACCTCAAGCTCATTTCTCAACCCAATCTGGGTTGCCATCAACCCGCACCAATTCATTGAAATTACTCTTACAGACAAGTTATGTCCTGTTCAGGTTTTTTTTTTTTTTTTTTCATTTATTTTTACTACTTGGAGGCTAATTACTTTACAATATTGTAGTGGTTTTTGCCATACATTGACATGAATCAGCCATGGATTTACATGTGTTCCCCATCCCAATTCTCCCTCCCTACTCCCTCCCCATTCCATCCCTCTGGTCTTCCCAGTGCAACAGCCCTGAGTACTTGTCTCATGCACCCAACCTGGGCTGGTGATCTGTTTCACCCTTGATAGTATACTTGTTTCAATGCTATTCCCTCAGAACATCCCACCCTTGCCTTCTCCCACTGAGTCCCAAAGTCTGTTCTGTACATCTATGTCTCTTTTTCTGTTTTGCATATAGGGTTATCATTACCATCTTTCTAAATTCCATATATATGCATTAGTAAACTGTATTGGTCTTTATCTTTCTGGCTTACTTCACTCTGTATAATGGGCTCCAGTTTCACCCATCTCATTAGAACTGATTCAAATGAATTCTTTTTAATGGCTGAGTAATACTCCATTGTGTATATGTACCATAGCTTCTTTATCGATATGTCTGCTGATGGGCATCTAGGTTGCTTCCATGTCCTGGCAATTATAAACAGTGCTGCGATGAACATTGGGGTATCTCATTCAGACCTGGTTTCCTCGGTGTGTATGCCCAGGAGTGGGATTGCTGGGCCATATGGCAGTTCTATTTCTAGTTTTTTAAGGAATCTCCACACTGTTCTCCATAGCGGCTGTACTAGTTTGCATTCCCACCAACAGTGTAACAGGGTTCCCTTTTCTCCACACCCTCTCCAGCATTTATTGCTTGTAGACTTTTGGATAGCAGCCATCCTGACTGGCGTGTAATGGTGCCTCATTGTGGTTTTGATTTGCATTTCTCTGATAATGAGTGATGTTGAGCATCTTTTCATGTGTTTGTTGGCCATCTGTATGTCTTCTTTGGAGACATGTCTGTTTAGTTCTTTGGCCCATTTTTTGATTGGGTCATTTATCTTTATGGAATTGAGCAGAGGAGTTGCTTGTATATTTTTGAGATTAATCCTTTGTCTGTTGCTTCATTTGCTATTATTTTTTCCCACTCTGAGGGCTGTTTTTTCACCTTACTTATAGTTTCGTGTGTTGTGCAAAAGCTTTTAAGTCTAATTAGATCCCATTTGTTTATTTTTACTTTTATTTCCAATATTCTGGGAGGTGGGTCATAGAGGATCTTGCTGTAATTTATGTCAGAGTGTGTTTTGCCTATGTTCTCCTCTAGGAGTTTTATAGTTTCTGGTCTTACATTTAGATCTTTAATCCATTTTGAATTTATTTTTGTGTATGGTGTTAGAAAGTGTTCTAGTTTCATTCTTTTACAAGTGGTTGACCAGTTTTCCTAGCACCACAAAAAGGTTGTTTTTTTGCCATGGTATATCCTTGACTCCTTTTTCAAAAATAAGTTGTCCATAGGTACATGGATTTATGTCTGGGCTTTCAATTCTGTTCCACTGATCTATATTTCTGTCTTTGTGCCAGTGCCATAATGTCTTAATGACTGTGGCTTTGTAGTAGAGCCTAAAGTCAGTCAGGTTGATTCCTCCAGTTCCATTCTTCTTTCTCAAGATTGCTTTGACTATTCGAGGTTTTTTGTATTTCCATACAAATTGTGAAATTATTTGTTCTAGTTCTGTGTAGAATACTGTTGGTAGCTTGGTAGGGCCTGCATTGAATCTATAGATTGCTTCAGGTAGTATAGTCATTTTCACAATATTGATTCTTCCAATCCATGAATATGGTATATTTCTCCATCTATTTGTGTCCTCTTTGATTTCTTTCATCAGTGTTTTATAGTTTTCTATATATAGGTCTTTCATTTCTTTAGGTAGATATAGTCAAGTATTTTATTCTTTTTGTTGTAATGGTGAATGGTATTGTTTCCTTAATTTCTCTTTCTGTTTTCTCATTGTTAATGTATAAGAATGCAAGGGATTTCTGTGTGTTAATTTTATATCCTGCAACATTATTGTATTCATTGATTAGCTCTAATAATTTTCTGGTAGAGTCTTTAGAGTTTTCTATGTAGAGGATCATGTCATCTGCAAACAGTGAGAGTTTTACTTCTTCATTTCCTCTCTGGATTCATTTTGTTTCTTTTTCTGCTCTGATTGCTGTGACCAACACCTCCAAACCTATGTTGAATAGTAGTGGTGAGAGTGGGCACCCTTGTCTTGTTCCTGACTTTAAGGGAAATTCTTTCAATTTTTCACCATTGAGGACAATGTTTGCTCTGGCTTTGTCATATATAGCTTTTATTAAGTAGAGGTATGCTCCTTCAATTCCTGCTTTCTGGAGAGTTTTTATCATAAATGGATGTTGAATTTCATCAAAGGCTTTTTCTTCATCTATTGAGATAATCATATGTTTTTTATCTTTCAATTTGTTAATGTGGTGTATTACATTGACTGATTTGCAGATATTAAAGAATCCTTGCATTCCTGGGATAAAGCCCACTTGGTCATGATGTATGATCCTTTTAATATGTTGTTGGATTCTGTTTGATAGAATTTTGTTAAGGATTTTTGTATCTATGTTCATCAGGGATATTGGCCTGTAGTTTTCTTTTTTTTGTGGCATCTTTGTCTGGTTTTGGAATTAGGGTGATCGTGGCCACATAGAATCAGTTTAGAAGTTTGCCTTCATCTGCAATTTTCTGGAAGAGTTTGAGTAAGATAGGTGTTAGCTCTTCTCTAAAATTTTGGTAGAATTCAGCTGTGATATCATCTGGTCCTGGGCTTTTGTTTGCTGGAAGATTTCTGATTACAGTTTTGATTTCCTTGCTTGTGATAGGTCTGTTAAGATCTTCTATTTCTTCCTGGTTCAGTTTTGGAAAGTTATACTTTTCTAAGAATTTTTCCATTTCTTCCCAGTTGTCCATTTTATTGGCATATAGCATATAGCTAGTCTCTTATGATCCTTTGCATTTCAGAGTTGTCTGTTGTGATTTCTCCATTTTCATTTCTAATTTTGTTGGTTTGGTTCTTCTCCCTTTGTTTCTTGATGAGTCTGACTAGCAGGTTATCAATTTTATTTACTTTTTCAGAAAACCAGGTTTTAGCTTTGTTGATTTTTGCTATGGTCTCTTTAGTTTCTTTTGCATTTATTTATGCCCTAATTTTTAAGATCTCTTTCCTTCTACTAACCCTGGAGTTCTTCATTTCTTCCTTCTCTAGTTGCTTTAGGTATAGAGTTAGGTTATTTATTTGACTTTTTTCTTGTTTCTTGAGGTAAGCCTGTATTGCTATGAACCTTCCCCTTAGCACTGCTTTTACAGTGTCCCATAGGTTACGGGTTGTTGTGTTTTCATTTTCATTCATTTATATGCATATTTTGATTTCTTTTCTGTTTTCTTCTATGATTTGTTGGTTTTTCAGAAGCGTGTTATTTAGCCTTCATATGTTTGAGTTTTTAAAGTTTTTTTTTCCTGTAATTGAGATCTAATCTTACTGCATTGTGGTCAGAAAAGATGACTGGAATGATTTCAATTTTTTTTTTTTTAATTTACCAAGGCTAGATTTATGGCACAGGATGTGATCTATTCTGGAGAAGGTTGCATGTGCACTTGAGAAAAAGGTGAAATTGATTATTTGGGCGGTGAAATGTCCTATAGATATCAATTAGGTCTAGCTGGGCCATTGTGTCATTTAAAGTTTGTGTTTCCTTGTTAACTTTCTGTTTAGTTGTTCTATCCATAGTTGTGAGTGGGGTATTAAAGTCTGCCACTATTATTGTGTTAATGTTAATTTCCCCTTTCATTCTTGTTAGCATTTGCCTTACATATTGTGGTGCTCCTATGTTGGGTGCATATATATTTATAAATGTTATATCTTCTTCTTGGATTGATCCTTTGGTAATTATGTAGTGTCCTTCTTTGTCTCTTTTCACAGCCTTTATTTGAAAGTCTATTTTATCTGATATGAGTATTGCAACTCCTGCTTTCTTTTGGCCTCCATTTGCATGAAATATTTTTTCCAGCCCTTCACTTTCAGTCCGTATGTGTCCCTTATTTGGGGGTGGGTCTCTTGTAGACAGCATATATAGCGGTCTTGCTTTTAAATCCATTCAGCCAGTCTTTGTCTTTTGGTTGGGGCATTCAACCCATTTACATTTAAGGTAATTATTGATAAGAACTGTCCTGTTGCCATTTGCTTTGTTGTTTTTGGTTCACATTCATACAACCTTTCTGTGTTTCCTGTCTAGAGAAGATCCTTTAGCATTTGTTGAAGAGCTGGTTTGGTGGTGCTGAATTCTCTCAGCTTTTGCTTGTCTGTAAAGCTTTTGAATTCTCCATATCTGAATGAGATTCTTGCTGGGTATAATAATCTGGGCTGTAGGTTATTCTCTTTCACTACTTTAAGTATGTCCTGCCATTCCCTTCTGGCCTGAAAAGTTTCTATTGAAAGATCAGCTGTTATCCTTATGGGAATCCCCTTGTGTGATATTTGTTTTTTTTTTTTTTTCCCTTACTGCTTTTAATATTTGTTCTTTGTGTTTGATCTTTCTTAATTTGACTAATATATGTCTTGGGGTGTTTTGCCTTGGGTTTATCCTGTTTGGGATTCTCTGGGTTTCTTGGACTTGTGTCACTATTTCCTTCCCCATTTTGGGTAAGTTTTTAGCTATTATCTCCTCGAGTATTTTCTCGTGGGCTTTCTTTTTGTCTTCTTCTTCTGGGACTCCTATGATTCGAATGTTGGAACATTTCACATTGTCCCAGAGGTCCCTGAGGTTGTCCTCATTTCTTTTAATTCTTTTTTCTTTTTTCCTCTCTGCTTAATTTATTTCCACCATTTTATCTTCTACCTCACTTATCCTATCTTCTGCCTCCATTATTCTACTGTTCATTCCCTCCAGAGTGTTTTTTATCTCATTTATTGCATTATTCATTTTTAATTGACTCTTTTTTATTTCTTCTAAGTACTTATTAATCATTTCTTGCATCTTCTCAATCCTTGTCTCCAGGTTATTTATCTGTAACTCTATTTTGTTTTCAAGATTTTGGATCATTTTTATTATCATTATTTTAAATTCTTTTTCAGGTAGATTCCCTATCTCCTCCTCTTTTGCTTGGCTTGGTGGACATTTTTCATGTTCCTTTACCTGCTGGATATTTCTCTGCCTTTTCGTCTTATTTAGATTGCTGTGTTTGGGGTTGCCTTTCTGTATTCAGTTAGTCTGTGGTTACTTTTTACTGTGGAGGTTTCTCCCAGTGGGTGGGGATGGATATTCGGCTTGTCGAGGTTTGCTGGTTAGGGAAGCTTGCGTCTGTGTTCTGGTGGGTGGAGCTGGGTTTCTTCTCCCTGGAATGCAATGGAGTGTCCAGTAGTGAGTTTTGAGATGGGTCTATGGGTTTGGTGTGACTTTGGGCAGCCTGTATATTGACGCTCAGGGCTACGTTCTTGCGTATCTGGAGAATTTGTGTGGTATGTCTTGCTCTGGAACTTATTGGCTCTTGGGTGATAGATGGTTTCAGTGTAGGTATGGAGGCTTTGGATGATCTCTTATTAATTAATGTTCCCTGCAGTCAGGAGTCCTCTGGTGTTCTCAGGTTTTGGGCTTAATCTTCTTGCCTCTGGATTTCAGTCTTATTCTTCCAGTAGCCTCAAGACTTCTCCATCCATACAGCACTGATAATAAAACTTCTAGGTTAATGGTGAAAGGAGTCTCCACCATGAGGGACACCCAGAGAGGTTCACAGAGTTACATGAAGAAGAAGAGAGGGAGGAAGGAGATAGAGGTGTGCAGAAGGAGAAAAAAAGGGGATTCAAGAGAAGAGAGAGAGATCTAGGCAGTACTCTGTTCCCTAAGTGTTCTCCATAGCCCAGAACACCCACAGAGATTCACAGAATTGGATTGAGAAGATAAGGGGGAGGGAGGAAATAGAGGTGATCTGGGGGAGAAAAAGGAGAATCAAAAGGGGGAGAGAGTGATCAAACCAGTAATCACACTCCTGTGTGATTCAGTACAAATGGGTACTGAAGGTTGGATTCTTAAATATCCAAAATTGATATCAAATAGTGAAAGACAAAGATTAAAAATCTAGAGTACAGGTTAGACTCTTAAAAATACAATATTAAAAAACAATAAAAACACACAAAAAAATCGCTTTTAAAATAGGGTCCTTTTTTTTTTTTTTTTTGGCCAGGTTATAGTGGTCATGAAAATGAAAATTAAAGAGTATTAGAGGAGTAATAGAAGACTTAAAAAAAAGAAAGAGAAAAAATTTAATTAAAAAATAATAGTAATAGTAAAAATATATCTAGGAATTTCTCTGGAGCTGTTGCAGGCAGTGTGGTTTCGGTTCAGTTTCAGATAGCTCCTTGTTCCAGCTTACACTTCTCGATATCTATAGGCCCCTTCCAGGGTAGTCGGTGTTAACTACAGGTATTTTAATCTGTTGCACCTGTCACTTCTGAAGCGGTTCCCTTTGTTTATTTGGCTTCTGTTTGCAGGTCTCTTCAGTGTCTAATTTCCGCCCTGACACAAGTGGGCGAAGGTGGTCTCTTGTTTAGGTTCGCTTGTTCAGTTGTGCTGTGGGGAGGGAGGGGCACTGCAGACCAATGTCACTGGCCTGTGTGGGGGAGCACTCACAGTGTTCCAGCCACACGGGGTTTGCCCCCGCTCACAGCGTGTGTGCTTTCCCCGTCTACACTGCTCAGGCTTCAGGTTTCTCTACAGGGAGTGGGCCCTGATTTGTGTGCATTTTCCAGGCCTAAGCCACTCAAGATCAGGTTCTCAGGTACTCCACAAAGATGCAGACTGGTTGGGCCTGCATTTTGTGCCTTCCCTGGCCTAGCAGCTCAGGCAACCAGGAGCTTGACGAGTGCACTCTCCCCCAGTGCAGTGTGCCTTTTCCCCTCTGCAGTCCCAGTCTGTTTCCAGGCGTGCTGGTCGGGTGTGCCTTGTGTCTCTTCTGAGAAGCTGTTTTCTGGCTGCGACCCTCCTGGCGGATGTCAACCATCCAGAATCTCACGAAGTCTTTGGTTAGAGACTGGAAACCTGTTTGCAGTTTAGTAGGGGATGCCGTCTCTGGGGTTGAGTTTGCCCCTTTCCCCTCCCCGCTGCCTCCTGCCTCCAGCTGGAGATGGGCCGGTCCGCAGCCCTCTAGCTCTTCTCTGGTATTCGCTTAGTCCTTTGTTCTGGGAATGGACAGGTAGTGCATCCCACAGTTTAAGTTGCTATCTCTCGTTAGCTCCCTCAGATTGCCCTCAGGGCTTTCAGGCCCGGTCTTTACCCTAAGCAATGCCACTGCCCTGCTCCTCTCCATTCAGCCCCCACTTGCTGGTGGTGGATGCGAGCGTCTGGGGTACTTTTCTGCTGGGAGTTGTTTTTAGGCATGTAATCTGTGGGTTTTATTTATTTTTCCTCCCAGTTAGGTTGCCCTCCGAGATTCGAAAACTTCCCCCAGACCCGCTGGTGAGAGGGTTTCCTGGTGTTTGGAAACTTCCTCTATTAAGATTTCCTTCCTGGGATGGATCTCCATCCCTAACTCTATTGTCTCTCTTTTTATCTTTTATATTTTGTCCTACCTCCTTTTGAAGACAGTGGGCTGCTTTTCTGGGTGTCTGATGTCCTCTGCTAGCGATCAGAAGTTGTTCTGTGGAGTTTGCTCAGCATTCAAATTATCTTTTGATGAATTTGTGGGAGAAAAAGTGGTCTCCCCATCCTATTCCTCTGCCATTTAGCTCCCTCCCTGCTCAGTTTAGTCAATGAATTCTGCCCATCTTGTTCATCAATGTTCTCCCAGTATCTAGAAAAGTGTCTGACACAAAGTATGTGCCCAATATATGTATTGGATAAATGGCTACTCACTTCCCAGGCTTCATTTCACTAATTCTGGGATGATTTTAACACTTTGCCTTGCAATGTTTCCTTCCACTGGCTTCTCTGTCATTGCATTCTGTATTTTCTTATCTTTCTGGCTTCTGAAAGTCTTGAATACTGATGTCTCCTCTTTTATCAATGTTTATAGCAGACATCCAGGACACTGCCTTATGCATTTTTCTTTTCTGACTACACATTCTCCCTGGAAAACTTGTCAATGATGATGGCCTTTCTGTAATGATTCTTGTCCAATTGACTCCTCAAATTCAGACCTTTCTCTTGAGTTTCAAACTGGTACATCTACCTGCCTACTTAACATCACAACTGGATATTCTACAGCCATCCAAACTCAACATGCTTAAAATAAAAATCTTATAATCCATCACTCACCCCAAAATAAAGAAATCCATGTAATCTGTAATTCTCTTGGATTGATAAATGCCACCTTTATCTCCCAAATGCTCAAAGCAGAAATCTGTCTATTCTTTGCACTTAAAATTAAATTAAGCCTGAAAAACACTCTCTTATCCAGAAGATCAACATCGACAATAATGAGTTATATTAATAGTATGTATTTGTATATGATGTGTTGGAAATAGCACTTTTTATTACTACTATTACTTTTCACCTAGAAAACTATTAGTTATATTTCAAGTCTCTGCTTGAATGTCACCTCTTTGAGGAAGCCATCCTTCCTCCACAGTGACTCTAAGTGGAGGACTAAGTTAAATTTCCTCACTTTTTGTTTTTGTTTTTATACCACCAGGTGATTTTCCTCAAAGAAGATTCATAACTCCTGTAATGATGCACTCAACATATATATATATCTCTGCTAGATTGTAAGTGCCTTATAGATGGAGATTTATCTCATAGGACTACACATTCCCTTGTGCAACCAATATATTTCTTTAATCAATAAAAATGATAACACAAGCTAATTATTGCTTAGTAAATGTTCTTTATTAAAAAGACAAATCATCTCAAAATGGGAGAAAAGCTAAATCTAAAACCTTTTTTAGAAGTGAGGAGGTTGGGAAAACATGGAAATAGGTAATCTCAAAGGTCCTTTCCAGTTCTTACATGGTCCTATGATCTGATCTTATCCAACTTTTGAGAACAAAACAAACCTGCCTTTTAAAGGGCAAAAAAATACTGTTGGAAAATTGGTGTAAGTGGAAAGAGAAGAAACCTTTAAAGTCAGATGTACCAGAGTCCAAATCCCACCTTTGTTACTTCTATGTGACCTTGGTGAGGTCATTCCAACTCATTTAACTTCCTCCCACACCATGCTGGAGATAAGCAGAGTCCTTATATTAGATGATTTCCCTCTCTTCCCTATTCTATCTCTCTCCCCCTACTATCCACTGCCATATAATTCTTCTATTGGCCAATGGCAGGTAGAACAAGAGGAAGTAGGGATCCACTTAATAGGCCAAACTTCTAGTCTTTCTAATAGGCTTTGTCTATTTTCTTGTAGCTCATACTGGCATTAGTGGCAGCACATGAGGTCATGGAAAAGGTACTGGTTTAAGAACTGGGAAGCCTAAATGAGTCCATTTCCATCTCTGTGAAATATGAAGTTGTGTGTACATGAACAGTGGACAGGTTAGCGTTGAAAGAGATGGTTTATAACGTTTTTCTAGCAATATTTCATGAGTCAAAAGACTGGTGATCTATATTAAGACTTGGGCACTGGAACGAGAGCATCCAATGCGAATTTCACTTCTCATTAATTTCACAGGACCAGTTCTTAGGCACTTCCTCCTTGAGAAGGAACTCTGCTCTGAATAATTCAGAACAAGAAGAGAGTAAATGAATTTTAAATAGTGACTTATTTAAAGCTTAAAAAAAACAGAGAGAAAATATTCAAATTTCTCTAGCTATTGCAGGAAAATAAAATTGCTTAGGACTGTGTTTATCTGTCTGAGCTATGGATGTTTGTTTCACCTAAGAAGGATGCTGATATGTATAAAATTCATGGTGGTGCACTGCCATTCTCTCTGGCAACATGTGTTGCCAAGATCAATTTTATTACATGAGAAATTGTGTAAAGTTCAACAGGACCTTATTCCATGGAACTGTAAGCTTGAGAATACTACTAATAATAAAGATTTTTATCTAGGCATCTAGTGATCATTCACTTACAAAAGGTTAGATTTATTTTCTTTATTCCATTTAGCCACTCTTCTTTTTCTCTTTTCATTATCTCTACTTCTCCTTACTTCCTCATCTTCCTTTGTCTATGTGTCTTCTGCTTTCTTCTTTTATCCTATCCTTCTCTTCCTCTTCTATCTCTTTCATTTCTTTTGTATTTTCCTCTCTTCCTTCTTTTCTCATGTCCTCTACTCCTTTCTATTCTCTCTTACTGCATTTTATCTTCATTTGTTCTTTTCTTTCTTATCTAAGTATCAATGATGTCAAGTTATAAACTTACTTGTGGCAACTTTCCTCTTTCTAAGAGGACTGAGACTCCAACTAGACATATAAAAAGAAATTCCACAGACCCAAAAAGGTTCAAGTAGTCACCCCAGTATATACCACCAAATTGTAGTCAGTACACGCCCACTAGCCATCTTCCTGTTTCCCATGTCATCCTTAATTCCTTCATTGCTTGTTATCCACTCACTACATGGCTGTTGTTACTATCAAATGTTCTATAATTAAGAACTAGCAGTGTGTAAGCTCTGTACCAAATTAATACTCAGGTCCCTTCCCCTAGGCAATTTATAGGCCATGACAGAGAACACTTGATACAAGCAGATGAAAGGAAATGACATGTTAAAATCTCAGATCAGGAGACCACAAGTTTAAACATAAAAGTTTAAACTTCTCATGTTATGGTATTGGAAATTAAGGCTGTATCCTACAGCCATCAGGGGTCATATCATGTAGGGACTGGTAGGCCTTAGTATGACTTAAGATTATGTTTTAACTGTAGTGGGCAGACTATTATTGGTCATACTTCTCTCAGCAAGAAACTGGGTCTCATTTATTTCTGTAATATAACATTTAGTTCAGTGCCCTCTCCAGTGAAAGTATTGATTGACCTCCAGTTTAGGGCAGAATCCTCAATTACATTTCTAAAAACTTCTTTTTGTTCACATTTAAAATGAGATTAGTAATAGTAACTCCTTTATAGAGTTAATGTGAGTATTTAATGAGATACTCTATATAAAGCATGGCTCATTAAGTCTAAAATATATACAGTCTAGCCCTTTACAATAAATCATTTACCCAGGCCTAGCCTAAAAGAATACTTCACATATGATGTATCTTCAATAAATATTTTATGCCTGGCACATAAAAAGATGTTGTGTAATCTTTCTCTATTATTAGAATATATATTCCCAGAAGTGGTAGCTCAACAGTAGTTTTGTGAATAAACCAAAAATCATGAAGCATATGGGTTACTGTTAGGCCTATCTTGATCCTGGCCCTACTCCAAAATATTTCTCAGGCTTAGCACTATTGATAAATTTGTTGTGTGTGAGTAGGTAGATGGTGGGAGTATTTTCCTGTGTGTTGTAGGATGTTTAGCAGTTCTCTATTCACCAGATGCTAATAGCACTCCCACCACTGGTTTGGCAACCAAAAATGTCTCCAGTCTTTACCAAATGTTCCCTGGGGGTGCAAAATTGCTCCCATTATGAACCACTGATCTAAAGGGATAACAAAATACATTACAATGCGTTGGCCATTTGAACTCATGAGACCCAGAGAAGTTGATTTTTCATTTAGGTGTCAGTTGCTTTGGGTGAGGAGGAGGGAGAATGTGAGGTTATGGAGTTCCCAGTTTAAATCTAAATTAAAATTCAGACAGATGTAGCATGTTTGGTAAACCAGTGGGCTGTCTTGTCAGAGGTCTATGTGTAACAGGTTCAAGGAGGCAACTCAAATCACATTCAATCTGGAGGAAGAAGGTGGCAGTTTGGAAGAATTTATGAAAGATCTCTTTTATTGAAAATTAAATAAAGATTCAGTAGTCTTAATTACTGGCATTTTTGAAAAGACAGAGCACAAAAGGAAGAAAAGCACTTTCAAAACTCTTCTTAGACATAGGCCTTCTAATAGCTCTGGCATAATGAGGGCTCCAGTGGTTTTCCATAGGAAAGGCTGCAGGACCAGACAGAATAGAGGTAGCAAAAGGAATAATGGACATAAATACATGTGAAACATAGGAAAGCCTTAGAAATATTTAAAGGATAAATTGCCAACAATTGGAATATTTAATTATGTAGGGTCAAGAGTCAGTATAAGTAATATTCCTATATTCTTTATGTGCCCTTATTTAATATCACAAGTTGGTGAAGACTAAAGAAATACAGGACACTGGCAAATATTGATCAGTAAAAAGTTGTTCAATGAAGTGATTAAACACATCTGGATGGATCTCCAGATGATGAGCTTCAGAACACATCAATATGAATGCTTGAGAGTTAGGGAACCCTGCTTCCATTTCCATATTTGACCTTATAAAAGTCATTTCCTTTCACTTGGCCTCAGTTTCCTCATATTTGAAGTAGGGAGGTTGGACTTGACTGTCTTTCAGATTCCTTCTAGCCCTGATATTCTAAGCACCAACGATTATACACACAGGTTTTGTTCAGTGAAAATATACATTTCTCTTTTAGAACTTTCTCTGTAAACCAGAGATGCTGAAGCAGAAAGGCACAGTCAGATCTTTAGGCCCCTCTAGTCCCGATCCACAGCCCTGAAGTAGATGGATTTCTATAACTTATCCTTCTTTCTCTCTAATCTGCTTTTAAAGGCAAAATAACTCTATGCTTCCCATTTTACATCTTAGGTCTATTGAGTATCATCCTATTGATGCTTAATGACTATATGATCTTTTGTATGGTTAAAAAAGGTTTTCAAACTACTTTCTAAATTCTCTCTTTTTATCAGGCCATATACTTCAATATTTAGTCTCCCTAAAGTTCTATTTTCCATCATTTTAAGACATACTTATTTTCTTCTGAATGCTTTCCAGTACTGGACTGTGACTGAAAATTGGGGATTTAAGTCCTGCTATAACTTTCTGTATTACTGTGGGCATACTGTTTAAAAAATTTTTGGTGATATGACGCTAATCCCTTCACTTTCTATGGACTGGAAGGGAGCTTCCATATCTGAAAGACTCAGAATAGTCAGAAATGTCTAAATAATGACTTTGAAAGCAGCAGAGACTCAGAAAATATGTCATTCCCAAGAACTGAACATAAAATACAAGCAATACAGTCAATCTGAAATGTAAAAATAAATTAAGGTATATCCACATAATGGAATATTATCCAAAACTAAACACCAGATACAAAAGGCTACTTACTGAATGGAGAGAGCAGCATGGAAGCATATACACTCTGCTTAGTTCAGTCTCTCAGTCATGTCCGACTCTTTGTGACACCAGCACGCCAGGCTTCCCTGCCCATCACCAACTCCCAGAGCTTGCTCAAACTCATGCCCATTGAGTCGGTGATGCCATCCAACCATCTCATCCTCTGTCATTCCCTTCTCCTGCCCTCAATCTTTCCCAGCACCAGGGTATTTTCCAATGAGTCAGTTCTTTATATTAGGTGGCCAAAGTATTGGAGTTTCAGCATCAGCATCAGTCCTTCCAATGAACATTCAGGACTGATTTCCTTTTAGATTTACCGATTTTATCTCCTTGAAGCCCAAGGGACTCTCAAGAATCTTCTCCAACGTTACAGTTCAAAAGCATTCATTCTTCAACACTCAGTTTTCTTTATAGTCCAACTCTCACATCCATATATGACTACTGGAAAAAGCATAGCTTTGACTAGTAAGAACTGTGTCGGCAGTGATGTCTCTGCTTTTTAGTATGCTGTCTAGGTTGTCATAGCTTTTCTTCCAAGGAGTAAGTGACTTTTAATTTCATGGCTGTAGTCACCGTCTGCATTGATTTTGGAGCCCAAGAAAATAAAGTGTCACGTTTCTATTGTTTCCCTATCTATTTTCAATGAAGTGATAGGACCAGATACCATGATCTTAGATTTCTGAATGTTGAGTTTTAAGCCAACGTTTTCACTCTCTTCCTTCAATTTCGTCAAGGGGTTCTTTAGTTCCTGTTCACTTTCTGCCATAAAGGTGGTGTCATCTACATATCTGAGGTTATTGATATTTCTCCTGGCAATCTTGATTGCAGCTTGTGTTTCATCTAGCCCAGCATTCCACATAATGTAGTCTGCATATAAGTTAAATAATCAGGGTGACAATATACAGCCTTGACATACACTTTTCCCAATTTGGAACCAGTCTGTTGCTCCACATCCAGTTCTAAGTGTTGCTTGTTGACCTGCATACAGATTTCTCAGGAGACAGGTAAGGTGGTCTGATATTCTCATCTCATTAAGAATTTTACATGGGAAAAAAAAATAAAATAAAAAAAAATTTTTAAAGAATTTTACACGGTTTGTTGTGATCTACACAGTCAAAGGCTTTGGCCTAATCAATGAAGAAGAAGCAGATGATTTTCAGCAATTCTCTAGCATTGTCTATGATCCAACAGATGTTGGCAATTTGATCTCTGATTCCTCTGCCTTTTCCAAATCTAGCTTGAACATCTTGGAGTTCATGGTTCATGTATTGTTGAAGCCTGGCTTGGAGAATTTTTAGCATTACTTTGCTAGTGTGTGAGATGAGTGCAATTGTGTGGTAGTTTGAGCATTCTTTGGCATTGCCTTTCTTAGGGATTGGAATGAAAACTGACCTTTTCCAGTCCTGTGGCCACTGCTGAGTTTTTCATATTTTCTGGAATATTGAGTGCAGTACTTTAATGGCATCATCCTTTAGGATTTAAAATAGCTCAACTGGAATTCCATCACCTCCACTGGCTTTGTTCGTAGTGATGCTTCCTAAGGCCCACTTGATTTCTCATTCCAGGATGTCTGGTTCTAGGTGAGTGATCACACCATTGTGGTTATCTGGGTCATGAAGATCTTTTTTATATGGTTCTTCTTTGTATTCTTGCCATCTCTTGTTAATATATTCTGCTTCTGTTAGGCCCATACCATTTTTGTCCTTTATTTTGCCCATCATTGCATGAAATATTCCCTTGATATCTCCAATTTTCTTGAAGACATCTCTAGTCTTTCCCATTCTACTCTTTTCCTTTATTTATTTGCATTGATAACTGAGGAAGACTTTCTTATTTCTCCTTGCTATTCTTTGAAACTCTGCTTTCAAATAGGTATATTTTTCCTTTTCTCCTTTGCCCTTCACTTCTCTTCTTTTCTCAGATATTTGTAAGGCCTCCTCAGGCAACAATTTTTCCTATTCCATTTCTTTTTCTTGGGGATGGTCTTGATCATCGCCTTCTGTACAATTTCACGAACTTGTGTCCACAGTTCTTCAGGCATTCTGTCTATTAAATCTAATCCCTTAAATCTATTTGTCACTTCCACTGTATAATCATAAGTTATTTGATTTAGATGGTACCTGAATGTTCTAGTGGTTTTCCCTACCTTCTTCAATTTAAGTCTGAATTTGGCAATAAGGAGTTCACGATCTGAGCCACAGTCAGCTGACCGTATAGAGCTTCTCCATCTTTGGCTGCAATGAATATAATCAGTCTGATTTCAGTATTGGCCATTTGGTGATGTCCATGTGTAGAGCTTTCTCTTGCATTTTTGGAAGAGAGTGCTTACTATGACCAGTCCATTATCCTTGCAAAACTCTATTAGACTTTGCCCTGCTTCATTTTGTACTCCAAGGCCAAATTTGCCTGTTACCCCAGGTGTTTCTTGACTTTCTACTTTTGCATTTCAGTCCCCTATGATAAAAAGTTCACCCTTTGGGGTATTAGTTCTAGAAGGTCTTGAAGGTCTTCATAGAACCATTCAATTTCAGCTTCTTCAGCATTACTGGTTGGGGTATGACTTGGATTATTGTGATATTGAATACACTACCATATGTAAAATAGATAAACCAGGGCTGTGTAACAGCCTGGATGTGTGGGAGGTGGGACAGCAGTTCACAAGGGAAGGGACATATGTATTCCAATGGCTAATTCATGTTGATGTATGGTAGAAGTAAAATCAATACGGTAAAGCAATTATTTTTCAGTTAAAAATAAACCTTTAAAAAGAATCTCAAAAAAGGCTTCTTATTTAAAGGTTTCTTTTCATGAGATTTTAGAAAGGGAAAACTATTAGGAATGAAAACACATCATTGATTGTCAGAGGTTAGAAGTACAAGAATGGGCTGTCAAAAGTATAGCACAAGAGGACTTTTGGGGTGATGGAGCTATTCTCTATGAAACTGTGACAGTAGACACTCAGTGCTATATATTAAGTTGGTGCAAATGTAATTATAGTTTCAGACAGTGAATTTTTAATCAATGTAACTGGGCTCAACCATGTCTTTATTAATCAAAATAGCAGCCACTAAAATCAACAAATTTTTGCCAATGAGAAACAATTTTGCTTATCCTTGTAGCACAAAAATCTGTGCTTTGGGATTTGAAGAATTCTTACAAAGAATTTTCTGCATCCTGCTATTTGTGAAAGTGTTTTCCCTGCAAAAAGTTGTTGAGATGCTTGAGGAAGTGATAGTTGATTGGTGAGAGGTCAGGTGAATATGGAAGATGAGGCAAAACTTCATAGTTCAATTTGTTCAACTTTTGAAGTGCTAGTTGTGCAATGTGCAGTCGAGCATTTTCCTAGAGAAGAATTGCACCCTTTCTGTTGACCACTGCTGGTTTGAAGGCATACAGTTTTTGGTGTATCTCATTGATTTTCTGAGCATACTTCTCAGATATAATGATTTCACTGCAATTCAGAAAGCTGTAGTGGATCAGACTAGCAGCAGACCACCAAAAAGTGACGATGAACTTTTTCTGGTGAACGTTTGGCTTTGGGAAGTGTTTTGGAGCTTCTTTTTGGCCAAACCACTGAGCTGGTCATCGCTGATTGTCCTAATAAAATCTACTTTTTGTAGCACATCACAATCTATTTGAGAAATTGTTCACTGTTGTTGTGTAGAATAAGAGAAGATAACATATCAAAATGACAACTTTTTTTGTTTTTCATTCACCTCAGGAGGCACCCACTGATTGAGCTTTTTCACCTTCCCAGTTTGCTTCAAATGCCAAAGGACCATAGAATGGTTGACACTGAGTTCTTTGGCAACTTCTCATGTAGCTGTAAGAAGATCAGCTTCCATGATGACTCTCAGTTGTCATTGTCAGCTTCCAATGGCCAGCCACTACACTGCTCATCTTCAAGGCTCTCATCTCCTTTGTAAAACCTCTTAAATCTCCATTCACTGTTAGCAGTTCCTTGGCCAAATGCATTATTGATATTGTGAGTTGTCTCCATTGTTTTAAAATAGATTTTGAACTCAAATAAGAAAATAATTCAAATTTACTTTCTAACATCATTTCTATAGCCTAAAATAAATATAAAATAAACAAGCAATATGTCACTAGCACAAAAAAAAGAAAAGAAATGAAAAAAAACATAAAGCAAGAAATGTGCATTAAAATGCTGTATGACATAACCACATTTATTTAGAATGTATTCCAATAGCAAATGGCAAATTTCAACAATGCAAAAGCTGCAAATATTTTTGCATCAAACTAATAATTGCCAAAACCCACAGAATTGAGACTTATGATCCAACAAGATGATGGCAGAATCTTGTCTTTACCTTCTCTTTCCCACTACTGTTGTTGTTTTCTTCAGTCACTCAGTCATATCCGACTCTTTGTGACACCATGGACTACAGCAAGCCAGGCTTCTTTGTCCATCACCATCTACCGGAGCCTGCTCAAACTCATGTCCACTGAGTCGGGGATGTCATCCAACAATTTTGTCCTCTGTCATCACCTTCTTCTCTTGTTTTCAGTCTTTCCCAACATCAGGGTCTTTTCCAATGAGTCAGCTCTTTGCATCAGGTGACCAAAGTATTGGAGCTTCACTTCAGCATCAGTCGTCCCAATGAATACTGAGGATTGATTTCCTTTAAGATTGACTGGTTTGATATCCTTGCAGTCCAAGGGAGTCTCAAGAGTCTTCTCCAATACCGCAGTTTGAAAGCATCAATTCTTTGACACTCTTCCTTCTTTATGGTCCAACTCTCATATTCATACATGATTTCAGGAAAAATCATAGCTTTGACTAGACAGACCTTTGTTAGCAAAGTGACAAAGTGCTTTTTAACACGCTGTCTAGGTTGCCCATAGCTTTTCTTCCAAGGAGCAAGTGTTCTTTAATTTCATGGCTCAGTCACCATCTATAGTGATTTTGGAACCCAAGAAAATAGAGCCTGCCACTGTTTCCATTATTTCTCCATCTATTTGCCATGAATTGAGGGGAGCCAATACAATGATCTTTGTTTTTTGAATGTTGAGGTTTAAGCCATCTATTTCACTCTCCTCTTTCACCTTCATCAAGAGGCTCTTTAGTTTGTCTTCACTTTATGTCATAGAGGTGGTGTCATCAGCATATCTGAGGTTATTGATATTTCTCCTGGCAATCTTTATTCCAGCTTGTGCTTCATCCAGTCTAGCATTTGGCATGATGTATTCTGTGCACAACTTAAATAAGCAGAGTAACAATATACAGCCTCATGTCCTCCTTTCCCAATTTTGAACCAGTCCCACTATATAGAACTGTAAATCTTGAAATTAAGAGGCAGTAAGAAGAGGATGCTAAAGGCTTGGAAAAGGAAACAGAACTTGTTAGTGACTCCAGGATCAGAGGAAAACACATCAGCAGGGTATCTCTTTCTCATCCAACAGAAGACAGTGACCCAGGCCTGGCATTTACCCCAAATCTAACAACATATAGTGGCACAGGTAGGTATACCAATCCCTCTCATCTAAAGGGATTGTTACTTAAAAACACTAGGCAAGGGAAATCAACTGGAAGCCTTATTAATAATAAGGAAGTGTTCTCTCTATTGGGTTTAAGATACCCCTCTCCTTACCAAACACAAAAACTCATTCTCCACACAATTAACATCTAGACACTGTGGGTACCAACAGAGGTGTTCTCATCACAAAAAGTGCCAAACTAGGAAGTTTTCTCCTTCCCTGCAGGTCTTGACATTCCCCTTCCCCCCATATAGAGACACAACAAAGCTAGGTGCAGGGGCACAGAGTATAATGGCATCAAAAGTAACATCAAGCAGGGAAACACTCTTTTTCTCTGCCAGACATCACTCTCTCAGAGATACTTGTGCTGCTTGTGGAAGGAGTCATCTGCAAGGGACACCACACCAAAAAATGACCCTAATTCAGAAAAAATATCTCTATTCCCAAGCTACTGGGAAGCAACAACAATAACTGTTCAGCCTGGAAAAAATGTTTTGTTTCCAAAGGAAGAAGGATCCTTTCCCCCATCTACAAGCACAATTTTGTGGAAGCTCCTTACACCTCATCAAGCAACATCAGTAGGAATCAATGTGAGACCTACAAATATGATATTAAGCAAGCAGACCAAGGTTCAGATGATGAACTACTTATTGCCAAATTCAGACTTAAATTGAAGAAAGCAGGGAAAACCACTACACCTTTCAGGTATGACCTAAATCAAATCCCTTACAATTATTCAGTGGAAGTGACAAATAGATTCAAGGTATTAGATCTGATAGACACAGTGCCTGAAGAACTATGGATGGAGGTTTGTGACACTGTACAGGAGACAGGTATCAAGATCATCCCTAAGAAAAATAAGTGCAAAAAGGCAAAATGGTTGTCTGAGGAGGCCTTTCAAATAGCTGTGAAAAGAAGAGAAGCAAAAGGCAAAGAAGAAAAGGAAAGTTATACCCATTTGAATGCAGAGTTTCAAAGAATAGCAAGGAGAGATAAGAAAGCCTTCCTCCATGATCAATGCAAAGAAACAGAGGAAAACTAGAATGGGAAACATTAGAGATCTCTTCAAGAAAATTGGAGATATCAAGGGAACATTTCATGCAAAGATGGGCACAACAAAGGAGAGAAATGGTATGGACCTAACAGAAGTGGAGAATATTAAGATGAGGTGGCAAGAACACACAGAAGAACTATACAAAAAAGATCTTCATGACCCAGATAACCACAACGGTGTGATAACACTCCTAGAGCCAGACATCCTAGAGTGCGAAGTCAAGTGGGCCTTAGGAAGCGTCACTACAAACAAAGCTAGTAGAGGTGATGGAATTCCAATTGAGCTATTTCAAATCCTAAAAGATGATACTGTGAAAGTGCTGCACTCAGTATGCCAGCAACTTTGGAAAACTCAGCAGTGGCCACAAGACTGGAAAAGGTCAGCTTTCATTCCAATCCCAAAGAAAGGCAATGCCGAAGAATGTCCAAACTACCACACAATTGCACTCATGTCACACACTAGTAAAGTAAAACTCAAAATTCTACAATCAACAGTATATGAACCAAGAATTTCCAGTTCAACCTGGATTTAGAAGAGGCAGAGGAACCAGTGATCATCAAATTGCCAACATCTGTTGTATCATAGAAAAAGCAAGAGAATTCCAGAAAAACACCTACTTCTACCTCACTTACTATATTAAAGCCTTTGACTGTGTGGGTCACAACAGACTGTGGAAAATTAATTCTTCAAGAGATGGGAATTCCAAACTACCTCACCTGACTTCTGAGAAATCTCTATGCAGATCAGGAAGCAACAGTTAGAACTTGACATGGACCAACAGACTGGCTCCAAATAGGGAAAGGAGTACGTCAAGGTTGTATATTGTCACCCTGCTTATTTAACTTATATGTAGCGTACCTCATGAGAAATGCTGGGCTGGATGAAGGACAAACTGGAATCAAGATTACCAGCAGAAATATCAGTAACTTCAGATATGTGGATGACACCACCCTTATGGCAGAAAGCAGAGAAGAACTAAAGATCCTCTTGATGAAAGTGAAAGAGGAGAGTGGAAAAAGTTGTCTTAAAACTCAACATTCAGAAAACTAAGATCATGGCATCTGGTCCCATCACTTCATGGAAATAGATGGGGAAATAGTGGAAAAGTGACAGACTTTATTTCTTTGGGCTCCAAAATCACTACAGACAGTGAATGCAGCCATGAAGTTAAAAGAAGCTTGCTCCTTGGAAGAAAAGTTATGACCATCCTAGACAACATATTACAAAGCAGAAACATCACTTTGCCAACAAAGGTCTGTCTAGTCAAAGCTATGGTTTTTCCAGTAGTCATGTATGGATGTGAGAGCTTGACTATAAAGAAAGCTGAGCACTAAAGAATTGATGCTTTTGAATCGTGGTGTTGCAGAAGACTCTTGAAAGTCCCTGGACTGCAAGGAGATCCAACCAGTCCATCCTAAAGGAAATCAGTCCTGAATGTTCACTGGAATTACTGATGCTGAAACTCCAATACTTTAGCTACCTGGTGTGAAGAACTGACTCATTGGAAAAAACCCAGATGCTGGAAAAGATTGAAGGCAAGAGAAGGGGCCAACAGAGGATGAGATGGTTGGATGGCATTACCGACTCGATGGACATGAGTTTGAGTAAACTCCAGGAGTTGGTGATGGACAGGGAGGCCTGGCGTGCTGCAGTCCATGGGGTCACAAAGAGTTGGAAACAATTGAGTGACTGAACTGAACTGGCGCAAACCAAAAAAGTATCATGAAGCTTGAGAAAAATTAGGATGTCATTGGAGCACATCCCACAAATGTAGGTTCAGGACCTGTGTGCTATACTTGAACAGGGTGACTACTTGATAAAATGGAAGATTTACATAAGACTCAGGCTTCCCTGGTAGCTCAGCTGGTTAAGAATCCACCTGCAATGTCAGCATCTTGGGTTCCATCCCTGGGTTGGGAAGATCCCCTGGTGAAGGAAACGGCTACACACTCCAGTATTCTGGCCTGGAGAATTCCATGAACTCTATAGCCCACGGGATCACAGAGTCGGACACGACTGAGAGACTTTCACTTTCTCCTAGTATAATCAAATTGTCCAGGATATAATAAAAATTCATGCATTATAAAAAAAAGCTGAAAAATTATAACTTGAATGCCAAGAGGCTCTTAATTGACACCAGCTTATTTGAGAGGATTAGATGTTGGAATGACTTGACAGGAATTTCAGCTCAGGCATCATATATATTTAAATAAGAAATTACAAATTCTCATGAAACACGTTCAAAAATAGATAATACCAACAAAAAACTAGAAGTTAAAATATGATCATTTGGAAATTATAGAGCTAAAATATGCAATAATTTAAATTTTTTAAATTGTCACTTGATAATCTCAGTAATGTAGTAGATATAGGAAGGAACAGAATCAATGAATTTGAGGAAAACACAATATAATTTATTCAATCTGAACTACAGAGAAAACAAACAGATTAATAAAATAGTGAACAACCATAATGACCTGTAGGACAATAATGAATGATACAGCATTCATATGATCAGAGTCTAAGAAGGCAAGGAGGAACACTGAGGCTCTAGGTGCTGAAAATTTCCCAAATTTAGTAAAATACAGAGGACTAAAGACTGGGCTTCCCATGCGGCCCAGTGGTAAAGAATCCACCTGACAATGCAAGAGAGGTGGGCTTGATCCCTGGATCAGGAAGATCCCCTGGGGAAAGAAATAGCAACCCACTCCAGTATTTTTGCCTGGAAAATCCCATGGACAGAGGAGCCTGGTGGGTTACAGTCCATAGGATCATAAAGAGTCAGACATGACTAGCAACTGAGCATGCACAAACTTTGAAGATACTAAACAAACTCAAAATAGGACTAACTCAAATAAATACATGTCCAGACATATCATAATTAAACCTCTGAAAAATAAAGGCAAATTAAAAGTATTCAAAGCAACCAAGGACAAAATACAAAATACCTACAGAAGAACATCAATTTGAATATCAGTAGCTTTCTCAGAAACCAGAGAAGTCAGAAGCAAATAACACAAAATTTTCAAGTACTAAAAGAAAAGAATTAACAACTGTGAATTCACTATCCAAGAAATCTATCCTTCAGGAATGAAGAAGACATTTTTTTAAAAAATCATTAAATGATGGAGAACTAAAAGAATGTGACTCTAGCTTATCTATCCCTAAAGAAAGTCTAAAAGAATTTTTTTACACAAAAAAGGAACTTATAAAAGAAGGAATCTTGGATGAAAAAAATGGAAGAAAGAGCAATGGAAAGAGGAAAGACGTAGAGAAATACAATAGACTATCCTTCCCCTCATGAGTTTCCTAAGTCATTTGTTATAATTGAAACAAAAAGTATAATGCCATCTTATACTTAAAACGAAGATATTTTAAATGGATACAATCAAGATGTCAGAGTAAGATGACATGGAGCTCATTTCCCCCAACAAACACAAGAGCTCCAGCTATGTGTGTTATTTATAGGAAGATAGAGGGTAAAATGCTAAAATGAATGGCCGAGTTAGTATAAATGAGAACAATTATCACTTTTATAAACTCTTACATTTACATAGTGTTTTTATATACTAATAAATCTGCACAATTCTATGAGCTATGTTGTGTCCAATTTAAAGATGTGGAAAAATTTTAGACTAATTCACATCAGACTTAATACATATAAGAATCACCCGCCAATTTATAGACCAGAAACTATAAAACTCCTAGAGGAGAACATAGGCAAAGCACTCTCCGACATAAATCACAGCAGGATCCTCTATGACCCACATCCCAGAATATTAGAAATGAAAGCAAAAATAAACAAATGGGACCTAATGAAAACTAAAAGTTTTTGCACAGCAAAGGAAACTATAAGCAAGGTGAAAAGACAGCCCTCAGATTGAGAGAAAATAATAGCAAACTAAACAACAGACAAAGGATTAATCTCAAAAATATACAAGCAACTCCTGCAGCTCAATTCCAGAAAAGTTAATGACCCAATCAAAAAATGGGCCAAAGAACTAAACAGACATGTCTCCAAAGAAGACATACAGATGGCTAACAAACACATGAAAAGATGCTCAACATCACTCATTATCAGAGAAATGCAAATCAAAACCACAATGAGGTACCATTACATGCCAGCCAGGATCACTGCTATCCAAAAGTCTACAAGCAATAAATGCTGGAAAGGGTGTAGAGAAAAGGGAACCCTCTTACACTGTTGATAGGAATGCAAACTAGTATAGCCGCTATGGAGAACAGTGTGGAGATTTCTTAAAAAACTTGAAATAGAACTGCCATATGTCCCAGCAATCCCACTTCTGGGCATACACACCGAGGAAACCAGATCTGAGAGACACGTGCTCCCCAGTGTTCATCGCAGCACTGTTTATAATAGCCAGGACATGGAAGCAACCTAGATGTCCATCAGCAGACGAATGGATAAGGAAGCTGTGGTACATATACACCATGGAATATTACTCAGCCATTAAAAAGAATTCATTTGAATCAGTTCTAATGAGATGGATCAAACTGGAGCCCATTATACAGAGTGAAGTAAGCCAGAAGGATAAAGACCAATACAGTATACTAATGCATATATATGGAATTTAGAAAGATGGTAATGATAACCCTGTATGTAAAACAGAAGAAGAGACACAGATGTACAGAACAGACTTTTGGACCCTGGGAGAAGGCTAGGATGGGATGTTTCGAGAGAACAGCATTGAAACATGTATATTATCAAGGGTGAAACAGATCACCAGCCCAGGTTGGATGCATGAGACAAGTGCTCGGGGCTGGTGCACTGGGAAGACCCAGAGGGATCGGTAGAGAGGGAAGTGGGAGGGGGGATCGGGATGGGGAATACATGTAAATCCATGGCTGATTCATGTCAATGTATAGCAAAAACCACTACAATATTGTAAAGTAATTAGCCTCCAACTAATAAAAATAAGTGAAAAATAAAATAAAGTGACAGTAATATAATGTATACATATTGATTACTGTGCAATCAATAACATTGTAACCATTTGTGTGGTGATTGATCTTATGTCAGTGGTCATTTTACAACCTATAAAAATATCAAACACGATGTTGTACACTTGAAACAAATAAAACAGTATATGCTAATTGCAGTTCAATAAAAGTAACATCAATATATATTAACATAACATGGATATATATTTACACACACACACATGTGGAACAATTTTCACTGGAAACTAGCAGAAGTACCCCTGTACAACCAAGGTAGTAGGAAAGTCAAACACAAAATAGAGTTGAACAAGAAGAAAACCATTTAGGATGGGACCTCTGCTCCTGGGAGGAGATTCAGAGGAAAAGGGAGATTATAAAGGCGGACACCTGCTGCACGTTGAAAAACAAACTGGGTGTTCTAGGGTGGGAGAATGGTTCCCTTGGTCAGTTGAAGAATCACTCAGATAGAAAGACTTGAGAAGCCTGGACTCCACTTGTGAGGAGCACAAGAGTGCTGACTTCCTCCCAAGCAGGGCAGAAAGAGGGTATGCCCTAGAAGCTGCCAGATTTCCTGCAATTGCTTCACTGCACTCCAAGACTGAGTCAAGCAAACACTTCAGCCATGCTCACTCCAGCTAACAGTGTAGCACTAGATCTAGGGAAGCCAAGACCTGGGAAAAAACTGACCTTGGGATGCTAAGGTGATCTGGTTCCAGTGCAGAGCTCAGGTGAGAAAGCAATGGGCATTGTTGGTGTTTACTCAAGCAGCACCCCAGGAGAAGCCAGACTTCTGACAGCAGTGCAGCTGCCAGATTTCCTGTGACCACCTAACTGTGCACACCAGCCCACACGAAGAAAATGCTCAGAAACTATTCACTTAATGCCACAGCTCAGTACTAGGTGTGAGATAGCCATGACTTGGAGAAAGAAGGGATCATAGGTTGCATATCAGTGAAGCTGCATACACAAGCAGAGCATCAGACTTCTGCATGCACATGACACCTACTTGTTTCAGCACTCCCTTCCTTTGGGGCAAATGTCCCAGTGAAAGGAAAAGGAAAAGTACATTTAAAGAGAATAGTGCCAGCTCAAGGTTAACCTTCTGGGCTTCTGCTCCAGCAGTGGACTTTACGTGAAACCCTAAACTTGGCAGAGTGGTGACTATCACTAAGCAGAGAGGAAGTTCTGCCTCACACACTGTGCAACATCTAGCTCCTCCATCTCCAACCCCAACTTGTACCAAGCTAATAACTGCCAGTAAACACTGAGAAAAAAATGTGATTGGTGTCCACATCAAATCCAGCCCTCCTACCAAAGGCATTAGGCAGATAGTCCAACATAAGAATACCGCTTCAAGAACAAAAAAGGTAACTTTCACCCAAATTCATAGAAACAGAAAAAAATTAATCAAAATGAAAAGGAAGAATAACAACTCAATTGAAAGAGCAAGAGAAAACTGCCCAAACATAAATAGTGTGACAAAAGGAAACAATGTAGCAGATAAAATATTCAAAACATTGGTAATAAAAATGAAAATTGGGTTAGGGAAAAGGATTGATCTAAATACCAGTCATTCTAGCAAGGAACTAGAAAAAAAATATTTTTAAGAAATCCAGCCATAAACAGATACTTCAGTACCTTAATTTTTTTTATATATCACTAGGAGGAATAGTAATCTGGAATAAAGAATAAAGGAAATAATTCAATCAGAGCAACAGAAATAATAACAAAAAATGAAAGCAATCTGTAAGATCTCTGGGATAACACTAAGTATGCCAACATTCACAGTATAGGGGTTCTAGAAGGAGAATAGAGAGAGGGGGAAAAAATGCGTTTAACAAAAATATAGCTGAAAAGTTCCCGAACTTAAAGAAGGAAACAGATATTCAGGTACAAGAAGCACAGAAGGACCCAAATAAGATGGCCTCAAACAACCCACATCAAGACATATCATGATTAAAATGGCAAAATGGAAAGATGAAGATAGAATTATAAAAGCAACAAGAGAAAAACAAAAGTAATATACAAAGGAATCCCCAAAATGTTATCAATTGATTTCTCTGGAGAAACTTTGCAGGCCATAAGGGAATGGCCATGATATGTTTAAAATGCAGAAAGGGAACAACTTTGCAACCTAGGATAATCTACCTAATGAGATTACCATTTAGAATAGAAGAGACAAGCGCAAACTAAAAGAATTCAGCAATAGTAAACCTACCCTAAAAGAATGATAAAAACCATCTGAGATCTCAATAGACACAGAAAAGCATTTGATAAAATTCATTCATAAAGAAAAAGCTCATCAAAGTGTGTATAGAGGGAAAATACCTCAAAATAATAATAACTATTTGTGACAAACCAACAGCCAACATCAACATTGAAAAGCTGAAAGCCTTCCTGATATAATGGGGAACAAGACAAGAATGTCCACTTTTGCTTGTTCTATTTAGCACAGTATTAGGAAGTGAAGTGAAGTTAGTCAGTCAGTCATGTGACCCCATGGACTGTAACCCACCAGGTTCCTCTGTCCATGGAGTTCTCCAGGCAAGAATACTAGAGTGGGTTACCATTTCCTTCTCCAGGGGATCTTTCCAACAGAGGAATCAAACCTGAGTCTCCTGCATTTCAGGCAGATTCTTTACCGACTGAGCTATGAGGGAAGACCTCGGTAATAAGAATCCTAACCATATCAATCAGACAAGAAAAAGAAAGAAAATTTATATAAATAAGACGGCAAAAGGTAAAACTGCCACTATCTGGAGATGACATAACTCTTTATAAAGAAAATCCTAAAGTCCCCATCCCAAAACTATTAAAACCAAGTAAAGAATTCAGAAAGATTCCAGTATATAAGATTAATATACATAAATATCTTCTGTTTCTATATGCTAATAAGGAGATATCAGAAAGAAAAAAATGTAATCCCATTTAAAATTGCATCAAAAATAATTAAAAATCTATGAATAAATTTAACCAAGGACTCTGAAAACTATAAAACATTGATGAAGGAAATTACAGATGATACAAAGAAATAGAAAGATATCCCATGCTCTTGGACTGACAGAATTAATATTGCTACAATGGCCATATTACCCCTCCCCCAAAATCCACAATTTTAATGTAATCCCTATCCAAATACCCATGACATTTTCCACAGAACAAGAACAAATAATCTTAAAATGCATATGGAAACACAAAAGGTCCCAAATTGCCAAACAGTCTTGAGAAAAAGGAACAAAGCTGAAGTATAATACTTTCTATACTACAAATCCAGAGTAATCAAAACATTATGGTACCAGCAAAAACACACACATATATCAATGGAACAGAATAGAGAGCTCAAAAATAAACACACACCTACAGTCAATTAATCTTTGACAAAAGAGATGAGAATGTACAATGAAGAACAGACAGTCTCTTCAACAAGTGGTTCTGGGATAACTGGACAACTACATGGAAAACAATGATTAGAACATTTCCTCAAAGGATATACAAAAATAAACTCAAAATGGATTAAAGACTTAAAGTAAGACCTGAAACCATGAAACTTCTAGAAGAGAACCTAGGCAGAACACTCTTTTATATAAACCACAGCAATATTTTCTTGGGTCTTTCTCCTAAAGCAGAAGAAATAAAAACAAAAATAAATAAGCAGGACTTAAATTTAAGAACTTTTGTATATCAATGGAAACCATAATCAAAATGAAAAGACAACCTATAGTATGGAAGAAGATATTTACAAATGTTGTGACTGACAATATGTTAATATCCAAATATATATAAAATCTCATAAAACTTAATATCCAATAACAAAACAACTCAATAAAAAATATGCAAAGTTCCTAAATATTTTTTCCAAAGAAGACATAGAGAGGGATAACAGACACATGGAAATATGCTCAACACTGCTAATTGTTAGAGAAATTCAAATCAAAACAACAAAGTATCACCTCACACCTGTTAGGATGGTTATCATCAAAAAGTCTACAAATAAAAGATGAAGAGAATGTGGAGAAAAGGGAACCCTTATATATTGTTGGTGGGGACTTAAACTGGTGCAGTCGCTATGGGAAACAGTACAGAGGTTTCTAAATTTTGTTTTTAAATAGAACTACCATATGATCCATAAATTTCACTTCTGTGTATGTACTTGGAAAATGCAGAAACATTAATTTGAAAAGATGTAAAAAGTAAATAAGTGAAGTCGTTCAGTCGTGTCTGACTCTTTGCGACACCATGAACTGTAACCCACCAGGCTCCTCCATCCATGGGATTCTCCAGGCAAGAATACTGGAGTGGGTTGCCATTTCCTTCTCCAGGGGATCTTCCCTTCCTAGGGATCAAACCCAGGTCTCCCGCATTGCAGGCAGACGGTTTAACCTCTGAGCCACCAGGGAAGATACATGCACCAAAATACTCACAGAAACACTGTTTACAGCAGCCAAGACAACAGCAGCAACTTAAGTGTCCATCAACAAATGAATGGATAGAAAAAATGTGGTACATATTTACAATGGAATATTACTCAGTTATGGGCTTCCCTGGTGGCTCAGTTGGCAAAGAATTTACCTACAATGCAGGAGGCCTGGGTTTGATTCCTGGACCTAGAAGATGCCCTGGAGAAGGAAATGACAACCCACTCCAGTATTCTTGCCTGGAAAATCCCACAGACAGAGGAGCCTGGTGGGCTATATAGTTAATAGGGTCTCAATGAACTGGACATTACTTAGTGACTAAACCACCATCACCACCATTACCCAGCCATAAAAAAGATTTAAATTTTGCCATTTGCAGCAATATGGATGGACCTAGAGAATATCATGCATAGTGAAATATGCCAAAGACAAATGTTGTATATCATTTACTTGTAGAATACAAAAATAATATAAATGAATGTACATGGAAAACAAATAGACTCACAGATATACAAAACAATCTTGTGTGGGGGGAGCAGAATTCAGGGAATGGGATGAGAGATACAAACTCTATGCATAAAATAAATAAGGAAAAATATATTTTATAGTACAGGGAATTTTAACCATTTTCTTGTAATAACTTATGTAGTATCAAAAAGTTGGCTTAAAACTCAACATTCAGAAAACTAAGATCATGGCATTGAGTCCTATCACTTCATGGCAAATAGATGGGGAAACAGTGGAAATAGTGGCTGACTTTATTCTGGGGGGCTCCAAAATCACTGCAGATGGTGATTGCAGCCATGAAATTAAAAGACGCTTACTCCTTGGAAGGAAAGTTATGACCAACCTAGATAGCATGTTAAAAAGCAGAGACATTACTTTGCCAACAAAGGTCCATCTAGTCAAGGCTATTGTTTTTCCAGTAGTCATGTATGGATGTGGGAGGTGGACTATAAAGATAGCTGAGCGCTGAAGAATTGATGCTTTTGAACTGTGGTGTTGGAGAAGACTCTTGAGAGTCCCTTGGACTGCAAGGAGATCCAACCAGTCCATCCTAAAGGAGATCAGTCCTGGGTGTTCATTGGAAGGACTGATCTTGAAGCTGAAACTCCAATATTTTGGCCATCTGATGCAATGAGCTGACTCACTTAAAAAGACCCTGATGTTGGGAAAGATTGAGGGCAGGAGAAGGGGACAACAGAGGATTAATTGGTTTGATGGCATCTCCTACTCAATGGACATGAGTTTGGGTAAACCCCGGGAGTTGGTGATGAACAGGGAGGCTTGGCATGCTGCGGTTCATGGGGGTCGCAAAGAGTCAGACAGGATTGAGCGATTGAACTGAACTGAACTGAATCTGCAGAAATACTGAATCATTATGCTGTACACCTGAAATGAGTATAATATTGTAAATCAACCATACTTTAATTAAAAAATAAAAAATTAAAAAGGTATAATAGGTAGAGTATAGGGACCTAAATGAAAGTAATGTTTCATATTGCACTCAAAGTGGTAACACCTGAACACAAGCAGACTGAAAAATCACATATATTTTAATAGCTAGGACATCCAGTAAGAAAATTGTGCTATGCAAAGCACTCAAAATTATAAGTAAATTCATGTCAAATCTTAAAAAGAGATTGAATTAACCTCCAGGAGAGTAAGAACAGAGGAAAAGAAAACAGAAAAAGAGCAAACTGGCATAATTAAGCCTAAGCAGTGATGACTGCCTTATATGTACATTATCTAAATACACTAAGTAAAGGCAAAGATTGGTAGCATAGACTTAAAACAATTATCTAACTATATGCTATTTCAAAGAGCCTCACTTCAACAACATAGATATGGCACACATGTCTAACAGTATAATCCATAAAAAGCAATAGAACTGTATCAAAAATTAAATACCTTCACTCTGTGAAATGCTATGTAGAGAATAAAAATACATACTACAAAAAGAAAAGTTTGCAAACCATATATTTATAAAAGAATGATTATGTTTAGTATATAATGAACTCTAAAAATTCAACATTAAAAAATCCCAAACATTACAACTAGAAATAGAATAAAATAAAATAAAATATATATTGAAAATTTTTTTAAAAGAACAATTGTTTTATTGAAGGAGATATAAAGATGGTAAATAAAAAACATGAAAATGGATTCAATATCCTTAGCCATAAAGGAAATTCAAATTAAAACTACAATGCAATATCATTAAACAATTATCAGAATAGCTAACATAAATAGTCGTGATACCAATGTTGGCAAGGATGGAGATGAACAGTATAACTCATATATTACAGATGGGAATGCAAAATGCTACAATTCTGGAAAACAGTTTAGCACTTTCTTATAAAATTAAACACATAGACTCCCAATTAGCAATTTCTACTTTTTACTTCTCTGATTTATATTCCTTCTTAAGCAAATCTTTAGATTCTAAATCATAGTTGTCAACTTCACGGTGGTTTATTGTGGCTCTTAAGACTAAAATTACAAGTATATTAAGCTTGAAAAGAAGTGAGAAGGTGAGTTCCTCAGACAAATGGACAACAGTTACAAGGGAACACCTTCGGCTGTCTAGTTTTTTGAAGTGATGGTGGACAAAGCTAAGGCTACAGTTTGAATAAGTATATATAATCCTGAATTATATACTGAAATAGAAAAATAATTTTATTAGAAAAACTGGAGAAATAAAACAGTTTCTAGTTAAGTTAGTAGCACTGAACCAATGTGAATTCTTTAGTTTTGATCATATCATACCACAGTAATATGAGGTTAACATTAGTAGAAGCTAGGTAAAGTGTGTATGTGAACACCCTACTATCTTTTCAATTCTCCTGTAAGTTTAAACTTATTTCAAAACAGAATATATTTAAAAGTTAACCTAGAGTTCTGATTTTGGCTTTGACATATAAAGGGCTTGGAAATATCACTCCAATCTTACTAGAAGAGAAAAACTGAATAAACTGAAAATCATTGACTTTTCTTAGACTAACTGAAAACTGAGGCCACATGGTGTTGAGATACAGGTGAATGTAGAAAATTAAAGTCGATATCAGCTTACATAGAATGGTAGCCATTGGAGCCACAAATTGCCAGGAACACTTGATTGTTGATTTTGACAAATTTATAGTGACAGAGTGTGGACTACCATGAGGAAAACTCAGGAGGGCTGAAGTCTTGGAGAGTGTGCTCCACACATACATGGATTATACTTCCAATAAGCCTACCACATTCTCAAAGTAAAGAATCAAGAAAAATCTTCTGTTTCTGGAAGGGAAATGTAAATATTTTTAAATGCATGCAGAGTATCCTCCATAAAAAATGGCCTACACTTCAGGGGAAAGTTCTTTATCAAGTTTGTATTCTACCTGAAGAAAGGACATTTACCCAAATCCAGGCCCCTATACCTTCCTGTCTCACCTACAAATGGAAGAAAATACTAATAAATACCTTGTAAAATGACATAGAGTCACAAAAAGAATAAGCAATTTTTAGATTGTGGAACTTCTCTTACTCCATAGCTTACCATCACACCAAAAGTAGTTCTGTATAGTAATAGTGTATTACAGCTGAAGGGACTGTAAGTCACTTCCTCTATTTAAGAAGAAACTCATAGGGAAACCCCAAAATGGTAAGGGATGCCAAAATAAGGACAACAGAGTAAATTGAAATTTCTGATCCCTACAGCTACATCAAACATTAAATACAGTCCACCCCTTCACATAAATATAAAATCTCACAATAAAGTCCTGTTTACTTCAGTTTCTATTACCTAACAGAAACTTGAGTTATGATATCACATTGGGCTTATAACAACAAAGGTGCAAGTCATGCTAAATGGCAAGAAACCAATTTCAAAAGATAAAGGACTCATCTGAACCAAAGTCAAGTATAATGGAAGAGTTTAGAATGAGCAGACAAGAAACTTAAAATTACTATAATTACTATATTTGGGACTCTAGTGAAAAACATGGTTAACATGGAACTATAGATGAGTAATATAAGCTGCTGCTGCTGCTACTAAATCACTTCAGTCATGTCTGATTCTGTGCGACCCCATAGACGGCAGTACACAGGCTCTCCTGTCCCTGGGATTCTCCAGGCAAGAACACTGGAGTGGGTTGCCATTTCCTTCTCCAATGAATAAAAGTGAAAAGTGAAAGTGAAGTCGCTTAGTCGTGTCCGACTCTTAGCGAAGCCATGGACTGAAGCCTACCAGGCTCCTCCGTCCATGGGATTTTCCAGGCAAGAGTACTGGAGTGGGGTGCCATTGCCTTCTCTGGAGTAATATAAGCAGAGATATGAAAATCTCAAGAAAGTATTTCAAAGCTAACATAAATGAAGAATTCCTTTAATGAGCTCATCAGTAGATTGGATCCAGTTTAAGCAAGAATCAGGAACCTTAAGGATATGTCAATAGAAACTTCCCAAACTGAAATGCAAGGTAAAAAGTAATTTAAAAAAAACTAAATATTCAAGAACTGTGGGAAAATTTCAAAGGTGTAACATAAACACAAATGGAATACCAGAAATAAAAGAACAAAAGATGATGCATGGGAAATGTTTGAAGTAGTCATGATGGAAGATTTACTCAAAATTAATTAATGACACTAAACTACAGATTTAGGAACCTTAGAGAACATCAAGCAGAAAGCATATCACAAATATAAATCCAAGCATGCATAATAAATTGAGAAAACAAAAGACAGAAAAACTTAAAAGAACTGCGATATGACCCAGCAATCCCACTTCTGGGCATACACACCGAGGAAACCAGATCTGAAAGAGACATGTGCTCCCCAATGTTCATCGCAGCACTATTTATAATAGCCAGGACATGGAAGCAACCTAGATGTCCATCAGCAGACGAATGGATAAGGAAGCTGTGGTACATATACACCATGGAATATTACTCAGCCGTTAAAAAGAATTCATTTGAATCAGTTCTAATGAGATGGATGAAACTGGAGCCCATTATACAGAGTGAAGTAAGCCAGAAAGATAAAGACCATTACAGTATACTAAACACATATATATGGAATTTAGAAAGATGGTAATGAGAACCCTATATGCAAAACAGAAAAAGAGACACAGATGTACAAAACAGACTTGGACTCTGTGGGAGAAGGCGAGGGTGGGATGTTTCGAAAGAACAGCATCGAAACATGTATATTGTCTATAGTGAAACAGATCACCAGCCCAGGTTGGATGCATGAGACAAGTGCTCGGGCCTGGTGCACTGGGAAGACCCAGAGGAATCGGGTGGAGAAGGAGGTGGGATACATGTAACTCCATGGCTGATTCATGTCAGTGTATGACAAAACCCACTACAATATTGTAAAGTAATTAGCCTCCAACTAATAAAAATAAATGGAAAAAAAAAAAGCTAGGAAGGTGAGGGAAAAGCTTTACCTGTAGAAGAATAAGCACCACACTGGATTTGTCAAAACCAGACAAGCAAGAAGAGAGTGAAGTGAAATATTTATAGTGATGAAAGTAAAACAAAACAAAATAACATAAGACCCCAGCAATCTAGAATTCTATAGCCAGCAAAATTATCTTTCAAAGGTGCAAGAAAAATAGAGATAATCTCAGCAAACAAAAACTAAGGGAATTAGATTTATGGACATGGGTAGAGGGGAGGAGAGGGTGGGATGTATGGAAAGAGTAACATGGAAAATTATATTATCATATGTAAAATAGATAGCCAACAGGAATTTGCTGTATGGCTCAGGAAACTCAAACAGGGGCTATGGATCAACCTAGAGGTGGGGCATGGGGGAGGGAGATGGGAGGGAGGTGCAAAAGGGAGGAGGCATATGTATACCTACAGCTGATTCATGTTGAGGTTTGACAGAAAGCAGCAAAATTCTGTAAAGCAATTATCTTTCAATAAAAAATAAATTAATTTAAAAATCTTACATAAATGAGGAAGAACAGCAGAAGATGAATAAATGCAAAATAATACATTTGATTCCTCTTGTTTTTAACTGACATAATAGTTAATAGTTTGTTCAAATCATAATCTTAACACTGTGCTGATTGATTGGAGCATATGAATAAGTTAAATGAATGACATTAATGTTAAAAGGGAGGGGAAGGAGGATTTTGAAATGCTATGCTATAACTACACTACCCATAAACTGTTATAATGCTATCTGAAAGTGAGTTTAGATTAGTTGGAATTATACATTGTTACAAACTCTAGGTAAACCACCAACATTTTAAGGTGTATAATATGTGATAAGGAGAAAGAACATGAAATTTATAAAATGTTGAACTAAATCTAGAGAAAGGATTCCATCATATTAAAAGGTTTCTGCTCAGCACAGGAAGCCATCAACAAATGAAAGGCAACCTTAAAAATGGGAGAGAATATTTGAAAATTTTATATCTGATAAGAGGTTAATATCCAAAACATGTAAATAACTTACACAACTCAGTAGCAAAAAAAAAAAAAAGATTTAAAAATAGGCAGGGGATTTGAATAGATATTTTTCCAAAGACACATAGATTGCCAAGAGTAAATGAAAAGGTGCTCAACATCACCACTCATGATGGAAATGCGAATGAAAATCACAATGATATCTCACTTTGGTGGTGAAATTGTGGTGAAAAGGAAACCCCTGTGCAGTGTTGGTGGGAGTGTAAGTTGTACAGCCACTATGGAAAATATAATGGGAGGCCCTCAAAAAATTAAAAGTAGAACCCTTTATGATCCAGCAGTTCCATTTGATTCTTTATTTGAAAGGGAAAAAAAAACACTAATTCAAAAAGACATGTGAACTCACATGTTATGGTATGTTATTTGCATAGCCAGACATGAAAGTAACATAGGCGTCCATCAGTTGGATAAATGGATAAAAAAAATGTTTTATATATAAAATGGAATATTATTCTGTCTTTAAAAAGAGATCATGTCATTTGTGACAACATGGATGGATCTTGAGGGCATAATACTAAGTGATATGTCAGGCAAAGAAAAATATTGTATGTCCTTATTTATATGTGGAATCTAAAATAATCAAGCTCACAGATACAGAGAACTTATTGGTGGTTGCCAGAGGTGGAGATGGCAGTTTGTTGAAATGAGTGAAGGTGGTCTAGAGATATAAACTTGCAATTATAATAAAAAATATACTAGCATTTCTATTCATTGACAATAAATTTTCTGAAAAAGAAATTGATCCCATTTACAATAGTATCAAAATATTAAAATATTTAAGAATATGTTTAACCAAGCAGGTGAAATCTCTCTACTCTAAAAACTACATGACACTAATGAAAGATTTAAAGGAAGACACAAATAAACACAAAGGTATCTCGCTTTCATGGATTGGAATAATTAATTTTATTAAAACAGCAATACTAACAAAAATAATTTATAGATTCATTGCAATATCTATTAAGGTTCCAAGGGTATTTTTAGCATAAATATGAAAAAACACTCCTAAAATTTATATGTAACCACAAAAGATCCTGAATATACAAATAAATACTGAAGAGAACAAAGCATAAGAAATCAGTTACAGGTTTCAAACTATACAATAAAGCTTTAGTAATTAAAAGAGTACAGTAGCAAAAATCAAAGAAACAAACAGATATATAGACCAACAGAACTGAATTTAAAGCCCAGAAATAAACCCAAGAATATCCCACCAACTACTATTTAACAATGGAGTCAAGAATGCTCATGAACAAAAATGAATCTCTTTAATCAATGGTGGTGCTGAGTTTAAATACAAGGACATAGATAGGTTAAAAGTGAAGTGATGGGTAGCATAACTGAAAATGGTGGAATAAGTTACTCCAAAAATCAGTTACTCAATTGCAGCAACCATTAATCTGGTGAAAATTACCAGAATTTTTGAAATTATTTAGAATTAAATAATGATCTTAGAGTAAATCACTTACTGAAGGAAGAATCCACTGCAATATGGGAAGAGAAGACTCTGGCATTTTCTCTCAGCCACCTACAATCACCCATTCCCCAGTTTGGTGGCATCTCCCCTTTGGATTTTAATTGACTTTCCACAAAATTCTTTCAGGGCTTGAACTACTTTCCAGGCAACATTTCTTGAAAGAAGTTAAAGAAATATACCAGTATCCAGCTGGTGTAAGAGCCAGTGGAAACAGAAGACAGAAAACAAGACCTAGGATAGAAGAAGTTGAAGAGGAAGATACATGGAAGAATAAGAGTTTTGGAAATTTCTTATATATACCAAGGAAATTTTAATGCAACATGCATGCCTAGGGCCACACACATGTTCAGAAAAGAACAAATGACTCCAGAACTTGCTATGTACTCCACATACTCAAGAGATAAAGACAAAGTAGAGTAGTAGGTGGCCAGGTTAAGTGTTCAAGGAGTTTTCTAGGTCAGAACCATTTTGAAAAGACCAGGTTAGTATTATTCACCACTTTTTCTTATTTTTGTTTCCAGGCATTTATGAAAATCTTTGCCAGGACACCAGATAGACTAAAATAATGGAATGGAAACTTCAATCTTCATGCTCAACTAATTCAGCTTTGGAAAAATAACTTGAAAAAGTCACTAAGCAGACAATTCAAACCTCAAACAAGCAACAATGAACCCTGTGGAGGAAGGATGACCTAATTTCCAGAGATTCCACATTAATAGTCTAAGTTCATGCTGTTATCCCTGCCCCACCCCAGGTACTGGAAAAGGGTCCTGCCAATGCAGCCTTAGTGCAACCTCCTGCCAGGCACTAGAAAATCCCCTACAGGGCTTATCCTTTCACAACTGTTGTTGGACATTAGGAAAGGCTCCCACTAGGGCCAGATATCTCATGCCTGAGGCCATAGACTCATGCACTTGCCTCATTGGTGGGACCAGGTCTCTGGCTGCTGCCGATTCTCTCTCCACACAGTTTTTGACACCACCAAGGCTCCCACTACACTGGCAGATGTTCCACTTCCATGCACTGTCTTCACCCAAGCAGTGATCCAAGGCAGCCTCAGGAACAGACCTCTGTCAGTGGCCCATGTGAAGAGGTGGGGATAAAACCACAGCTGAGCCCCAGGGCAAGGCAACTAAGGAAGAGAAATAAACATCTTTCCTTGCAACAACACAAGCCACAGACTAAATGCCTACAACTGACTTGGTAAGCCCTGCATATGTGGAATATCTGAATGGACAATAATGTTCTCAAAACTGAGATCAGTCTATGGGGGCAACTACAAACAAGAATTGGGACAGGTCAGAGTCTGAACTGACCCTGTAGTGCTCAAAGTGGGTACAGAGACCTATGTAGAGGTATCGGAGGGCCTCCTGAGAAGGCAGAGATTGGCTATGGCAAGGACACTGACAACTGAGACTCCAGAAAAATATTATTATTACTATTATTTTTATGTTTTGTCCTCTTGTTTTTTAAATTATTATTTCAATTTTTAAAACTTTTATATTTTTATTTCTCTTTCTCAATCTTTACATTTACATTGTTTTCTGCTTTTACCTTGTTGTGTTATGCTTTGTTTTTAATCTCTTTATCTTTTTGTATTCTTGTTTTATGTATTTATTATTTTTTAGTTTGCATTCTGATTTTGTTTTGCTCTTGTTTTTGTTTTATTTTTAATTGTTTGATTTCATTTTTGTGTTCTTTTTTATTTTTCTGATTGTTTTCTTGTTTTTGTTTTCTTTGTTTTTTATTTTGCTCCTTTTTTCCCATTTATTTTTATTTTTTTTCCATTTATTTTTATTAGTTGGAGGCTAATTACTTTACAACATTGCAGTGGTTTTTGTCATACATTGAAATGAATTAGCCATGGATTTACATGTTCCCATTTATTTTTTATGTGTATCTTTTTCTTTGTGATGGGCTTCCCCGGTAGATCAGTGGTAAAGAATCAACCTGCAATGCAGGAGATGTTCAGATGCAGGTTCAATCCCTGGGTTGGGAAGATCCCTTGGAGGAGAAAATGGCAACCAATTCCAGTAATCTTGCCCAGAAAATCCCATAGACAAAGGAGCCTGGCAGACTAAAGTCCATGGGATTTCAAATAAGTTAGAAATGACTGAGCAACTAAAAAAGAAAAGCAACTTTCTTTGTCAGGTTTTATTTGTTTCGTTTTGCTTTTACCATTTGTCTTGGGTCGTATTTATTTGTTTTCTTTGTTTTTGTCTTTGTTACTTGTCTTGGGTTTTACTTGTCTGTCCCCCCCCCCCCATTTATTTTTTTCTACAGCATGCAGCTTGCTGAGTCTTGGTTCCCAAGGTGAGGGTCAGGCTGAAGCCTCTGGGGTGGGAGTACTAAGTCAAGAATGCTGGACAAGCAGAGAATGTCTGGCCCTGGGGAATATTCATTGGCAAGTGCTCTCCAAGAAGTCACCATTTCAACTCTAAAACCCAACTCCACCCAAGTATCTACAAACACCAGTGCTGGAAGCCTCATGCCAAACAACAAGCAAGACATGTACACAAAATCACCCACCAGTAAACAGGCTGCCATGAGGTGTACTAAGCTCACAGTCACCCCAAAACACTACCGGACACAGCCCTGGCAATCATGACAAGATCAGTCTCTGCCCACCATAAGTGCATACAACAGACCCTCCCACCATTAAGCCTGCATAAGCCACTGAACCAACCTCACCAAACTGGGGACAGATGCTAGAAGAATGAGGAGCAATGACCTGAAGCCTGTAGAAAGGAGATCTCAAACACAGTAAGTTAAATAAAATGAGAAGGCAAAGATATATTTTGCAGTCAAAGGAGCAAGGTAAAAAACCCACAAGACCAAATAAATGAAGAGGAAATAAGCAATGTATCTGAAATACAATTCAGAGTAATGATAGTAAAGATCCAAAGTTTCATAAATAGAATAGAGGCAAAGATCAAGAAAATATAGCAAAATATTTAATAGAAACTAGAAAAACTAAAGAACAAACAGTGATGAACAACAAAATAATTGAAATTTAAAATACATTAGAAGGAAGCAATAGCAGAATAACTGAGACAGAAGAACAGATAAGTGAGCTGGAAGATAGAATGGTGGGAATAACTGCTGCAGAGCAGAAGAAAAAAGAATGAAGAGAAATAAGAACAATATCAGAGACCTCTGAGACAATATTAAACACACCATTTTTAGAAATATAGGGGTTACAGAAGAATAATTATAGGGGTCCCAACTCACTGGAAAAGACGCTGATGCTGGGAAAGATTTAAGGCAGAAGACCCATATACATGCTGTCTACAAGAGACCACTTCAGACCTAGGGACAATCACAAACCAAAAGTGAGGAGAAGGGAAAAGTTATTCTATCCAAACAGAAATTAAAAGAAAACTGGAGTAACAATACTCACATCAGACAAAATAGAACTGAAAATAAAGACTGCTACAAGAGACAAAGAAGGACACTACATAACAATCAACGGATCAATCCAAGAGGATATAACAATTAGAAATATTTATATATCCAACATAGAAGCACCCCAATACTTAAGGCAAATGCTAACAGCCATAAAAGTGAAAACAAAGAGTCACACAATGGAGGACTTTACCACACCACATACACCAGTGGATAGATCAGACAGAGAATTAATAAGAAAAGAGAAGCCTTACATGACAAAATAGACAAGATATAATTAATTATATTTCTAGGACAGTCCACCCCAAAGCAGCAAAATACACTTTCTTCTCAAGTGCACATTGAACATTCTCCATAATACATCATATCTTGGTTCACAAATCAAGCCTCAATAAATTTAAAAAGCTGAAATTTTATCAGATATCATTCCTGACCACAAAGCTATGAGATTAAAAATGAATTGCCAGAAAAAATAATCTTTAAAAACACAAACACATGGAAGCTAAACAACATGCTATTAAATAACCAAGAGATCACTGAAGAAATCAAAGAGGAAATTTTAAAAATACCTAGAAAAAAATGAAAATGATGACCAAAAATTTATGGAATACAGCAAAAGTAGTTCTAAAGGAAAGATTTTAACAATACAATCCTACCTAAAGATACAAGAAAAATCTTGGAGGGGACAAGATGGTGGAGGAATAGATGGATGTGGAGTACATCTCTCACCACAGATGCATCAGGAATACATCTTCAGATACAGAAGATCTCATATAGCACCAGCTGAGAGCTGGCAGGAGTCCCTGACCACCAGAAAAGAATATGTAGTTCCATGCAAAACTCAATAGGAAGAAGTATGGAAGAAAAAAAGGAGAAGGAGATTAAGCAGGACCAACCCTGCACCCGGAGTGTGGGAAAGCTGAAGCAGGGGCAAAAGCCCCACATCAGGGCAATCAGTTGAGACAGAAAGGAAGCATTTGAGGTTGTCAGAAAGTGAAGTAGCTGATCTCTGACAGTCTTTATGAAGAGAGAATCACACAGATATTTCATGCCATGGCCTTTCATACATAAGACAGGGATGTAAGTTCACTGGAACACACAGTGACTGGGAACTAGGGCATGTGTCTGCTGTGCTGAGCAATAGAGAAGGACTAGCCAGGGAGGCTATTTGAACACCAGCTGCAAGTGGCTAGAAAAATACTCTAAAAGCATCATATTTTATGCATCTGTGGCCACTGGCTTCTCTGGGCACTTGGTGCAGTCAGGGTCCCTGTGGTCCAAACAGCTGTGCCACCTCAACTGTCAATCCTCACTGGGGCAGAGCTGCCAGAGGCTAGGGAAAATAACCTAAATAGCACCATATCTTCTGCACCTGTGACCACTGGCTTCACTGTGCACTTGGAACAACCAGTTTCCCAGTGATCTAAGCAGCTACATCACCTCCAGGCTTAATCCTCACTGAGAGAGAGCTGCCCAGATGCTAGAAAAAAAGAGATGTATTTTCTGCACCTGTGGCCACTGGTTTCCATGCATACCTGGCACTTCCAGAGAACATGCAATTCAAGCAGCCACATCACCTCCACACTCAGTCCTCACTGGTCAGACTCAAGTACTCCAGGATAACTTTGGGAACAAAATCTTATGGATGACACACAAGCAGAGGTGGGAACAAAACCACAACTGAGCTCTAGGCATAGTGACTAAGGAAGAGGATCAAAAATCTTTCCACAAGCTGTACAAGTTAGAGATTAAATCCACAAAATCAACTAAGTTAGACTCTGTGTCTATGGAAAATATAAAAGAATAATGTGTGTTCTCACAAAAGAAAAAGCCTGGGTTCTGGCATCTGTGGACATTGGCGGAAAGAACATGCAGGAGTAGGGCCAGATAAGAGTTTGAGCTGACCCCACAGCAGGTCCAGAGACAAGAACAGTATTGGAGGGCATTCTAGGGAGGCAGTTAGACTGTGACCCACAATGGAGGAAAAAGACTCTCACAGTAGAGACCTGAGAAAAACATTTATTATTATTTTATATTTTGGTTTCTTCTGTAGTTGATTCTGGATTTATTTTCTCTTCATTCTTTTTTTCTCTGTCCTTATGGTTGTGGTGGTTATTATTATTATCTATATAAGCTTTTGAGAATATTTAAATAACACTTTTTATTTCCTTTATATATTTCTACCTCTACATTGTGTGTGTGTGTGTGTGTGTGTGTGCGTGTGTGCGCGCGTGCAGTTCTATGGGATTCCAAAGAATAGCAAGGAGACATATGAAACCATTCTTAAATGAACAATACAAAGAAATAGAGGAAAATAATAGAATGTGAAAGATTAGAGATCTCTTCAAGAAAATGTGATACCAAGGGTATATTTCATGCAAAGATGGGCACAATAAAGGACACTAAAGGTATGAACCTAACAGAAGTAGGAGACATAAAGAAGAGGTGGCAAGAATACACAGAAGAACTCTACGAAAATGCTCTCAATGACCCAGAGAACCACGATGGTGTGATCACTCACTTAGAGTCAGACATCCTGAAGTGTGAAGTTAAGGGGGCCTTAGTAAGCATTTCTAAGGACAAAGCTAGTGGCTGCCATCACAAAGTCTATTAACAATCAATGTTGGAGAGGGTGTGGAGAAAAGGGAACCCTCTTACACTATTGGTGGGAATGCAAACTAGTACAGCCACTATGGAGAACAATGTGGAGTTTCCTTAAAAAACTAGAAATAGAATCTCACTGCTGGGCATACACACCAAGGAAACCAGAATTGAAAGAGACACGTGTAACCCAATGTTCATTGTAGCACTGTTTACATAGCTAGAACATGGAAGCAACCTAGATGTCCATAGGCAGATGAATGGATAAGGAAGCGGTGGTACATATATACAATGCAATATTACTCAGCTATAGAAAAAAGTGCATTTGAATCAGGTCTAATGAGGTGCATAAAATTGGAGCCTATTTTACAGAGTGAACTAAGCCAGAAACACCAATACAGTATATTAATGCGTATATATGGAATTTAGAAAGATGGTAACGATGACCCTAGATGCGAGACAGCGAAAGAGACACAGATGTAAAGAACAGACTTTTGTACTCTGTGGGAGAAGGCAAGGGTGGGATGATTTTAGAGAATAGCATTGAAACATGTATATTCAGTTCAGTTCAGTTCAATCGCTCAGTCATGTCCGACTCTTTGCTACCCCATGAATCACAGCACACCAGGCCTCCCTGTCCATCACCAACTCCCGGAGTTTACTCAAACTCATGTCCATCGAGTCAGTGATGCCATCCAGCCATCTCATCCTCAGTCATCCCCTTCTCTTCCTGCCCCCAATCCCTCCCAGCATCAGGGTCTTTTCCAATGAGTCAACTCTTCTCATGAGGTGGCCAAAGTACTGGAGCTTCAACTTTAGCATCAGTCCTTCCAATGAACACCCGGGACTGATCTCCCTTAGGATGGACTGTTTGGATCTGCTTGCAGTCCAAGGGACTCTCAAGAGTCTTCTCCAACACCACAGCTCAAAAGCATCAATTCTTTGGGGTTCAGCTTTCTTCACAGTCCAACTCTCACATCCATACATGACCACTGGAGAAACCATAGCCTTGACTAGACGGACCTTTGTTGGCAAAGTAATGTCTCTGCTTTTTAATATGCTATCTAGGTTGGTGATAACTTTCCTTCCAAGGAGTAAGCATCTTTTAATTTCATGGCTGCAATCACCATCTACAGTAATTTTGAAGCCCCCAAAAATTAAGTCAGCCACTATTTCCACTGTTTCCCCATCTATTTCACATGAAGTGATGGGACTAGATTATGTAAAATAGATGATCAGTGCAAATTCGATGCATGAAGCAGGGCACCCAAAGCTGGTGCTCTGGGAAAACCCAGAGGGATGGGGTAGGGAGGGAAGTGGGAGGGGTTTCTGGATGGTGGGACAGACGTACACCCATGGCTGATTCATGTTGATGTATGGCCAAAAAAAAAAAAAACACCAGAATATTGTAATTAGCCTTCAATTAAAATAAATGAATTTTTTAAAATGCTAAAGGTACTTCTATAGGCAGGTAACACAAGAGAAGGAAAAGAACGATAAAAATAGACCAAAAACAATTCAGAAAATGCCAATAGGCACATATGTACATCAATAATTGCTTTAAATGTAAATGGATTAAATGTGCCCACCAAAAGACACAATGGCTCAATGGATACAGAAAGAAGATCCATATATATGCTGTGTACAAGAGACCCACTTCAGACTTAGAGATAAATACAGACTGAAAATAAGAGGATGGAAAAATACATTCCATGCAATTGTATATTTTTAAAAAGTCAGAGCAGCAATTCTTTTATCAGACAAATTAAACTTTAAAATAAAGAATATTAGAAGAGATAAGAAAGGACATTACATAATGATCAATGGATCAATCCAAGAAGAAGACATAACAATGGTAAATACGCACCCAACACAGGAGCACCTCAATACATAAAGGAAACACTGACAGACATAAAATGGGAAGTTGACAGTAACAAAATTATAGTAGAGGACTTTAGCACCCCACTTACACAAATGGAGAGATCATTAAAACAAAAAAAATTAATAGGGAAACATAAGCTTTAAATGACACATTAGACCAGATGGGCATAATAATATCTTCAGGATATTCCATCCAAATACAAAAGAATACAATTTCCTCTCATGTGCACATGGAACATTCTCGAGGATAGATCACATCTTGGGTCACAAATCAAGCTTTGGTAAATTTAAGAAAGCTGCAATTGTATTAAGCATCTTTCCTAATCACAATGCTATGTATGAGACTAGATATCAGTTACAGGGGGAAAAAAGCTGTAAAAAATATAAACATGTAGAAATTAAACAGTACATTTCTAAGTAACCAACAAATTACTGAAGAAATAAAAGGGAAACAAAAATACCTAGATACAAATTGACAATGAAAATGCAATGACTCAAAACGTATAGGATACATCAAAGTAGTTCTAACATGAAATTTCATAGCAATGCAACCTACCTAACATCAAGAAGTAAGAGAAACATCAACTAGATAACAACCTTACAACTAAAGCAACCGGAAAAAGAAAAAGAAAAAAAAATCAAAAGTTAGCAAAAATAAAATCATGAAGATCATAAATGAAAAAGAAATGAAGAAAACAGTAGTAAAGATCAGTAAATCTCAAGCTGATTCTTTGAGAAGATAAAATTGACAAAATATTAGACTCATCAAGAAAAAAGGGGGGAAACTCAAATCTTCAAAATTAGAAATGATAAAAGAGAGCTTAAAAGAGACAACATAGAAATACAAAGAGACTACTCTTTGTATATATGAGTATATATATACTACTCTTTGAAACATAAGAAAATACTGTGAGCAACTATGTGCCAATAAAATGGACACACTGGAAGAAATGGCTGCATCCTTAGAAAAGTTCAACCTTTCAAGGCTGAACCAGGAAGAAATAGAAATTATGAACAAGCCAATCACAAGCACTGAAATAAAAACTGTGATCAAAAGTCTACAAAACAAAACAAAACAAAACAAAACAAAAGACCAGGTCCAAATGGCTTTACAGGTGAATTTTATTAACAAATATTTAGAGACTAGCTAATGACTATCTCTCTTAAACTCTTCCAAAAAATTAAAGAGGATGGAATACTTCCAAAGGCCATTCTAGAAGGCCACCATCACTCTTATAGCAAATCCAGATAAAGACATCACAAAAAAGAAAAACACAGGCCAATATTACTGATGAACATTAATGAAAAATTCATCAACGAACACTAGCAAACAGAATCCAACAACGCATTAAAAGTATTATAAACCATGATCAAGTTGGATTTATCCAAGGGATGCAAGAAGTATTCAATGTATGCAAATCAATCAATGTGATGCACCATATTGACAATTTAGAAGATAAACGTCATATGATAATCTCACTAGATGCAGAAAAAGCTTTCAACAAAATTCAGTTTTCACAAAACCCATTTATGAAAAAAAAAGAAAAACTCCAGAAGACAGACATAGAAGGAACCTATCTAGATATAATAAAGGCCATATATGATAAATCAACAGTAAACATTATTCTCAATGGTGAAAATCTGAAAGCATTTCTTGTAAAATCAGGAACAAGATAAGGGTGCCCACTCTCACCACTATTGTTCATCATAGTTTTGGAAGTCGTAGCCATGGCAATCAGAGAAAGAAAGAAGTAAAAAGAATCCAGACTGGAAAAGAAGTAAAACTCTCAGTCCTTGCAGATAACATGATACTATATATAAAAAAGCCTAAAGATACTATTTGAAAATTACTAGAGCTAATAAGTGAATTCAGTAAAGTCACTGAATACAGAATCAATACTTAGAAATCACTTGTATACCCATACACTAACAGTGAAAAATCAGAAAGTGAAATTAAGGAATCAATCACATTCACCAAGGCAACAAAAAGAAAAAAGTTATTTAGCAATAAGCCTACCTAAGGATACAAAGGTCTATATACAGAAAACTATCAGACACTGATTAAAGAAATCAAAGACAACATAAACAAGTGGAGAGATATACCATGTTCTTGGATTTGAAGAATCAAAACTGTGAAAATGACTACACTTCCAAAAGCAATCTACATATTTCATGCAATCTCTATCAAATTACCAATAGCATTTTTCAGAGAACTAGAACAAAAAATTTCAAAATTTATTTGGAAACACACACACACACACACAAAAAAAAAAACTCGAATGGGCAAGCAATCTTAAGAAAGAAGAATGGGGAAAAAAGAAAGAAGAATGGGGAAAAAAGAAAGAAAGAAGAATGGAACTGGAGGAAGAAACTTTCCTGACTTCAGACTACACTACAAAGTTACAGTAAAAAACTGGTACTGGCACAAAAACAGAAATATAAACCAACTTCTATCTCAGAATAGAAAGTCCAGAGATAAACCCACATAACTATGGGCACCTTATTTTTAACCAATTAGGCAAGAATACATGATGGGGAAAAGATAGTCTCATCCATAAATGGTGCTGGGAAAACTGGACACCTATGTGAACAAGAATAAAATTAGAACACTTCCTAACACCATGCTGTTGTTTTTCAGTCACTCAGTCGCGTCCAGCTCCTTCTGACCTCATGGACTGCAGCACAACAGGCTTCCCAATTCTTCACCATCTCCCAGAGCTTGCTCAGTCTAATATCCATTGAGTCAGTGATGTCATCCAACAATCTTCTTCTCTGTCATCCTCTTCTTTTCCACCCTCAATCTTTCCCAGCTGTTTGCATCAGGTGGCCAAAGCATTGGAGCTTCAGCATCAATCCTTCTAATGAATATTCAGGATTGATTTCCTTTAGGAGTGACTGGTTTGATCACTATGCAGTCCAAGGGACTCTCAAGAGTCTTCTCCAAGAACAAAGCTCAAAAGCATCAATTCTTCAGCGTCCAGCATTAGTTGTGGTCTAACTCTCACATCCGTACATGACTACTGGAAAATCCATAGACTTGACTAGATGGACATTTGTCAGCAAAGCAATGTCTCTGATTTTAATAAGCTGTCTAGGTTGGTCATAGTTTTCCTTCCAAGGAGCAAGCATCTTTTATTTTGGAGCCCAAGAAAATAAAGTCTGCCACTGTTTCCATTGTTTCCCCATCTATTTGCTATGAAGTGATGGGACCTGATGCCATGATCTTCACTTTTTGAATGTTGAGGGTTTTTTTGTTGTTGTTGTTATTGTTATTTTTTTATTTTTTTAATTTTTTTTCATTAGTTGGATGCTAATTACTTTACAATACATGAGACAAGTGCTCGGGCCTGGTGCACTGGTAAGATTCAGAGGGATCGGGTAGAGAGAGAGGTGGGAGCGGGGATTGGGATGGGGAATACATGTAAATCCATGGCTGATTCATGTCAATGTATGACAAAACTCACTACAATATTGAATGCTGAGTTTTAAGCCAGCTTTTTCACTCTCCTCTTTCACTTTCATCAGCAGGCTCTTTAGTACTTCTTCACTTTCTGCCATAAGGGTGGGGTCATCTGCATATCTGAGGTTATTGATATTTTCCCCAGCAATCTTCATTCCAGCTTGTGTTTCATCCAGCCCAGCATTTTGCATGATGTACTCTGCATATAAGTTAAATAAGCAGGGTGACTATATACAGCCTTGACATCCTCTTTCCCAACTTGGAACCAGTCTATTGTTCCATGTCTGGTCCTAACTGTGGCTTCTTTATCTGCATATAGGTTTCAAGGAAAGCAAGCAAGGTGGTCTGGTATTCCCATCTTTTGAAGAACTTTCCAGTTTGTTGTGATCTATGCAGTCAAAGGCTTTAGCATAGTCAATGAAGCAGAAGTTGATGTTCTTTTGGAATTCTCTCACTTCTTCTATGATCCAACAGATGCTGGCAATTTGATCCCTGGTTTCTCTGCCTTTTATAAATCCAGCTTGAACATCTGGACATTCATGGTTCACGTACTGTTGAAGCCTGGCTTAGAGAATTTTGAGCATTACTTTGTTAGCATGTGAAATGAGTGCAATTGTGCAGTAGTTTGAAGATTCTTTTGCATTGCCTGTTTTTGAGATTGGAATGAAAACTGACTTTATCCAGTCCTGTGGCCACTGCTGAGCTTCCCAAATTTGCTGACATATTGAATGAAGCACTTTGACAGCATCAGCTTTTAGGATTTGAAATAGCTCAGCTGGAATTCTATCACCACCACTAGCTTTGTTCATAGTGCTTCTTCCTAATGCCCACTAAAATAAACTAAGGACTTAAATGTAAGACCAGAAACTATAAAACTCTTAGAGGAAAGCGTAGGCAGAACACATTTTGGAAAACAAAAAAAATCACAGCAAGAACTTCTATGACCCACCTTCTAGACTAATAAAAATAAAAACAAAGATAAATAAATGGGATCTAATTAAGCTTAAAAGCTTTGCACAGCAAAGGAAACCATAAACAAGATGTAAAGACAACCCTCAGAATTGGAGAAAATAATTACAAATGAAGTAACTGACAAAGGATTAATCTCCAAAATAGATAACAAAACATGCATCTCAATATCATGAAAACACTCATCTCATTTTAAAAATTGGCAGAAAACCTAAACAGACATTTCTTCAAATTAGACCTAGAGATGGCTAATAAACACGTGAAAAATGCTCAACATCACTTATTATTAGAGATGCAAATCAAAAGTACAATACTGTATCACCTCCCACCAGTCAAAATGGTCATCATCAAAAAAATCAACAAACAGTAAATGATGGGGATGATGTGGAGAAAAGGCCAAAGTCCTGCATTGTTGGTGGGAATGTAAATTGATGCAACTATTATAGAGAATAGTTTAGAGATTTCTGCAAAAAACCTGGGAATAAAGCTTCTATATGAGCTAGCAATCCCATTACTGGGCATATACCCTGAGAAAACCATAATTGAAAAAGACACATATACCCAGTGTTCATTGCAGCACTGTTTACAATAGCCAGGACATGGAAGCAACCTAGATGTCCATCAACAGATGAATGAATGAAGAACCTCTACATATATACAATGGAATAATTTTCAGCCATAAAAAGGAATGGATTTGAGTCAATTGTAGTGAGGTGGATGCACCTAGAGCTTGTTACACAGTTAAGAAAGTCAGAAAGAGAAAAAAAAATCATATATTAATGCATCTAAAAATGATACTGATGAGCCTATTTTCAGGGCAGGAATAGAGACTCAGACACAGAGAATAGACTTATAAACACAGTAGGGGAAAGAGAGGATGGGACTAAATGAGAGAGTAGCATTGAAATATAAACATTACCATATATAAAATACATAGCTAATGGGCAGCTGCTGTATAAAACAGGGAACTCAACCTGGTGCTCTGTGACAATTTAGAGGAGTTGATGGGGTGGGAGGTGGGAAGGTGGTTCAAGAAGGAGAGATTATATGTATGCCTATGGCTGATACATGCTGATGTGTTGGAGAAACAAACACAACATTGTAAAGCAATTATCTTCCAATGAAAATAAATACATTTTAAAAAATCTCAAATAAACAATCTTGCATCTAAACCCACTAGAGAAGTAAGAATCAAAAAACCTCAAAGTTAGTGAAAAGAAAGAAATCAAGTAAGACATGAAGAAAACAATTGCAAAAATCAATAAAATTCAAAGCCGGTTCTTTGAGAAAATAAACAAAGCAGATAAACCTTTAGGCAGACTGATTAAGAAAAAAGGAAGAGGACACTAATCAATAAAATTATAAATGAAAAAGGAGAAGTTAACAGTGACATCACAGGAATATAAAGGATCATAAGAGACACTACAGGAACTTATATGTGAAGAAAATGGACAACCTGGAAGAAATGGACAAATTCTTAGAGTTGTACAACATTCCAAGACTGAACCAGGGAGAAAAAGAAAAAAAATGCACAGAACAATAAGAAGTAATGAAACTTAAACTGTGATTAAAAATCTTCCAACAAAATCCAGGACGAGAAAACTTCACAAGGAAATTTTATCAAACACTTAGAGAAAAGCTAACACCCAACCTTCACAAACTCTTCCAAAATAAACTACAGAGGGAGGAAAATTCCCAAACTCATTCTATGAAGATACCATCAGCCTGATACCAAAACCAGACAAAGACATCACAAGAAAAGAATATTACAGACCTATATAACTGATTTATATAGACACAAAAATCTTGAGTAAAATACTAGCACACCAAATCCAACAACACATTAAAAGCATATGAAACTGAAAGTGTTAGACGCTCAGTCATGTGTGTCTGACTTTTTGTGACCCCATGGACTCTATCCTGCCAGGCTTCTCTGTCCATAGAATTCTCTAGGCAAGAATACTGGAGTGGGTTGCCATTTCCTCCTCCAGGGGATCTTCCCAACTGAGAGATTAAACTCAGGTCTCCTGCATTGCAGGCAGATTCTTTACCATCTGAACCACCAGGGAAGACTGTATCATACACCATAACCAAATGGGACTTTTCCCAAAGATGCAAGGATTCTTTAATATACACAAGTTAATCAATGTGATACACCATATTAACAAATTGAATAAAAAAGCACATGATCATCTCAACAGATGTAGTAGAAGCTTTTGACAAACTCAACACCCATTTGTGGTAAAAACTCTCCAGCAGTCTTCATACAGGAAACCTACCTGAACATAATAAAAGCCATGTATGACAAACTCACAGCAAACATTATTCTCATGGTGCAAAATGAAAAGTATTTCCTCTAAGATCAGGAACAAAACAAGAGTGTCCACTCTTGCCACTAGAATTCAACACAATTTTGGAAGTCCTAGTCATGGCAAGCAGAAAAGTAAAATGAGTAAAAGGAATCCAAATTGGGAAAGAAATAAAATTTTAGTGTTTGCAGATGACATAATACCTTATATAGAAAATCCCGAAGATGACACCAGAAAAATACTAGAACTAATCAATGAATTTAGTAATGTTGTAGGATTCAAAATTAATGCACAGAAACCTCTTGCATTCCAATATACTAGCAATGAAAATCAGAAAGAGGAATTAAGAAAACAATTACATTTACCATTGGAACAACAACAAAAAAAACTATGTATAAACCTACTTAGGGAAGTTAAAGGTCTTTTACTAGAAAACTGTAAGATACTGATGAAAGAGGCAGAAGTTGACACAAATAGATGGTGAAATATATGTTCTTGGATTGAAAGAATCAATATTGTGAAAATGCCTCTACTACCCAGAGCAATCTACAGATTCAATGCAATCCCTATAAAATTACCAAAGGCATTTTTCACAGAACTCTATCAGGAAAATGTATAATTTATATGAGACCCAAAGAACCAGAATACCCAAAGCAATCTTGAGAAAGAATACCAGATGAAGGAATTAGGCTCCCTGACTTCAGATTATACTACAAAGCTACAGTAATCAAGACAGTATGGTATTGGCCCAAAAAAGAAAAAAGAAAGAAAGATCAATGGGATAGGATGGAAAGCCCAGAGATAAACCCATGTACATATGTCACCTAATCTGTGACAAAGGAGGCAAGAATATACAATGGAGATAAGAAATTCTCTTATATAAATAGTGCTGGGGAAACTAGAGAGCTATATCTAAAAGAATGAAATTAAAACACTCTCTAATACCATACACAAAAATAATCCCAAAATAGATTAAACACCTGAATGTAAGGTCAGGGAATTTGAAATTTTTAGAAGAAAGCATAGACAGAGCACTCTTGACATAAATCGCAGCAGGATCTTTTTTTATTTATCTCCTAGAGTAATAAAAATAAAGTGGACCTAATTATCTTAAAAGCTTTTTCACAGCAACGGAAACCATAAACATGACAAAAAGACTAGCCTCAGAATGAGAGAAAATATTTACAAATGAAGCAACCAACAAAGAATTGATCTCCAAAATATAGAAACAGTTCATAAAGCTCAATATTAAAAAAAAAAAAATTTAATGGGCAGAAGACCTAAAGAGAATTTTTTCCCCCAAAGGAGACATATAAATGGCCCACAGGAACATGAAAAGATGCTCAGCATTGCTCAGTATTCGAGAAATGCTAATCAAGACTACAATGAGGTATTATCTCACATATGGCAGAATGCCATCATCGCAAAATCTACAAGCAAAAAATGCTGGAGAGGGTGTGGACAAAATGGAATCCACTTGCACTTGTCAATTTGAGGATGCAAATTGACACAGCCACTATGTAGAACACTATGCAAGTTCCATTAAAAAAAATAAAAATAGAAACCCCATAAGACTCAGCAACCCTATTACCGGGTTTATACCCAGAGAAAACCATAATACAAGTTATATTCTCCCCCAATGTTCTTTGTAACACCATTTGCTGCAAGCACACTTGGCAGCGAGGACATGGAAGCAATCTAAATGTCTTTTAACAGAGGAATGGATAAAGAAGATGTGGTACATACATACAATGGAAAATTAGTCCGCCATAAAAAGAATTAAATTTTTTCATTTGTGGAGACGTGCATGAACCTAGAGACTGTCATATAGGGTGAAGTAATTCAGAAAATGAAAAACAAGTATTACATATTAACACATATATATGAAATCTAGAAAAATTATATAGATCATCTTATTTGCAAAACAGAATTAAAGACACATGTAGAGAACAAATATAAGGATATCAAAGTGGGGAAGGGAGGGTGGAATGAATTGAGAGATGAGGATTGACATCTATACACTATTCATACTATTTATAAAACTGATAACTAATGAGAAACTACTGTATAGCTCAGGGAATCCTGCTCTATGCCCTGGGTGACCTAAATGGGAAGGAAACCCAAAAAAGAGGGGATATATGTATGCATATAGCTGATTCAATTTGTTGTACAGTAGAATCCAACACATTATAAAGCAACTATATTTCAAAAAAATTAAAAGAAAATACATAACTGGCAAGCAAGTATTTGAATACAGTTCAATATCAATAACCATTAGTGAAATGCAAATCAAATTCCCACTGAGATATTACCCCATACCCATTAGGATGACTGCTATCAAAAACAAAAAAGAATAAGCAGAAAAATAACAAATTGTTGTTGAGGATGTAGAGAAATTGAGACCCATGGGCACTGTTGGCAGTAATGTAAAGTGTTACAACTGCTATGAAATGCAATGTGGTAATTCCTCAAAAATTAAAATATAAAAAAATTAAAATACTGTCACCATTTAACCCATGCAATACTGGCTTCCTTGGTAGCTCAGCTGGTAAAGAGCTTGCCTGCCAATGCAGGAAATGCAAGAGACAGGAGTTCAATATCTGGGTTGGGTATATCCCCTGAAGAAGGAAATGGCAACCTGCTCCAGTATTCTTGCCTGAAAAATTCCATGGACAGAGGAGCCTGGCAGGCTATAGTCTATGAGGTTTCAAAGAGTTGGATATGACTGAGCATGTATGCACAGGACAGCACAACTCATGCAATGCCATTTCTGGTTATATATATAAAAGCACTGAAAGTAGAGTCTCAAAGAGATATTTGTGCATCCATGTTCAATAAAGCATTATTTACAACTGGCAAAGGTAGAAGAAATTCAAAGTATATTGGCCAATGTATTGATAAACAAAATGTGCTACATATACACAGTGGAATATTAAATTTAAAGTATAAACTACAAAGGGAGGAAATTCTAACATATGATACAATGTGAATGTATATTGCAAACATTATAATTAAAAAAGTCAGATGCTATATTTCATTTATATGAGGTACTGAGAAACATCAAACTCTTAAAAGTAGAAATTAGAATTGTGGTTGTCAGGAGCTAAGGGAAGGGGGAAATGGAGTGTTAATATTTAATGAATATAGAAATTAAGTTTTGAAAGGTGAAATTTTTCTGGATATTGGTTACCCAGTAATGTAAATTTACTTAAACTTCTAAATAGTACATTTAAAATGGTTAAGACGGTAATTTTATATGTTACATGTATTTTATCTCAAGTTTTAAAAAGAAGAAAAGTCTCAAAACAACAACCTAACTTTTTGCCTGAAGTAACTAGAAAAGGAAGAGTAAACTAAATGCAAATCTAGCATAAAAAAAGAAAATAATAAACATAAGAAAAATAAATGGAAAAGAAAATAGAGACACAGAAAACAGACAAAAATCACTGAAATACAGTTATTCTTTAGAAAAGATCCACAAAATTGACAAATCTTTAGCTAATTAAGTGTAAGTTAATTAGTTATGTCCATAGTTATGTCCCAGCTTTTCTAGTTTTAGTTTATTATGCTTTCTCCCTCTATTTCTTAAGTCATTCTAAGCTAACTGCTCTACAACTGTGCTGATCTTTTCAGAGTCATCATTCTTTTTAACCCATTCCATTAGTATTACCCTAACACACACACATCACACACACACACAAAAAAAAAAAAACTGTGGTGTTGGAGAAGACTCTTGAGAGTCCCTTGGACTGCAAGGAGATCCAACCAGTCCATCCTAAAGATCAGACCTGGGTGTTCATTGGAAGGACTGATGCTGAAGCTGAAACTCCAATACTTTTGCCACATCATGAGAAGAGTTGACTCATTGGAAAAAACTCTGATGCTGGGAGGGATTGGGGGCAGGAGGAGAAGGGGACGACAGAGGATGAGATGGCTGGATGGCATCACCAACTTGATGGACAGAGTTTGAGTAAACTCTGGGAGTTGGTGATGGATAGGGAGGCCTGGCATGCTGTGATTCATGGGGTCGCAAAGAGTCTGACATGACTGAGCAACTGAACTGAACTGAACACCAAATCAGGTAGAAGCAACACAAACAACAAACTACTGACCAATACTGCCTTCCCAGGTGTTGCTAGTTGTAAAGAACCCCTCTGCCAGTGCAGGAGACATAAGAGATGTGGGTTAGATTCCTGGGTCAGGAAGATCCCCGAGACGAAGGCATGGCAACCCACACCAGTATTCTTGCCTGGAGAATTCCCATGGACAGAGGAACCTGGTAGGCTACAGTTCATGAGGTTGCAAAGAGTCAGGCATGATTGAAGCGACTGAGCATGCTCGCACACACTGACCAACATCCCTTATGAACCCTTGAATAATATGGGCTTGAACTGCACTATGGGTCCATTTATATGCAGATATTTTTTCAATAAACATTATAGTACTACCTTATTTGCAAGTGGTTGAATCCATGACTGCAGGACCATGGATTCAGAGGGCCAGTTATGAGATTCAAGCCTTCTTGGACTTTGGTACCTGCAGATTAATTTTGGAACCTGCAGATTAATTCTGGTGCCTGCGGATTACTTTTGGTATCTGAGGTTAATCCCCTCTAGATATCAAGGGATGACTGTGGATGCAACAGTTCTTAACAAAATGCTAACAAATTAAATCCAACAGAATATTAAAGGATTATAAACCATGATAAGTGAGACTTATCCCAGGATTGTTAAGGTCATTCAAAATGTGAAAATCAAAGTAATATTTGACATTAATAAAAGGAAGGGAAAAAACACACAATCGTCTCAATTGACACAAAAAGAGGCATTTGGCAAAATCCAACATGTCTTCCTAATAAAAACACTCAGAAACCTAGCAGAATCATGTCAATGTATGGCAAAACCTCTACAACACTGTAGAGTTAGCCTCCAACTAATAAAAATAAATGAAAAAAGAAAGAAAGAAAGAAACCTAGCAGAACAAAAAAAAGTAAAACCTCTCCCTTGATAACAGACATTTTAATGAAAAGCACATAGTTAACATCACATTCAATTCTGAAAAACTAAAAGCTTTTCCCTCTAAAACCAGGAGCTATTAAAGGAATCCTGCTTTTGCCACTGCTATTTGACATTGAAGGCAGAAGAAGAAGACAACAGATGAGATGTTTTGATGGCATCACCGATTGAGTGAACATGAATGAACTTAGACAAATTCCAGGAGATGGTGAGGGTTAGGGAAGCCTGGCATTCTGCAGTCCATGAGGTCCCGAAGAGTCGGACACAACTTAGTGACTGAACAACAAAATTTGACATTGTACAGGAACTTCTAGCCACTGTACTTAGGCAAGATAAAGAAATGAGATATTAAATTTTTGAATGAAGAAGTCAAAACTATCTCTATTCACAGGTTACATTGTACTATATATTTGAAATCCTAAAGAATATACACACAAAAGTCTATCAGTGTTAATACATGGATTCAGCAGAAGTTTCAGGGTATAAGATAAACATGCAAAAATCAGTTGTATTTCGATACACGGACAATGAACAATCTGAAGTGAAAACTAAGGAAATAACTCTACTTACAATAGCATAAAAAAGAATAAAATACTTAGGGATACATTTAATAAATGAGGTGCAAGACTTGAAACTATAATAAACTGCTGAAATAATTTAAGGAAAGCCTATGCAAATAAATTGGCAAGCAATATTTTAAGATGACAATTCTTCCCCAAAGTCATCTGCAGAGTCAATGTTCTCCCTGTCAAAATTGTCAACTCAATGGACATGAGTTTGTGCAAACTCAAGGAGATAGTGAGGGACAGTGAAGCCTGGCATGCTGCAATCCATGGAGTTGCAAAGATTTGGAAATGACTGAGCTACTGAACAGTAACATCAAAATCATAAAAATGTGCTTTTCAGAAATTAAAAAGTTGATCATACATTTACATGAAATTTCAAGAGATCCCAGGTAGTCAAAACATTCTTGAAGGAGAGAAACAAAATGGGAGGACACCTGTTTCCCAATTTCAAACTTAACTATAAAGAAACAATAACAAAAATAGTGACCTAAATCAAATCCCTTATGACTGCACAGTGGAAGTGACAAATAGATTCAAGGGATTAGATCTGATAGAGTGCCTGAAAAACTATGGATGGAGGTTTGTACAGGTTTGTACATTGTACAGGAGGCAGTGATTGAAACCATCCCTAAGAAAAAGAAATGCCAAGAGGTAAAATGGTTGTCTGAGGAGGCCTTACAAATACATGAGATAATAAGAGAAGCTTAAGGCAAAGGAGAAAAGGAAAGATATACCCAACTAAATGTAGAGTTCCAAAGAATAGCAAAGAGAGATTTAAAAAAAAAAGACTTCCTAAGTTAACAATGCAAAGAAATAGAGGAAAATAACAGAATGGGAAACACTAGAGGTCTCTTCAAGAAGAGGGAACAGTTAATACAAAGATGGGCACAATAAATGATAGAAATGGTATGGGTCTAACAGAAGCAGAAGATATGAAGAAGAAGTGGCAACAATACAAAGAAGAACTATACAAAAAGAGATCTTAATGACCCAGATAACCACAATGGTGTGATCACTCACCTAGAGCCAGACATCTCGGAGTGAGAAGTCAGTGGGCCTTAGAAAGCATCACTAGGAACAAAGCTAGTGGAGGTGATGGAATTCAGGTTAAGCTATTTCAAATACTAAAAAATGATGCTGTTAAAGTGCTGCACTCAATATGTCAGGAAAATTGGAAAACTCAGCAGTGGCCACAGGACTGGAAAAGGTCAGCTTTCATTCCAATCTCAAAGAAGGGCAATGACAATGAATTTTCAAACTACCACACAGTTACACTCATTTCACATGCTAGCAAAGTAATGCTCAAAATCTTCTAAGCCAGGCTTCAAAAGTATGTAAACTGAAAACTTCCAGATGTTCAAGCTGAGTTTAGAAAACAGAGGAACCAGAGGTCAAATTGCCAACATCTGTCAGTCATAAAAAATGCAAGAGAAAAAATTGAAGTCAGGAGGAGAAGGGGATGACAGAGGATGAGATGGTTGGATGGCATCACTGACTCAATGGGTATGAGTTTCAGCAAGGTCGGGAGATGGTGAAGAACAGGGAAGCCTGGCATGCTGCATTCTGTGGGGTTGCAAATAGATAGACATGACTGAGTGAGTGAACAACAAAACATAGGGTGGACATATAGATCAATAGAATAGAGAGCCCAGAAATAAACCCAAACATTGATGGTCAATTAATTTTTGACAATGGTGTGGAGATAATTCAAGGGGGAAAAAAAGTCTTTTCAACAAATGGTTTTGGGGCAAATGGATATCCAGATAAGAGAATGATGTTGGATCTCGCCTTATGCCATATAAAAATTAAAGTAGATCAACTAAGTAGAAGAGCTAAAATAATAAAACTCTAATACCACTAGAAGAAATGGTTGTCCACATGTAAAAGAATGATGCTGGACGTTGACATTACATCATATAAAAAAAAAGTTCTGAAAATTCTCAAGTGGATCAAAATTCTAGACAAAGGGCTAATTATATATATATATATATATATAAAGGGCTAAAACTATAAAACTTTTAGAAGAAAATATAGCAAAATGTTCTCATAACTTTGGATTTGTTGATGGTTTCTTAGATATGACATCAAATGAATGATGGGAATATCAGATCACCTTACCTGCCTCCTGAGAAATCTATATGCAGGTCAAGAAGCAACAGTTAGAACTGGACATGAACAACAGACTGGTTTCAAATCAGGAGAGGAGGAACTAAAGGCTGTATATTGTCACGATGCTTATTTAACTTATATGCAGAGTCAGTCAGTCAGTTCAGTCACTCAGTCGTGTCCAACTCTTTGCGACCCCATGAATCACAGCACACCAGGCCTCCCTGTCCATCACAAACTCCCAGAGTTCACTCAAACTCATGTCCATCGAGTTGATGATGCCATCCAACCATCTCATCCTCTGCCGTCCCCTTCTCCTCCTGCCCCCAATCCCTCCCAGCATCAGGGTCTTTTCCAATGAGTCAACTCTTCTCATGAGGTGGCCAAAGTATTGGAGTTTCAGTTTCAGCATCAGTCCTTCCAATGAACACCCAGGATTGATCTCCTTTAGGATGGACTGGTTGGATCTCCTTGCAGTCCAAGGGACTCACAAGAGTCTTCTCCAACACAACAGTTCAAAAGCATCAATTCTTCGGTGCTCAGCTTTCTTCACAGTCCAACTCTCACATCCATACATGACCACTGGAAAAACCATAGCCTTGACTAGACGGACCTTTGTTGGCAAAGTAATGTCTCTGCTTTTCAATATGCTGTCTAGGTTGGTGATAACTTTCCTTCCAAGGAGTAAGCATCTTTTAATTTCATGGCTACAATCACCATCTGCAGTGATTTTGGAACCCAAAAAAATTAAGTCAGCCACTCTTTCCACTGTTTCCCCATCTACTTGCAATCAAGTGATGGGACCAGATGCCATGATCTTAGTTTTCTGAATGTTGAGCTTTAAGCCAACTTTTTCACTCTCCTCTTTCACTTTCATCAAGAGGCGTTTTAGTTCCTCTTCACTTTCTGCCATATGGTGGTATCATCTGCACATCTGAGGTTATTGATATTTCTCCTGGCAATCTTGATTTCAGCTTGTGCTTCTTCCAGCCCAGCGTTTCTCATGATGTACTCTGCATATAAATAAGCAGGGTGACAATATACAGCCTTGATGTACTCCTTTCCCTATTTGGAACCAGTCTGTTGTTCCATGTCCTGTTTTAACTGTTGCTTCCTGACCTGCATATAGGTTTCTCAAGAAGAAGGTCCGGTGGTCTGTTATGCCCATCTCTTTCAGAATTTTCCACAGTTTATTGTGATCCACACAGTCAAAGGCTTTGGCATAGTCAATAAAATGCAGAAATAGATGTTTTTCTGGAACTCTCTTGCTTTTTTGATGATCCAGCTGATGTTGGCAAGTTGATCTCTGGTTCCTCTGTCTTTTCTAAAACCAGCTTAAACATCTGGAAGTTCACAGTTCACATATTGATGAAGCCTTGTTTGGAGAATTTTGAACATTATTTACTAGCATGTGAGATGAGTGAAATTGTGCAGTAGTTTGACCATTCTTTGGAATTGCCTTTCTTTGGGTTGGAATGAAAACTGACCTTTTCCAGTCCTGTGGCCACCGTTGAGTTTTCCAAATTTGCTGGCATATTGCGTGCAGTACTTTCACAGCATCATCTTTTAGGATTTGAAATAGCTCACCTGGAATTCCATCACCTCCACTAGCTTTGTTCTAGCTTCCTAAGGCCCACTTGGCTTCACATTCCAGGATGTCTGGCTCTAGGTGAGTGATCACACCGTTGTCATTATCTGGGTTGTGAAGATCTTTTTTGTACAGTTCTTCTGTGTATTCTTGACACCTCTTCTGAATATCTTCTGCTTCTGTTAGGTCCATACAATTTCTGTCCTTTATCTAACCCATCTTTGCATGAAATGTTCCCATGGTATCTCTAATTTTCTTGAAGAGATCTCTAGTCTTTTCCGTTCTGTTGTTTTCCTCTTTTGCATTGATCGCTGAGGAAGGCTTTCTTATCTCTCTTTGCTATTCTTTGGAACTCTGCATTCAAATGGAATGTCTTTACTTTTCTCCTTTGCTTTTTACTTCTCTTCTTTTCACAGCTATTTGTAAGGCCTCTTCAGACAACCATTTTGCCTTTTTGCATTTCTTTTCCATGGGGATGGTCTTGATCCTTATCTCCTGTACAATGTCACGAACCTCCATCCATAGTTCATCAGGCACTCTGTCTATCAGATCTAGTCCCTTAAATCTATTTCTCACTTCCACTGTATAGTCATAACGGATTTGATTTAGGTCATACCTGAATTGTCTAGTTTTCCCTACTTTCTTCAGTTTAAGTCTGAATTTGGCAATAATGAGTTCATGATCTGAGTCACAGTCAGCTCCCGATCTTGTTTTTGCTGACTGTACAGAGCTTCTCCATCTTTGGCTGCAAAGAATATAATCAATCTGATTTGGTGTTGACCATCTGGTGATGTCCATGTGTACAGTCTTCTCTTGTGTTGTTGGAAGAGGGTGTTTGCTATGACCAGTGTGTTCTCTTGGCAAAACTCTAGTATGCAGAGTACACCATGTGAAATGCCACGCTGGATGAAGCACATGATGGAATCAAGATTGCCTAGAGAAACATCAGTAATCTCAGATATGCAGATGACACCACACTTATGGCATAAAATGAAGAAGAACTAAAGAGCCTCTTGATGAAAGTGAAAGAGGAGAGTGAAAAAGCTGGCTTAAAACTCAATAGTCAGAAAACTAAGATCATGGCATCCAGTCCCATCACTTCATGGCAAATAGATGGGGAAACAATGGAAACAGTGAGAGATTTTATTTTGGGGGGCTCCAAAATCACTGCAGATGGTGACTGCAGCCATGAAATTTAAAAACCCTTACTCCTTGGAAGAAAAGCTATGACCAAACTAGACAGCATATTAAAAAGAAAAGACATTACTTTGCTGACAATGGTCCATCTACTCAAAGGTATGGTTGTTCCAGTAGTCATGTATGGTTGTGAGAGCTGGACCATAAAGAAAGCTGCATGCCAAAAATTGCTTTTGAATTGTGGTGTTGGAGAAGACTCTTGAGAGTCCCTTGGACTGCAAGGAGATCCAACCAGTCCATCCTAAAGGAGATCAATTCTGGGTGTTCATTGGAAGGACTGATGCTGAAGCTGAACCTCCAATAATTTAGCCACCTGATGCGAAGAACCAACTCATTGGAAAAGACCATGATGCTGGAAAAGATTGAAGGCGGGAGGAGAAGTGGAATGCAGAGGATGAGATGGTTGGATGGCATCACCGACTCAATGGCCATGAGTTTGAGTAAACTCCTGGAGTTGGTGACGGACAGGGAAGCCTGGGGTACGGCAGTCCATGGGGTCACAAAGAGTCAGACACGAATGAGTGACTGAAATTAGTTGAACAAGTAACAAAGGAAAAATAGATAAATTGTACATCCTCAAAATTAAAAATTTTCGTGCTGCAAAGAATACTACTGAGAAAAATAGAAGATAATGCACAGAATTGAACAACATATTTTTAACTATATATCTGATAAGTGTGTAGTACCCAGCATAGAGAACTCTTACCACTCAACAAGAAAAAAGACAAACAACCCAATTTAAAAATAAGCAAAAGACTTGAATTGACATTTCTCAGAAAAAGGTACAAGTAGCCAATAAATACATGAAAATATTCAATATAATTAGTCATAAGGGAAAGCCAAATCCAAACCACAATTATATACCACTTCACAGACACCAGAATGACAATAACAAAAAAATAGAAATAGCGAGTATTGGCCAGAATGTGAGGACACTGGAACCACAATACATTGTTGCTGGGAATATAAAATAAAGCAGGTGCAGTAGAAGACAATTTGGGTTCTTCAAAGTGTTAAACACAGTATTTTAAGTGTTAAACTTAGGCTTCCCTTGTGGCTCAGCTGGTAAAGAATCCACCTGCAATGCAGGAAACATGGGTTCAATCCCTGGGTTGGGAAGATCCCCTGGAGAAAGGAAAGGCTACCCACTCCAGTATTCTGGCCTGGAGAATTCCATGGACTGTATAGTCCATAGGGTTGCAAAGAGTCAGACACTACTGAGAGACCTTCATTCGCTCACTCAGCATTTCCACACTTAGATAAATAGCCATAATAATTAAAACAAGCATTCAATAAAAATGTGTTCACAGATGTTAATTGCAGCATTAGTCAAAATTACCAGTGTCAGAGAATGTTCAAACAATCACACAATTGTTCTCTTTTCACTTGCTAGCAAAGTAATGCTCAAAATTCTCTAAGCCAGGCTTTAATAGCACATGAACTGAGAAGCCCCAGATGTTCAAGCTGGATTTTAAAAAGACAAAGGAACCAGAAATTAAATTGCCAACATCCATTGGTTCTTTGAAAAAGCAAGAGAATTCCAAAAGAACATCTACTTCTGCTTCATTGGCTACACTAAAGCCTTTGACTGTATGGATCACAGCAAACTGTGGAAAATTCTTAAAGAGATGGGAATACCAGGCCCTTACTTGCCTCCTGTGAGACCTGTATGCAGGTCAAGAAATGACTGTTAGAACCAGACATGGAACAGCAGACTGGTTCCAAATTGGGAAAGGAGTACGTCAAGGCTCTATATTGTCACCCTGCTTATTTAATTTATGTGCAGAGTACATCACGAGAAACACTGGGCTGGAGGAAGCACAGTCTGGAATCAAGATTGCCAGGAGAAATATCAATAACCTCAGATATGCAAATGACACCACCTTTATGGAAGAAAATGAAGAGGAACTAAAGAGACTCGATGAACGTGAAAGAGGAGAATGAAAAAGCTGGCTTAAAAGTCAACATTCAAAAAAGGAAGATCATGGAATATGGTCACTTCATGGCAAATAGATGGGGAAACTATGGAAACAGTGACAGACTTCATTTTCTTGGGCTCCAAAATCACTGCAGATGGTGACTGCAGCCATGAAATTAAAAGACACTTGCTCCTTGGAGGAAAAGCTATGACAAACCTAGATAGCATATTAAAAAGCAGAGACATCACTTGGCTGACACAGGTCCATCTATTCAAAGCTATGGTTTTCCCAGTAGTCATGTATGGTTGTGAGAGTTGGACCATAAAGAAGGCCAAGCGCTGAAGAATTGACGCTTTTGGGCTGTGGTGTTGAAGAAGACTCTTGAGAGTCGCTTGAACAGCAATGAGATCAAACCAGTCATTCCTAAAGGAAATCAACCTTGAATAGTCTTTGGAAGGATGGATGCTGAAGCTGCAGCTCCAAAATTTCAGCCACCCGATGCAACGAGCTGAACTATTACAAAAGACCCTGATGCTGGGAAAGATTGAAGGCAGGAGGAGAAAGGGAAAATAGAGGATGAGATAGTTGGATAGCATCATTGACATGACTGAGTGACTGAACAGCATCCAAAAACAACCCAAATGCTTGTTAACATAAATGAACAAAAAATGTGGTATATTCAGGCAATAGAGTATTAAGTAATGATACATGCTTCAACATGGACAAAGCTTGATAACATCAATCTAAGTGAAAGAAAGTGGATACGAAAAGCCATATATAAGATTCCATTTATGTGAAATATTCAGAATAGGTAAATCCATAGAGACTGAAAGTGGATTAATTGTATCTGGGGCTAGAAGGAGGGGGGTTGTGGAGTGACTACTTAATACGTGTTTTCCTTTTGGAGTGATGAAAATGGTCTGGGACTCCATATTTTTGATGTTTGCACAGCACTGTCAGTATACTAAGTGCACTGAATTGCACAATTTAAAATGGTTGTATGGTGGATTTTATATTGCAAGTATATGGCCATAACAACAAAAAATGTCAAGGAATATAGAAAGATTCACATGCTAATACTAATCAAAGGAAAGTTGGAGTAGCTACTTTAATTTCAGACAAAGCTGACTTCAGAGAAAGGAAAACGCTCAGAGATGGAGAAGAATATTACATAATGCTAAAGGGGTAAATTCTCCAAGGAAATAAAACAATCCTTCATACTGTTCTCCTATGCTGGTAAAGTAATGCTCAAAATTCTCCAAGCCAGGCTTCAACCATGTGTGAACTGTGAACCTTCAGATGTTCCAGTTGGTTTTGGAAAAGGCAGAGGAACCAGAGATAAAATTGCCAACATCTGCTGGATCATCGAAAAAGCAAGAGAGTTCCAGAAAAACATCTATTTCTGCTTTATTGACTATGCCAAAGCCTTTGACTGCATGGATCACAACAAACTATGGAAAATTCTTCAAGAGATGGGAATACCAGGCCACCTGACCTGCCTCTTAAGAAATTTGTATGCAGGTCAGAAAGCAGCAGTGAGAACTGTACATGGAAGAACAGACTGGTTCCAAATAGGCAAAGGGGTACATCAAGGCTGTATATTGTCACCCTGATTTTTAAACTTATATGCAGGGCATATCATGAGAAATTCTGGGCTGGGTGAAGCACAAGCTGGAATCAAGTTTGCTGGGAGAAATATCAATAACCTCAGATATGCAGATGACACCACCCTTATGGCAGAAAACGAAGAAAAACTAAAGAGCCTCTTGATGAAAATGAAAGAGAAGAGTGAAAAAGTTGGCTTAAAGCTCAACATTCAGAAAATTAAGATCATGGCATCTGGTCCCATCACTTCATGACAAATACATAGGGAAACAGTGGAAACAGAGGCAGTGAGAGAGTCTATTCCTAGCCTGGTTGATAAGAAGTCTGGGGGTCCCCAAAGATATAGGGGTCTAGAATTCTCAAGGAGAAGGAAAGGACAAACTCGTTTTCCCTCTACATTCCTTAGGGTCATATAACAATAATGTATCCTGCTTGAGGACAGTTTCTGAAAAAAACCTTCTGTGTAATCCTGTTATCTTAAACTGCAAATTATGGGAGTGGGTCTAGTAAGATCTTTACAACCTCCAGACATTCTTTTGATTCATTTTAATAGCTAATTAAAAGGTATATAACTCCATTGTTAACACTAGTGAGGGAGCACTCTTTTTGCCCTCTTCTGATGTCTATGTCAAAAACTTTCTCTCTCTTTTTTTTTCTCTATCTCTTTTATACTTTAATAAAGCTTCATTGCACAAAAGCTCTGAGCAATCAAGCCTCGTCTCTGGCCCTGGATTGAATTCTTCTCCTCTGGAGGCCAAGAATCCCAGTGTCTTTCATGGTTCAGATAGCTCAGCTGGTAAAGAACAACCTTTCAGCAGACTTTATTTTGGGGGGGCTCCAAAAACCACTGCAGATGGTGACTGCAGCCATGAAATTTACTCCTTGGAAGGAAAACTATGACCAACATAGACAGCATTTTAAAAAGCAGAGACATTACTTTGCCAACAAATGTCCGTCTAGTCAAGGCTATGGTTTTTCCAGTAGTCATGTATGGATGTGAGCTTTGACTATAAAGAAAGTTGAGTGCCAAAGAATTGATGCTTTTCAACTGTGGTGTTGGATAAGATCTTTGTGAGTCCCTTGGACTGACGTGCTGCAGTTAATGGGATCACAAAGAGTCAGACACGACTAAGTGACTGGACTGAATGGAAATGATATATAAAATGCATGCTCAGTTACTGAGTCATGTGTAACTCTTTGTGATTCCAAGGACTGTAGCCTGCCATCCTCTTCTGTCCATGGCATTTTTCAGGCAAGAATACTGGAGTGGATTGCCATTTCCTTCTTGAATATATAAAATAGATTACCAACAAAGACCTATTATACAGCACAGGGAACTACATTCTTTATCTTGTAATAATGGAAAAAGAATCTTAAAAATGTATCTGAATCATTCTGTGTATACATGAAGCTAACATTATAAATCAATTATATTTCAATAAAAACTTAAACAAACAAGAAGCAACATGACAAAATATTAATTCTGAATAGATTGGAACAGTTAAATATATATATCGTCTTCAATATATAAATGAATAAACAACTGTAGAACATCCATATAGTGGGAAACCAATCAGCAATAAAAGCAATGAACTGTTGATTCAATAACTTAAATGAGTCTCAAAGGCATTATGGTGAGTGGAAGACACTTTCCAATGGCGATATATTTTATTTTTCATTTATATAGCAATTTTGAAGTAAGAAACTTAAGGAGACTAGTGATTGCCGGGGGTTAGAGATAGTGAGATGAGGAAAAGGCTGAGTAAATACAAAGGAGCAGCACAAAAGAGATCTTTGTGGTAATGGAATAATTCTGTATCTTGATTGCCATGATGGCTATACAAATCTACACATATTATTAAATGACACTGAACTATATTTACACATTCTATCAATGTCAAATTCTTGATTTTTGCATCAATACTATAATTATGTAAGATGCAGTCATTTGAAGAAATCAATCGGATCAAAGGCATAGTCTTCCCTTGAAGAAACGTATCTTAGAAAGCTAATGTCTCTCATAAGTTCACCACTCTGAAGTTATAACTGTTAATGGTACAGAATATATTTCTCTCAATCTGGAACCAGGAAACTTTTTATGTGGAGTCAAATAGCAAATATTTTAGGCTTTGTGGATCATATCATGAGAGCTATCAGAGAGAGTTCATAAACAAAAGGTCATGGTTGCTTTCCAATAAAACGTTACTTACAAAAACAGGTGGTGGCGCTGAATTTGGCCAATAAGTTGTCATTTGATGAGCTCTGCTCTAGATTAAATATATGTTACATGTGTAATATAATTATTGGACAATTACTATAGATAATTATATAGTATCTGTTTATTACATACTATTTTATATATACACCTAGACACATTTTATCATTTATTTTACATGTGTATGGACATACATACCTAATGTTTTACCATTTTCCTCTTTCACTTAATATATTATGCATATCTTTCTTTGTCAGCACATATAGATCAATCTTATTCCATTTCAGTGACTTCAGAATATTTCATTGAGGAGAAATATAAATTTAAGTAACCTCTCACTAATAAACATTTATGGGAATTCCAATTTTTCATGAATATAATATATGCACATTAAGCATATATATTAATATGTACATATATGTTTGCATTTGTGCAAATATTTCTGTAGAAACTAATTTCTTTTAACTCATGGATTTTTAAGTAGGAAAATCTTTTAAAATAAATAGCATGGCTTTTTTAGTCTAAATTGCATTTTTCATTCTGTCAGTTTTCAGACTGGCTGCTTTATTTGACAATATTGCTTTATACTTATTAAAAAAACTCATTTTATTTTTATAGAAATACTATTATCTTAAGAAAATGAAATAGTAATTATAACTCCTTTTTTAATTTAAGGATTGACATGTTCATGGTTGCACAGCAAGCCAGTGTCTAAATAGGGTTTAGACCTCAAGCCTCTTGATTCTTTGTCTCGAACACTATTTTCTCATTTGGACTGGCTCTTGTTTTAATTTTAACATCTTTGAAACCTACATAACAAATATGGTTAATACTTTTAAAGATAAAGGGACAAAGGATAGAAAAAAGATCTTGACCAAAAAAAACATAGAAATAGCTATTTAATATATGAACAGATTCTCAGTTCATATCTATAATTTCAAACTAAAATGGCAATTGCACTTTTCACCAATCAAATGTATAGATTAAAAGATGTATGGAATTTAGTTTGCATATTGACTGACAACTAGGGTGAAAATTGGACAATATGCTAGACTCAATGAGAATTTGAAATGTTCATGCCTTTTGATCCAGAAATTCAAATGAAATTTATCCTACAGAAATACCTAGATAATTACAAAAAGATAGACACACATCCACACACAGAGGGGAAGGACACAGAGTAATTTCTAATTGCAAAATTGTTTGACCTTGTGAAAAGCTGGGAACAATGTAAATATAGATCAATAAGGAAGTGATTAAATGGAATGCTATGATTTTGTTAAAAGGAATAAAGGCAATTGTTTATACTCAAATTGAAATATATTCAAGATGTATTAAGTGGATAAAGGGAATAACAATATATTATAATGGTATAACCCCATTCTTATAAAATAAAATGATATCTATGAAGCTATATAAACATATACTGCTCAGCAGGTAAAGAATCCTCTTGCAGTGCAGGAGACACAAGAGATGTGGGCTCGATCCTGGGGCTGGGAAGATCCCCCTGGAGGAGGAAATGGCAACTCACTCCAGAATTCTTGCCTGAAAATCCCAAGGATAGAGGAGTCTGGTGGGCTATAGTCCAAAGGGTCACAAAGAGTCAGACATGACTGAGCAACTAAGCATGCACCCACTTATTTTTTTTGTATTAGGAACAAAACAATTCTGAAGAAAATATTCCAAACTGTTAACAGTGATTATATATTGGGAAGTGTTTTATAATATAAGAAAATGTTTGCATTGCTGTGTCCTGAATCAAAAACATTGATGAAGACCATACAAAGAGAAGGTAGAAGAACCAAAGTTTAAATGGCCAATAACCATTGGGTCATAGAAAAAGCAAGAGAATCCCATAAAAACATCTACTTCTGCTTTATTGACTATGCTAAAGCCCTTGACTGCATGGATCACAATAAACTGCAGAAAATTCTGAAAGAGATGGGAAAACCAGACCACCTTACCTGCTTCCTGAGAAATCTGTATGCAGGGCAAAAAGCAACAGTTAGAACTGGACATAGAACAACAGAGTGGTTCAAAATTGGAAAAGGAGTACATAAAAGTTGTATACTGTCAGCCTGCTTCTTCAACTTATATGCAGAGTACATAATGTGAAATGCCAGGCTGGATGAAACACAAGCTGCAATCAAGTTTGCCAGTAAAAGTATCAATAACCTCAGATATGCAAATGACACCATCCACATGACAGAAAGTAAAGAACTAAAGAGCTTCTTGATGAAAGTGAAAGAGGAGAGTAAAAAATCTGGCTTAAAACTCAACATTCAAAAAAGGAAGATCATGGCATCTGGTCCCATCACTTCATGGCAAATAGATGGGGTATCACTGGAAACTGTGACAGACTTTATTTTCTTGTGCTCCAACATCACTGCAGATAGTGACTGCAGCCATGAAATTAAAAGATGCTTGCTCCTTGGAAGAAAAGCTATGACCAACCTAGACACCATATTAAAAAGCAGAGACATTACTTTACCAACAAGTTCCATCTAGTCAAAGATATGATTTTTCCAGTAGTCACGTATAAATATGAGAGTTGGACTATAAAGAAAACTGAGCACCAAAGAATTGATGCTTTTGAACTTTTGGTATTGGAGAAGACTTTTGAGAGTCCCTTGGACTGCAAGTAGATCAAACTAGTCAATCCTAAGGGAAATCAGTCCTTAATATTCATTGAAAGGACTGATGTTGAAGCTGTGACTCCAATACTTTGGCCACCTAATGTGAAGAACTGACTCTTAGAAAAGACTCTGATACTGGGAAAAATTGAAGGCAGGAAGAGAAGGGGATGACAGAGGAAAAGATGGTTTGATGGCATCATTGACTCGATGGACATGAGTTTGAGCAAGCAAAACGAGTTGGTGATGGACAGGGAAGCCTGGCATCCATAGGGTCGCAGAGAGTCAAATGACTAAGTGAGACTGAAATAAACAGATGCAGAAAGAATATAGAGTTTAGAGATCCTTCACAAAAATGGGAACATACATGTCCAATGACTGACAAAGCCAGTGGAGAAATAAAAGTTTCCCCAAGTAAAGAAAGATGGTGTTTTAATTGGAAAAGGAAGCTAACCATCTTCTCCCTCCACCCTATAAAGGCACTTTAAATAAGACATCCTCAGTTCAGTTCAGTTCAGTCACTCAGTCATGTCCAGCTCTTTGCGACCCCATAGACTGCAGCACGCCAGGCCTCCCTGTCCATCACCAACTCCCGGAGTTTACTCAAACTCATGTCCATTGAGTTGGCGGTGCCATCCAACCATCTATCCTCTGTTGGCCTCTTCTCCTGCTGCCTATGATCAATCATTCCCAACATCAGGGTCTTTTCAAATGAGTCATTTCTTGGCATCAGGTGGTCAAAGTATTGGAGTCTCACTTCAACATCAGTCCTTCCAATGAATATTCAGAACGGATTTCCTTTAGGATGGACTGGTTAAATATCTCCTTGCAGTCCAAGGGACTCTCAAAAGTCTCCTCCAACACCACAGTTCAAAAGCATCAATTCTTTGGTGCTCAGCTTTCTTTATAGTCCAATTTTCACATCCATACATGACTACTGGAAAAACCATAGCTTTGACTAGATGGAACTTGTTGGTAAAGTAATGTCTCTGCGTTTTAATATGCTCTCTAGGCTGGTCATAACTTTTCTTCCAAGGAGGAGGTGAATTTTAATTTCATAGCTGCAGTCACCATCTGCAGTGGTTTTGGAGCCCAAAATATAAAGTCTGTCACTATTTCCACTGTTTCCCCATCTATTTTCCATGAAGTGATGGGCCCATATGCCATAATCTTTGTTTTCAGAATGTTGAGCTTTAAGCTAACTTTTTCACTGTCATCTTTCACTTTCATCAAGATGCTTAGTTTTTCTTCACTTTCTGCCACAAGGGTGGTGTCATCTGCATATCTGAGGTTATTGATATTTCTCGCAGCAATCTTGATTCCAGCTTGTGCTTCATCCAGACAAACGTTTCTCATGATGTACTCTGCATTTAAGCTAAATAAACAGGGTGACAATATACAGCCTTGACGTACTCCTTTCCCTATTTGGAACCAGTCTGTTGTTCTATGTCTGGTTCTAACTGTTGCTTCCTGAACTGAATACAGATATCTCAGAAGGCAGGTCAGGTGATCTGGTATTCCCATCTCTTTCAGAATTTTCCACAGTTTATTGTGGTCCACACAGTCAAAGGCTTTGGCATAGTCAATAAAGCAGAAATAGGTGTTTTTCTGGAACTCTCTTGCTTTCTCGATGATCCAACAGTTGTTGGCAATTTGATCTCTGGTTCCTCTGTCTTTTCTAAAATCAACTTGAACATCTGGAATTTCACAGATCATGTACTGTTGAAGCCTGGCTTGGAGAATTTTGAGCATTACTTTACTAGAGTGTGAGATGAGTGATGTAGTGCCGTAGTTTGAGCAATCTTTGGCATTGACTTTCTTTGGGATTGGAATGAAAACTAACCATTTCCACTCCTGTGGCCACTGCTGAGTTTTTCAGATTCGCTGGCATATTGAGTGCAGCACTTTCATGGCATTATCTTTTAGGATTTGAAATAGCTTAACTGGAATTCCATCACCTCCACCAGCTTTGTTCACAGTGATGCTTCCTAAGGCCCACTGGACTTCGCACTCTGGGATGGCTAACTCTAGGTGAGTGATCACACCTTCGTGATTATCTGGGCCATAAAGATATTTTTTTATAGTTCTTCTGTGTATTCTTGCCACCTCTCTGAATATCTTCTGCTTCTGTTAGGTCCGTACAATTTCTGTCCTTTATTGAGCCCATCTTTGCATGATATGTTCCCTTGGTATCTCTAATTTTCTTGAAGAGTTCTCTAGTGTTTCCCATTCTGTTGTTTTCCTCTATTTCTTTGCGTTGATTACTGAGGAAGGCTTTCTTATCTCTCCTTGCTCTTCTTTGGAGCTCTGCATTCAAATGGGTATATCTTTCCTTTTCTCCTTTGCTTTTCGCTTCTCTTCTTTTCACAGCTATTTGTAAGTCCTCATCAGACAGCCATTTTGCTTTTTTGCATTTCTTTTTCTTGGGGATGGTCTTGATCACTGCCTCCTATACAATGTAATGAACCTCCATCCATTTTCTTCAGGCACTGTCTATCATATATAATCCCTTGAATCTGTTTCACACTTCCACTGTATATTTGTCAGGGATTTGATTTAGGTCATACCTGAATGGTCTAGTGATTTTCCCTACGTTCTTAAATTTAAGTCTGAATTTGGCAATAAGGAGTTTATGATCCAAGCCACAGTCAGCTCCCAGTCTTGTTTTTGCTGACTGTACAGAGCTTCTCCATCTTTGGCTGAAAAGAAGATAATCAGTCTGATTTCAGCATTGACCATCTGGTGATGCCCATGTATAGAGTCATCTCCTGTGTTGTTGGAAGAGGGTGTTTGCTATGACCAGTGCATTCTCTTGGCAAAACTCTATTAGCCTTTTCCCTGCTTCATTCTGTACTCCAAGCCCAAACTTGCCTGTTACTCCAGGTATTTCATGACTTTGCATTCCAGTCCCCTATAATGAAAAGGACATCTTTTTTGGGTGTTAGTTCTAGAAAGTCTTGTAGGTCTTCATAGAACAGTTCAACTTCAGCTTCTTCAGCATTTCTGGTCATGGCATAGACTTGGATTATTGTGGTATTGAATGGTTTGCCTTCAAAACAAACAGAGATCATCTGTCGTTTTTGAGATTGCATCCAAGTGCTGCATCCTGTAACACATGCTGGGAAGTGTTATAAATGACCAGAATTAACATGATACAATTAATACAAATTCATTCAGCATTAAGACCGCATTTGGCTTATGCATATACTGTTGCATTCCACTTTCCAAAAACTCTGTCAAGAAAACAAAGCAACTATTCTTATTTACATTTTTCATGAGAGGAAACTGAGATACCAAGTGGGCAAGCAACTTGCCCCAATGTCACACAGCTAGTTCAGTGGTAAAATCAGTACTAGAATTCAAGACTCTGGACATCAAACTGCATACTCTCTTTGCTATTCATCTCTGGGTCAGTTTAACCACTAAGTTATTCGAGTTCTGTCTCCCTTCAAGTAATGAGTGGAAGTCCATTAGCAGAACTGGAGAGAAAGAACAGGCCTGATGTTTTATAATTTTTGAATAACCATCTTCATCAGCCCTCCAAATATGTAATCCCAGTTAAGAACCATGTAATGACAGATACACTGGGTTAGAAGAGGCCACTACCTCTCTGAGTTATCTAAGCCAAATTTCTTTTCATCAATAAGACTCACTTTCCTATACAATTGGCAGTTTTCTGGTTTGAACATTTAGATTCTCTGGAATTCCTTTCAATCCACATATAGTAGAATGGACTACTTCTTCTGTTCCAGATCAGACATTATGTTTTTCTACAAAACTTTCTAATTATTATTAATAATTAATAATTATTACATGCTCACCATGTGCCAGGCATTATACTTAATCCTTTACATGTACCATATAATTTCATTATCACAAGTTTATGAAGTAAATGCTATTATGATTCTCATTTGACTCATGAGGAGACTGAGATATAGAGATTAAATGACCTGTTCAAGTTTACAGTTAGGAAGTGGCAGAGAGAAGTTTTGGATCCAGATAGTTTGAATCAAGATCCCATGGTTTGAACCACTGAGCACACTAGAAGGGGCTATTTCTTCTATTCTTGTCATCTGACAGGGAAATTATAGGAGACATCTTGATCAGACAAAACTGTGGTCCCATTTTTAACATCTGAATGCCTTTTCTGAATAATTGTTTCAAAATAAAAATTGATTGATCCATTTTACATGAAATTAATATTTATTCATTCCTATAGACAAATGCTTCATAGACGAACTTTTTTGGAAGCACAGATATAATGTCAAGAAATTAAGACGGAAACTGAATCTCATGTCCCAAGTCAACCTTTGGCAACATTGATGTAGGAAAGTTTTGACAGCACCCCTGTCTTATTTATCGGTGTTTCTTCTTCTCCTCACAGACAGGACTCATTGTGTGCAGTTTTGTAAGTTATTCACTGCACAAGGGAGCCTGGTGAAGAGCATGAGGGAGGGCTGAAATCCAGTTCCTATTCCTCTTGTCCTATGTGCCCTGGTTTCAAGCTACATCATCTCCCCAAAGGAAGTTTTCTCTTGCATAACTGGGACTGTTAGGGGTATGAGGGGTCAAGGAGAGTGTGAGAATGACTTTTTTCTAATTCACAAAATTTTGCTGCATGGAGCAGCAGCCTCCCTATTGATTGACTATTAGAGACAATTTTCGGGGCTTTTATAGACTTGTTACACTATCTCACAGCTTAGGATACTGCACTCTTCTGGGAGACAACTAGTTAATCTGAGAAATCACTTCCTACTTCCAGTATTAAATAAAGTGACAAGGAGAATGGTCTAAAACAGACCATTCTAACCATGGTCTAACAGACAGGCCTAAACATGAACATTGGTTAGACATTAGCCTAGACATAAATATTGGCTAGAAGTGTTTGAAATGATGTGAGGTGACTGTAAAAGATGTAATTGCTTTAAATGAGTTCAAGTCTCCTAAATCGGAAAAATCACATACCAAGAAATTGTGAGAAAGGTTAAACCAACGGGTATTAAACAGCCCTGGAGGATTGCAGAGAAGCTTGAAAGCTAAAGATAGTTTACCAGAGTAAGCATTATCAGAAAGAGAAAGAGGGTGCTTTTGATAAAACACAAATGAACCTTTTGAACTCAGGTGAGATTCAAACAATGGCTTGTTTAAGGAATGATCCTTGAAAACTTATAAAAAGTATATACTTGAAGCCAACACGCATTCACTGAAAACAACTGATGATAAATCAACTTTGTTTTTGTTTGTGTTATTAACAAGGTACCCATGTAAAGAATAGAGTGTGAGACTTCAGTAAGCTTTCTCATTCTAATATTTTATAGATAGGGGCTATAGTGGAATATGGCTCACAAATGACTCAGGGCCAACTATTAAAGGTGATGAGTAACTAAATAAAAGGCTGACATAAACATAAATAAAAAGCCTCGTACTTGCCCCATTCACTGATTTATCAATGGTCTAAGTTAAGCGTGGGAAGATATACTGGTATAATTTGCAATTTGGGATATGGCAAGGGGAAGCAAATGACTCAGGTTTTTTAGAACAGCCCTGATTTCAGACATCATCTTCCAAGACACCACCAAAATGGTCAAAATGGTCAAGAAATTCCAAAATTTTGGTAACCAGAATATATCCACCAGACTTCCTTTTCACGACTGAATATAACACAGAATCCCTTTGTAGACTGTTTGTGCCAGTTCAGAATTAGGAAAATACCATTATTAGTAAGGAAAATGGTCATGTCACCAGTTATGTGTCGTGCTGTGCTTAGTCGCTCAGTCATGTCTGACTGTTTGCAACCCCATGGACTATAGACTGCCAAGCTCCTCAATTCCTCTGTCCATGGGGAGTATCCAGGTAAGAATACTGGAGTGAGTTGCCTCGCCTTCCTCCAGGTGATCTTCCCAACCTAGGGATTGAACTGAGGTCTCCCACATTGCAGGTGGATTCTTTACTGTCTGAGCCTCCAGGGAAGCGCAAAGAAGTCCGTCACCAGTTATATGGAAGGACAAATCAGAGAAGTAAGAGTGCCAGCAGGAAAGCTGACTTTCCTAGTAGTGATCGGGCAATGTTAGGTGGAATGGAAATCTACTTGTATTGAATTTTCTCCATTGCTTTGGTTTCTCAAGTTTCCCACCCTTTCTAGCTTGCAAAATCAGAGTTTACTTAATAATCGTGGAAATTTTACTTACATTTAAGGGCTTTATTTTAGTCATTGAGGCAGATATTGAGAAATAAAGCAAGAAAGAGTTCAAGGATCTGGTGCTGGTTGGAGCTGAAAAGGGTGATCCAAGTCATTCTCTGAAACTATGGAGAAATATGGAGAAACACGGGCTTAAAGGACCAGACAGGCCATGTTTCACATCCCCACTTTGCCATTTATTTAGCTATGTCACCTTGAGAAAGTTATTTAACCTCTCTAAGCCTTGATTTTATAATCTGAAAGAGACTAATTAGTGTAAAATGATAATGCTCATCTCACAGGGCTGCTAAATATTGATAGTGCATACAAAGTGTATAATATGATACGTAGCACATATTAATAAATCAGCAACAGAACTCATTTATTTTCCTTATGAATTACCTTTTCCATCACAGTTTTATTTACTCAGTGAATGGTCTCATTATTCATCTAGTTACTCAAAGCAAAAGACTTGGATATTATCCTTAATTCCTCCATCTCTCTCATCACTACCTTTCTCACTGATAAACACACACACACACACACACACACACACACACACACACACACTAAATTACTTAGCTCTTAAGCTATTTATGCAATGTCTACCTCTTGAATATTTCTCAGATATATTCAAGTCTCTTCATTCCAGTTGATATTATGAATCCAGTTGATTCATTCCTTATTTCCAGTCACCATAACCTTTCATCTGTATATTTCCACTGCCTCTTAACTAGTATCTTTATTTCTACCTTTATCCCATTCTAATCTATTCTAATCTATTTTCATTTCAAACATGAATAGCACAGGAAACTCTACTCAGTGATCTGTGGTGACGTAAATGTGAAGGAGATCTAAAAAAGAGTGTATATATGTATAACTGATTCACTTTTTTGTATAGAAGAAACTAATACAGCATAAATCAACTATACTCCAATAAAAATTAATTAAAAAGTGACTTTTGCAATATACAAAGTTTATCATACCACTCACCCACTTAAAACATGTCAATGGTCTCCCATTTCTTTATGACAAAGATCAGTCTGTTTAAACCAGCTCTCAAGAACCTGGCATCACAAACTCCTACTGTTCTTTCACAAGTGTCAACTTTCATGTCCCTTCTTTTAAAAAGGTTTCCCTAATGCAGATCTTAGGTTAACCATCACATCCTCAGGAATCTTTTCCTAAATTGCCAAACTAAGTTGTCCTTTCCCCTTGTTATATGCTGTGTGCTTCCAAGTCTCACAGTATTTCTTCTTTTCTGTTCTTTGTACATAAATATCTATATATCACTTGCTATGGGCTAGGAACTGTTCCAAGCACTTTAGATTATTATGCAATGCAATCCTCGTAACAATCCAATGAAGTCGGTGCTATTTTTATTCCCATTTTTCAGATGAAGTACAAAGTACAAAGAAGTACAAAAAAATTTATTTACATAAGGTCATACATCTGGTAAGTAGTAGAACTGGGGATTTGTAACCAAATAGTCTGGTCTCAAAATCCATGCTTTCAAAGCACTATATTATGTTGACACTCACTGTTAATAAATTACTTATTAACTTGTAATTATGCAATTATTTTAGACACTAAGTTCCATGTCTGTGTGATTTACTACTGAAACTCCCAATGTGGATGCCAGAAATATGATCAACATTCAATAACTGATCATTAGATAAATTGGTCAGTATTTATTGAATGAATATTAGGGAATAATAGTGCCTATTATCATCATTATCAAATCTAGCCTAAAATGTCATCTGCTTTGTGAAGATTCTCTTATCTCACACGTCACTCTGGATATATTTAATTGTTTCTACCTTTTTGCTCTCAAATTTATTATGAGTAATTAGTCTTATCCAAGAGCATGAGGAGTCTTTGAAAGCAGCAGATATTTAATTCATTTTTGGATCACTAATATACACATCAAGAATGCCTGGTATATAGTAGGTGCTTGATTAATGTTAAGAAATAGGGAAAACAGGAAAAAAAAGTCATTTAAGTAGATGATACATGATAGATAAATAGGTTATTATATAACCAACAGAGAATCCAAAAATAAGTTTAAATCTAATGAGATAAAATTTAATTGTAATAACTGTATAGTTCTGTTGAGGAGTCCAATAACTAATTGCATGAGATGGCAGGAAAATTATGCTTTCCAGCAATACACACTAAAAGACTTGGTTTTAGTGAATAATGGTAAAAGTGAAAATGAAGTCGCTCAGTCGTGTCTGACTCTTCGCGACCCCATAGACTGTAGCTTACCAGGCTCCTCTGTCCATGGGATTCTCCAGGCAAGAATACTGGAGTGGGTTACCACTTCCTTCTCCAGAATAACGGTAAACTGCTTGTTAATCAACAATGTGCTATTGCCAGCAAATGTAATGTGATGTTAGGTCATTTCAAAGGAAACAGTGTCCAGAAAGAGAGTTGACACCTATATCTTATGTGTTAATCTGTCCATGAAAGAAAAGAAAGTGAAAGTGAAGTCACTCAGTCATGTCCAGCTCTTTGCAACCCCATGGACTGTAGCCTCCTAGGCTTCTCTGTCCAAGGGATTTTCCAGGCCATACCAACATTATATGCTTAGTTCTGGTCCCCAACCTCTAAGAAGGAAGTTGCATGATTGGGAGTGTGGCTATGGCTACAGTTCTTCATAGCTACAGTTTGTCATAAACATAAACTCATTTTTGGAAATGAATAACCATTCCTTCATTTGTTAACTTTTACAAGTTAAGATTTTCATATCCTTTCTTTTTCTGTATAATAGCAATAATAATGGCACTCCTCTATATAGGTCCTACGAGGACTAAATGAGATAATATTTGTAGAACAGTTTTGCCCATGCCTGGCTGTCTGACTCTAAAGTTATTAAACACTACCTTGTATAACACAGATACATCATATTATTTGATTGTCACATCACATTCAATTGTCACAGTATATCTGTGAAATGCATCTTATTATGGTCACTTTTGTTGCTATTGTTCAGCCACTCAGTCATGTCCAACTCTTTGTGACCCTCCGTGAACTGCAGCATGTCAGGCTTCCCTGTCCTTCACCATCTCCCAGAGCTTGCTCAAACTCATGTCCATTGAGTCAGTGATACTATTCAACCATCTTGTCCTCTGTCGTCTCTTTCTCCTACTGCCTTCAATTTTTTCCAGCATCAGGGTCTTTTCCAATGAGTTGGCTCTTTGCAGCAGGTGGCCAAAGTATTGGAGCTTCAGCTTCAGTATCAGTCCTTCCAATGAATATTCAGGACTGATTTCCTTTAGGATTGACTTGTTTGATCTCCTTGCAGTCCAAGGGACTCTCAAGAGTCTTTTCCAACACCACAGCTCAAAAGCATCAGTTCTTCGGCACTCAGCCTACTTTATGGTCCAACTCTCACATCCATATACGACTACTGGAAAAACCATAGCTTTGACTATACAGACCTTTTTTGGCAAAGTAGTGTCTCTGCTTTTTAATATGCCGCCTAGGTTCATCATAGTTTTTCTTCCAAGGAGCAAGTGTCTTTCAATTTCATGGCTGCAGTCACCATCATCTGCAGTAGTTTTGGAACCTAAGAAAATAAAGTCTGTCACTGTTTCCTTTGCTTCCCCAGTAAAAATTGATCATTTTATTGATGATAAAACTGAGGATCAAAAAACCAAGGACCCTCTAGTAAGTGACATTAAGTGATAGCTCTGAAATTAAAACCCAATTCCAGAGTCCATGGCCTTTCCACTAAACCACCTTGGCAGATATATAAATTGTCATTTAGAAATCCATTATGAAGGAGATAGAGAACACGAGCACCTATGCTTCACTCTCCAACTGAAAAAAAATTACACCTCTATAAAGAATCACTGCCTTTCGTGCGTGAACAACATATCTATTGAGCAACTAGGAAGTCTCTTGCTTTCTGAGCACATGGGAAGATTACTTTTTGGTCTCTAGCCACAGGTATTCACAGAGTATTTTTTCAACAGTTAAACTGCTCTAGGCCTTTGTTCCAGGAATCATACACACGTGCACACACACACACACACTTACACACACACACAGAAACCCCTTCACCTTCCCCTCATTGGAACCCCTGTTTCTCAACAGGCCACTACTTAAGTTTTGGAAATGTAAATCAGTCTTGAGGAATCCTCGAGCCAAAGGAGTTTTTCCATTGATTAATTTTAAGTGTTATTCAAGTCACTGCTCGTCTACACCCCTTATTTATTTAGTATGACCTTCATAACCATCTAGGCTTCACTTTATTATTTTATTTTCTGGATTCTGACATGATTTTTTTTCATTTATTTTTATTAGTTGGAGGCTAATTACTTTACAGTATTGTAGTGGTTTTAGCTGTACATTGACATGAATCAGCCATGGATTTACAGCGTTGATGTTAAGTCCATAAATTCTAGAGACTTCATTTATCCACCCTTTTATTTACTAAACAAATATTAATAATAATAGCTAATACAGATGATACCTACTAAGTTCCTTTTCACCATTCTATGGGCTTTGCACCTATTAACTCATTTATTTCATATAACAACCCTATGAGACAGGTACTATTATTATCTTTTTTTAAAGATAAAAACCTTAGGCATAAGAGAGTTTGTATAACTCATGTAAGGTCACAAAATTGAAAAAAAAATAATAACTAGGATTAAAACACAGGCTGTCTGGCTTTAGCACATATCTCTCTAAACTTCCCTAAATACATGCTGGACACTGGAATAGTTTAAGTGTTCAACTGACTCCAAAATAAATATTGAGCACCCAATATGTGCTTTACACAGTGCTAATCACTACACTGAGGATAAAAGAAACATTAGACACTGTCTCTGCCTTCAAAGATCCTACAGACTATCAAAGGAGAAAAAATGAACACACATAAAACAACATATAAAGACATGGTCACTAGAGTACTGGAATTTAGGATAATACTGACTGCAAATAGTCTCTCCTAATGTCTCTATAAACCCTTGAATTGTTCCAGAAATTCAATATTTTATCATCCAAAGTGTACCACCCAAACCACATATCAACCCTTTCTCCCACATCTGAAGTGGCATAGAACTTTGGTGGCACATACATGCTCAAATACATCAATAACCTTATTTTGACTAATTTTGAGATAAATTCACAAATCATTTCCTGGACTGACCCTGGTGAGCCTCTCATAAGGAAATATAAAGCATAATATTGCTATTTGGCCTGAATGAGCACCAGGAAATACCAAGGGCTTTTTGAAACTGATGTTTTTCTTCTACTTTCACTTGGCATTCTGTGTAATTCATATATGCCAGAGCCTACAATAACAGAAGGATCGTGACACACAAGGCAAGACTAGGTATGGGTGTGCAAACTTTATCATAAATTACGATAGATCAGGAAATTTTGTCAGAAGAGAATTTAATTAAAATGCAGAACTGTCTCCAAAACTATACATTTAAAATATTTTCCCTTTTAAATGTTTAAAACTAAAAGACTTTGATGGTATTTATAACTATTGAGCATTTTGCTAAGTATTGTATACTTTTAGATTTTATTATCAACAATTTCAGGGTTTGGCAATCTACAGGCACTGCTTGTTTTGTACATAAAGGTTCATTGGAATACAGCCATACTCATTTCTTTACATATTGCCATTGACTGCTTTTGTGCTGCACTAGTAGTGTTGAGTAGTTGAAACAGAGACTGAACAGCCCGAAATATTCAAGGCCTAAAATATTCATTACTGAGCCCTATACAGAAAAAGTTTGCCAACTGAAGAACTATTTCATTGAAAGTGTTATTATAAATCTGATAGAAACAAGAGTTTAAGGCAGAAAAAGAATTTAAAATTTATCAGGACATACACACACACACACACACACACACACACACACACACATATACTGACAGCTCATTTTTATTAAATAAATTTATTTGAAGGTTAAGTCCTATAATACTGAACTGGGAAAACATTACAAAATGTGTCCATAGATATTCAAGTTTATTTTTTTAATATTATTGTACACTTAGGGAAAAAATCTCAAATATTTTGAACACAGTTATTTAAATCAGTCTGAGTCCTACTCTGACTCTGGGCAGTGCTCACACATACACATTTACAGAATTACTCATGTACATGTGAATTTTATGATCTGCTTTCTTCATTTAACATTATTGCACAAATTCATAGGATGTCAGTGCTTAGAGGTACACATAGATTCTTGAATTCAACCCAACTCCACTCCCACTCCAGTGTCACAATGAGGACAATGAGGCTCAGAAAGCGGAAGGGATTTGCCCAAGACCTAACAGTAACAAACTGAAGTGAACTCCATGTTTCCACTGCAACTACCTCAACTCTGTTTTATATATATATATATATATATATTCCTTATACTGATAGATCATTTGAATTTAGACTTTAATGAAATTTTGTACCTAACTATTCTCTTCCTTTTGTAACACACTTGGTTTCCAGATGAGAAAAATAAAAGACCCAGAAAGGCAAAGTGTCTTGTCCTAGATCTCACAATAAATTAGAGGCAGAATTGGGACTAATTGCATATCTATCATCTGCAAAAAATGACAAAAGGTGACATTTGGTCCAAGCCTGGCACTCTAGGACCCATCATGTTCACAAGTGAATGTCTATTTTTCATGTGATATTAAGAAACTATAAATTGTACTACCCAACCTGGCTTCTTGTCTCCTTATGGGCATAGTAAGTGAGGAACAGGTAGTTCCCAGAGAGGTTCTCTTGACAGGCATGAGTGAAACAGACAAACAGAAGGCCTGATGACTATAGGAATCATGAGATGGTACAGGATTACTATTGCTCCATGTTTTCTCTAAAGCCAGGGCTTATCTCATTGCTCAGTTGGTAAAGAATCTGCCTGCAACGCAGGAGACCCTGGTTCAATTCCTGGGTCAGGAATATCCCCTGGTGAAGGGAAAGGCTACCCACTCCAGTATTCTGGCCTGGAGAATTCCATGGACTGTATAGTCCATGGGGCCACAAAGAGCTGGACATGACTGAGTGACTTTCACTTTCACTTTCCCTAAAGCCAGGGATCTAGACAGTAAGAGAGAAAAAACTTGGTAGTTGAAGTTTCTGACATATTGGCTTTGGCTTTGGGACTTGGAACAGGTCTGGCCTTTCACTTTGTGCTCTGTTAGATTTGAATTGCCCAGTATTTCTCCCCACCCCACCCCCTCTCTACCTCTCTCTTTCATTCCCTCTCACACACATACAGACACACACACTATCTGTGCTTTCCAGAAGAGCCTACTCTTTCCACAGTTACCCCTTGCCCCACCTTCTCCTGGATAACTCTGATCATTTTTCAACGTCAGCTTTAGTCTTCTTGCTCATGAAACCTTCAAAGATTCCTGCAGCTAAAAATAAGTTCTACCTCATGTGAAGCCTCACAGTTCTTTCTTCTATAATTCTTTATCCTTCAGCCCTATATTTCTAAGATTGTATCTTGTACATGTGCATGCGTGCTCAGTCACGTCATTCATGTCCAACTCTTTGCAGTTCTATGGATTGTAGCCCACCAAACCCCTCTGTCCATGGGATTCTCCAAGCAAGAATACTGGAGTGGGTTGCCATGCCCTCCTCCAGGGGATCTTCCCGATCTAGGGATCGAACCTGTGTCTCCTGAATCTCCTGCGTTGCAGGCAGATTCTTTACTGCTGAGCCACTGGGGAAGTCCCTGTATCTTGTACAACTAGGTCTAAATGTTTATTGAAAAAATTAATGATAGTATTTCATCTTTACAAAACTGATGTCATAGGTAGTACAAGGGTCATCATTCATATCTGATAGATAACAAATTTGAGGTTTTGAGAAGTGAAAAGCCACGTGGTTACTATGGGGCAGAGACTAGGCACAAGCTTAGTCTTTTGTTTTTCCTTATTGCTCTATCTGGAAATGAACAGAAATAAGGATTTAGTCTTCAGCAAAACCTTTGAGGAAGGTGGGAGGGGGAATCAGGATGGGGAACACATGTAAATCCATGGCTGATTCATGTCAATGTATGGCAAAAACCACTACAATATTGTAAAGTAATTAGCCTCCAACTAATAAAATAAATGAAAAAATAAAAATAAATAGATAAATAAAAAGATTATCCCAGAACTCTGAACACACACTAGATCTCTTAAAATTTTGGAAATATGGCTTGGAACCCAAAGCTTGGGTATGGACTCAGGGATTTTTCAAGCCAGGTTGTGTTTTCTTGTGATTAGTTTTTACAGATAGTGTCAGGGTTGCATGGCCTGAAATGACTCTCATGGTTATCTAAGACAAGTTTGTAGACAGAAAAACTGTAAATTAAAACTGACAAAAACTGAAAGTTGTGAGAGTGTTAAGTGACTCTCTTCCCCCTTCCCTCTACATGCAATAAAGCCTATATAACTACATTCCCGGGGAAAATAACTTCAAACTTCCACATGAATTAATAGTTTCACTCCAAGAGATGGGAATACCAGATGACCTTACCTGCCTCCTGAGAAATCTGTATGCAGGTCAGGAAGCAACAGTGAGAACTGTACATGGAACAACAGACTAGTTCCAAATAGGGAAAGGAATACATCAAGGCTGTATATTGTCACCCAACTTATTTAACCTGTATGAAGAGCTCATCGTGTGAAATGCTGGGCCAGATGAAGCACAAGCTGGAATCAAGATTGCCAGGAAAACTATTAATAACCTCAGATACACAGATGACACTGCCCTTATGTCAGAAAGCAAAGAAGAACTAAAGAGCCTCTTGATGAAAGTGAAAGAGAAGAGTGAAAAAGTTGGTTTAAAACTCAGCATTCAGAAAACTAAGATCATGATATCCAGTCTTATCACTTCATGGCAAATAGATGGGGAAACAATGGAAACAGTGAGAGACTTTATGTTTCGGGGCTCCAAAATCACTGCAGATGGTGACTGAAGCCATGAAATTAAAAGATGCTTGCTCCTTGGAAGAAAAGCTATGATCAACCTAAACAGCACATTAAAAAGCCAAGACATATGGTTTTTCTAGTAGTCATGTATGGATATGAGAGTTGGACTATAAAAAAAAGCTGAGCACAAAAGAATTGATGCATTTGAACTGTAGTGTTGGAGAAGACTCTTGAGAGTCTCTTGGACTGCAAGGTGATCAAACTAGTCAATCCTAAAGGAAATTAGTCCTGGATATTCATTCAAAGGACTTATGCTGAAGTTGAAACTCTGATACTTTGGCCAGCGAAAAACTGACTCATTGGGAAAGACCGTGATTCTGGGAGAGACTGAAAGCAGGAGGAGAAGGGGATGACAGAGGATGAGATGGTTGAATGGCATCACTGACTCCATGGATATGAGTTTGAGCAAGCTCTGGGAGTTGGTGAGGGACAGGGAAGCCTGGCGTGCTGCAGTCCATGGGGTCGCAAAAGTCGGACACGACTGAGTGACTGAACTGAACTGAACTGAAGCCTCTCATGCTGCTGCTTTGTTGCCCTAGGAAATAAGACAAGCAGCACTGGTTTAACTGACAAGTTTAGAATGCACATTTTCTGATGAAGAACTATCAACCATTGAGAGGTCTTGTGGTCAGGAACTAAAAGCTATGAATTGGCTTCCCAGGTACCTCTTTCTTCTGAGGCCTGTTTAGAATTAGAGCTGTATACTTAACAGAAACTAATTTTTGCAGCTGTTAGAAGCCAGGACAGCTGTGAAAAGAGTGAGCTGGATTGGGTTCTGCCTCGCGTACCACTCTAAAACTCTGCCAACACCAGTTTCTAGAACCTTTCCCACAAATGAAAGTACAAAGAGGAAAGAGTCATGTGTGCTTTTCACAGGGCTGGCAGAGACTAGAAGCTTGGCACTTAGGTACTTCTCCTTGTTTCAACATGTACTCTGAATACATTCAAAATGGGAATGGCTAGAGGTTAAATATGAGGCGTTGGGGTAGTTTTTTTTTTTTTTTTAAAGATCCACTTTTCTGGCCATCACTTCCCTAAATGGTATCTAAATTCAAATCACCAACACCTGTTCTCTTGGCAGCGTGCAATTTGGGAGAGATTTGCAGTGTCTTTAGACATGTCTTTAAAGTTTCATAATACAAGTTCCTGTATTTCCCATGATATATGGACTCAGAATTGACAGTGTATGTTTTCAGAAATGCAGACATGTAAATGGGTCAGATAGGATGTGAAGCTGCCAGGAGTGGCAGAAGCCCAGTACTATATAAAAATGTGTGACCCTTTCCTAAAATTATTACAATTTCATGATTGGGACTACAGATCATTAAGCTAATCCTAGATCCTTCTAAATATAGGGTTCTTTGTGACTGCACAGGTCACACACTCATGAAGCCATCCTTACTTCCTGTTTATACAGAAACCATTCTCATATTTAAAATGTCCCTTGACAGAAAACCTGACAGGCATAATGGTTAATAAACTATCATCCCCTATGTGATGACTATATTTTGGAATGTTGCAAGAAGAGAAAAACACAAGTCTCCTAATGATGCTAAAGAACCATTCAGAGACTTTGCTAGTTGAGATGGTGACTTCCTAGAGACAGGGGAATTGATTAAATGACCTTTTATCAATCTTTTAAAATGATACTATTTCTGTGACCCTCGTTGGCTTCTGTGATACTGACAAAGTCCAGAATCTCTTTTGAACATAATTAATAACTCATATTGGCTTCTTGCCACTTCACATTTATTCACTGGATCAGTGCATGACTGCTCCTCTCATCCCACACAGTTGGGTCAGAGCCTTCACTGGTTAATATTTATAAAAATACTTTGAAGATGAATCCTTGGTGAAGAGAGAAAACACTAGAGTTGGATAGAACAGAGAGTTTTGGGGTCTGGACCTCCTCTCAGAACTACCACTACCACACAATGCAATCTTTGACAGATTTTTTGTAGCTGAGTGCCTGTACTTTCCTTTGGGTGAAATAGCAAAAGCCAAGTAAAGAGACTATAACAACTGGTGAGGCTTTCCCCAGCTCCAATGCTGAATGCCTGGGTTGCTTTAGAAGAGAAGTGTTGGCTGTCTTGTGTCTCTGGCCCATAGTACCTACCCCACCCCCCTTCCCCACGCACACACCATACTCTGAAGATGGTTCTTAGTAGGGAAGTACTTCATATTATTAAGTGAAGTATAATCAGCAATACCTTGTCTGTGGGCTGGCATTTAGTCTTTGTCTACACACAGAAACTGGTTTGACTGAAACCTGAAAAAAACAAACAGACACAGGTCAAAAATAATAGTCACAGTAGTTTTACACATACCTTTGGTTTCTACGGCTAAATAACTGATTTAACTGATTTTGTTAGCATTTTCTAACCTATTATTCTGATGATGTGAAGACACTTACTAGAAAGTGGTGGTTGTGGGGGAATTAAGAAGTTGATTCTGAGCTTATTTCCCCCAAAACTTCTGAGGGGACTCTATCTTCTCCCCTATGAAGGAAAGAGAAGGGGATCTATGCCTTTAATTCCATGTAAGGTATGACTGTGGACTACTCAGAATACCCCTCTTTGCACCAGTACCCTAACAGCAGAGAGCTGTAGCAGTGTAAGCTAGACTGGTCTCTGCTTGGGGCTCTAGCTTCAGCCCGAGCCTTGGACTGGGAATATGTCCACTCAGCTCTGGCTTGTCTCACCTCCCTCTGCCTCCTGTGTGAACTGTCGGCCAGGTTAAACCAGGCCGCCTCAGTACTTGTGTCATGGGACAAAGGTGAGTAAGCTTTGTTTCTTCAGCTCCTGGATTTTAAGCAATGTCTGGCTGCCTGCATACTGTTGAAATTCAGCTGCTAGCTGTACCTTAACCAAAACCAGTTGATGTTCTTAAAATAATCTGATTTCAGAAGCTCCTCGGGCATGGCTTAAGGTCTTGTTTTGCCTTTGGCCCTTGGCTCTGGGGCACTGGAGACCTGAATTGATTTCAGAGTCATGAGAACCTAAATAGGCTACTAAAGGCTTCTAACTGGCCAACTCGCAGCCTAGTTCAACATGCACTTATGGAGCCAATTGCTCTGTGCCAAGGTCAGTACCAAGAACTAAAGGTACAAAATGGACTGGACCTAGTCCTTGCCCTTCAGGAGTTCACAGACTATTTACAAAGCCAGAGGAGTAAACAGATGATTTCAATGTATTGTGATTAATGATAGGCAAGAGATGAGAACTTGATGTCTTGAAAGCACTGAGGAGAAGCACCCAATCCAGCCTAGAGGCATCAGGGAAGATTTCCTGAAGGGGAGTTCAACATGTAGGTTTCAAAGGAGTTAGAAAAAAAGACGAGAAATAAATATTAAAGAATGGACAGCAATAGCAATGGCAAAGGAGTGTCTAATAGCACTCCATGCTCAGGGATACATGGAGAGTCAAGAAAATTAAAATTTAAAGTACAAGGTTTAGAGTGGTAAGAAACGAGAGTAGAGAGGGAGATGGATGGGGAAGTAGTCACTGACTATTGAATATCACATTAAGGAGCTTAGCTTATATCCTAAAGGTGAAGGGGAGCCGTTAGGAGTTTTAAGCTGAGAAGATCTGTCAAACATCACTTGGGGTGCATTGAATATATGAATGAATAAACACATCTATGTCACAACTTTACCTGAAAATGTGCAGTTTTCCCAGGAGCCCACAGAATAAGGCCAGAATTCATTTGCTTGTTTCTCACCAGGCTTCTCTAATCTCACTTTCTATTCTCAACTCACTCTGTTCCCTAGCCACATAAAAGTCAGTCGTATTACTCATTTAAAGCTCATGCTATTCCTTATTACTAATTGGTACCTTTATGCTTCCCTTCTCTGGTGAATTCATAATAATTCTTTGAGAATAAGGACAATTAACATTTTCTCTAAGAACTATTCCTTGACTACTACTCTATTTTCCCTCTGTCTTTCTGTAGGACCCTACTCATGCTTTATAGCTTTTAACACAAAGTGTTGTAACATGGCTGTTTCCCTGAGTATTCCCCACTTGGCATGAGCTTCCTGAAAACAAAGAAGATGCCTTAATTATTTCTACATTCTGGACCTTACATAATTAGCACTCAATAAATTTTGATTGAAAGAATGTAAAGCTCAACCAGTTAAAATAGAAGGTTAGAAACAGACCTTTCTAATCACTTTGGCACTGAAAGGCTTTAATTGTGGGGTGTAGCAGAAAAAGCACCAATCACCAAGTTGTAAGGTGTGAGATAGGACTTGAGATTTCACTCCATGTCCTGATGGCTACTTACTGTAGTCATCTTTTCCTATCTCTGTACCTTGGTAGTCCCAAGCTATGTATTAGTTCAACTGAATCCCTAAAAGTTTATCAATCTCCCTCCTTATCCAGATCCAATTCTCTAGGATTATATGATTAATATGATCCACATTCCTGTATCTTAGAGGCCTAGAGAGGATATGGCAAGGGGCTATATAAAACACCTGGGTTGAGAAGAAAAAAATGTGAAGTACTGTGATAAATGAACACTAGGAAAAGTATCTAAGAGATACATTAGAAAGCCTCACTCAGAATGGAAACAGCTTCCTCTCCCTTCCTTTCCATCACATCTAAAGAATGATGCACAGTGGCATTTAGAGTTGTGTTGAGTTGACTTTGCTTAGCTGCAGTAGCCCATGAAAGCCCATACAAAATAGTGCACAAAGTGAGTCTTGTAAATTAAATTCCAATAGGGTACATACTTATTGATTTGCAGCTTTCTTACAACAAGAGATCTGCTGATATACTCCAGTCTAAAAAAGCTAGATGTTTTCCTGGATTTGGTTGTGAAATCAAAGCCACAGTAACACAAGCCAGGCAGAAAAAAAGGAATTAAACATATTAACAGGACCTTTCCTAGCTGCCTGGAAGTAAAGGGGAAAAGCTTAATAACATTTGCAAAAGGATGGCTAATAGAATGTGTTGCTATTTAATTTGCATATTTTTTATTTAATGTGAAAATGGAGTCCTGATTCTTTTCTGATTCCTTTATCACTACTTCCAAACTGTAACTCTAGCCCATTTGTCGTCCCAAGTTTGGACAATATTGGTTTGGCTGAACCCAGAGAAGTGAGTGCCAGGGTTCCAGGAGAGAGTGTGAAGATAATTTATGTAATGTAATTTATGTAATGACAATTTAAAATGATAGTATTTGCATAGTGCTTTACTATGAAAAATCCCTTTTTTGCATAAATTATCTTGATTCTTATAATAACTATACTCAAGTGAACCTCAGGGTTTTTGTACCTGCTTTTCTTTTTGTTTGAATAGTTCTTCCCACTTATTAATATCTTTGCCTAGTTGTACTAATGTTTCAGGTCTCAACTCAATGATTACTTTAAGGTAACTTTTCTTGATTTCATTGTCTATGTTAAATCTCTCTGTTACACACTCATGGCAACTGGTATCTTCTTTGTTTCTGTTATCATAATTGCAATTTTACATGAGTGGGCATGAGTGTTTAATTACGATAGCTCTATAATATAAAGTTGTTGAGAAGTGGCTGCCTAGCCAGAGACCATATTTATCAGCTCTCCTAACATCCTGGGGAAAGGAAACGTTCGTATGACCAGTTCTTACTAATGCAGTATGAACAGACATATGTCATTTCTGGGCCACAGAAGTTAAAAGCAGGTATACCTTCTTTATCCTCTCTTTGTACTCTTCCTGCCTAGAGTCTTCTGAGGCCCTAAGGCGGTGGTTTTAAAATTTGACTGCAATGTTAGAATCACCTAGAAACTTAAAAATTTCTGATAGCCAAATCAATTAAATCTCTTTATGTGGACAGCCAGGCATCAGTACTTTTTAAGCTCCTTAGGATATTCTAGTGGGTAGTCAAAGCTGAGAACCACTACCTAGGCATGGCTTCTGAATCACTGAAACACTGTGGAGAAACGCTGCCTGTTGAGTAAGAATGTATTTCTCTCTTATGTGAACAAAAAGTAAGCTTATGTTGGTGGTAGTGAAAGTCACAGAAATTTGGGTAGTTTTTTTGTTGTTGTTGTTATATCAGCTATTTTACTGTTACTAATATATTCCTCACTGTATCTCTAATGCCTAGCACAGAGCCAAGTATATATTAGTGCATAATTACTATTTATTGAAAAAAAGGTATTATCTTTCTCACCTTTACACTGAAGCTCAAAGTGGTTAAATAAGTTACCAAAATTTGCACAGCTAGAAAGCAGAAGCCTGATTTTGAGCCCAGGTCTCCTTGATTACAAAATGATTATTCCCACTCTATTATGATATTACATTTTACATATGAGGAAACCATAAGTTTTCAGAAACACAGGCACTAACTTCACTACCCCTTATAAGTAGCAATTAGTGATGGCCTCAGGATGGTGGGGCTATTAGTACTTAATTAGTGGTAAAAGAACAAAAAGACACTGATGGGAGTTGGTAGAAGTTGGTAGGTGTTAAGACCCTTATCTGGATCTTAGGTTGCCTGTTTTAAAATTAAGCCTGAAACTTCAAGACCCTTTTTCATGAGACAAAAAAAAATTAGAATATAGTATTTTGTGGTAGAAAAACAAAGACCTTGGCCCTAGACCAAATTAAGATCCGCTTAAATGATCTCATTGACTCCAGTTTCCCTTTATCTTCCAACTTTGTCTAATGTGGCTTTCTAAAGACCATGTGCATCCTATCACCTCCATAGCTCAAAAATAAGTAATGACTTCCTTTCCCTCCCCATATCAATTCCATATCATTCTGCCCAAACCGCTACAAGACTCTCCATAAACTGTCCCTGTCATACCCAGCCAACTTTTTCTGTCAGTCCTCCTCTACACAGACTTTTCTTGAGCAGAGTGCCTTTTTCACACTTTGTACCCCATCCATATCAACTTCAGCATTCCTTCAAACTTTTCTTTATGCTGAGGCTTGCTATCTACACCACTTTGCTCATGTTCCATAACTCCAAGAAGTCATTTTATACTACTCTGGTCCACATAGTATTTTTGTAGTTGCTATGTTTTGTGTGTTGGTTCCATCTTCCTGAACGAGTTTGTCAACAACTTGGTTAGCCAGATACCATACCAAGTCTTCTTCATTTATGGAATTTTGGTCATTGATAATTTTCTTTACAAAGGTAGTTAGCAAGTCACTCTTTAATACATGATCCCATTTGACAGTTACACTCACCCTGTGAAATATATAAATTGATTCCCTATTTTGCAAAATAATTATTGCAAGTCTGCTACCTACAAGGCACTGTGCAAGGAAGTTATTTCTAGCCTTTGTTTATAGATGAAGAAACTGAAAACTTTGATAGAAACAGATAAATTCACACAGTTGAAAGACAACTGATCTAGGCCTCCTCAGGTTTATCATTCTACATGCAAGGCTTTCTCTATTACATGTTAGATCTCCTCTAGAGTAAGCATTCAGTATTTCTTAATTGAAATAAACTAAATTTTATTTTTATGTATTTGGGGAAATTCAGTTCAGTTCAGTCGCTCAATCGTGTTTGACTCTTTGCAACCCCATGGACTGCAGCATGCCAAGCATCCCAGTTCATCACCAACTCCTGGAGTTTACTCAAGCTCATGTCCATTGAGTCAGTGATGCCATCCATCCATCTCATCCTCTGTTGTCCCCTTCTCCTCCCGCCTTCAATCTTTCCCAGCATCAGGGTCTTTTCCAATGATTCAGCTCTTGGCATCAGGTGGACAAAGTATTGAAGTCTCAGCTTCTGCATCAGTCCTTAGAATGAATATTCAAGACTGATTGACTGGTTGGATCTCCTTGCTGTCCAAGGGACTCTCAACAGTCTTCTCCAACACCACAGTTCAAAAGCATCAATTCTTTGGCATTCAGCTTTCTTTATGGTCCAACTCTCACATCCATACATGACTACTAGAAAAACCATAGCTTTGACTAGATGGAATTTTGTTGGCAAAGTAACGTCTATGCTTTTTAATATGCTGTCTAGGTTGGTCATAACTTTTTTGGGGGGTGGAATTAATGGTATATTATTAGGAGCATTAGCAATGTTGGACACCAATTGCTTGCTGGGTAGGAAGGATATATACATAAAAATTAATAACATTGGTTATGTTCTGTTAAGTTCCAACTGAATGGCAGTTTCCCAGGCCTTCTAAAAAGGAGAAGAGCACTGTAGGAGCTTTAGAAGGAATGTTCAAATCCTTGCCCTGTCACTTACTAACCATGAGAACTTATACTGAGGCTTGGAGAGAAAGAATACTCCCTACTTTGTATAATTTTCATGAGGATTGAATAAAGTATGTATCTATAATGCCTGGAATGTTTCTCAAATATCAATTCTTGTTTGGTTCTTTGGCATTATAAAGCATAATTTTGAGGGTCAGAGAAGATATAGAACCAAGTGAAGAGAAATTCACTGAGCAAATTGCAATTGAGTTCCTCTTAAGTGTCAGGCTAAGTGCTAGGAGTTGGAGAAAGAACAGTGAACAAAGTAAACAAGACTTTTGTTTTTATAAAGTGTACAGGCAAGGGCTTTATGAAATATAAGCTATGTGCCTATAATACTTAATTCCATTGAGCCTCAGTTTGCTCAATGGAATGGTAGTCATTCCCCAACATACTATATCAGGAAGCTGTGAGAGCCAGATTAGATGATGTACATGGAAGCATTCTTGTGAAATGTAAAAAATTGTACTAATAAAATTAGTATTTGTGTTCCTATTTGATAGCAAAAGGGGTTAAAAAACATAGGTTGGTAGCTGTAGATACCAGAGAATACATTATCACAAAATCCTGACCAGACTAGCAAGAGTACTTATGGGTACCAGAGTGCATATTGCCATAGGATCCTGATCAAGAGCCTGACCAGTCTGGAGTGACTATGAGAAAGTCATCAACATCAAGGGCCAGCTGTTGGAGGTACCCAGGCACTTTGTACAGCCAGGGAAGTCTGGCTATCTATAATAGTGAAAAAGAAAGCCTTTGTCCTGGCATCTAGCCACTCTTTCTTATACTCATGTTCCCACTTACCCTGTCAGAAGTCTATATCCCCATTGTCTTCCCAATTTTTCCCCTTCTCCCCACTCTAAGTGAATCTGCTCTAGGAACAATATCTGGTCAATTAATTCATATTGATGGGTCAATGACTGAAAGGTTTTCATGGATGACCACTCCCAAAGAAAGGGACATTGAGTTGGGGGCTAAGTCTTAAGATAAAGAAATCGAATACTAATTGGTAGAATTCTGAAGAGTATCAATAAAGCTTGAGTTCCTCTGAAATCAGGTGGGTAGGAGACTTATCAATAATAGAACCAGAAAATATAGGCAATAAAAGATTTCTCAAAGTATGTTTACTAGAACACTACTCATTCATCTGTTCTTCTAGAAAAGAAGCGAATGGAGAAGTGATGGCTAATATTCCTGGAAATCTTCAAAGCATAGGTCTTTTAGGAACCATTGTTAGGATTGGGGAACGACACAGATCTGTTGGCACATGAAGAGAGAACCATCTTTAAATATCACTAGTAAGGTCCTCAGGCTGCATTAGTTGGCAAAAATGTATATACTTTGCTTCTGTAGAAAAATATATTCATTTGATTGTTTTCCTGGAAACCCTCTTTGAAGGAAACTGTCACTTTTTCCAGAAGGAATATCCCAGGCACATGTTATTGAGAGCTACTATGCTCCTACAATGTGCCTTCTCCCTGGTAACATTTGACTGACCAAAGGATGGACATGTAACACAAGTTTTTACAATCAATCTTTATCTTGGTTTTTGTAGATTCCAAGCCAGTTTGGCTCTTAACTTGAACTGTAGAGATGTTATCAGTAGCCATTTTGTCCAGGGTGGACTTAGAATGAAGAAAGTGGTTTATAGAGAGGGGGAGGAAGAGGAAACATGCCAAAAGAAGCAAAGACAGTAAAAAGATAAGAGACCTGATAGTACTAAGTCTCTTGTTCTAATTGTTTGAGGCCTCGAAGAGTCCTGGTTCTGTAAAACACCCCTACACACTTAATTATTAATATAAAATAGTTCTGTATCCTAAGTTATTCAAATTCTCTTTTTTTCCTTATTGACCTTAACTAGGTTTCTATTATTTCCAAACATACTCCTAAACTAGTAAAGCCTCATACTTATCAAAAGCAAAGGTGACTCATTAGTGAACTTTTATATTTATACAATCCTACCATTGTATAGGCCTTTTTCTCTTTTATTTTTATTATGATTTAATCACAATTTTTATGTTTTTTTTTCTGAAAGAAGCTAGTTTTATTTATTTATTTTATTTATTTTTATTAGTTGGAGGCTAATTACTTTACAATATTGTAGTGGGTTTTGTCATACATTGACATGAATCAGCCATGGAGTTACATGTATTCCCCATCCCGATCCCCCCTCCCACCTCCCTCTCTACCCGATCCCTCTGGGTCTTCCTAGTGCACCAGGCCCGAGCACTTGTCTCATGCATCCAACCTGGGCTGGTGATCTGTTTCACCCTAGATAATATACATGTTTCGATGCTGTTCTCTCGAAACATCCCACTTTTGCCTTCTCCCACAGAGTCCAAAAGTCTGTTCTATACATCTGTGTCTCTTTTTCTGTTTTGTATATAGGGTTATCATTACCATCTTTCTAAATTCCATGGGCTCATTATAGAGAGCGAAGTAAGCCAGAAAGATAAAGACCATTACAGTATACTAACACATATATATGGAATTTAGAAAGATGGTAACGATAACCCTATATGCAAAACAGAAAAAGAGACTCAGATGTATAGAACAGACTTGTGGACTCTGGGAGAAGGCGAGGGTGGGATGTTTCAAGAGAACAGCATTGTAACATGTATATTATCTAGGGTGAAACAGATAACCAGCCCAGGTTGGGTACATGAGACAAGTGCTCGGGCCTGGTGCACTGGGAAGACCCAGAGGGATCGGGTGGAGAGGGAGGTGGGAGGGGGGACCGGGATGGGGAATACATGTAAATCCATGGCTAATTCATTTCAATGTATAACAAAAACTACTGTAATGATGTAAAGTAATTAGCCTCCAACTAATAAAAATAAATGGAAAAAAATAAATAAATAAATAAAAGTCAGATCAGGCCAGGAAAAAAAATTAAAAAATAAATTCCATGGGCTCAATTCCAGAAAAATAAATGACCCAATCAAAAAACGGGCCAAAGAACTAAACAGACATTTCTCCAAAGAAGACATACAGATGGCTAACAAACACATGAAAAGATGCTCAACATCACTCATTATCAGATAAATGCAAATCAAAACCACAATGAGGTACCATTACACACCAGTCAGGATGGCTGCTATCCAAAAGTCTACAAGCAATAAATGCTGGAGAGGGCATGGAGAAAAGGGAACCCTCTTACACTGTTGGTGGGAATGCAAACTAGCACAGCCACTATGGAGAACAGTGTGGAGATTCCTTAAAAAACTGGGAATAGAACTGCCATATGACCCAGCAATCCCACTTCCGGGCATACACACCAAGGAAACCAGATCTGAAAGAGACATATGCACCCCAATGTTCATCGCAGCACTGTTTATAACAGCCAGGGCATGGAAGCAACCTAGATGCCCATTAGCAGACGAATGGATAAGGAAGCTGTGGTACATATACACCATGGAATATTACACAGCCATTAAAAAGAATTCATTTGAATCAGTTCTAATGAGATGGATGAAACTGGAGCCCATTATACAGAGTGAAGTAAGCCAGAAAGATAAAGAACATTTTTTATGGTTTTTATTCTTCAATTTTTTGATGTGGTGTATCACAGAGATTGATTTTCAGATACTGAAAAATACTTGCTTCTCTGGAATAAATTCCACTTGATCATGGTTGTATGATAATATTAATGTATTATTGGATGCATATTGCTGGTATATTATTGAGGATTTCTGCATCTATGTTTATTAGTGATATTGGGCTATAATTTTCTTTTTTGTGGTATCTCTGTCTGATTTTGGTATCAAGGTGATGGTGGCCTTATAGAATAAATTGGGGAGTTTTCATTCCTCTGCAATCTTTTGGAACAGTTTTAGAAGGGTAGGTGCTAATTCCTCTCTAAATGCTTGATAGAATTCACTTTTGAATCCATCTGGTCCTAGGCTTTTGTTTGTTGGGAATTTTCAAATCACAGTTTCAACTTCAGTCCTTATGCAGACTGCTCATATTTTCTATTTCTTCTTGGTTCAGTCTTGGGAAATTTTACCTTTTTAAGAATTTGTCCATTTCTTCCAGTTTGTCCATTTTATTGGTATATAGTTGCTTGTAGTAGTCTCTTATGATCCGTTGTATTTCTGTGGTGTCAGTTTTAACTTTTTTTTCCTTTCTAATTTTATTGATCTGACTTCTCTCTCTTTTTTTTTTTTTGGTGAGTCTAGCTAAAGATTTATCAATTTTGTTTATCTTTTCAAAGAACCAGCTTTTAGTTTCATTGATCTTGCTATTGTTTTCTCTGTTTCTATGTCATTTATTTCTGCTCTGGTGTTTATAATTTCTTTCCTTCCACTAACTTTAGGTTTTGCTTGTTCTTCATTCTCTAGTTGCTTCAAGTGTAACCTTAGGTTGTTTATTTGAGGTTTTCTTGTTTCTTGAGATAAGACTGTATTGCTACCAACTTTCCTCTTAGTACTGCTTTTGCTGTATCATAGAAGTTTTGTATCATTGTGCTTTCATTTTCATATGTCTCTATGTATTTTTTTTTATTTCCTCTTTGATTTCTTCAGTGATCCATTGATTATTTTGTAGCATATTGTTTAACCTCCACATGTTTGTGTTTCTTAGTTTTCTTCTTGTAGTTTATTTCTAATCAAATACTGTTGTGGTCAGACTAAGTCAAACCTTTTGATTGTGTGGATCACAACAAACTGTGGAAAATTCTTAAAGAGAACAGAATACTAGACCACCTTACCTGCCTCCTGAGAAATTTGTATGCAGGTTAAGAAGCAACAGTTAGAAGAACTGGACATGGAACAACAGACTGGTTCCAACTTGGGAAAGGAGTACGTCAAGGCCGTATATTGTCACCCTGCTTATTTAACTTATATGCAGAGTACATCACGCAAAATGCCAGGCTGGATGAAGCACATGCTAGAATCAAGATTGTCGGGAGAAATATCAATAACCTCAGTTATGCAGATGATTCCACACTTATTGCAGAAAGCAAAGAACTAAAGAGCTTCTTGATGAAAGTGAAAGAGGAGAGTGGAAAAGTTGGTTTAAAACTCAGTACTCAGAAAACTTAAGATCATGGTATCCGGTCCCATCACTTCTTGGCAAATAGATGGGGAAACAATGGAAACAGTGAGAAACTTTATTTTGGGGGGCTCCAAAATCACTGCAGATGGTGACTGCAGCCATGAAATTAAAAGACGCTTGCTCCTTGGAAGAAAAACTATAACCAACATAGACAGCACATTAAAAAGCAGAGACATTACTTTGGCAACAAAGGTCCATCTAGTCAAAGGTATAGTCTTTCCAGTAGTCATGTATGGATGTAAGAGCTGGACTGTGAAGAAAGCTGAGGGCCGAAGAATTGATGCTTTTGAACTGTGGTGTTGGAGAAGACTCTTGAGAGTCCCTTGGACTGCAAGGCAATCCAACCAGTCAATCCTAAAAGAAATCAGTCCTGAATATTCATTGGAAAGACTGATGCTGAAGCTGAAACTCCAATACTTTGGCCGCCTGATGTAAAGAGCTGACTCATTGGAAAAGACCCTGATGCTGGGAAAGATTGAAGGCCGGAGGAGAAAGGGACAACAGAGGATGAGATGGTTGGATGGTATCACCAACTTGATGAACATGTTTGTGTAAGCTCTGGGAGTTGGTGATGGACAGGGAGCCCTGGTGTGCTGCAGTCCATAGGGTTGCAAAGAGTTGGACACAACTAAGGAAATGAACTGAAGTGAGCTGTGGTCAGAAAAGATGCTTGACAAAATTTCAATTTTCTTAAATTTACCAAAGTGTTATTTGTGGCCCTGTATGTGGTCAATCCAGGAGAATGTTCCATGTGCACTTTAGAAGAGCATGTATTCTGCTGCCTTTGGATGGAATGCTCTATAAATATCATTTAATTCCTTCTAGTCTAATGTGTCATTTAATGCCTGTGTTTCCTGATGGATTTTCTGTCTGGATGATATATCCATCGATGAAAGTAGGGTATTAAAGTTCCCTAGTATTTGTGTGTTACTGTCAATTTCTCTTTTTATAGTTGTTAGTATTTGCCTTATATTCTTATGTTGGGTGCATATATACTTATCTTTGGATTGATCCCTTGATTATTATGTATTTTCCTTCTTTGTCTCTTATAACAGTCTTTATTTTAAAATCTATTTCTCTGGTATGAGTACTGCTATGCCAGCATTTTTAAATCTCCATTTACATGGAATACCTTTTTCCATCCCCCACATATGATTTTAATGACAGAACTTGTAGACCAGGTGCTATTTGAATAGTTAAGAAACATATAGAAACTGAGGCACATAGCAAGGCTAAGGCTTATCAAGGGTGAATATCAGAGTTAGAGCAGATATAAAAGTGTTACGATTTTGGATTATTCATTAATTTCCTTGTCTCAGACCAAATTGAGGGGGCTTGGGTTTGCACTGGTGAAAAATGCCATAGAGATGGCAGAGTAAAAGCCAAAGGTTTCCTCTAACACCTGAGTGACAGAATCTATGAGCCTAAAGCTGTTAAAGCATGTGAGTATAGTCATTCTGAGTCCACAGTGGTTGGCACGTTCATTTTATGCACCATGGCATACAGTAGTTAAGACAGCGTAATTTGTTGAGTCAGAAGATCTTTGAATCTTGTCTATATAACTTTCAAACTGTGTGGTTCTAAGAAAGAAACAAACTCTCTGAGCTCCAGTTCTCTCATTTCTGAAATGAGATGAAAAATACCTTTCTAGCTAAACTCACAGAGTTGTTAGGATTATCATAGGAAAAAACTCTAAAAGTTCTCAAAGCTGAACATGTCCTAATTGTTCTGACTTTTTAACGAAATAAAAGTTCAGTTCTACTAATGCTGAAAACAATAGGTTTGGTTATTTTCTATTGAATATTTCTTGAGGGTATGCTTAGCACATAGTAGGTACTGAGAAAAAAGTCAGTTACTTATGAAGACTGTCTGGCATTTTATCAATGGAAAAAAGACCACACAGAAGATATACAAATATCATTTAGTAGTCAGGATAACATAAGCAATAGTGAGAGGTTTCTAAACCTGACTCTATCGATTGCTAGCTGTTTGATCTCAGATAAGTTGCTGTATTTCTCCAAGTTTTATTTTTCTTTTCTCATCTATAAAATAAGAGTAATAATAGTAGTTTTCTCATAGGATTGTTGTGAGGATTAAATGATTTAATTCAAATAAAGCTGTTAGAAGAATGGCTGAATACAGAGTAAGTGCTCTTAGTACTAAATGAATTAGTTCATGGAAGCTCTTTTAAAAGGATGGCTAGCACACGATAAGTATAATAAATATTAGTGGTATTATAGTCCATTACATAGACTTCCCTCTGGTGAAGAGAGCCACAACCCAGTTGTTACTAAATGAGGCCCTTTTGCTTCAATTTGAACACACAATCCAAATGCTCTTGCAATGATATATTCTTCTAGGCCTATATCCCTGTCCTGGTTTACTATCTGTGATAGGAGATGCTGTTAACAGCTTTGCAGACAAGTTTTCCAGGCACTGCCATAGCACTGGCAATTGCATTTTGGCCAGCATTGGAAAGTAGGTGACTAAGGAATGATAATGTTGGATAGGAGACAAAGGACATATTGCTGATAAGCTAGTATTTGATCTTTGTTTTTGAATTTGCTTTATTCCCAGGTTTAGGTTGATTCACAAAGGAAAACAACCAGAATTGGTATAGTTTGCAATTCTATGAGAATGTAATCTGTTTTGGTCTGTCGGAAAATAGTTCGCCCTTCTTTATGGCTTTGATCATAATAACTCATGATTCCAGTATACACAAACCTGAATCATCTATCTAAATAAAGTAATAAAATTTCAACTGACAAATATCAGAACACTATCTGTGATTCTTTCAGCAAAGTATAAGAATTCCTACTAATAACTCTCTACTTTCCAAGGTAAAAGAGAATTATGCCCCTTCCTTTCATTTTTTTTATTGATTTGCATTTCAACTCAGCCAAAAAATAAACGGTTGATGTTCACAGATTGATTCATGATGGTCTAAGGAGTTAACTTCCCTGGTCAAGGGTAGAACTTAATTGGTTAGGACATTTTCTCAGGGACTTGTGAGATAACTCACACTTCTCTGAAAGGGAAACTTGTTGCAGAAGGCAGTAGCAAAGGATTGTAGAATTCTATCTATAACACAACCTCAGCCTACCCCCTTGGGTCTTCACTCTCACTCATGCCCCAAAGAAGCTGCCAGGAAAGTGGACTCCAGAGAATTTGTCCCAATTTCAAGATAGAGCTAGTCCAACTCTAACTAAAGTTTTCAGTTAGCTACAAATAATGTGTGTCTCTGGGGAAAGGGGATCACTTGTTTATCACTGAAAATTCTGGTGTGGAAGAAAGAACTCTGACAAAGGAGAATGCTGTTCCCACATTTCTTTGCATCTGGATAGCTGAATGACCTTTGACCTGGTCACTTCAGGTTCAGAGGGTAGACTCCCTTTCTAATTAACAGAGTTAATTGTGCATGCTCTGCTTAACTCCAAAAGTTTCTATGAAAACTGGAGTATTATATGCATATATTTTTGTGAATCATATTTTCCTATGTAAAACTCACTGCTGTCAAGGCCTGAAGCTGCAGAGATACCATGAAGATAGGGTAAAGACACCCCTCTTTTCTTTGCTACAGAAATAACATCTATATGAGAGCTGTTGTTCAGTGGTCCATCTTTTCTAGCTTTAATCTATATATGGAAGCTCTGCTACTATGAAAGATAGCAATGATCTCAAGCGCATCTTTTGGTCTTACTCTGATTTCCCCAAAACATTCCATTCTTAAAGGCCTATAGGTGATATATGTTCTCTGATTGATTGTCATTTTTCCCTTTTGGCAGCTATTGATTCCTGCCTCCTTATCAGGTAAAGCAAAAACAAATTTGAGCCAAGATTCCCTGTATATTGCCATCTACAAATGTGTTTTCCACAACAAAAGTTGTCAAGGACATTTCTAGAGTAGAATGAGATGAGGCCTTTTTGCTGGAGAAGGGTGAGATGTGGTGAGATGTGAGATGTAGGAAGAAAGAAAGATCTAGCTGAAATGATTTCCAACTGTTGACCTCTGCCTTACATGTTTTGAAATCTTTTAAATAGGAGTTTAAACTTTGAATCCCAAATGTCCCTGGCACTTGAACGTGGGGTCAAACATCCTTAGGCATTTTGAAAAGTAAACAGAAGTATACAGATGATACCAGTAATTAACTGTTGCCTAATGCATGAGAGGCAATATGACATTCTGTTTTGTGTCATAGAGAGTAGGCTTCAAGTTCTAGGTCTGCCTAAATATAGTCATCTTTAAAATGGGAATAATAACAGCAGTGTTTCCCTTGAAGAGCTCTTGTAAGCACATAATGGACAGATTATTATAATAATCCTTATTGCATATTCTGAGTTTTTTGTTGTTGCTGTTGTTTTCACAGCAAACTGTGAAGAATAAAATTATTATTATCTCCATTTAGAAAAAAGTAAAAGGAGGCCCAAACTGGAAGATTACCAGAGGTCACATAGCACATAAATAGGAGTAGAAAGTATTTTTATTCTTCATCAAATGTTGCTATGAAACCTATTATGAAATGTCTTGCTCTACCATAGATTCAATACTGTCCCAGCTCATCTAATGTTTGGCTTGCATACTATGGATAGATAGGGCACCTCTCCAGAGTATCAGAGAGGCCACTGAAGCATAATGGTAAAAGATCAGTTGCTTTGTGATAGAACATCTAAATTCATAGTTGTACTGGCCCTATCTGTTATCAGCTGACTTTGGAAAAATTACTTAATATTTCTGAGCTTCAGTTTCCTCCTCTACAAAATAGAATTAACTCCTATTCATCTGGTTTATTATACAAAAGTGATTAACAATGTCTTGTAAAGCCAGTGGGTTTCAACATAATTATCATTATTAGCAGTTAAATAGCAGATGTGTGGACAAATCTCTTTCTTTCTATGCTACTTTTGTAATCTGCATGCATTTAAAATTTTATACCTATATTTTGGTTAAACAGAACATCTAGAGCTCTTAGTCATAGTGTCTGGTAGAGTGCCTGGTACACAGTAAGAGTTCCACACATTTGTTGAAAAATTAATGAATGGGAATGTACAAGGCGTGGGATACTGCCTGGTGGAGGAGGAAGTTTTTATATCAGATATATTTATATAATATATCAGGCTGTGATAAGTGTTTTAGAAGTGAAATAATAGTTATATAAATTAGTTATGATTAATAAATCCAAAAATGCTTCCCATAAAGCTCAAGATTTGAGCTGTGCTTTGAAAGTTAAGTTGAATTTGGTCATGAGAGAAGCAAAGGAATAACATTTTTGTAAAAGCCAACAGCATGACCCAACATAGGCTGGCCTGAGAGTATATGATATTTTCAGAGAGAGTCCAGGATGTCTGATATGGTTGAAGAGGTGGGTGATTGGTAGGAGAACGAGATGGGAGAAGGTGCTGCAGAGAGAGATTAGGACTTAACTGTGATAAATTTTAAAGGCTAGGCTACGAAACTTGGACTTGAACCTGCAGGTCAGAGTTTGCACATTGGCAGCCCACAAACTAAATTTTGTCCACAGACATGTTTTTTTTGGCTTGAAAATAGTTGGTCTGGATGATGTTTTTAAACAAACTGAATTAGTTGCCAACTTTTTTAAAAATTGAGGAGATTTTACATTAAAGTCTGGAATGCTATTCTTAAAAATAATGGAACATCTGGAATACTGAGGTTTCATTCCTGCTTGGCAACAACCAGTTGGAGTTGAGTGGAGGCTGCCTCCTTGAGTTGGGGCATAGTTTTTCTAGTTGGCCTCACTCAACAACATTTTCTCTAATACCAGTTTCTCTTCATTCACTTTTGTTTAAAGAGGCTTTCAGGTCTGAAACCCCTAGTATAGGCAATTAAAGTTTATAGAGAAGAGAAGCAATGCTATCAGAGTTATTTTTAAATAAAGAACCCTCTGATTTTGATTCTACTGAAGATAGCCTCGAGGAAGGTGGTCAGGGGAGAAGTTAGAGCTAGAGCTGTGAGGAAGGGTAAGATGGAGGCGTCACCATTTAGGGAGAAAGAAGAAAATATGAGATGAAAAAGTAGTCTCTTATAACTGTCTAAATGGAGGAAATAGCAAACATCTACAAATCAGCAGAAGGAAAAACTGAGCATTTATTCATTAGCCCCACTCTTTCTAGCCCAACTCAAATATAGATATTTAAATGATTTTTCACTCTTGTTCTTATACTGTGAATAAGCTCCTCAAAGACACAGTCCACAGTATCCCATTTATCAGGGAATCCCAAGTGCCTAGCACAGGGTCTGCCAAGCAGTAAGTGCTCAATACCCCTTCAATTCATGAATTGAAGAGATTCTCTACTTGTAGATGGAGAAAAGGCTTACTGCATGCTTAAGTATGCTGAAACCACAAGTATGGCTGCAAACCCCCAAAGCCAAACTCTCTTTGGAAATAGGATTCTCATTAAGTGGAAATAGATACCACTCATTTATTCAACAGATATTTATTAAGTAATGACTATGTGCCATGCCAGACTGAGTCCTAAGGATTGGATGATGAAAAGAATCAACAAGGTCCCTGCTATCAGGGAACAAACTTATAGTCTAGTGAGGAAAATAGATATTAAACAACTGAATGCACAATTAATATACTTGTATTTGCCTGAAGAACTATGGACAGAGGTTTGTGATATTGTACAGGAGGTGGTGGTGAACAAAAAGAATCCCAGAGAAAAAGAAAAGCAAGAAGGCAGAGTGGTTATCTGAGGAGGCTTTATGAATAGCAGAATAATGAAGAGAAGCAAAAAGCGAGGGAGAGAGGGAAAGGTACATTGAATTAAACGCAGTGTTTCAAAGAATAGCTAGAAGAGACAAGAAGGCCTTCTTCAATGAACAGTGCTTAATAATAGAAAAAAAAAAACAACAACAAAAGGGCAAAAACTAGAGATCTCTTCAGTAAAATTGGAAACATCAAGGGAGAATTCCACCAAAAGATGAGCAAAATAAAGGATAAAAATGGTAGAGACCTAGTAGATGCTGAAGGGATCAAGAAGAGATAGAAAGAATACACAGAACTGTATAAAAAAGATCTTAATGAATGGGATTACTATGAAGGTGTGGTTAGTCACCCAGAGCCAGACATTCTGGAGTGTGAAGTCAGGTGGGCCTTGAGAAGCACTGCTGTTAATAAAGCTAGTGGATGTGATGAAATTCCAGCAAAACCATTTAAATCACTAAAGGAGGATGCCATCAAAGTTTTGCATTCAATATTTCAAGAAATCTGGAAGACTCAGCAGTGACCACAGGGCAAGAAATGGTCAATCCTCATCCCAATCCCCAAAAAGGTAGGACCAAAGAATGTGCTAACCACAGGACAGTTGAACTTACCTCCCATGCTAGTAAGGCCATGCTTAAAATCTTGCATGCTAGACTTCAGCATTATGCAAACCAAGAACTTCCAGATGTCCAAGCTGGGCTTAAAAAGGAAGAGGAACTAGAGATCAAATTGCCAACATTTGCTGGATTATAGTGAAACCAAGGGAATTTCAGAAAAACATCTATCTCTATTTCATTGACTACACTAAAGCCTTGACTACGTAGAGCATGACAAACTGTGGAAGGCTCTTAGAGAGAAGGGAATACCAGACCATCTTACCTTTCTCCTGAGAAACTTGTATGCAGGTTCAAGAAGCAACAGTTAGAACCTGTATGGAACAACTGATTGGTTCAAGATGGAGAAAGGAGTACAGCTCTCTGCTGTCACCCTGTTTGTTTAACCTATACGCTGAGCACATCATGAGAAATTAGTGGGCTGGATGAGTCACAAGCCAGAATCAAGATAGGTTGGGAGAAACATCAACAGCTTCAGATAAGTGGATGATACCACTCTAATGGCAGAAAGCGAAGAGGAACTAAAGGCTCTTGACGAGGGTGAAGGAGGAGAGTGAAAGAGCTGGCTTAAGACTAAATATTTAAAAAACTAAGATCACAGCATCTGGCCCCATTATTGCATGGCAAATAGAAGGGGGAAAGGAGGAAGTAGTGACAGATTTCTTCTTCTTTGCACTCCAAAATCACTGTGGCTGGTGACCGCAGCCATGAAATCAGAAGGCGATTGCTTCTTGGCAGGAAAGTGATGACAAACCTAGACAGTGTGTTGAAAAGCAGAGACATTACTCTGCTGACAAAGGTCTGTATAGTCAAGGCTATGGTCTTCCCAGTGGTCACATACAGTTGTGAGAGCTGGACCATAAAGAAGGCAGAATGCCAAAGAATTGATGCCTTTGAACTGTGATGCTGGAGAAGACTCCTGAAAGTCCCTTGGATAGCAAGGAGATCAAACCAGTCAATCTTAAAGGAGATCAACCCTGAAAATTCACTGGATTGACTAATGCTGAAGCTGAAGCTCCAGTATTTTGGTCATCTAATGCACACAGATAACTCATTGGAAAAGTCTCTTATGCTGGGAAAGATCAAGGGTAGAAGGAGAAGAGGCCGTCAGAGGATGAGATGGCTGGACAGCAACACCAATGCAATGAACATAAACTTGGGCAAACTCCAGGAGGTGGTGAGGACAGGGAGGCCTGGCCTGCTGCAGTCCACAGGATCACAAAAAGTCGGACATGACTGGGTGACTAAACAACAATTTGTGAGAAAACTTCCAACAGAGAAATACTGGGTACTGTTAAAACATGTTAAAAGGTGAGTGAATGGAGAATTTGAGATAGCCCAGGAGGTATAAGATGTCTTTCTGGAAATGCTTTATGCATAGGCATTAGCTAAATGAGTAAGGAGAAGGATAAGCCAGCATTTCAGGTACAGGGAACAGCATATGAAAAGGCATGAAGAACTATTGGGCCTTTGAGGAACTCTGATTAAAGGCCAGTGTGAGCAAGGCTCAGAAAACAGGAGGAAAAGTGGTATGAGATCAAATCAGAGAGGTTACAAGACACCAGATCATATAGCATCTGGTTAAAGATTTGGAGATTTATACTAAGAGGAATGGGAAGCCAGAGACAGAATTTAAGTGAGTGATCAGATTCAACTTAAAAACAGCTCTCTACACAAACACATATTGACAATTGATTATTAAAAAGGTCTCAGTTCATTTCAGTCACTCAGTCGTGTCCGACTCTTTGCCAGGCCTCCCTGTCCATCACAAACTCCCGGAGTTTACTCAAACTCATGCCCATCGAGTCAGTGATGCCATCCTCTGTCGTCCCCTTCTCCTCCTGCCCCCAATCCCTCACAGCATCAGGGTCTTTTCCAATGAGTCAACTCTTTGCATGAGATGGCAAAAGTATTGGAGTTTCAGCTTCAGCATCAGTCCTTCCAATGAACACCAGGACGTATCTCCTTCAGGATGGTCTAAGGGCAATTAAAAGGAGAAAAATAGTCTTTTCAACAAATGGGACTGAAACAAAAGGACATTGATATAAAAAATAACTGGATATCCATATACAAAAATCAACTGAGAATGGATCATATTAAGTATATGAACTTATTAAGTATAAGTAACTGAAAACTATACAACTTCTAGGGAAAAAACACAGGCTTTTAAAAACATAGCTTGTGATATTTGGTTAGAAAAAGATATTTTAAATTTGACACCAAAAGCATAATCCATAAATAAATTGATAAATTGAACTTGATCAGAATTAAAACATTCTGTTCTTAAAAAAAAATGTAAGACAATGAAGACAAACTATAAATTGAGAGAAAATATTATTTCTCATCAGAAATGTCAATCATATGTCTGATAATGAACTTGTATCTAGAATATACAAATAACTTTAAAAACTTCATAAAATATAAGCAGCCAAATATAGAAAAAATTGCAAAAAAAATTGAGCAGTCTTTACCCAATAAAAATATGCAAATGGCAAATAAACACATCAAAAACTCTCTACATTATTATTCATTGGAGAAATGCAAATTAAATGAGAAATGCTTACATATCAAATTAGAAGGCTAAATTAAAAAAAAAAAAGATATAAACCTGACCATACCAAGTGCTGGTGTGGATGTGAAGGAAATGCTGGTGAGAACATAAAATGGCACAAACACTTTGGAAAACAGCTTAGCAGTTTTTTTTTTTAATAAGGTAAATGTATACCTACTCTAGTGAACATTAGAACATTAGTGAACATTCCACTACTAAATATACAGACAAGGGGAACAAAAGTATATGTCTATACAAAGATGTATGTATGTATGTTCATAAAATCTTTATTTGTTATATCCAAAATTTGTAAAGAACATCAGTTTCATCAACAAGCTAATGGGTAAACAAGTTGTGGTACATCCAATACAGTGGGATAATACTTGGCAATAAAGAACAAATTACTGTTACACATAAGAGCCTGGATGGATATCAAGGGTATTGCATGCATGCATGCTCAGTTGCTCAGTCATGTCTAACTCTGTGCGACCCCACAGACTGTAGCCCGCCAGGCTCCTCTATCTGTGGGGATTCTCCAGGCAAGAATGCTGGAGTGGGTTGCCATGTCTTTTACCAATCAAGGGTATTATGCTGAGTGAAAGATACCAGACAAAAAAGATGACAATTTCATTGATATGAAATTTTGGAAAATGAAAACTAATCAAAATGCAAATAATTGCTTGCCAAAAGGATAGTGTGTGGAGGGGTGCAGTGAGGAAGTAAAAGGGGCACAAAAAAATTTTAGAGGTGATAAATATTTTCACTGTCTTGATTAGATGATGATTTCCTGAGTTTATGCATATGACAAAAGTTATCAATTTATAAAACTTTAAATATGTGCACCATTTTGTATGTCAGTTCAGTCAGTTCAGTTGCTCAGTTGTGTCCAACTCTTTGCGACCCCACGAATTGCAGCACGCCAGGCCTCCCTGTCCATCACAAACTCCCGGAGTTTACTCAAACTCACGTTCATCGAGTCGGTGATGCCATCCAGCCATCTCATCCTCTGTCGTCCCCTTCTCCTCCTACCCCTAACCCTTCCAGAATCAGGGTCTTTTCCAATGAGTCAACTCTTCGCATGAGGTGGCCAAAGTATTGGAGTTTCAGCTTCAGCATCAGTCCTTCCAATGAACACCCAGGACTGATCTCCTTTAGGATGGACTGGTTGGATCTCCTTGCAGTCCAAGGGACTCTCAAGAGTCTTCTCCAACACCACAGTTCAAAAGCATCAATTTTTCAGCACTCAGCTTTCTTCACAGTCCAAGTAATACCTTAATATGGTTGTTTTAGAAAATCAATCTGGAATAGAAAGCCCAGAAATAGACCGATATTAATGTAGTCAATTGATCAGTGACAAAGGAGCAAAGGCAATAAAATGGAGTGAAAGTAGTCTTTTCAATAAATGGTGCTGGAACAATGGCTATCTACATGTGAAAAATGAATCTAGACAGTCTTCACAAAAATTAATTCAAAATGGATTACACCTAAATGTAAAATGCAAATTATAAAATCACTAGACAATAACATAAGAGAAAACCTAGGTAACTGTGGGTGTGGTGATGCCTTTTTACATACAAGACCAAAGGCAGAATCCATGAAAGAAAGAACTGATAAACTGGACTTCATTAAAAATTAAAAGTTCTGCTCTTGAAAGACAATGTCAAGAAAATGAGAAGACAAGCCACAGACTGGGAGAAAATATTTGTAAAATATACATCAATAAAGGACTGTTATCCAAAATATGTGCTTCCCAGGTGGCACAGTGGTAAAAGAATCTGCCTGCCAATGTGGGAGACACAAGAGATGCAGATTTGATTCCGGGGATCAGGAAGATCCCCTCAAGTAGGAAATGGCAATCTGCTCCAGTATTCTTACCTGGAAAACTCCATGGACTGAGGAGTCTGGTGGGCTACAGTCCATAGAGTCGCAAAGATTTGGACATGACTGAGCACAACAACATACAAAATGTAAAAACAACTATTAAAACTCAACAAAGAAAACAAACAACTGGATTAAAAGTGGGCCAAAGATCTTGACAGATAGGCAAATAAGCGTAGGAAAAAAATAGCACAGGGAACTCTACTTAATGCACTGTGGTGACCTGAAAGAGAAGGAAGTCCAAAAGGGAGGGTTAGAATTAGGGTCTATGTATGGTTGATTCATTTTGCTGTACAGTAGAAACTAACACAACATAAAGCAACTATACTTCAATAAAACTTAATTAAAAAAAGATGTTCCACATCATATGACATGAGGGAAATGCAAATTTAAACAGAAATGAGATACCACTACCAGAATGGCCAACAATGGAACCCTGGCAACACTGGGTGCTAGATGTGGAACAACAGGAACTTTTACCTTCGTTGGTGGGAATGCAGAATGGTACAGCCACCTTAGAAGACAGTTTGATGGTTTCTTATAAAACCAAATATACTCTTAATATATTAACCAGCAATTATGCTGACATTTACCCAAATAAACTGAAAATGTATATCCACACAAAAACCTGCACCCAATGTTTACAGTAGCTTTATTCATAATTGCCAAAACTTGGAAGTAACTAAGATGTCCTTCAGTAAATGAATGGATAGATAAAAAGTGGTACATCCAGATAATGGAATATTATTCAGTACTAAGAAGGAACAAGCTATCAAGTCATGAAAAGACATAAAGGAACCTCAAATACATATTACTAAGTGAAAGAAGCCAATCTGAGAGGCTACATATAGTATAATTAATATAATATATATTGTATGTTTCCAACTATATGACATTCTGGAAAAGCTAAAATTATGGAGATGGTAAAAAGATCAGTGGTTGCCTAAATATATGATCAGTGGTGGGGAGATGGGATGAATATGTGGAGTACAAAGGACTTTTAAAGCAGAGAAAATTCTCTGTATAATACCTAAAGATAGATACATGTCATTATACATCTGTTCAAACCTATCAATATATAACACCAAGAGTGAACCCTAATGTAAATTATATGGTTGCTAAAAATTGCAAAGAAGGAAAAGAAAAAAGAGAAAGAAAGATTGTACAAGCACATGATTTATGTAATAGTCTCCAGTAGCATCTCTTGATCATCTTTAAAGCAATGGGGGAAAGATAAGATTTTATACTGGAAATCATAGCTCGATATTCAAAATAAAGTATAAATTCTTATTATGTTCAGAGTAGTTAGTCTTCCTTGACAATAACATGAATGTTGGTAGCATCACTTTTAAAAATAAAACATAATGAGTTGATCTTTCATATTTGTAAAATGCTTTACTGTTTGAATTTTTACATACATATAATCTTTAATTATCAGCCTTTCAAAGGTATGTATTATTGGCTGGAATTTTATAAGAAAATTTTGAAGATAATTTTGGTGCTGTGAAAGCAACATGAATTTTGGAATTTCTTCAGACCTGGGTTTGAATGTCTGTTAGGATGCCATTTATTCAATGGGTAACTCTGAGGAATTATTTCTGTTTATTTTTTTTTCCAGGCTTCTTTACTTATAACTACCCTCCTCACTTTTGTCCACTGAACTTTTCACTATTACTAGCAGCCCCTTCCCTACTCACCCTCTATGGAGTGCAGGTAAGAAGAAAACTCAAGTGAGTCACAGCACTCTAAATTGTCAGTGTTTGAAAGACTGTCAGATCCAGCATCTACCTTCTCCCCACCCCATTTCACAGAGCAAGAAATGAAGCTTACTTAGAGGAAGAGATTCATTGTCAATCTTAAGACAAATTTCTGACTTTGAGACCTATGTTATTTCCATTCCACTTTCCTGCCCTGATAGCTCAGTTGGTAAATAATTTGCCTGCAATGCGGGAGACCCTGGTTCAATTCCTGGGTTGGGAATATCCGCTGGAGAAGGGATAGGCTACCCACTCCAGTATTCTTGGGCTCCCTTTTGGCTCAGCTGGTAAAGAATCCGCCTGCAATGCGGGAGACCTGGGTTCGATCCTTGGGTTTGAAAGATCCACTAGAGAAGGGAAAGGCTACCTATTCCAGTATTCTAGCCTAGAGAATTCCATGGACTATACAGTCCATGGAGTCATAAAGAGTCAGACATCACTGAGCGACTTTCACTTTCACACTTCACTTTCCTGCCAGTCCAATTTACTTTACTAACTTTGAGCAACCTTCTTTAAAAACTTTGATGCAACTAAATGTTGTGCCGATTATTTAAATAAGGTTTACATAGTATCTGTGCATTTCAGTTACATACTCCCATTTTCCATTACAATAAGGAATTGAGAATTGCCCTGTTACAATTGGAAATCTCTTAAGAATATGACTGTGCCTTAACCATAAGAGTAGCTTGTGAGATTCTTTACCAACAAAGGGGGTATGTCTGGGATGTTCAGTCATTGAAGTCCCAGGAGACAATTTTTCACTTCTTCAGATAAAAAGCTCCTCAGGTTTCTGGAAGTTTCATTTATAGCCCTTTTCCAAGTTCCCTTGATACTGATGAGTCTAGCTCAAATAGCAGTGAGATGGAAGACTAGTTTAGGTTCTACTAAAGTGAAACATAGAACAAATTATGTCCTTGCTTTAGTGTCTTCATCTGGGAAATAGAGAAGATCATGCTCACTCATCCCTGTCTTTAGTATTACTTCCTTTGGTCACTGTAAGTAAATTCTCATGATGCTTGTCTGTGAACAAGATAAGACTCTGTAGAAACCTGCAAAAAGCAGAACAGGCCCATGTGAAAATCTCCACTAGTTCTCTGGGACAGACAGACCCTGCCCAGATCCAGAAGTCTAAGGATTTTAAAAGCTAGAGAGGCCCAGAGACCCTGCTGACACCAAGGGACACCTCCTTCTCTATAGATCGACCCTTTCATTTTCTCTACTCTTTGATTCCCACTTGCCTCTCCACCTTTACACAGAGAAGATGAGACCTCTTCCATAAAAGAACAATTGTGATAGTCCATATCACCTTCCACTTCTGGCTGCCTACAGAAAGGAAGAAAAGCAGTCTTATATAGGTTCCATTCCTTGAATAGTGCAGTTTGCAAGCTTAAAATATGCAAAGGCAACTTGGAAAAACAAGTGCCTGTATATAAGCAAATGTCTGCAAAACCCTGGACAAAATTGAGGTTTCTGTGTACATGACAAGTATTTCTAGTGTTCCGGTTGTTTGCCTGCTCTTCTGAGTGATTTTCCTTGGTACATCTGGATGAGTGAGAAGTGTGTGCTTAGAAGAAATTCTAGACAGGAAAAAGGGACGAGAAGAGAGTAGAGATTACCTTTGGTTCCCAGGCAGAGGGCTCCTAGAGCAACTGATACCACGCCACAAGGCCCAATCTACCCCTATGGAGAAATCGGAAAGGTTTCAACAAGTACAGGCTCGCTTGGCCATCATAGCTAGTTCCTCAGTTTGTAGGAGACCTCTCATTTGCACTTCTTGGTGGGCCTGCCCTGAACATAGTCCCTCACTGAAGGAGATTCTCATATTTCCTCTATACTTCTATCGCCCTTTCCCACTCCCTCCGCCCCCATACGTGCACAGGGTCTGTTTTGAGATTGGACTTCGGAACCAAACCTGGTAAATGCTGGCCTCTGAGAGCTCAGTGGCCCTGTCTTCAAAATAAAGCTCCGAGTTAAAGCTTAAAAAGTCAGCCCTGTCGCTTAAAATCTGGTCCAGGAAAGCAAGAGATAGTCGGGAAGCTGGGGTCCTCCTAGGCTAGACCAATCCTTTTCTGCCCTCACCCACGCTGCGCCAGCACTTGTTTCTCCAAAGCCACCCGGCTTTCCTGCGCGTTCAGGGGAGGGGAGAAAAGGAAAGGGGAGGGGAGGGAGAAAGGAGGTGGGAAGGCAAGGAGGCAGGCCCGGCGGGGGCGGGACCCGACTAGCAAACTGTTGCATTTGCTCTCCACCTCCCAGCGCCCCCTCCGAGATCCCGGGGAACCAGTGTGCTGCGAGCGCCGGAGGGTCCGGAGCAAGCCTGGAGGCAGAGCCAGCGACGGAGGGAAAGCGAACGAGCTCGCTGCTTCCGTGCGGGACAGGAGCCTAAGGGACGCACCGCGTCAACCCCAGCGGGCTCTGGCGACAGCCAACGACTCTTGCACCGCGGCGGCTTCGAAGTCGCCGCCCCGGAGCTGCCCTTTCTTCTTCGGTGAAGTTTTTAAAAGCTGCTAGAGACTCGGAGGAAGCAAGGAAAGTGTCGGGTAGGACTGACGGCTGCTTTTGTCCTCCTCCCCTCCCCCTGCCCCCCCCCCAGGGTCTCCTCTACAGCTGCTGCCTCTGTCAGTTCCTCTCAGCCCCCTCAACCTCCCCCGCCCCCCGCTTCCAGTCAGTCCCGCGCGGCCAGCCCGAGTTTGCAGAGAGGTAACTCCCTTTGGCTGCGAGCGGGTGAGCTAGCTGCACGTTGCAAAGACGGCTCTGGGGTGCCAGGAGACCTGGGAGCCGCTTCAGTGCTGCAGCCAGAATCTGGCTGGTTAGGCGGTACGCAGGTCAGAACCCCTGGTTCCTCGTACTCCCTTTCCACCTCCCCTGCACGCTGCTCCTCCTTCCCACCGGTTTGTGGGGCCAGAGATCAAACGATGAAGAGGCAGTCAGGACTTCAGTAGCCACCCTCCCCACAAAAAAAAAAAAGAAAGAAAAGAGACCAAGCATAACAAAGCCCCAACCAAAACCAAACAAACGAAACCCAACAGAAAAACCCAAAATAAACCAAAAAGAAAATAACCAGGCTCCTATTTGCACCTGCTTCAGTGGATAACATTCAGAAGGCAGAGGGCCCCCCCTCCCTTCAAAAAGCATCTTTTGAATCTACCCTACAAGTATTCAGGAACAGATTGTGAGCCTACCAGGGAAGATCGTGTCCAGCGTGTGTTTCCTCTGCACTAGACTTTGAGACTGTCAGAACGCTTTGGAGTGATTATTCCTGCAAGTTTCCTTACCAGGAGCTTCCCGCAGGTGGGCAACTAGCTGCAGCAACTACGCACTGCAGCCTGTTGAACTCTTCTCAGCAAGAAAAGGGGAGCAGGATAAAGGAATTAGGTAGAAGATTGAGCCAAGCTTCAGGATGGAAGTGCAGTTAGGGCTGGGGAGGGTCTACCCCCGGCCACCGTCCAAGACCTATAGAGGAGCTTTCCAGAACCTGTTTCAGAGTGTATGCGAAGTGATTCAGAACCCGCTCCCCCGGCACCCTGAGGCCTCGAGCGCAGCACCTCCCGGCGCCCGTTTGCAGCAGCAGCAGGAGACCAGTCCACGGCAGCAGCAGCAACAGCAGCAGCAGAGAGAGGATGGCTCTCCCCAAGTCCAGAGCAGAGGCCCCACAGGCTACCTGGCCCTGGAAGAGGAACAGCAGCCTTCACAACATCACTCAGCCCCTGAGGGCCACCCGGAGAGTGGCTGCGTCCCAGAGCCCAGAGCCGCCTCGGCTGCCGGCAAGGGGCTGCAGCCGCCGCCGCCAGCACCTCTGGATGAGGATGACTCAGCTGCCCCATCCACGTTGTCCCTGCTGGGCCCCACTTTCCCCAGCTTAAGCAGCTGCTCCACCGATCTTAAAGACATCCTGAGCGAGGCCGGCACCATGCAACTTCTTCAGCAGCAGCAACAGCAGCAGCAGGAGGCGGTATCCGAAGGCAGCAGCGGGAGAGCGAGGGAGGCCACTGGGGCTCCCATCTCCTCCAAGGACAGTTACCTAGGAGGCAGTTCGACCATCTCGGACAGCGCCAAGGAGTTGTGTAAGGCAGTGTCAGTGTCCATGGGCTTGGGTGTGGAGGCATTGGAGCATCTGAGTCCTGGGGAGCAGCTTCGGGGGGATTGCATGTACGCCCCGCTCCTGGGAGGTCCACCAGCCGCGGTGCGTCCCACTCCTTGTGCCCCGTTGGCTGAATGCAAAGGTTCTCTGCTGGATGATGGCCCGAGCAAGGGCACTGAAGAGACTGCTGAGTATTCCGCTTTTAAGGCAGGTTACACCAAAGGTCTGGACACTGAGAGCCTGGGCTGCTCTGGCAGCGGCGAAGCAGGGGGCTCTGGAACACTTGAGCTGCCATCCACCCTGTCTCTCTACAAGTCTGGAGCACTGGACGAGGTAGCAGCTTATCAGACTCGCGAATACTACAACTTTCCGCTAGCCCTGGCTGGGCAGCCGCCCCCTCCACCACCTCCCCATCCTCATGCCCGCATTAAGCTGGAGAACCCGCTGGACTACGGCAGCGCCTGGGCGGCCGCTGCAGCGCATTGCCGCTATGGGGACCTGGCGAGCCTGCATGGCGGGGGTGCAGCAGGACCGGGCTCAGGCTCACCCGCAGCCGCCGCCTCCTCTTCCTGGCACACTCTCTTCGCGGCAGAAGAAGGCCAGCTGTATGGGCCAGCAGTATGTGGCGGAGGCGGGGGCGGCAGCGCAGGCGAGGCAGGGGCTGTAGCCCCATATGGCTTCACTCGGCCACCTCAGGGGCTGGCTGGCCAAGAAGGCGACTTCTCCCCACCCGATGTGTGGTATCCCGGCGGCGTGGTGAGCAGAGTGCCCTATCCAAGTCCCAGCTGTGTCAAAAGCGAAATGGGCCCCTGGATGGAGAACTATTCTGGACCTTATGGGGACATGCGGTAAGTCTCTCCTCCTAAAAATGTTTTTAAGCCTAGAGTCGGCCCTCTCCTCTGCGTACGAACACTCTGTTCCTGGGCGAGCTTAACAGAGTTTCACAGAAAGGGACGCTTTAAATCTGGAGCCTTCCCTGGACTCTTGGCCTGCCAAAGATTGACCTTTGCTCTCTGAACCCCAATTGTGTGCCCCAGCCCACACCACTGTGAGTCCTGGATGCTGGTGCAAGCCTTTCTAGATTCCTTGACTTGACAACTCTCCACTAAGCGTCCTAAAATCTTCCCTGCCACTTGGTACTCCATGTCCTGCCGGCTCCAAATTTAAATCCAGTTCCAAGGGCCATTTTATGAAATAAACCCTTTTAAGCCCTCCACTGCTTTTCCTTCTCCCCTGCCCCCAATCAGAGACCCTAGACAAGAAATGTGGGTAATTTCTCCTCTTAAGTTCTGTTAGGGTTTGTCCCTCCAGCTTGTCTTGGCAGGTTAGAAGCAAAATGACTGGCCCAAGCTTCTCTCAACCCGCTTCCTCCAAAGAAATGAAAGGAGAATGGGATTATGGGAAGAAAGTGGTCTCCGTTGTGAGGGCCGCTGTGTGGGAAGAAGAGGTGAAGTCCCTTTGCTGGCAACAAGGAAGACTTGCCTCAAGGTTGGAGGTCAGGAGACAGACTCCAAACGGGCACAATTAGAGCAGGCAAAGGTAAGGGAAAACCAAATGACAAATTTCCTCATAAACGATGGGTAAGATTTGCCCTCACAGTTTGACTATATTGGAACTAGATGGAAGAGTTGGATTTCTCTTGTAAAGTGTTTATTTTCTGTATGGATTACAAAAGATCCACAATTCCTACTTCGAGTTTGCATCAGATCTATAAAGAAGAGAATGTTCTTTTAATGAACAACTTAACCAGACTTGAGTCTGACTTACAAAAGTGTTGAGGGAAAAGTTTAAAAGGATTTCCTGCTATTGCAGTGTGCTCAGAAATCTGCTTTTGTGAAGGGAAATATTCTTCAATATATTCCTTCATTTTAAGGATATACTTGCATTTTAAAACATGATAACAAATTGGGTAAGAACTGTTAGGGACCTGTAAGTCTTACTCTTGCCCAAGAGTTTTAATTAGGATATGAAAAAAGTGGCAGTCAGTTTCATCTTGCCTGTTAAAATTTCTTCCTTACCGCAGCTGAGCTTTTTGGAGGCCAAAAAACTTTTTTAATTTTATAAAAAATTAAAGATTTTTTCCTCAGCAAACTAAGACATTAGTTTATCTCTGTGAGGAAGGGAATATTAACTGGGGAACTAACTCTTCAGAACTGCTGGGTGTTGATGTCTTCATGGACTTGAGTCTTGTTCTGAGTTTCTGTAGCTATTTTCTTTACCTGTGACATTTTCAGTTTATTAGCCTTAGCATGTTTGTTTGGAGACTTAAACCAACAACTTGCTTCCTTTCACTGATGCTTCTGTTCTTGGAAGATTGATAGAACAATGTTAGAAAAGAAAGAGGAGAATAGGATTTCATAAAATATTATTTCCTGGGCTACGGAAGAAACAGCTTCTAACCAGGCTTTGCATTTTTTAGGTTTTTAAGGTTTGGCTTACAAGATTTTTAAAGGGTTCATTTATATTCTCAGTCTTTAAAAATTTTTTTGCAAAGTGGGCGTACTATGGGACAAAAGGTCTTCATTTTATAAGAACAGAGTTACTTGCTAGAGTATATTTTACCCCCCCCCCAACCCAGGGCTGTTGCTAGTCAGCAGAGCTCTCTTTTTAATGTGAACGGTTTGTTTGTTTGTTTTTTGGCGGGGGAGGGGTGGAATGTATAAGGTGCTTCCTGACTTGCCTAGTCACTGGAACCATCCCTTTTCTGTATGCCTCCCTCAACACCCAAGTAAGTAACTCAATTAATAGGGAGGATATGAATGATTCCACATTAAGGGATGTGTGTATGTTCAAAGGCATAACCTGAAATTTTCAGAAAGTGGCTATAGAGAGTTTTTAAAAAGTTCTTCCTATCAGGTGTGCAGTAAGTTAGGTGATTTTATCTCAGATCTTCATGGAAAAATGTCTCTGTTTCTAAAACCTGCATAAATTAATGACCTCAAATAGTGAGAAATTAGTAGTAACCTAAGAAAGTACAAGATTATTTATTCTTTCCTGGTTTGTGATTGCTGCATTGGTTATAGGAGTCTAGTGAGAGGTAAAACTGGTGTTTCTGTCTTGTGAGTTGACAAAGATTTTTTATGTGCAAGATATAGAAAATCCTCAAATTGGGTTTTTGAAAAATTCAACCAGCACCAATCTAAAAGTTGATATTTTTTTTTTTACTTTCTCTTACTTTCCCACATTTTATAGGGCACAATTTGGTGAAGGGAAGGAATTTTTCTTAAGTCAAAGCTAGAGCTTCCACTCTTTCTGTATAGCATACATCATATGCCATCTTTCAGTTAAAAATCTCAACATTCTAGAGACTTTCAGTAATATGTTGGATTCCTCTCTTTTCTAATTGTGTGTGAACTTCCGGAATAATTCTGTGTTCTATACATCTACATTGTTTCTGTCGAGAGGAGAAAGGCAAAAAAAAAAAAAAAGAGGAGAAAGGGCTTAGATGGTCCCTTTTTAAAAATATATATATTTTAGCATGTGGTTTGAGCTGCGGAAGGAATAATAAAAAGTGATAGGGTTGGTGTGAAACCCTGATAATATTTTATGAAGCTGTCTTCTTTCAGAGATCAAGCAAGACTGCAACTTTGTTAGTTGACTACTGTCTCACTTGACAGAAATAAGGCCCTTTATATCCCAGCAAATAGAATAATAATATGACAAATATTTATTCTTGGGAGATGAAACCAAGGGAAGCCTATGCAGGAATTAAAGTTGATGTTCAAATAAATCATCCAGATGCAAAAAAAAATTTTAATTTTTCTGTTGATAATTTGTTCTTGTCTTCATAATAGGTAGTCTTTTAGTAATGCTTTAAAACTGGCAAATCCTGCCTTCTCCATTAGTTATTTCAAAAGAGGTCATTTTATTAATTCCCCTTTCTATCTACTTTCCTCTCTGCAGTTATCAAGCAGCTTTTTAATGACTATTTTGCAAGGAGCAGTTTTTAAATCTGAGTTTTGCTTTGGGAATGACACTCTCTGTCTATAGACCTTCAGGGTCAATATGTTGGGAAGAAGCATCCTTTCTTCACAGTCAGCAAATAACTGGTGAGATCTGTCTGGGTACCAGTAATCAGAACTCAAGCACCAGATAGCCACACAGAGTGGTACCCCATTTAGAAATATGTGCAAGATGTAGTGATAGAATTCTCTTAGTTGTCTGCAGAGTATCTCTCAGCTTGGCCAAAGGTTAACATCAGTTAGAGATATTTTTGAAAAAGCTTGTAAATTTCCAGTTGCAGGGTCACTTAAGGGTGCTTTCTTGCCAGTGTTAACTTTACCTTATGAGACTTCCATTCTTTTTGAGCTGCAAACTTTGATATTAATATATTAAATTTTCTGGCACATATAATTTTCTTTTAAAATGTTTCCCCCACCCCCACCCCAGCGGCAATCTTCTTATCTGGTATACATATGTGCATTTAAACCAAACAATGTTTTGATCTCCTGACTCTTACTTGTACTGTGTCTGCTCTTGATGGGATTATGTGAGTTGGAGTTAGGGACATGGGCAATTTTACTATTATTGTTATTTATGGTGATATCAAGACCACCAGTTTCATTCGGAACTCTGCTAAGCAGGGAGCAGAACACTGGCTCAGTGTGGTAAGAAAGGAGCTTGTTTTATAACCAGACCTGAAATCATGATTCCGAAAAAATAGAGAGCAAATAAAAATCAAGTTTTGTGAGGTTGGTTGGAGAGGGAAAGGGAAAACTCTCCCCACCCCCTACCTCCACCATTTTCTCTTTGTCTGCAGCTTCCTTAAGTGCTGTCTGTCCCTGATTTTCTTTCATTCTACTCCTTTCATGCTTTTGACATTGAAATATAGACTCTTCTTTCTAGTTTTCATTTTTCAGGATATTATCCTCAATACACCTATGGCATGTTCCTAAAGAATATTTTTTAATCTAGAGAGTAATGGATCAGATCAACCCCAGCACCTTTCTTTTAAGACTAGATGACTTGAGGAGATTGCAAAATGAATTACTTTGAGGTTAGAGCCTGATTCAACAGTTGTTGAAGGAGCTGAGCTAGATGCTTGAGGACTTGGTGATTTAATGAAGAATTTTGCTGGCTGCTGTCTTTGTCTCTTGTTCTCTGTCTCTCTCTGTCTACTGGCTATTTTGGCAACCTTTTCTCAAAACTTGAGAAAAACTGGACCTTCCCACCTCTGAGACAGGTCTGTGTGGGTCAAATTTCTCCAGGGCATTCACATGCAACATCTAATCTGTTTGTGATGGTGCTTGCTAAAAGTTTCCGGCTGGGCTAATGTGGTGAAGCTATATGTAAATTAGTCATTTAAAACAAAGAAAGGTATTAAGAAAGTAATCTGCCTCAGAATTTGCCTGCCAGCATTACATCAAGTTCTGAGATGTTGAACTCAAGAGTAAGTTACTGTCATCTGAGACACAAAGTTGACCTTTTCCCCCCTGGTTGCTTGTAAAACTCCATCCAGTTATCAGTACTTATTGGATTTTGTGATATTGAAAAGAATTATGAAATCTCATATTTATATAGCACTCTTTTCAGAGAAAAAAACCCAGCATCTTCCAGTTTATAAACTAGCACTCATGTAAGTTTGAGTAAGCCAGAAGGGTACTTAGTGAACATCCCTTTATTAGTTGAGGGAGTAGAATTTGTTGCATTTTCTGTAACATTTGTTTATCATGTGGATAAACCTCTGTAGAGTGACACTTCCCAACTTTTTTTCTTAAACTTTCCCACCTGACAGATGATATTTTTGCTCAGTAAAGTCTACATTTGGTGGCTGCTGCATAGAGATTTATGCCCAATTTCAGTGTTTTATGCACAATTTCTTGCACAGTCATGAGTGTTACCATCCCTTCTCTCTCATACTGATCCCTGCTACCATCTGACAGGGCAGAGCAGTGTTGAGAGTGGCTAATCTGGACAAATTTATAGCTCTAAAATGCTTGTTACTTGAGAATGCTGCCAATTTAGCTCATGCAGTACTTGAGTTTTATTTTTTAATCAACAGCTTTATTGAGACATAATTCACAATAAATAATGTAATACACCCAAGTATATAGTTCAATGGTTTTTATTATATTTGGAGTTGGGCAACCATCACCACAATCAATTTTAGAATATTTTGGTCACTTACCAGTCAAACCCCACCCTAACCATGAGCAACTATCAACCACTTGTCTACTTTCACTCTCTATGGGTTTGCTTACATTTCATATAAATGGAGCCATGTAGTACATAGCATGTGGTGACTAGTTTCATGTAGAATAAATATATCAATGTTAATCTATGTTGAAGCACATCTCAATACTTTCCTTTTTATGCATGTACCACACTATCTATGATGGACATTAGAGTTGTTTCTACTTTTTGACTATTATGAATAATACTGCTATGAACATTTATGTACAAGTTTCTTTTTGTGAACAGGTTTTTAATTCTTTTGGCTATACCTAGGAGTAAAGTTTCTGGGTAATATGGTAACTCTTTGTTTAACCTTTTGAGGCTCTCCCAAACTGTCTTCAAAAGTGGCTATACCATTTTACAATCTCACCAGCAATGTATGAGGGTCCAATTTCTCCACATCTTGCCAATTATTTTTATTTTCCAAACTTTAAACTTTTTATTTTGCATTGAGGTATAGCCAGTTAACAAATTTGTGATAGTTTCAGGTGAATAGTGAAGGAGAATAGAGAATAGGGAAGTGAATAGATACATGTGTATATATATATATATATATATATATATATATATATATATATATTATCCCCCATATATTCTCTGGATATATGCCCAGGAGTGGGATTGCAGGGTCATATGGTAGCTCTATTTTTAGTTTTTTAAAGAGCTTCCATGCTGTTCTCCATAGTGACTGTACCAATTAACATTCCCACTACCAGTGTGGGAGAGTTCCCTTCTCTCCACATCCTCTCCAGCATTTGTTGTTTGTGGATTTTTTGATGATAGCTTTTCTGGTTGGTGTGAGGTGATATCTCATTGTAGTTTTGATTTACATTTCTCCAATAACTAATGATGTTGAACATCTTTTCATGTACCTGGCCATCTGTGTGTTCTCTTTGAAGAAATGTCTATTCAGGTCTTCTGCTCATTTTTTGAGTGGGTTGTTTGTTTTGATGCTGTTAAGCATCTTGAGCTGTTTGTAAATTTTGGAGACTAATCCATTATCGGTCATATCATTTGCATATATTTTCTCCCAATCTGTGGGTTATCTTTTCATTTTGTTTATTGTCTCCTTTGCTGTGCAAAAGTTTTTAAGTAGGTACCAATTTTTTTTAATTTTTGTTTTTATTTTCATTATTCTGGTAGATAGATCATAAAAGATGTTGCTGTGCTTTATATATGTCAGTGTTCTACCTATGTTTTCCTCTAGAAGTTTTATAGTGTCCAGTCTCACATTTAAATCTTTAATCCATTTTGAGCTTGTTTTTGTGTATGAAGTTAAAGAATGATTTAATTTAATTTTTTACATTTGGCTGTCCAGTTTTCCCAGCACCATTTGCTGAAGAGACTGTGTTTCCAATATTGTGTAGTCTTGCCTCTTCTGTCATAGATTAATTGACCATAGGTGCATGGGCTTATTTCTGGGAGTTACTGTCTTTTTAATCCCAGTGTGAAGTGGATGTCAAGAAGTATCTCAATGTGGCTTTGATTTGCATTTCATAATGACTAATAATATTCTAATAATATTAGGCATCTTTTTATGTGCATATTGACTGTATATACTCTTGTCTTTGGTCATTTTTAATTAGATTATTTGTCTTACTCTTATTGAGTTGTAAGAGTTTTAAAAAATATATTCTAGATGCAAATCCTGTAACGCATTATAATTTGTGAATATTTTATCATATATGTGCATTGTCTTTTCACTTTCTTGATGGTAGTCAGTAAAGAACACATGAACTTTTGAAGCCCAGCCTATTTTTTTGTATGTAGCTTATGATTTTTGTATCATGCCTAAGAAGGCTTTGCTTAATCCAAGGTCACAAAGATTTACACTTAGGTTTCCCTCTAAGAGTTTTATAGTTTTGGTTGTTAAATTTAGGTTTTTGTTCACTTTTGACTTAATTTTTTATGTAAATATCTAGTCAACACAGCACTATTTGTTGATTCTTTCCTTATTTAACTATCTTGGCACCCTTTGTGTAAAATCAGTTGACTGTAAATGTGAAAGTTTATTTATGGACTGTGGGCTATATTACATTGATCCTATATCAATACCACAGTGTCCTAATTACTGTAAGTTTTTAATAAGTTTTGAAATTAGTAAGAGTGAGTCTTCTAATTTTATTATTCTTTTTCAAGATTGTTTTTGACTATTGTGTTGTTTTTTTTTAATTTCTCTATGAGTTTTAGGATCAGCTTGTTAATTTCTACAGAAGTCATTTGGGATTCTAATAGAGGAGGCTAATAAAGGAGGCAGATAAATTTGGGGAATGTTGCGTCTCCACATGCAGTCTTCTGATCCATGGCCATGGAATGTCTTTCCATTTATTTATGTCATCTTCACTTTTTTCAACAGTGTTTTGTAGTTTTAAGAGTATAAATTTTGCACTTCTTTCATTTAATTAATTCCTCGATATTTTAATTTTTGATGCTATTATGAATGCAATTGTCTTGGATCCTTTTAAATTGTTCATTGCCGATGTTTAGAAATATAATTGCTTTTTTGAAAATTGATTTTATATCTTGTAATCTCCCTGAAACTACCTAAATTTTGAACACCTCTAGAATTTAAGAGGCAAAAGGTTTCAGTTGCTGTGCTGAAAATTAAAGCATACTTTGTTTCATCTGGTGTGAAGCCTGCATAAGGACACTGCTCTCAACTTTCCTCAGCTGTGAATTAGAATCTAAAATTTTCAGGTCTTTAGAGAACAGTGGGAAAGGAACATATTAATCAGGTTTATGCAGCTAGTAGTTCTCTTTTTAGTATTTGGATTTGGGAACTAAGCATTTGGATTTGGGAACTGCTAGCAAGGGGGTGAGGAATAATAATTTCTATGCAGAAAACTAACATGAAGAGGTAACAGATGCAAACTAAAGCAAAGGAATCACTAGCTAACTGTATTTGGCTTATGTTTGAGTTTGTGTATTTATGTATTTATATGTTGTCCCTTAGATAAAGTAAATGCCACCACTCTTTCTGGTGTGTATTTGTAGATGAAGAAGTGGTTCATTTACTCTCATATAATTTGAACTTTTTTCAGGAATGCACTCCATAACCATAAAAAGGAGATAAAATTTACCTATAAAGGGATTGAACTTTGGTCTCATTAACACTCTGGGCTAAAGGTCATAACTAATCAGCTCTAGCTATTGTGTCCTGAAAATGGTAAGTAAACTGCAGGCCCCTGAAGGAAAGGTCCTATTGTGACCTAGTTGTCTTTAGAGATGACCTTAATAAACTGATTTTTTAAAAGTATTCATCAATCAACCACTTTTCATTTAACACCTGCTAGATGCCCATCTGTGTACTAGTTGGAGATCATGGTGAAGGGAACATAGTTCAGTGAGAATCTCGAGATTGCTGCCCTCCAGGAGCTTATAGCTATTAAAACCAAAGCAAAAAAGAATAGCAACACCATGATACCAGTATGATGCGATGTCGGATTATGTGTTGTGTATTTTTTAAATGTAAATATTCAAAAAAGAAATGGATCAACATAGGTGGAAGTGGTTAACAGTATTATCTGTCATTGCTTCTCATCCTTTATGAATTAGGTTGGGATATGGTTAAACTCAAGCAATAATTATAGATCTTGATGGATATTTCAGATACCAGAAGGTAGTATTTGTGGAAAGACGATGACGAGTGAACTGGAGTAAGGGGTTGGAATCTTTCTGTTTTTTCAATAGTGCCACGCCAGTCAAGTTAGTTACTAGTTTCTTTCTCATTTTGGGCTGTTGTGTTGCACTTGCTGAGAACATGTTTTGATGTCTTTAACTGCAATATATTAGGAATTAATTAAAATTGAGAGTGATTAATAGGTCTAAGTTTGGCGTGAGAGGCAATAAAGATGCCCAGTGTGGTGATCAGATCAAGAATTATTATTCAGTTCTCAAGTTTTCTATTGATCATGGTGGCTTGCTTTGAGGTTCTGTAGAAATGGAGTTTCAGGGTATTGGCTAAGGGAGGGAAGCAAGAAGCACAAATCAAAAAATTCTGGGAGTAAGGGGAATGTGAAAACTTTTTTTAATAAGGCTTTTGCTGAATTAGACGATGTAGTTTGAAAATGACACACTTCTTAATTATGGGTTTTGTTTTCTGCAAGTTGAGTAGTTTCTTGCTTGTGGAAGTGTAGTCCCACTATCTGGCCACTTGGGGGACTGCGAGTGTCCTGTGACAGGTTTTCCCTGGAAACAGTTGGACTCTTTGGTGGATTCAGCATATCACAGGACGACTTGAGCCAGAACCTCCTGGTACCAGACAATAAATAAGCCACAGTGGTACTTAGTATTTAATTTGGGATGTTCTTTTTCAAAGTACAAAACATTTTAGTAGCACTATTTAACTCCTTGTCACCTTTCTCTGAATGTGGAACAGGGAATAGTGACATTGGACATATTCCAGTAACATTTCACAGTCTACAGAATGGTTTCATATTCCATTATTGCATTTCACCCTCATTTCTATCCTATACAAGGAGTCAGATTTACTTTATTTTAGTGCTCTTCATACTATTATAATTCTATCATTCCCATTGTAAATATTATATTCAGAGAAGTAAAGTAACATGTCTAAAGTCAAACAGCTGCAAGGTAGCAGAGCCAGGATTTTGGCCCCACTCTTGTTCCTCAAATCAAGTGTTCCTTTTTTTTTTTCCTACCACACAGATTGCTCACCTCATAGAGAGGAAATAGGAGAGTCAGAGAGGCAAACCTTAACTAGTATCACTAGAAATTTGTGAAGATCTTAAGGCTCCTGGGTCTTTTATCCACTTACTGGACTGATGGATTGGGTTGTGTGGGCATTCAAGTCGCTGACAGTCTTGCCATCCTACTTTATAGATTGCATTATTCGACAAATACTTACTGAGCTTTTTATATATCAAATTCTATATTAGGCACCGTTGACACAGCAAAAAACAAGGCAGATGAAAATTCTCCCATCACGGAGTTTACAGTTTAGTGAGAGGAGACATGTAGAATATATCTGATGGTGATAACTGTCATGAAGAATAATTTAGCAGAGTGTGGGTGACATATAATGATAATGGAAAGAACTATTCTACATTTGTTAGTTAGAAAAGGCCTTACTGAGAAGGTGATATTCAAGCAGTAACCTGAAGGAAATTAGGAAGTAAGCCATAGGGATATTTGAAATTAGAACATTCCAGGCATAGAGCACCACAAGTAGAAAGGGCCAGAGGCAGAAGCATAGTTTGTATGATGGACAGTAGCATAGAGGCATGGATGGAAGTTTAAGTAAATGGAAAGTGACGAGATGAGATCAGAGTTAATGAGAGATTTCTCAGGTTTTCTTTAGGACTTCAGTTTTTGCTCTGATATGGGGAGTCATTGGAAGATTTTAAGTAGAGGGATAACATGAGCTGACTGATACTTTAACAGATCCTCTTCTTCAAAATATCTACCATTCTTTGATATTTTATACATTTATTTGCTTACTTATTGTCTGTGTGGAGAAAATACCGAAAGAATGAAGGGGAGGCAAAGAGGTGAGGCTGTTGCCGTGATCCAGGTGAGAGATTATGGTGGCTTAGGCCAGAGGTTATTGGTAGAGGACTTGAGACACTGGATTCTTGATTTGTCTTCATGGTTGAGCCTACAGTATTTACTAACATATTAGATACTCATTGTGAGAAAAATATAAAAGTCAATGCTGATTGTCAAGCTTTTAATCTGAGCATTTTGAAAAATGTGACTACAATTTACTGACATGATGCAGATTGTAGGTAAAGACGCTGTGTGTTTTGGAGGGGGGGGGAGTAGGAATCAAGAAGTTGATTTTTGATGTACAAAGTCTGAGTTATTTGGTGAATATCCTATTGTCTTCTTTTCAGTTTTCATGCAGTGCCCTTATCTTTCTGCTTTTCAAGAAGATTAAAAGACATCTTAGAAATCATCTTTTTGGTGATGGACAGGGAAGCCTGGCATGCTGCAGTCCATGGGGTTGCAAAGAGTCGGACATGACTGAGCGACTGAACTGAACTGAACTAGAGATCACCTAGACCTTTGTTGCCCCCTCCCTTCTCTCTTTTACTTTATACAGGCCTAGAGAGGAGTGGATTCTTGTCTAGGGTGAAACAACAAGCTGGCAGAATAACTGGATTACAGACTCAGTTTTCCTGGATTCTAGCTTGGTCCTTTAATTAGTGTTATTCTGAGGCCTCATTTTGGGGATACAGTGAGTTTCTTCCTCTTGCCCAAATGTTAAATGAGGTAATTAAACTAAATAATGAATAAAACCTAGAACGTCACATAAATTGGCTGCTGCCTCCAATTAAACCAAAATATTGTTATTATGTTTTTACTGAACCACATGTGAAAATAATTTATCTATGGTAAACACATTAAGCAGATTTTAAAGGTCATTGAACTTTGATCTGAGATGAAACTTACAGAGATCTGGAACATAAATGGCCTGAGATTGTAGGATATTAGAATTTGTGAAACATGGGAGGCCATCTTCTCCAGTTTGGTCATTTTATGAATGAGGTTCCTGAGATATAGAGATGGAAAAGAATTTGACCAAAGTCACACAGAAAGCTCATTTCTTTAGTCGGAACCTATTTTGAGGGTTAGCTGTCTGTTGCTTCTTTGGGAAATTCTATGTTGGAAAAGTGCTTACCCACTCAGAACAAAGAATTATGATAGCAATAATAATGATAGTACTTACTATGTGCCAAATTTTGGAGCCTTACATAGGTTAACTAATTCTCACAAAAACCTTGGTAAATAAACTCAGAGAGGTTAAGTGACTTGCCTAAAGGTCATGCAGCTAGGAGTTAGCAGAAGTCTGGCTTGTAACTGTGAGGTTCTAACTACTGTTTACTACTAACAACTTCTCAGATTAGCTAGTCATTCACTTCTGCTACCTTAAGAGACTGGTGACTTGTCATTATGCACTGATCTTATTATAGTCTGCTGATCCTCATGGAATAGCTAAGTCCTGTAGATTAAAGTGGAGGTGGAGGGACATAAAGGGGGTGATGGAAAGGAGTTGATCATTTATAATAGGGATTGGAAAGCAAAGCTATAGAAATTATTGAAAACCTCAAGGTGGTTAAATATCTCAGAGCCTACTAGAAACCTGGACAATTCAATGCCTACTTAAATAGGAGAGAATCTGAGGTAAGAAAAATAAAATAGTTGATTTTTTGAAGTCAGGAACTCTTTTATGTGTTTTACATGTGTTGATTCATATAATTCTCAAAATAACTTTCTGAAGTAAGTATGATTATCATTCTCATATTACTGGTGTGTGAATAGGAACAGAACGGTTAAGTAACGTGTCCAAGGGTATAGAACAAGTAAGTGAAAGAGCCTATATTAGAAGCTAGGTAGCTCAGCTCCAAATTTATATATATATTTTTACTACATTTAGGAAAATGAGTGCTAGTCATATTATATAACTTTTTAATGCAGAAACATTGTGCCTGAGCTTCAAACATTTGAGCAAGTCGTCCTTACAATACATTAGCTTCTTTTAAGGACTCTTAGGAGGAAAGGTACTTATCCAGTGGTACATAGTAAGTAATTAGGGGAACCAGAGCTTAAAGCTGAGACTCCTGACTGCCAAACCTCTTTGCATTTTATCACTCTGTTTCCATTCTCCGGCTGACTTGTCTCCCTCTATTCCACCTTCTGTATTGCCCTGCCTCTCACCTTTCTTTAAAAATTAACTTTCTGCATCAGCAAGATCGGACAGAGAATAAGGAGAATGATCAGAATCCGTGTCCTACCAGACATTGGACAAAAGGAACAAAAACATCAGGAAAAATGTCAGCATATGGAATTTTCCCTAAGTAAGAAAGGGAACTTCCCAGTATGAAAAAAATGCTACCTCTGTTCTTTTAGCCTGAATGGCTTGTGCAGGATCCCATAGGAAATCATGAATGTAGTTGTCAGGTGGCTTTTTTGTTACCGTGGAGATGAAAGAAGGATACTGTGAATGTCTGCTACTCTCCAGATTTTTTTTTAAAGGAAAATACAACCTTCCTACTCATATAAATGGCAACCAGTTAGGCATTTCTTTTGAAAATTAGCATTATATAAGAGAAAGCATCTTTCCAAAAGTGTCTTATTGGTCCCCTTCTCTGAAGCATTGACCAACTTCTAATGATGAGATCGCATAAACTGAGAGTTGGGAGTAAGATGGAAATTTTTGATATTTAACGTTTGGGTACAGATAAGATTCCAAAACATAGTTTGAGTCTGTTTACCTATCCCTCTTTCCCTTTCATTTCTGTTTAAAAATACAAAGGTTAGCAAGTGGGTAGTCTGTTGGAGTTTCCAGTTATTCATTTGAAAGATTTGTTTAATTAGCCCTTTAAATAAAAAAGACCTAGTTAGACTGAGATATTTAAGTCATCAACTACTTAACAATAAACCACAAACCTTAACCATACTCATATTTTCATGCTGTTTGCTTCGGACACCTGCTAAGCCTTGCTGAGGTGCTAGATTGACTTGAAACATTCCATCATCAAAGATGACCCCACAGTGTCTGGGAAAAGCTACACTGGATGCTTTGGGGATTAAGGTGGTGAAATGATGTGTTGTTTCCCAAAGCTTTGTCTGTCATTCCCCCTCCCTGAGTTCCAGTCTTTATCACCTTTTGCCTTGACTAGTGCAGCAACCTCATGCATGCTCTCCTTAGTTCTCTGTGCTGCTCTCCAATTCATATTGTATTCATCCTACCAGGTTAACCTTCTCAAAGTTCAGTTATAACATTGTTAGTATCTTCCTTTAAACATCCATTAGTCTGTAAGTTCCTTGAGGGTTAGAACTCTGTTTATCTCTGTATTCTCAAAGCTCAGCACAGAGGAAATCTTGCTGAGCAGTTATGCGATGCATGTTTGAAATTGCAGCTCCTCTCCATTTGTTTATAGGTTAGAATACAGATTCTTTAAATTTGGTGTTCAAAGCTTTTCATGATCTGGATTGCTTTTCTAACCTCAATTCTTATAATTCCCCCGCAAAAATCTTTTAACTCCAGCCAAATAGATCTGTCACCTTAAACCATCCTCACTCTTTTTTTCTTTGAATTTGTTGTTGTCTTATTATTCCTTTGGCCTTGAAGGCTATCCCAACTTTAATACTATCCATTCTTCTAACCTTAGCTCAGAAACAGTGTCATATGAGATGAAATTTCTCATCCCATAATCCATTGAGAAAGTTATCTATATGACATGATATGGTTAAAAGAACGTAGGCTTCAGTTTTCTTCATCTGTAAACTAGGACTCAAAATGTGTAAATTATAAGACTTTTGTGGGGAGAGAATCAGATGACATGGGGGAGGTCAAATGTAAGTCAATAACTAGTGCTTAATATCTTGTAGATTCAGCCCTTTTTCCCTTCTCCATTGATATGGTACTCAGTTGTTAAATTATAATTATTTTTGTGCTTCTCATATATCTTTTCAAAGTGTGCCCTCTTTTAGGGCAAAAGTTATTTCATGGATATATTTGTGTAAGTTATACAAAACACATAGCTTAGAGTTTGTCACATAGTAGGTATCCATAAATATTTATTTATTGAGTTTCAGTCAGTCAACCTAAGTGCCAAAAACAAATATGGATTATAAGTTCGATTAATACAAATATAGAATCCAGAATAAAGGAAGTGAATTATGGTCAGACCATATTTACAATGTAGTGTTCAACCCCATTATTCATGGGGCATCTCCTGTTGTAAAGCATGGAGAAGCTGAGATGCTGAGTTGGATGTGGGAAGGGAGGCAGGGAGCAATGGATATGAATATTGTTTCAGTGTATATGAAGAACTGTCATGGAATAAAGGAGTTCAGTATTTTCTGTAGTACCCCAAAGGGCAAAACCAGTGAAGATAGATTACAGTTCAGTAAAAGGAAGACATAGTAGATTCACCCTATATCAGAAGTTTTCAACAAATACCAAATGAGTTTTGGAGTGTGTGTGTGGGGGGTATCAAATTAGTTGCTAATGTTTCACATAAAAATTCAGATTTCCAGCTTTGGAAATGAAGATCTGGCATTATTGGAACCACATTCCTGCATAACAATGACTAGCTGCAGGCAAGGAGCAAGGTACTCCTCTAGATGGAGCATGCATCCATATACTTTTCAGTTTGCCCGGACACCAGCTGTATTCATCTAGGTAACTTGTATCAATTAAGTAACCTCTAGGCATTTGAATTTGCCATCTCTGTGAGATCAGGGACCTGGGCAAATTTTTACATCCTTCCTTTCCCCAAGGGCTTTTCCTCCTCATTTAGAAGGGACTAAAGAAAAGTACAAGGGACGCTGCAATCAAATCTGACCTGGCTCTCAGTTCTGCCACAGCCATTTTTCACATGTATGACCCCGAGTGAGTAACTTAACCTCTCTGAACCTCAACTCCTTCATTTGTATTATGCTCTCCTAACAGTATAGGGGTTTCCCTGCTAACTCATCTGGTAAAGAATCCTTCTGCAATGCAGGAGACCCCAGTTTGGAAGATCCCCTGGAGAAGGGAACAGTTATGCACTCCAGTATTCTGGCCTGGAGAATTCCATCGACTGTACAGTCCACAGGGTGGCAAAGAGTCGGGCACAACTGAGCGACTTTCACTCCTCACAATACACCGTTAAGACTAAATAAAACAGCTTAGATAAAGGGCATGCCACTTAGTAGATGTTGAAATATTAGTTCACTTTTTCTTATTTGTCACACTCTTTATGTTCATTGGGAGTATCACTCTTAAGTAGTAAATTCACTTTTATTGAAGGTGTTCAAGAAGAAGCTGGAGTTGGTGGAAAGCAGGTATACAGGGAAGAGGTTGGGACTCACATTAGATGATCTCCACAGTTGCTTTCTAGCAATTTTAAATTTAAATTTTAAATCCCTATCAATAACTCCAAAATGCCCATCTGGATTATTGTAGACATACCTCACAGAGGTAGGGATTTTTAATGAACAACAGAGAGGATTAGGACTCTTGAGGAAGAAGTTGCCATCAGGGTTAAAGTATAATATATTGAGGTTCAGACATAGGTTTTGGCATCTGACAGATTTTACTTTAAATCTCGAGTCTGACAGTTACCAACTTTATGTTTTGGGCCACTTAATTTTATTTTCAGTTTCCTCATTCATATAGTGAAGATTTTAATACTTCTCTCTTTGGGTTCTTGTGAAGATAAGTGAGATAATGCATGTAAAAAAATATTGACCAGTGCCTGGCCCAGAATGAAAATTTGATAAATGGTTCTCCTCCTCCTTGTCATTATTATTATTATTCCACCAGACCAGGAAAACTTGGGAAAACGTGTAGCTAGACTCTGACTAAAGTATATGAGCCTTTAATTTACTCAGGCCACTGCTGCCCCTTCCTCCCCTCCACAAAGCTCTGTCTCCAAAATGCTTTGGCTGGAATGTAAGTGTTAGGTCATTGCAGATAACAGGAGCATGATTTGCTTTGGTAATGAGAGTTATTCAGTTACTTCCCTAAGCCCAGCTGAAATCTTTTACTAGTTGACACTTGTTTCAAAGTGCAAGACTGAGCTGGTCTGAGAAGACAGGGAGAGTGAGAAGACCCCTCCTCTCAGCTAGAGGTCATGGTCCTCTACAGGGAACAGGATGACCCAGTGCAAAGTGTCTGGGCTCTTGGTGAGTTTGGAGCCCTTACATTTAAACCAGTCACTCCATTGCACACATAGGTCCCCACCCCCCACATAATCACTGGGCAGGAATTTCCTTGACTCTTTCCATGGCCTGGAACCATCCCCCTTCTCATCCTTGTGCTCTACACAGCTGGCAAACAGCAGACAGCAGAACAAAAACAAGCCTCTTAGCATAGAGAGCGAGCTCATAGCAATGCTGACTTTGCTTGGGAACCTCATGTTAACAAAGGACCTTCCTGACTGCCTCTCAACACCCCAAACAGATTAAAACATTTTTTTTTTTTGCTGTGTCTCAGAGCAGCTCCTTGCCTGGGTATATTTAAAGATATGCTGAGTCACTGAAGAGCAGGCTGGCATATCACAGGAGGTAAGGACTATACCCTAGTTTATGGGGGAGTAAGTTGACAGGTGAAATCTGACTTCCTCCAATGGGGATGGGCAAGATCACCCACTTCTAGCCCCCATGACTCTAGAGAGCATCTATTAAGATTTCTTAGTCTATCACTTTTGGTTTCCTTTTCAGTTTATAAAAGCATATAGATGAGAAGGAGGGAGCACAGGTACCAGTGGGTCAGCTATCTATAAATCATAAAGCTTCTTTCTGTTATAGGTAGCTGAAAGCAATGTATATCTGAAAACACTATTTTTATTCATGACTTACATAGCCTCCCCCTCTCCTTCTATCATGCCTTCTCTCTTCCATCAGAATCTTCCTTACAACCCTTCACTTTGCTGGTCATAGGAGCCAGAGTGGATACAAAAGGGCTGCTTCTTGGATGAGTTTAAAAGGTTAACATTAAGATTCTTTTTATCAGTGGTAGCAATAGCTTGTTCAGCCACCCATATCCAGAACCTAGAAGAAATCAGGTAAGCCAAAGTTTTCTTGAAGCTGACAGGAGACCTAGGCCTCTGCCTTCCTCCCTACCACTTTCTATTACTGGGGTATAATTTATTTATGCTCAGTCACTCAGTCATGTCCAACTCTTTGCGACCCCATGGACTATAGCCTTCAAAGCTCCTCTGTCCATGGGATTTCCCAGGTAAGACTACTGGAGTGGGTTGTCATTTCCTTCTCTGGGTGATCTTCCTGACCTAGGGATTGAACTTGCATCTTCTGTGGTTTGTGCATTAGCAGGCAGATTCTTTACCACTGGGCCATCTGGGAAGCCCCTAATTTACTTATATGTTAATTTCAGGTTTTACAACATAATGGTTCTAAACTTGTATATCCTTTCCCTTTTGGATTCAGTTTTAGATGGTTTTCAGAGGATACAGTAGCTGGCTTTGTTATATCCAGTTGATATGAGAAATGGTAGAGGACTGGAAAATGGGAATGGAACCATTGGATATGTTTGAGATTAAATGAGTCCAATTCCTAGGTAATACAAAGTGATTGAAATTTCATGAGGTACTTTCAGGCACATTGTCTTCTTTGTTTCTCAAAACCAACTTGGAGATAGTGACAACATGGATTAACATCCCCATTTCACAGATGAGGAAACTGAGGCTGGAGGCACTTGAGGGACATTCCACAGTAATTTAGACAGTAGGTGGAAGGACCAGGATTCAGACCATGGCAGAGGAGTCCGGTGGGCTACAGAACATGGGGTTGCAAAGAGTCAGATACAAGTGAAACAACTGAATGCACACACACGCACACACACACATTTCTGGTTGTAATTTTTTTAAGTTCACTGTAGAGATTTGCTATTGAATAAGTGAATGAATGAGTACATATTTGATTTGGAGCATTATTTTCAATTAAAATTTTTCCCCATTATTTGGGGATCATCAGCATTTTAATTCTCAGCAATCTCAGTGTGGTCAAATGAAAAATATTTCATTCATTAAATTGCTAATTTATTCTTTTACTCACTAATACATTTCCTGAATGCCAACTTTATAACAGACCCTGTGCTGGATTCTGAGGATAAAAAGAGAAATGAGACAACATCTCAGGTTTCAAAGATCTCAGACACTGGGGACTGACATCTCAATAGTAAACATAAGAACAGATACTTACAAAATGCCATTACCAAAATTTCAAGTCATATCCCTCTTGCATAATGAGTATGGCCCTCCTAAAAATGGGCATGTCTTTTATTTTGAGTATTGAATATGAAGCTTTATGACTAACTGCTTTTTAATCTAATACTATTTTCCTAAGAACAGAAGTGACAGTTTCAGCCCATGTGTGTGTGTGTATGTGTGTGTTGTGGGTTGGGTGTGTGATGATAGATTGGAACTTAGGGATTGCTAATTAGGGGCTATGAGGGTGCTTAAGTTGTTCTAGTGAGTTCCAAACCTGTATGTATGTATTATATAGAGGGTTGGGGTGACAAGGATTATTGTATAAGAGTTGATCTTAGATTTTTTTTTCCAAGTAACTGGTCAGCAGAACTAAAGCATCACTATGCCACTTGTTTTGACAACATGATACTTAAGGCTATTTCCTAGCATGGATAAACTAATTATGATCAAATATTATATTTTTTGAGCATCTACCTCTCAAGTCTAGGTGTATGTTAGACGTTGCCAAGGTATTTTCTTATTTATTCTGTAAATTAAATCTTTAAAGAACTGTCTGATTCTAGACAGTTCTTATTAATTCCACCTTATAGATGAGGTTAATGACTTGTTCAAGGTCACACAGTGAGTACTTTGGTGGATTTGGGATTTGAATTTCAGTTTTCAGCCTTTTATCCTCTGACCTCACTGCTGTTTTCACTATTCTACAGACTTCAGCTTTATTTTTTAGAGACCATTAAACCTACTCTGCATTAGCCAAAGCTTCTTGCCTCCCTTCAACATTATTCTTCTCTAGAATATTCTTAAGAAATCTTCAGAAAATGTTTTACAGCTTTCATAGATACTGTGACCCAGAGCTTAATCCAGGCTCTTAAGTGCCTTGGTTAACTGTAAAATGGAAAATTAAAGTCATAGCTAATTCAGGAAAAATTAGTTTGGGATGTGAATTTCCTGGGCAGCTTGTCATCTCTATTTTACTTCCTTAGCTTCATAAACTTACCCACAGTGTTCTCTGAGAACTAACAGTAATGAACATGATAGAGAAAGGCTTCCTTCCCTTCTTTTCCAAGAGCCCTTCAGCCAAGTGCCACACCCTCTCCTGCTTCCCTATTTTCTGTGCAGACATGGAGGTGGGAATTAGACATGAGTTCCTTGCAGCCCTGAGTTGATGCCAGAGTTTTCTTTTCCTCTTGATGGACCAAAGTGGAAGGAGAAGTTGAATGATTTCCAGGAGGACTATGAGTGAAGGAAAAGGCAGAGGTACATGAAAGAACAGTGAATGTATCTTTCAAATACCACGATTTGTATCCAGACTTTGTTGGTTACTATCTGTGTAACCTTGGACACGTTAACAGTTGTGAGTCAGAATTTTCTCATCTATAAATTAGAACATACATTCTAATTTTATAGATGAAAGGGTAAGTCTAAAAGTGTTTCATATACTCAGAAATAGCTTATATATTTGAAGTGTTGCTTTTTATGATCCCAAAATAATGCTATTCTTCAGTCACGAAACCTTGTCCTGTTTTTTGTAAAAGCCTGAACACATGTGGCTTAAGGGGTGAGTCTTTGCCCCTGTACCAGCCGCATTAAAATTGGAGTAACTATGGGCTGAAGGCAGTGCACTACTTAAGCACTGAGAAAATATAAAAAGAGGGTTACACATTCAGGGATCAGCAGATGGCAGGTAAAGAAGACAAAGTCCCTTTCTCACTCTCCAAAGCCCCTCTTATTTATTGAGCCTTAACATTTGAAGTTGTTTCAAGTAGGCGTATCTATCTGGGCTTTTTTTCTTATATAGTATATAACAGGTATTTGTTGACTTAGTGAAAAACATTACTCTCCTTTCCATTTCTAAGGATTAACTGTGCTTCTCCTCTAGATATCAATTAAAAACAGTGAGTTGAAAGGGGTGAGCTTATATCAAAGAATCAGAGATTATCAGAATTTAGAGGGGACTCTGGAAGTCAGTATCTTTTTTACGGATTGGACAGGAAAAGGGATTAGACCTAGTTCACAAAACTCATTGTAATTCATTCAGATTGGAAATCAAGGGCTACTACTCCCACATCAGTACTAGATGCTCTTTAAGGTCCTTTTCAGCTCAGATGTTCTGTAATCTCCAGATGTTCAAGCTGGATTTAGAAAAGGCAGAGGAACCAGAGATCAAATTGCCAAAATCCATTGGATCATTGAAAAAGCAAGAGAGTTCCAGAAAAACATCTACTTCTGCTTTATTGATTATGCCAAAGCCTTAGACTGTGTGGACCACAACAAACTCTGGAAAATTCTTAAAGAGATGGAAAAATCAGACCACCTGACCTGCCTCTTGAGAAACCTGTATGCAGGTCAGGAAGCAACAGTTAGAACTGGACATGGAACAACAGACTGGTTCCAAAAAGGAATAGGAGTATGTCAAGGCTGTATATTGTCACCCTGCTTATTTAACTTATATGCAGAGTACATCATGAGAAACACTGGGCTGGATGAAGCGCAAGCTGGAATCAAGATTGCTGGGAGAAATGTCAATAACCTCAGATATGCAGATGACACCACCCTTATGGCAGAAAAGGAAGAAAAACTAAAGAGCCCCTTGATGAAAGTGAAAGAGGAGAGTGAAAAAGTTGGTTTAAAGCTCAACATTCAGAAAACTAAGATCATGTCATCTGGTCCCATCACTTCATGGCAAATAGATGGGGAAACAATGGAAACAGTGGCAGACTTTATTTTGGGGGGCTCCAAAATCACTGCAGATGATGATCACAGCTGTGAAATTAAAAGATACTTGCTCTTTGGAGGAAAAGTTATGACCAACCTAGACAGCATATTAAAAAGCAGAGATATTACTTTGCCAACAAAGGTCCATCTAGTCAAAGCTATGGTTTTTCCAGTAGTCGTGTATGGATGTGAGAGTTAGACTATAAAAGAAGGCTGAGCACTGAAGAATTGATGCTTTTGAACTGTGGTGTTGGAGAAGACTCTTGAGAGTCTTGAGAGCCCCTTGGACTGCAAGGAGATCCAACCAGTCCATCCTAGAGGAAATCAGTCCTGAATATTCATTGGAAGGACTGATGCTGAAGCTGGAACTCCAATACTTTGGCCAACTGATGCGAAGGACTGACTCATTTGCAAAAACCCTGATGCTGGGAAAGATTGAAAGCAGGAAAAGAAGGGGACAACAGAGGATGACATGGTTGAATAGCATCAGTGACTTAATGGACATGAGTTTGAGCAAGCTCTGGGAGTTGGTGATGGACAGGGAGGCCTGGCATGCTGCAGTCCATGGAGTCGCAAAGAGTTGGACAGGACTGAGCGACTGAACTGAACTGAATCTCCATGATTTTGACCCTTTCTACAATACATTGGGTATGATGGGATCTGAGATTCCAGTTCTAGCTAAAGTGGAAATATGTTCCTCTCCTCCTCTTTACTTTTTACAGGGACCTGGAAGTTGGAAGAACTGTGATTATAATATGTAATAGTTTCATACCACTGTCCTCATTAGAATCACATTTGTGAATTTTGAATTAGCAAAGAAATGATTAGTATGGGGAGGGCATGTTTGTTTATCTGCTCCCTTCTATCTCCCACTTTCTGCATAACAATAGGGTTTTTCAGCTCTAATTTGCCAAGCTACTCTCTTCTCCTCTGGGTTAAGAGCAGAGAAGGATTCCTCACAGGTTATCTGTTTCATCTTATTGCCTGTGCAAAAGCCTGCCTGCAAGGTGCTTGAGACCTCCTTTTAATAGGACCTTGTACAAGTACACCAGGGAAATGAATTCAGAATGCTCCGGACATTTCTTTTTACTTCCTGGTATGATACTCTGGCCTCATAAGTGCGAGGTTTTTGGTTGAAAACTTGAAACCCAATGGTGAGTGTTGTAAGTTTTGGACCATGACCTGTAAGATGCAGCCACAACATTACCCATTAAGTACACAGATCAGCTTGCTTATTAAACTGTCTTAGCATTCAGTGGTTTCAGGAAGACTACAGTGTAGGTTGGGGATTGTGGTGGAGGGTGAGAAACTCATTATTGTTAACATGAAAAAAGCACTTAATCTCCTAAACCAAGGCTACTTTTCCCAGGCAATTTTGGCCTTGCCTGCAGATCCCTTAAGGGCAGTAAGCAGCATACTTGTCTTCCAGTTTTCAGCCTTTGTGCACAGAATAGGTGTGAGTTCCTGCACATGTACTCTGACTTGATGATTGTATATAATTTTGTCTCTTTATGTGAATTCCTTTCTGAAGAGTTGTGGCACAGAAACCTAGAAGCATCATCTAACTGTGCTTTGCTAGTGGGACCCAGTCTCTTCTTTTGTACTTGTGTCTACAAGTTAATCATGCATCTTACTGAATCAATGTGCCCCTGTCTCTTTTTATCCATTCTTCTATTCTTGTGTCTCTGTGCTTTCCTGTATTTTTTCCTTCTGGGTTTGGATATGTATCTATCTTTGTGGACATCTCTGACTCCAAGCCCATGTGTCACTGCTTCTATGTATAGAGTTCTTTGTTTCTGTCAGTGTATGAATATCTATGTCTGACTATGTTGCAGGAAGGGGGACCTCTTCCAGGGCCCGGGAGTGGGCCCCTGTCTAACACTCAGAAATGAATTGTCCGAGGAGACACATGTGCTGACAAAGCAAGAGATTTTATTGGGAAAGGGCACCCGGGTGGAGAGCAGTAGGCTAAGGGAAACCGGGAGAACGGCTCTGCCATGTGGCTCGAAGTCTCGAGTTTTATGGTGATGGGATTAGTTTCCAGTTGTCTTTAGCCAATCATTCTGACAGAGTCCTTCCTGGTGCTACACACCTTGTTCAGCCAAGATAGAGGCCAGCGAGGATTCTGGGAGGTGGTCGCACATGTGGTCTCTTTTTGACCTTTCCTGAACTCTTCTGGTTGGTGGTGGCTTAATAGTTCCATGTTCCTTACCAGGAACTCCTGTCGTAAAACAACTCATGCAAATACTTACTATGGTGCCTGGCCAGGGTGGGCGGTTTCAGTCAATGTGCTTCCCCTAACAACTGGGTTTTCGAGTGCCTATGCAATCCTGTTATTGAGATGACCATTTCTGTTTGTCTATTAGCCCTTCCCAAAGGCTAACAGAGTTCTACAAAATTCAGACTTAAATAGAAGAAAGTAAGGAAAACCACTAGACCATTCAGGTATGAATTCAGTCAAATCCCTTATGATTATATGGTGGAAGTGACAGATAGATTCAAGGGATTAGATCTGACAGACAGAGTGCCTGATGAACTATGGATGGAGGTTCATAACACTGTACAGGAGACGGTGATCAAAACCATCTCCGAGAAGAAATGCAAAAAGGAAAAATGGTTGTCTGAGGAGGCCTTACAAATAGCTGAGAAAAGAAGAGAAGTGAAAGGCAAATTAGAAAAGGAAAAATATACCCATTTGAATGCAGAGTTCCAAAGAATAACAAGGAGAGATGAGAAAGCCTTCCTAAGTAATCAGTGCAAAGAAATAGAGGAAAACAATAGATGGGAAAGACTAGAGATCTCTTCAAGAAAACTAGAGATGCCAAGTGAATATTTCGTGGAGAGATGGGCACAATAAAGGACAGAAATGGCATAGACCTAACAGAAGCAAAAGATATTAAGAAGAGGTGGCAAGAATACACAGAAGAACTATACAAAAAGGATCTTAATGACCCAGATAACCATGATGGTGTGATCACTCACCTAGAGCCAGACATTGTGGAGTAGAAAGTCAAGTGGGCCTTAAGAAGCATCACTAGGAACAAGGCTAGTGGAGGTGATGGAATTGCAGTTGAGCTATTTCAAATTTTGAAAGATGATGCTGTGAAAGGGCTGCATTCAATATGCCAGCAAATTTGGAAAACTCAGCAGTGACCACAGGACTGGAAAAGGTCAGTTTTCATTCCAATCCCAAAGAAGGGCAATGCCAAAGAGTGTTCAAACGCTACATAATTTCACTCATTTCACACATTAGCAAAGCAATGCTCAAAATTCTCCAAGCTAGTCTTCAACAGTATGTGAACTGATAACTTCCAGATGTTCAAGCTGGATTTAGAAAAAGCAGAGGAACCAGAGATCAAATTGCCAACATCAACCGGATCATAGAAAAAAGTAAGAGAATTCCAGAAAAAAAAATCTTCATTGACTATGCTAAAGCCTTTGACTGTGTGTATCACAACAAACTGTGGAAAATTCTCCAAGAGATGGGAATACCAGACCACCTGACCTGCCTCTTGAGAAACTTATATCCTGGTCAAGAAGCAACAGTTAGAACCAGACATGGAAAAACAGACTGGTTCCAAATTGAGAAAGGAGTACGTCAAGGCTGTATATTGTCACCTTGCATATTTAACTTATATGCCAAGTACATCATGTGAAATGCTGGACTTGATGAAGCACAAAGTGGAATAAAGATTGCTGGGAGAAATATCAATAACCTCAGATATGCAGATGACACAACCCTTATGGCAGAAAGTGAAGAGGAACTGAAGAGCCTCGTAATGAATGTGAAAGAGGAGAGTGAAAAAGCTGGCTTAAAACTCAACATTCAAAAAACTAAGATAATGGCTTCAAGTCCCATCATTTCATGGCAAATAGATGAGGAAACAATGGAAACAGTGGCAGACTATTTTCTTGGGTTCCAAAACCACTGCAGATGGTGACTGCAGCCATGAAATTAAAAGGTGCTTGCTCCTTGGAAGAAAAGCTATGACAAACCTAGACAGTATACTGAAAAGCAGAGCCATTACTTTACCAACAAAGGTCCCTCCGGTCAAAGCTATGGTTTTTCCAGTAGTCATGTATGGATGTGAGAGTTGGACTATAAAGAAAACTGAGCACGAGAGAATTGATGCTTTTGAACTGTGGTGTTGGAGAAGACTCTTGAGAGTTCCTTGGACATCAAGGAAATCAAACCAGTCAATCCTAAAGGAAATCAGTCCTGAATATTCATTGGAAGGACTGATGCTGAAGCTGAAGCTCCAATACTTTATTCACTTGATGGGAAGAGCTAACTCATTTGAAAAGACCCTGATGCTGGCAAAGATTGAAGGCAAGATGGTTGGATGGCATCACCAACTTGATGGACACGAGTTTAAGCAAGCTCCGGGAGTTGGTGATAGACAAGGAAGCCTGGCCTACTGCAGTCCATGGGATGGGGTTGCAAAGAGTTGTACAAGACTGAGTGAATGAATTGAACTGATTAGTCCTTCCCTGTGTATCTATTTCTCTGTATGTCTTTTCCTTTGCCCCTAATGTCCCTGTCTTCATGTGTCTTTTTATGTATATGTTTTGGTGCATCTGCCTACTTAATTCATGTTTCTCTGGCCTTGTATACCTGTGTTTTGCTTTTCTTGGTCCTTGTAATTTTTGACCTTTTTATGTTTCTGTATGCATCATTTGGAATTAGCCTCTTCATCTTTTTGTGCATGTGCCTTCATTTAGTTTGGAAGAACTATCTTTGTTATCTGTTGTGTAGGGTTGTCTCTGTCTGTGTCCTTGGGTGTATATCTGACTGTATGTTTAATGGTCCGTGTATCTTTCTGTTTTTCTGTGACCAGATATTTCCATGTATCTCTCTGTGTTGGTGTCTTTTTCATGTATTTTAGGTATATGCCTGTGCATATGTAACCATTGATTTCACAAGATGCCCATCTGCTTTCTGAGGAATCTACTGGACTATTTTGTGAGATATCATAGATGTGTTGAACTAACTTGCTGCTTATTTTTGGGCTTGCTAGCCACCATGGTACATAGGTGTACATTGTTCATGTATGATGTAATTGTTCATGTGTGATGTCAAATGGGTTCTCAAGGCAAGAATACTGAAGTGGTTTGCCATTCCCTTCTCCAGTGGACTGCATTCTGTCAGACCTCTCCACCATGACCCGTCCATCTTGGGTGGCCCCACACAGCATGGCTTAGTTTCTAACCCAGGTAGGTAGGTGCCCAATATGCTACTGTAGATCAGTGGAGAAATAACTCCAGGTGAGATGGTTGGATGGCATCACCCTCAATGGACATGGGTTTGGATGGACTCCGGGAGTTGGTGAGGGACAGGGAGGCCTGGCGTGCTGCAGTTCATGGGGTCACAAAGAGTCAGACACGACTGAGCTACTGAACTGAACTGATGTCAAAGATTCATTTAAGAATTGTGCACGTTGTTTCTTTATTGACAGGACGCCTTGTGTTAAGAATTATTGGTAAATGAGTGGTATTTAAATTGTAAAGGTTTTCAAGCTAATTTCACTGTGTCAGTGAATTAAATTTGAAATGAGTGGCTATATAAGATATTATATCCTTTCACAAAAACTCAGCATACTGATGGTAGAGAAGGCGTGTATTTGTACTGTGAAAACTTATTTGTGATGTTCATTATTGGGTTAGAAGGTGTTACTTTTTTGGTTTTGTTTGGGTTTTTTGTCTTGAGAAGTTACTACAGATAGCTCTAAGGTGGACTTAGATCACAAAGAGAATAGACACAGTGGAGAATGAAAAATGACAGATGGATGGACATGTTCTTCATCTGTATAAGTGAGATAGGGGCTCAAGATGGAATTCATAGGAAATGGAGTGATGAGGACCAAAGAGAGAAGCGTAGCAGGATCCCATCTTTCCTTGTCCTGGGCTCCTATATCTTTCCAACAAAGGCAGTGAGGGAGCAGCAGGCATGAGGACAAGGCCAATTCTCCTTTTTCTCTGGTAGAAGGTGATTTCCTGTATTTTAATTTTTTTTTTTCACTTAAAAAATTATTATTATTTTTTTTCCCATTTATTTTTATTAGTTGGAGGCTAATTACATCATTGCAGTGGTTTTTGTCATACATTAAATTTTAAATTCTTTTTATGTCTCTCTCTTTGCTTGATGTACTCTTTTTGGTATTTGTTCTTCCACTGCAAAAAGGAAACTTCCAAACCTGGTTCACCTGTTTATTATACTTGTTTGTATGCAAGATATTAAAGAGAGATTATTAAATGTCACCACCACTGTCATACAAACTTATCCACTGATAGGAGTAGGGACACTGTATGACAGTTATGCGAGCATGTGTGCTAAGTTGCTTTAGTCATGCCCAACTCTTGGTGACTCTATGGACTGTAGCCTGCCAGGCTCCTCTGTCCATGGGATTCTCCAGGCAAGAATACTGGAGTGGGTTGCCTTTTCCTCCTCCCTGGGATCTTCCCAGGGATTGAGCCCATGTCTCATATGTCTTCTGTGTGATGGTTTCTTTACCATTAGTGGCACCTGGTAAGTCCCACTTTCCCCAGATTACCTGTGATCCTTTCTAGGGGCAGCCACAATTTTTCTATCACTCTTTGTTCATTTGTTTAGTGTATATGTGTGCTATACTTAGTTGCTCAGTTGTGTTTGACTCTTTGCAACCCCGTGGACTGTAGCCCACCAAGCTCCTCTGCCCAGGGGTTTCTCCAGGCAGGAATACTGGAGTGAGTTGCCATGTCCTCCTCCAGGGGATCTTCCCAACCTAGGTATCAAACCCAGGTCTCCTGCCTTGCAGACGGATTCTTTATTGTCTGAGCCACCAGGAAAACTGATGAAGACTGGAGTGGGTAGCCTATTCCTTCTCCAGGGGATTTCTTCTTGACCCAGAAATCGAACTGAGGTCTCCTGCATTGAAGACAGATTCTTTACCAGCTGAGCTATTAGTGTATATGCAGAATTCTGAAGAGTACAGTTCGCTGTCAACTATGGTAAGCCTTGTCAAGTAAGTAGTCAGTGGCAAAGGACTAGGCTCAATGGTAACAGCTGAGTTACCTAGGAGTATTTAAATCTAATCCTCCTATAAGATTATAGAAAAGATAATTAAAATATTTTTTAAATTATCAAACATCTACACATACTGTTTATACACAATTGAAATGATGATTAAATAATTGTATCTGCTTAGACTCTCTTAGTTTGAAATACTGAATGTAAAATAATGCAAATAACAAAACCAAGGGTTAAAATCTATCATATTTTGTAGTCCAGACATGAATTTTTCTTTTGTTACATTGATTTGAATACAGAGGAGTCTGTCGTCCTGACTAGAATATGCAGTCTACATATAAACCTCCATTCTAGCCAAACTTGATAACATCAAATCTTGATTTCCTCACTTGCATAATGGCCATAATAAAGACTGTCTTAGTAACTACCAAATGATTGCACATGGCAAACTTATTTAGAGAAAAATAAGAAAAAATTAGGGCAATGGATGGATATTTCATAAAACAAAATTTATTAAAATAATATTCTGATATGATCTTTTGCAGCAAACTCTGGTCATTTTGTTTTGTTCTGTTTGGAAAAATACTGAATGGGTTTTCTAGGGAGAGAGAATGAGTATTCTGTTGCGGGAGAGTCATGATTTTTCTGAGATAATACATTCAAGATAAAAACAATATTTTATACATATGACATAAAGTGTCCAATTTTGTTAATCAACAAATATTTAAGTGATAGCTGTTAGGATGTCAGGTGTGTAAGGACTTGTATTATTATTTTCAATCTTTTGTAAAAAAAATTCCAAATCAGAATATCAAGCAAAATGCCATTTGCAAAAATATTATTATAAATATATTGTTCACATCCTTTAAAAGAATGGAGGTCTTAGGTGTTGGTCCAATTATTGATAGAATATTAAATTTAAAAAATTTAGTATGTAAAAGGAAAAGGGCAGCTTTTGGAGCTTATTTTGATTTGCCTTGAAACAATCCAAATTTTTTTTCCTATTTTGTTTTCAGTTTCAGTTCAGTTGCTCAGTTGTGTCCGACTCTTTGCGACCCCATGAACCACAGCATGCCAGGCCTCCCTGTCCATCACAAACTCCTGGAGTCCACCCAAACCCATGTCCATCGAGTTGATGATGCCATCCAACCATCTCATCCTCTGTCGTCCCCTTCTCCTGCCCTCAATATTTTCCAGCATCAGGGTCTTTTCAAATGAGTCAGCTCTTTGCATCAGGTGGCCAAAGTATTGGAGTTTCAGCTTCAGCATCAGTCCTTCCAATGAATATTCAGGACTGATTTCCTTTAGGATGGCCTGGTTGAATCTCCTTGCAGTCCAAGGGACTCTCAAGAGTCTTCTTCAACACCACAGTTCAAAAGCATCAATTCTTCAGTGCTCAGCTTTCTTTCTAGTCCAACTCTCACATCCATACATGACCACTGGAAAAACCATAGCCTTGACTAGATGGACCTTTGTTGGCCAAGTAATATCTCTGCTTTTCAATACGCTGTCTAGGTTGGTCATAACTTTCCTCCCAAGGAGTAAGTGTCTTTTAATTTCACAGCTGCAATCACCATCCACAGTGATTTTGGAGCCCCCAAAAATAAAGTCAGCCAGTTTCCACTGTTTCCCAATCTATTTGCCGTGAAGTGATGGGACAGGATGCCGTGATCTTAGTTTTTGGAATGTTGAGCTTTAAGCGAACTTTTTCACTCTCCTCTTTCACCTTCATCAAGAAGCTCTTTAGTTCTTCTTCACTTTCTTCCTTAAGGTGGTGTCATCTGCATATCTGTGGTTATTGAGACTTCTCCCGGCAATCTCGATTTCAGCTTGTGCTTCCTCCAGCCCAGCGTTTCTCATGATGTACTCTGCATATAAGTTAATAAACAGGGTGACAATATACAGCCTTGACGTACTCCTTTTCCTATTTAGAACCAGTCTGTTGTTCCATGTCCAGTTCTAACTGTTGCTTCCTGACCTGCATACAGGTTTCTCAAGAGGCAGGTCAGATGGTCTGGTATTCCCATCTCTTTAAGAATTTTCCAGTTTATTGTGATCTATTTTGTTAGTGTGATAGAAGCTGGATTTCAAGTTATAAGTAGATCATTAGACTGCAAGGTAAGCCTTGAGCCTTGAAGAACAAAAGTAATCAAACCAGTCTACCAAATCACTTTTCAAGAAGGAAACTCTGCCATGTGTTTGGCTAGTTCACTATGCCATGGGTATTCAAAAAAAGTTTATATCCTGAAATCAGCATTCCAAAATTTGTTCCACTATGCTCAAATGCTTTCCAGGATCAACTTACCTTATTTATTGCAAAGTTATATATGTGTAAAGTGCTCTGACATTTTAATCCCCACAATAACCCAGTGAGGTGAGTAGTAATCTTAGTGTCCATTTTATAGAAGAAGAAATTAAGACTCAAAGAGATAAACTATGCTAGGGTTCTACTGCTAGAATGCATTGTAGTGAGTATTAGAACCTAGCTTATAGTCAGTCATTTTCCTATAAATATTAGTTTTATAATTATGTGGAAGTCTGTTCACCAACCATGGCCTCTGCTCTCTGAGGTTAACCATTCTACAAAACAAGAGATTGGAAGACCATTTAGACGAAGTGTCTATACTTTCAGAGGGCTGTGAACAATGACCAAGTTGAAGAAAAGCAAAGAGAGACAACTGAAATTCGGACACCTTCAGAAAGTACTTGTGTAACTTTCAACCTTAGATAGTTTGGCTTTGCGTACGAAAGGTGGAATAAGATGGAGGAACCAGTTCTTCTCTGGATCAGCATTTATTTATCTTGCTCTTCTGAAGTCTGGGCCAACAGTCTTATTTGTTTTGAATAGCCCTGTAATGTTTCTCCATTTGAGGACAGCAGATTTAGTACAAATGGATTGGTTTTCTGGGTAGCACATAGAGGACTGTACTGACTGACTTTTAAAAGTCCTTTCTAACTCTTTGAATCTGTGACGTTTTCTCAGGATCAACAGATCAGGTCTGTGATAACATCTCCATTGCCTTTGTGTTTAACTGTGAGGCTGCAAGCTGACCTACTGGGGATATAGACTGAGGTTCTCACCCCACCACCCTTTGACAGACGTTGTTAACATCCTCTCATTGTATATAAGGAGACATTGAGGCTCAAAGTGGTAAAGGGAATTTTCCAGGGTCATGCAGCTAGTTATTGCCAGAGTAAGTATCTATTTTAAATTTGTAGAATAGGTAGTTTTATCCCTGGTGTTTTAGTTTATTGTGAAAGTCTTAGAAAAGATAATTAGAAGTAGCACTTAAAATATAACTGCTCCAATTAGTGACTAAAGATCCAGTTAAAAGTAAGTTATTGTCATCTAGGAGCACTTTGAGGAGAAGAACTTTTCCATAGTATTTGTCAGTAATACTTTCCTATTTCATAGTTCTCTTGGGATTGTTGGTCTAGGGCAGTGTTTCCTGAACATCATTCATTCTCAGTGAACTTCACCTTCACAGGTTTGACCCTGCATACCATTTCTACTCCTCTGTATTTAGTATATTTTTCTTGACTTACCTTTTGCACTTAATATATTTATTTTAAAAAGAAACTTTCACATCAGTATTATGCATGAGAAACCAGGATTTCCTCCCCTACTTAAAAATCAGACTGTAGAAAATTTCAAAACTGTACAAAATTAGAACAACCTAATGTACCTTCATGTACCTATCCTTAGGTTCAACAGTTATCAACATTGTGCAGTTCTTGTATCATCTATTCCCTACTCACTTTTTTTTCTTGCTGCAGTGTTTTAAAGCCAATCTCAGACTTATTTCACCTGTAAATACTTCAGTGTGTATATTTAACAGGTTAGGACTTTCTCTTTTTAACATAACCATAAAATTATCAGCACACCTAAAATAATAATAATCTCCAAATATTGTCTAATAGTCTGTGAGAACCTGTGCTCTTAACATGCTGATTAAAATAATGGTATAACTACTAAAAATGTTTATTGAGGTGCCACCTTAATTCATCTCATGTTCTCACCAGCAGTATACATTTCACAGTTGAGGAAACATTGCTCTGAGTATTACAACTATTGAAATGGATAAAATTCATTCCCATTCTCTAGGTACTTATTTTCCTCATCTGTAAAACATGACGGAAATGTAGGAAAGATGAATCAGTGATCTCTAAGGCTCTTGCCAGCACATTAGGATGTATGTTCTTCTCAGTGGTGATTTACTTCGCTTCACCTCTAGAAGGCCTGTTGGACACCACCCGTAGAAGGTAGTTAAAAAAACAAAAAACACTAGTGACTAAGTGTGTTCCTTCCTGACATGTCTTCTTGATAGTAATGATTTCTACCTTTTCCTCAGAGTTGAATTTGGCTTTCATTCCATTCTCTACTCACCTTCTCAAACAACAGAGGCAGCACCCATTTGTATACTTTCCCATAAGATGATATTCCTGAAAATACCTTTCGTCAAAATGGAAATATATTCAAGTGCCTCAATGACCCACTCGACTTGTTAAGATGTGTGCGTGCTCAGTGCTCTCAATTCTTGCTCAGGCCCACTCCCTAATCTGCTGAGGACTTCTGTGTCACTGAGCCAGGAAATATCTGTCATAATAGCTCATTTATTGTCTCTCAACTTTCCTTCACTGACTTGGTAGCAGAGGCTCTCATCTTCAGAACCTTGGCGATAGTGTTAAGTTATAAAAGCTTGAATCAAATGTAGTATTTCTAGACATCTCCCAATTACTTCTCAAGCTTTAGAAGATAAACTCTCTTACAGAGGCTCTACAGTTAATGCAAGTAAAGGAAACAATGTCAATAAAGCGTTCTTTCTTTTTACAGGTGTGGGAATTGCTGGGATGGAAACAATTAGCCTAAGGCCTAAAGCCTAAGGCAAAACTCTGAGCTGAATAGTTTATTCCTCAATATGAGGTAAAGGCTACAAGCTTAAGCTTCTGTCTTTCTGGTAGTGCCAAACAATATTAAGCAAAGTAAGGTAACTAGAAAGATAAACCCAAATAATAGAGCTTATTTTCTTTCTTTCTTTGGGGATGATGTCTGGCTCATGACATTCAGAAGGATAAAGGAAAGACTTTTTGTAATCAAAAAACTGCAGACAGCATGGATTTCTACTAATTGCACTGACAGGGTCCTTATGGGATCTGGGTCTACTTTCAAGTGCATTGGATGTAGATAGAGGAGGAAGATCTGCTGAGGTTATAACAATTGGGCAAAGCATTAACACATTTTTGAAAACCAAAAAAAAAAATAACTTATTGGATAGTGCAGAGGGCATGGTGGGGTAGTGAGAAGTATTTGTGATTATTTTTTAAAAGGAGAGGGAGCAAGAAAAGGAAAAACTGGGTCATCCATCCATTAAAAGAAACCTTGAAAGAGATCCAAAATCCTTGACTTCTTAAACATGATAAGTGTTTGTTTGTTTTTTTCCCCACTGACAGTTGTAAAGGTCAGAGAGTAAAGTTAGCTTTTCTATTGCAAAATGTTGAGAGGATGTAGAAATAATTGTAGGTAGCTTAGCTCTGGCTGTGGGCAGAACTTTTACACTATGACTTCAGAATCTGTTTGAATTTATACAATATGTGCCTATGCCCAAAACTGTGAGTTATCAAAATGGAATAGCATTCCAAATGATAATGCTTTTGTTTAAAAGAAGAAATGGAATACCTGTGGTTTGGTATCTAAAATAAGGCAGTAAAGACTTTTAAGAACTTTGGTGCTAAACTGAGATACTGAGAAGGGCTTAATATGGAAGAGCCATCATCTCTTCCCTCTTTGTAAGTCAGTTGAGAAGATATTCCTATTAGTATCTCAGAAATGTATCAATAACTTCAGATGTTATCTCCTTTACCCCTTAGACTTGGGTATCTATTTGGAATGGGCTGTTACACTAACCATTCTGTTTATGTGGTTTGTTTCTGCTTACACAGGAAACTATGTGCATTGTTTTGGTAAATACAAGCTCATTTTTTTCAACTAAAGCTTTATTTGTTTCAGTTTTACATGAATTGGCAAGGAAAAGAACACCTTGTGGAAGCAGAATGAAAGAACAAAAAGAGTCAAAGAATCATATTTGAAGTGTCCAGGAAACTTGTGGGGTTTTATGTATATTACACAGGAAAAGTTTTCTGTTGTCTGGTTGCCAAACCATTGAGACCAGGAGACTTTGAATGTATACCAAAAAATGTTTGCTTTATCTGAAAGAGAAATAATTGTGCTTCTACATCAGTAATATGGCTGCTGACCATAGTCTTCATGGAGAATTGGAATATGGGTATTTCGGAATCTCTGGTTAGAGCAGGTTTTTAGTTCAGCCCTCCACTAAATTTTCTTTTTCCTTTGGGACTGTTGATGTAAAAAGTGATGACAGCCATGTCCCTGTTTGGTTCCATTGTGTAGTTTACAAATAGAATTCACTGTAAACTGAACCCAGCCCTATCTTCCTTGGCATTATACTCATCTTCTGCTGTGCCTGTTGAGGAGCTGCCATATTAAGTATGTGCTGTGCTTAGTCACTCAGTCATGTCCAACTCTTTGCGACCCCATGGACTGTAACCCACCAGGCTCCTCTGTCCATGGGGATTCTCCAGGCAAGAATACGGGACTGGGTTGCCATGCCCTTCTCCAGGGAATTTTCCCAACCTGGGGATCATACCCAGGTCTCTTGCATTGCAGGTGAATTCTTTAAAGTCTGAGCCACCAGGGAAGCCCCCATGTTAAGTATATATATGGACAATAAGGCCAGGGAATTTTGTTCATAGATTAAATAATCAGCTGGTACCTTGGGAGATATGCTTTAAACACCTACTATTTCCCCTACTTAATGAAATTTCTCTTTGAAAATAAAAACATATAAAAGTGGAAAAACAGGCTGGCCAGAACCCGCCTCCCAATACTTAGCCAAGTTGAGATACCCTAGTCTCAGTCTCAGAGGTCATGTTTTCAGGAAAGTGGTCACCAGTAGTGGATGATTTTATTTTATAGAGCTTGGTTTTTGGAGCTGGTGTGCTGAGAGACAATAAAGAAGGTTATTTTCAGGCAAATAGACTAAAAGGGATTGATTGTTGGTGGCAATTGCAGTCCTTCCGTAGTTCTCTCTTCATTGTAACATCTGGCTGTTCAACCTTTATTTTCTTTTCTACTTTTTCCTCTCTTTATAAAAAATGGTGATATATTTTCATACAAGACATATTGCTTTTTTATAGCTTTGTTGATATAAAATTTATATACCATAAAGTTCACCCATTTAAAGTGTACAGTTTTTTGATATATTCACAGAGTTGTATTCACAGAGTTGTGCAACCATTATCAAAACTAATTTTAGAATATTTTCATCACTCCCAAAAAACTCTATACCTATTAGCAGTTACTTTCCCCATTTCTCCCTATCTTCTCCAGCCCTGGGTGATCTCTACTGATTTGTCTTTTCAGGACATTTCATATAAATTGAATCATGCAATATGTGCTGTGTGCATCTGGCTTCTTTAGGTTGGCATAATGTTTTCAAGGTTTAGCCACAGTGTATTACATAGAATGTATCATTTTTATGACTGACTGCTGTTTCATTGTATGAATACGCTACATTTGTTTATCTTTTCATCAGTTGATGGACATTCCGGTTATTCCCACTTGTTTGCTATTATAAATAGTGCTGTCATGAACGTTTGTGTATAATTGTGTGAGCATATGTTTTCATTTCTCCCGGATATATACCTAGGAATGGAATTGCTGTGTCATGTGGTAATTCTGTGTTTAACCTTTTGAGGAACTGCCAGACTTTTCCTAAGCAACTGTACCATTTTACATTCTCACCAGTAGTGTATGAGAATTTCAGTTTCTCCACAACACTTGTTATTGTCCATTTTAGTTTTTTGTTGTTGTTAATAGCTATCCTAGTGGGTGGGAAGTAGTATCTCATTGTGCTTTTGATTTGCATTTCTCTTGACAGTAATGTTGAACATCTTTTCATGTCCTTACTGGCTGTTTATATATCTTCTTTGAGGAAATGTCTATTCAGATCCTTTACTCATTTTTGATTGGGTTACTTTTCTTTTTATTATTGAGTTGTAAGATTTTAAAATATATTTTGGGTAAGTTTTGTCTTTTTATGGATGGTACCTTACAGTTATGTGATATTTTCTAGCTGTTATTTGTGTGGTCCTGCAGCCCACTCCAGTACTCTTGCCTGGAAAATCCCATGGACAGAGGAGCCTGGTAGGCTGCAGTCCATGGGATCACGAAGAGTCAAGAGTCGGACACAACTGAGCGACTTCAGTTTCACTTCACTGGTGTTACATATTTTAGCTGCATTAGCCACTTTGCTGAATATGAATGCCAGCAGAATCTGAGTGACCTTGGCTTCCCTGCTGAGAATGCAGCCCAGGAGCAGAAATTTATCAGAAATTTATCAGAAATGTATCAGAAATGTGCCATTTAAGCCCCCACCCCACTCCCACCCTTATCTGGGACAAGGAGAATCTACATTTAGAAGTCCATGTCTTTGGTTGTTTTATTGTTTACTTTAGTTTGGTTGATTCTGAGACCTTTTCTTTTTATTTTGCCTTGTGCAGACTTGAACAGGGAAAGAAGGGCATAAGAAATTGTGATAGAAAAGTGTGTAGGTTTTATTCAAATCAACATGTTTATGTTAATTTGTGTGACAGGTCAGTTGGCTGAAGAAATCTCTCGTTTTCAGCACTGAGGTACTGATTGAAGTGAAGTGAAGTTGCTCAGTCGTGTCAGACTCTTTGCGACCACATGGACTGTAGCCCCCAGGCTCCTCGGTCCATGGGATTTTCCAGGCATGAATACTGGGGTGGGTTGCTATTTCCTTCTCCAGGGGAATCTTCTGACCCAGGGATCGAACCCAGGTCTCTTGCACTGTAGGTAGACGCTTTACCGTCTGAGCCAAGAGAGGTAGTGATTAGACCTACACAAGTGCATTTTTGCTTTGTGTGTGGTTTCTATATACAGTAAAGTGAAAGTGAAAGTGGCTCAGTTGTATCTGACTCTTTGCGACCCCAACCCAGGGATCAAACCCAGGTTTCCCGCGTTGCAGGCAGATTCTTTGCCAGCTGAGCCACAAGGGAAGCCCTCTATGTACCATAGACATGAAGAATACCCCCACTTTCATTTAGCAATTTATATTGGTGATTTAAAAATAAAATAACCTAAGTGGAAAGTCATGGAACTCCACATAAGAAAAAGTTTGGGAATCGCACAGACCCGAATTTCAAATACTGTTTCTTCTATTTGTTAGTTGTGTCCTTACACAAACTACTTAGTTTCTCTGAGTCTCCATTTCTTTATTGGTGAGGTATATGAAAACCTACCTTCTCAAATTGCTGCGAAGAGGACTAAATAAGATGATGTATGTAAAGTGTCTACCACATATGAAAGGCTTCCCTGGTGGCTCAGATGGTAAAGAGTTTGCCTGCAGTGCAGCGGACCTGGGTTCGATCCCTGCATCAGAAAGATCCCCTGGAGAAGGAAATGGCAACCCACTCCAGTATGTATATATACCAGTATGTACATATGCCACATATGTGTGCAGTAAGCTAGTCATTATTTTTGTATTTGAGGATAAGGACAAGTGGGTTTATTAATGGGCAACTGTATATTGGTGGTGGTTTAGTTGTGTCTGACTCTTGTGATTCCATGGACTATAGCCTGCCAGGCTCCTCTGTCCATGGACTTCTACAGACACATTTGAGTCAGTTCTAATGAGGTGGACAAAACTGGAGCCTATTATACAGAGTGAAGTCAGAAAGAGTAACACCAATATAGTATATTAATGCAAATATATGGAATTTAGAGAGATGGTAACGATGACCCTATATAGGGTCATCTCTAAAGAGACACAGATGTAAAGAACAGACTTTTGGACTCTGTGGGAGAAGGCGAGGGTGGGACGATATGACAGAATACCATTGAAACATGTATATTACCATATGTAAAATAGATGACCAGTGCAAGTTTGATGCATGAAGCAGGGCACTCAAAGCTGGTGCTCTGGGACAACCCAGAGGGATAGGGTGGGGAGGGAGGTGGGAGGGGGTTCAGGATGGGGGGACACCTGTATTCATGTCGATGTATGGCAAAACTGCCACAATATTGTAAAGTAATTAGCCTCCAATTAAAATAATTAATTAAAAAAAGAATACTGGAGTGGGTTGCTATATCCTTCTCCGGGGGGGATCTTCCCGACCAAGGGATCGAACCTGGGTCTCCTGCATTGTAGGCAAATTCTTTACCAACTGAGACTTGAGGGAATCCCCAACTATACATTGCTGGTACAGTTTAATCTGGAATGGTAGCAGAGAGTCCATAAAAAGGAATAGGCTCAGAAAATGAAAGGACTTTGAGCATTTATTTTTTCTTTTATCTAGGCATATGTGCTCTGTAGCTTTGATGTTCAGTTGCTCAGTTGTGTCCAACTCTGCAACCCATGGACTGAAGCATGCCAGGCTTCCGTGTCCTTCACCATCTCCAGGAGTTTGCTCTAACTCATGTCCATCAAGTCGGTGATGCCATCCAACCATCTCGTCCTCTGCCATCCCCTTCTCCTCCTGCCTTCATGCTTTCCCAGTATCAGAGTCTTTTCCAGTGAGTTGGCTCTTCACATCAAGTGGCCAAAGTATTGGGGTTTCAGCTTCAGCATCAGTCCTTCCAATGAATATTTAGGGTTGATTTCCTTTAGGATTGACTGGTTTGATGTTCTTGATGTCCAAGGGACTCTCAAGAGTCTTCTCCAGCACCACAGTTCAAAGACATCAGTTCTTCGGCACTCAGCCTTTTTTATTCTCTAGTACATGACTACTGGGAAAACTATAGCTTTAACTATATGGACCTTTGTAGGCAAAGTGATGTCTCTGCTTTTTAATATTCAGTGACTGGGAAAATGAAAGGACTTTTGGCATAGATTTTTTCATTCATCTAGGCATTAGTGCTATGTAGCTATTGACAGTTTATTCTCTTGATAACTTCACTTTTTTAGGAAACTATTAGCCAGCAGAACTTTCTCCTAGTGGTAATCTCTTACATTTGTAGATTGTTTTGTGTTTTTAGAAGTACTTAATGTTCCTTGTTTCATTGTCTTCTCATAAACAGCCTCTGAAGCAAATGTGTGGTCCGTATCAATTCCGTTATTCAGATAAGATGACTGAGGCTCAGAGACACTTAGAGATGTGTTTAAATTCACCCAGCAGCTCAGTGACAGAATCTGAACCAGAATCCAATTCTTATTTCCCAACATACCCCTTTTTCGACTCATTATGTTATACATAGTGGGAATGCATTATTTTGCCAGCTTGTTATCTTGAAGATCTTTTCAGTGGCTTACCTTGGGCAAAAATTTTCATGGTTCTGCATCTGTTAATGTACCTATAGAATTGTCATTGAATATCTTAATACCCCAGGTGGTCCTGGTGAACAGTTTTGCCTTCAAAAGAACACTGAAAACTGGAAAGGGCTGCAGAAGAGTAGGTGCTCAGACCTCATTTTTAAGGCTGATAGATTTCCTACATAAGCTATCTATAAGGCTACTTTGTATTTCCTAAAAGCACACTTCAGAAGAGCATTGTGAGATCAAAATGGACGTTTTGAATGAAGAAAAGGCTTTAAGCATGGGTGAAAATGTAGCTGATTGTCTTGCACTATTTTCTTTAATGTCCAGCAAACAGTCCTTGGAATGTCATTTCAACACACCTTGTATAATGTAGAAGATACTGTTACAGATTTCTAACACAAAGCTCATAAATCTGCAATTCTCTGTTGTCCTGGGCACATGAAGGAAAATTTATGAGCTTCAGGTTTCTACGTAGCTATTAAATAAAGCATATTTAATCCAGTTAGAGCTCACGCTGGCTCTCACTTGCACGCTTGTGCTGTTGTTCTCTCTCTTGCTCTCCTTCTTTTTGGTTAAAAACAATAAATAAGTTTGCTTTCCTTTAGATGTCATCAATGCAAACATTGTAATTTTTCATTTATCAGCTCATCCCCTTTCAAAACAAAATGGCAGATTGGGAAAGTTGAATTAGTTCCTTCTGTGAGTGTTGTTGTAGGTCTCTATGTAGGTTTGCTTCTCTTTCTTAAAGGTGGCACATGACCCTGAGGGGTGATCATTTTTTTGGTCTTTTTTGACCTTTCCTCAGGCACAACTCAACAGTTCTTATACATAGTTTTCATAGCCTACTCCTTAACTCCACAAGAGTTCTTAATTCATCTTAAGCAGATAGATGTCTTTTTCCTAAAGATCCTCAAGGAACAAAAAGCGATCTCCAGGGGGAAAACTAGTACCTCAGAGTCCTGACAGAAATCTGTTCCCAAATGCTAACTGAAACTCTTTCTTTCCATTTTCCTTTTATAGTGCTTATTGGGGATTTTGGAGAAGAATATATAGTGTATATTTCCACTGTTCACCCAGACCTCTTTGCCACTCAAGAAATCCTGTCTCCACATTCATAGATCCAGCAGAAAGTTCATGGGAAAGGGAGAAGTTGAGCTATACTTTAAAGTTTGGAGATAGATGTCAAAGCAATGGGTATAAGAGAAGCTCAGGGTCTTTATAGACCATGGCTATGGCTTATATAGGGAGAAGGCAATGGCACCCCACCCCAGTACTCTTGCCTGGAAAATCCCATGGACGGAGGAGCCTGGTGGGCTGCAGTCCATGGGGTCGCTAAGAGTCGGACACGACTGAGCGACTTTACTTTCATTTTTCACTTTCATGCATTGGGGAAGGAAATGGCAACCCACTCCAGTATTCTTGCCTGGAGAATCCCAAGGACGGGGGAGCCTGGTGGGCTGCCGTCTATGGGGTCACACAGAGTCAGACACGACTGAAGTGACTTTGCAGCATGGCTTATATAGATGAAAGTGAATCACATAGGCTCTGGAGATTTTGAGTAAGGATTTCTGGAGATGACATTGCAGAAAAGTAGGCTGGAATCTTGTTTCAGAAGGAACTCACGTGAACTCTTATTGAAAGAGTACTTGACTTAGATTCAGACAGATCTGCATTTGACTACAGGCTTTGTCACTTACAAGAACTTAGGTAAGGATTGTTTCAACATCAGATCATTTATGGGACAAACAATAAGTGCTCAAATCCAAGAAAATTAACTGCCCTGCTTTCCTGTTGTTAGATGGTCCCCCTTCATTGAATAACTTTGGAACTGTTGATAACCTTTCCCTAGGAGTCAAGAGGTAGGTTAGGGAAAATGTAAGAAACAAAGAGGCATATTCTCATATTCTCTCTTATTATCTTTTAACTCTCCCAGGCTTCTTTGTTAGCAAGTTTGGTTTTGTAACTCTTGTTGTGTTGAATAGGTTTCTTTTTCTATGCCTTATGAGTTGTACTGTGAGCAGCAGTATTTTTAGATCTCAGATGACTTTGTTGTTCGTTGTTCAGTTGCTAAGTCATATCTGATTCTTTGTGACCTCATGGACTGCAACACACCAGTCTTGTCTGCCCTTAATTATCTCCTGGAGTTTGCTCAAACTCATGTTCATTGAGTCGATGATGCCATCCAGTCATCTCATCCTCTGTCGCCCCCTTCTCCTTCTGCCTTCAATCTTTCCCAGCATCGGAGTCTTTTCCAATGACTCGATTCTTCGCATCAGGTAGCCGAAGTATTGGAGCTTCAGCATCAGTCCTTCCAATGAATATTCAGGACTGATTTCCTTTAGGATTGACTAGTTTGATGTTCTTGCTGTCCAAGGGACTCTCAAAGAGTCTTCTCCAGCACCACTATTTGAAAGCATCACTTCTTTACAGGAGGCAGTGACTAAAACCATCCCAAAGAATAGAAATGTGGTTGCCTGAGGAAACCTTACAAATAGCTGAGAAAATAAAAGAAGCAAAAAGCAAAGGAGAAAGGAAAAGATATACCCAAATGAATGCAGATGAATTTGGAGGGCATTAACTCATAGTAGTCTCACTAAGGTCTCTTCAGCAGTGAGAAATTATCTCTCCTGTGAAAAAGTGCAAGAGTTGATAACAAAATATCTATCCATATTATGCATCTCAAAAGTCTTTATCATTTAGAATCAGCATTATTAGGAATAACAATAAGCCGTATGGATTGAATTTCTGAGGGGTGGAACAGTGAAATGGATGATGGTGTGATATAACTAGTTATTTGGCTTCTTTTATAAACATTATAAATTACCTTAACTCTAGCAATCACTTGGCAATCCATGATGAACATTAGTATGATTCAAATGACTGGCCTGGTCAGTTCATTGTCCATGTAAAGGCACATCCCTGGAATGAAATATCTGAGTCTGAAGTTTCTTCGCACTGAGGTAACAATGCATTGTTTAATGAGGCCAGGGTCATTCGAGACTTTGAGTCCTGCCTGAGATACTTCACTCTTTTTTCTCCATGACCACAGTCTATACCTGCCACCAATAATCAGCTTTAGAAATCACATACAGTAATGGTCTCAAGTATTTAGATATGGGGAAAAGATGTGAATGAGTCACAGTAGCCTATGGGCAGTGATTAGCCCACAGTACAGCCTATTGTACAGCTCTGTTGTACTTAAAACATAGGAATCAACACCTATATTGTATTGATGACAACAGACACTCTATAATTCTGCATCTGAGCTTGTCTTCTGTGAAAAATTGACACTGTTAGTGAAGGGCAACTTTGATATCTATATACATTCCTACCAGATCACCAAGACATTCCCTTTGTTCCCTTCTTGCAAGTCCTCCTTGCCCTATGCTGACTATCCACTATTCCTGTTATGGCTCCTAGTGGCCTCTCTCAAAGGCACTTGCATTTTAATAGGGGACTCTTAAAGGATAGAGGAAACTCAGAGTCCCAAATGGAATTTTAGGAATTAGCAAGTGTGTAAGGGTGGATACATTGAGAGAGGAGAATCTTCCATGTACCACTCAAATCATGGCTGGAGATGACAGCCTCTTCTACCTCCATATAAGAGCATTTTATTTCCTTCCAACTGCTCCTCCTTGCCCACAAGCATCTAAATGTACACACACTGTCTGCTTCAGTCACATGAAACTTTTATTTCCTTTCACTTCTCTGTGGGTTTGCATTTCTTTTCCTTCTGCCTAGCAAGTTCTTTCCCCTTTTCCACCTGGCAAAATCCTAGTTCAGTGTCACCTTATTTACCTATGTCATATTTTTAAAATATTTTCATTTATTGATTTATTTGGCTGCACCAGATTTTAGTTGCAGCATGTGGGATCTTTGATCTTCATTGCAGTGTGCAGGATCTTTTAGTTGCAGCATGTGGGATCTGGTTCCCTGGCCAGGGATCAGATCTGGGCCCCCTGCATTGGGATCTTGGAGTCTTAACCACTAGACCTCCAGGAAAGTCCCTGAAACACCTTTCATACTTCTCTTATTACATCTCTGCTGTTGAGTCTATTCACTCATCAGTTATACCTCTACAAGAAAAGAAATTGACTTCTCTACCTCTGAGCCTCATATCCCTGACATATAGAATGCACTCTGTAAATGGTTGAAGATTAAGTGAATTAGTTAATGAATGACTTTCACTCTTTCAGGTGCCCAAGCTTTCCCCCTGAAAAGAAGAGCCAAACGAAAATTAATTTTGGAGGATGAAGTTAGATTATTAATACCTGCATACACAGACCATCTATTATTAAGGCATTATGGAGTTACATAGTTCTTACTATGTAAGAACTGAAATATAATACTGAAATATACTGCTGAAATCTAGTAAAGCCTGCTCTAGACCCAATTGTTACAGAGTTAATCCTCACTGTATTGCTTCTCTTTAGGGCCAAGGTTAAAAATGACACTACCCTATTTTATGCCTTGTTAAAAGGGTAGAAATTCACCACTGTCAATTTCAGTTCATTTGTTGATTTCTTGGACTTGCCAAATGAAATTAACACCCCTGCACTCCTCTGTAGCTCTGTCATTTACAAGATCCTTCCATACCCATTATCCTACTTAATACTTAGAATGACTATAAAAAGGCATTCTTATTTTTTTCAGATGAGGAAACTGAGGTTAAACTAGGTGAAATTACTTCTCAAAGATAATGCAGCTAGAAAGTGGAGGAGGCAGGAGTTTAACCAGGTGTTTCTACCTCTTTGTTTCTACCATTGCTCTTTTTATTGGACCACCGTGGATCAGCAAGTAGACAGTAAAATCAGGTGAGGAATGGAGTGCCATGTGTGATGTTTGCCTAAATGTGTACATCCTTGCTGGAAGGCATTAATGATTTATGCTTAATAAGTATTCAGTAATGTTCATTTCATTTTTTTTGGCTACCCATATGCTTCCCAGCAGGAAGGCAAGCTAGGGCAAGTGTAGACAAACAGCCATAAAGTTTGAATCCTTTCCTTTAAAGTGGGCTGCCTACTTGAAAAACATACTTCTTGGTGATGGAATATGACTCTAGTATATATTTTATTTCATTACTGCATCTATATGAATGGCATTTTCCAAAAAAAAAGTCTCTGAAAATACTATTGAGCCCCCAAATATTTTCTGATGTAGAGACTAACGAGCATCATCACCACATTTGACAGTATAGGGAATTCTACTAAAATGCTTCTGGGAAGGTGGCATGGTACAATGGAAAAAACAGTGGACTTTGAAAATAGTTAGATTTAATTCAGAGTCACTCACAGTGTGACCCTATGTAAATTATTCAGCTTCTCTGAACTTCACTTTTCTTGTTCTTTGAGTGGAATTATAAAACCCCATCTTGCTTGACTGTTATGGGAATGAAAATGAGATGCAGCACCCAGCACATAGAAGCCACTTGGTAAACTTTCTTTCCTACTCCACACCGCAGCCCTGTTCTCGCAGCCATTAGTTACCCACCAGTATACATTTAGAGGTTGGCCTACTGCTTTATGCTGAAATGCACAGCTCTTGCAAGGACTGATTATCTAATTTTCTTTCTTCTAGGGCTCCCTATGCACCCCCCCTTGCTTCTAGGGGCTCCCAAAGTGGGTAGGTACAGGATGTTCTGAAGAGTATCAGAGGCTGTTACTCAATCTCCTGGCTAGAACTCCTAATTGCTCTTCGCACGCTCCATATGAAGGCACACTCCAGGTCTTGGAGCCCATGTATGCGTCATGCATTGCACTGCCTCTTGTACCCAAATCCATTTCAAGGGTGAAAAGACCAGGCTCAGACTTGTCCAGGGAGTAGATTTCTCAAGCTGCCATTGTCCCCACACCGTTTGATTAAAGGGGACACTTTAAACTCACTGAGCTTTATTTATACAGACTAGAATCAGAGTGATTGGTAGTGCCTTCTGTTCTCAAAGTATCCCAAAGTGCTTTGCAAGGCAATATGACAAGCACCAAAGCCACACAGCCCAGTGCAGCGGCCGCCACCCAACACAATTAGTCATGCCCAGCCTGGGATCATCAAGCCTGTTTTTATTGGACGAGCAGAGAGGGAGGGAATGTTAACTGGCAGTTTCCCTATGTACCCTTTGTGAAAGTGCCCTTGGCTCTTCAAATTTCACCTGAATAACCAGCTCAGGCAAATTTGTTTCTATCAAAAAGCAGAATGTGATGATGCCAAGCTGATGCCATAGTAATGCCTCAGCTTGACCAAATAGGGTAGACATGGCCTCACAGTTGGTTTTTTTCCTTCACCTCCTTTTCTCTCATCTGTTCTTTTTCCATCTTTCCTTCTTATTCTTTCCCCTTCCCCGTCTCCAACATGTTCTCAGGAAAGGATCAGACAAGTGGTGGATAGTGTGTCATTTTAGGGTGATCCCTATTCTGTTCATCTTTTTCTTTCCTCATATCACACCATTGCTTTTACAGCAAGGAAAGCTTTGGAAGTGAAACTGCAATAGCTCCCTGGGCTTCTTTCCCTTTAGTAGCACTCTACACACTTGTAACTACCTGTTCAAATTTTCTTATTACACTAAGGTTCATGAAGGCAAGAGCTATGTCCTCTTGTTCACCTCTCTGTCTTTAGTACTTCATAGGCACATAAAGTAAACCTTCAAACAATGTTTGTTAACTATAGTTAAAAAGTTTTCAAGCGCTCCATTGTTTATATCTTATCTCCTAACTCTCCCCACGATTTGTAGGTTACCTTGTTCATTTCCATATCCCACAGAATAGACTTTCACTCATGGCCTTGCAAAGAGTATGTATATTAAAATGAAATAAACTCCCCTCCTTTAGACCTTCTAATTGGTTTGTGTTTGAGACTAGACTTGGTTTTTGTTCTGAATACCATTCAAGTCCTCTTACTGTTGTAGTCACCTCTGTCTTTCTTGGGAGTTCAAGAGGGAAAAGTTACTCATTGATAACTTTTTGAGAGCAGACTAAAGTTGAATGAAAAAATGAAAGTGTTAGTCATTCAGTCCTGTCCAGTTTTTTGTGACCCCATGGACTATAGCCTCTCAGACTTCTCTGTCCATGGAATGCTCCGGGCAAGAATACTGGAGTGGGTTGCCATTCCCTTCTCCATGGGATCTTCCCAACCCAAGGATAGAACTGGGTCTCCTGTACTGGCAGGCGGATTCCTTATAGTCTGAGCCACCAGGAAAGCCCTTGTAAACATGAATAGATTGAGCCTTTCCCATCTGCTTAGCAGTGATCACTGCTGGTGCCTTGCTAAAATGAGAATTATAGAACTGCTCTCAAGGCAGACAGGCCTAAAATTAGACATGCAAGCTGCATTTTTGCTATGCAGGCAGGTGGGATTCAGGCAGCCAGTTTCTTCTCTTTTTCCTCCCTTGCTTACATAGCCGAGAGGTGGAGCCAAGGTTTTGGGGAAGGAGCTGGATTGTGGAGCATGCCCAGTGGTTCCTGGCCCTGGCTGAGTGACTATTTGCTATTCCCAGGTGGTGCTAGTGGCAAAGAATGCACCTGGCAATGTATTAGGCATAAGAGATGTGGTTCTATCCTCAGGTTGGGAAGATCCCCTGGAGAAGGAAATGGCAACCCACTCCAGTATTCTTGCCTGGAGAATCCCATAGACAGAGGAACCTGGCAGGCTACAGTCCATAGGGTTGCAAAGAGTCATACACGCCTGAAGCAACTTAACATACACACAGAGAAACTTAGAACACATTGGGATTGGCAGCTTCATTTAAAGTTTCATATTTTTAAGAGAAACTTGAGGCTTGAAGGAACCTTTCTCCCCTCCTTAAGTTGATTTTTGAGTTTTTTATAGCTACAGTTTTCACACTATGAAACTCTTATTCTTTTCTTGTTTTGTTTCCTTCCTCTTCCCAGGTGTTTGATGATCTGCAGGCATCTCATAATTGCTCCCCCCAATTCCTGCCCCTCCCACCCCCCCAGTCAGGTGTTTGGTTTAGGTTGTAAAGCAATATGGAAATTCAAGAACTAAGTTGTAGTTGGGGAGATAAAGGCTTCTTTCCTTTCAGGGTTAAGCAGAAAGAAGAACTAAGAACTCAGAGTAAAAAGCCTTGAATTGTCACAGATATCACTGGCAAAGAATAATTCTTTGCTGCAATAACAATTGCTCAGATCTTCTCATCTGAAGATTTTGGTTCAAGGCCATGCCACACCATTTAATGATCTCAGGCATGTGATTTAACCTTTGAGTTTTCTTAATCTGTAAAATGGAAATTATGACAATAATTATTACCTCATAGGAGTTGATGATAAATAAATAATTCAGTAAGGAGAGAATTGAATCAGATAATGATTGAGGAAATACTTTGTAAATGACAAACTGGTATTATGATCTAAAAAACTATTCTTATTTTCCCTTCATACTCTTCTCTTAACTTCAGTTTTCTTTCCTCTTGTACAGCATGGATGATTTAGGTGTCATTGTGGACAGAGGGATGGACTCGGTGACTTCTTAGGCTCTTTCCTAGTTTAAGAGTTTGTAAACTATACTTTTGTCTACCCTTCCAAACTAACCCAAGTTGAAAAATCATCTTTTAAGAAGGAGTAGAAATCTGGAACTTATAAATCTTGATAATGTCTCTTAAAGTGTAATTGGAGATAGTGCTCCTCCATTAAGTTCTGTTGTCTGACCATTGTGCAAATAAATAGTAAAATGCAAATGACAGGAAACTGGCTGGGTTCTGAATCCTATTCCTGCTTGGAGTAACGATAAGCCTGTAATAGTCAGTGTGACCTTTGATTTGCGGTTTCATCAACTTCACACTCATCTCAGAGTTCCCCTTCTGCATTTTATGTTGGAGTTTCTTCCAGGTATCAGATTAAACTTTAAGCCAACCATGTGTATCTGTATGGGCCATGGCCTGAAAGAAACCATCCTGAGAGGGGAAAGTCAAAGCTGTAGGCAAGAAGCAAGCATGACATTAAAAGCATTTACTCTAAATGCAGCAAATTAGGTTCCCTTCTGTGGCAGATGAAAGTTGAATCCTTAAGGTGGGCTTGCTGGATAGGTTGTACCTCTTGCTGAGCACCATGAACCCTCCACATCCCTAGAAATGCTTAACAGGGCTCTCTGAGAAGGAACGCTCCTGAAGATACATGCATATTACATGAAGGTGGATAAAGAAAATCATCTCTTAGAACTGATTACATAGAGTCCCCAGAGGGGCTTGCTTCAAAATGAGCCATGAGATGAAAACTGCAACCTAGAAGAGCATCTTTGCAGCATTGCCAACTCCCCAACTTCCTTTGAGTTGCCATCACCCCTCCTTTGTTTCTACTGTTGACACCACTTGTAAAATAATGTCTTCCTCTAAATAAGCAGAAGGTATAATCCTTTAAATGACTAAAGAAGAGCTCTCTAGAAGAACCCTCAGGGGGAGTATTTTCTTCTTGTAAGGGATGATTCTCTTTACAGAGGTAGATTAGAGGATTTGGGAAGAGGCATATTCAAGATAGGGCTTCCCTGGTGGCTCAGATGGTAAAGAATCAACCTGCAATTCAGGAGACCTGGGTTCTATCCCTGGGTTGGAAAGATTCCCCTGGAGGAGGGCATGGCAAAAGGTTTACTAATAAAGATAAGTTGGGTTTTCATTGACTATAAATTCCCTCATAACTCAGTTGGTAAAGAATCTGCCTGCAATGCAGGAGCCCCAGGTTCGATTCCTGGGTTGGGAAGATCCCCCGGAGAAGGAAATGGCAACCCACTCCAGTATTCTTGTCTGGAGAATCCCATGGACAGAGGAACCTGACAGACTACAGTCCATGGGGTTGCAAGAGTTGGACATGACTTAGCAACTAAACCACCGACCACCACATAGGTTTATTAATAAAGATATATTGTTAATAATAAAGATAAATTGGGTGTTCATTGTTCATTCAGCCGCTTTAACTTTATGTGGAGGTGTGTGGATCTGTGTCCACCCCCTGCAGCCACTATTGCAGGTTGGAGCTGGCAAAGACATTGGCTAAACAATATGTAAGGGTACAAACTATAGGTACTTCTCATACTAAGCAAACACAGTAAAAGAAAGTGAAGATTACACAAATGATTAATTAGGAAACGATTGTCCTCATTTTCATTTCCTTAAAAGATTTTGAGTAAGAATCCTTTTAAACAGAAAGCTCCCTGAATATATTTCAAGTATGGCTGCATGTATATACATTTACCTTTCTAGGAATTGTATTAAAAACACATGTTTCTGCAACTTATAGAGGAAATGTGCTTCCATTTATATATACATTTGGCATTCTTAAGAGATTGTAAAATTAACTTATTGCATATAACATCATTTTTCTTGGTGATTTCTTGTCTTATCAATATTCCTAAGGAAAACTTTCTTTAGTGTACTAGATATGATGGATAAGACTAAAGATGAATGTATTTAAATTAGGCCATTATCAATTATTTATAAAGACTGTGATATTCTTATTACTGGAGAGTTTTGAGCATATCTGAAGGGAAATAGTTACACACTCTACAAACTGTGTCTCATTGAGTCCTTACTAGTAACTGATTTTGATGCTTCTGGTTTTGATAGCTTAGCTATGTGAATAAGTGGAAAACTAAGAAAGCCCAAAGAAATGCCACTCTAACATTTCTATTACAAAAAATAGTACCAGGGAAAATGAATATAACCTAACTACCCCAAAAGTCTATATTATAACTCTTTTACTTTGATAATTATACTTCGGGCAATTCCCAGATGATTTAGGAATCAAAGTTCTAACCTTTCATTACTGTTAAGATTATTTTTTTTGTTTACTTTTCACTTTAGTTCTTTAAATGTGCAGCACCTTAAATTTCCTTGCTCAGCCTTTTTCACATTTGATTTCTTTTGAATCTTTCACTTTTTCATTGAAGGTTAAATCATCTTTTTGGAAATGCCCGTTTATCTTTAGTTTCTTTTGATCGTTTTCCTTACCTGAATTTCTGAACTTCTTAGACTGGTGGCTTTGGGTCTTCTACAGTTGGTTCCAGTAAGTTTTCTTTAAGTTATTTCTTAGTTGTTTGATTTTTTTTAAGATTTAGACTGTTTTGTTAGGTGATGTTATGAATGTTATGTAACTAATGTAACAAACAATGTTGTTTGTTATGAATGCTAAACCATTTCATAAAACAATGGCAAATACACATGGATTTTTTTTAAAGTTAGGTTTTTCCTCAAATAGTCAACTAAATGTCTTTATGACATTGAACATATTTTTGCAACTAGTTGATCAGTTTAGTTCAGTTGCTCAGTTGCGTCCGACTCTTTGCAACCCCGTGGACTGCGCCACGCTAGGCTTCCCTGTCCATCACCAACTCCCGGAGCCTGCTCAAACTCATGTCCATCAAGTCAGTGATGCCATCCGACCATCTCATCCTCTGTCGTCCCCTTCTCCTCCTGCCGTCAATCTTTCCCAGCATCAGGGTCTTTTCCAATGAGTCAGTTCTTTGCATCAGGTGGCCAAAGTATTGGAGTTTCAGCTTCAGCATCAGTCCTCCCAATGAATATTCAAGGCTGGTTTCCTTTAGGATGGACTGGTTTGATCTCCTTGCAGTCCAAGGGACTCTCAACAGTCTTCTCCAACACCACAGTTCAAAAGCATCAATTCTTCTGTGCTCAGCTTTCTTTTTAGTCCAACTGTCACATCCATACATGACTACTGGAAAAACCATAGCTTTGACTAGATGGACCTTTGTTGGCACAGTAATGTCTCTGCTTTAATGCTGTCTAAGTTTGTCACAGCTTTTCTTCCAAGGAGCACTAGTAGAGAGATGATTCTAAATTTAGAAGGCACATAGTATATTTAAGGAAGTAGTTAATTTTTTTCATATTACTTTTCAGAAAGGTAACTGATTCTATTTGCTTAACTCCAGGCATCAAAAGCCTTTAATCAGAGAGAATTGAGGAAAGATTCATTTCTTTTAGATCTTGTGACTCTTTGTGAAGAGAACAATTTCCAAAGTAATGGACAAATTATAGATAATTTGAGCTGTTTTTGCCATAATTTATGTAGTGAACAGCAGCTACTCCCAAAAGGATGGCTTTTGTAATATTTTTGCTTAATGGAAATGGATAAAATATTTTATTTTGAACAACAGATATAAATGTTTCAACCAGGGGAGCAAACAGGAATATGTTAATAATGTTAATTTCAGCATTAACAAACCAAATCAAATAAAAACCTTACAATTGAGGTTGTTTTCTAAATTACAATAGCAACAAAAATCACTACAGAAATTTCATCCAAATTGGTGTGGAAAACGTAAAATATTAACTTATGGGACCAATTTAGTCGTCATCTTCCTCTTCCTATATACTGATAATTAGGAAGTGAAAAGCTTCCCTATTTTTCTAAATTCCTAAATAATTTCCCAATGTAGCATGTGATAGATTCTAAAGGAAGACAGTTACTATTTCAAATCTGCACATGTTGCAGTTTTGATTTAAACTAGAATATCTGTTAAATTAAAATGTGCCTCATCAGAGCTTAAATCTGCCTTTCTTTTTTTTTTCCGTTTATTTTTATTAGTTGGAGGCTAATTACTTTACAACATTGCAGTGGTTTTTGTCATACATTGAAATGAATTAGCCATGGATTTACATGTATTCCCCATCCCGGGCCCCCCTCCCACCTCCCTCCCCACCCCATCCCTCTGGGTCTTCCCAGTGCACCAGGCCGGAGCACTTGTCTCATGCACCCAACCTGGGCTGGTGATCTGTTTCACCCTAGATATACATGTTTCGATGCTGTTCTCTTGAAATAGCCCACCCTCGCCTTCTCCCACAGAGTCCACAAGTCTGTTCTATACAACTGAGTCTCTTTTTCTGTTTTGCATATAGGGTTATCGTTACCATCTTTCTAAATTCCATATATATGTGTTAGTATACTGTAATGGTCTTTCTTAAAACATTCTGAGCAAACAGATTACTTGAAAGGTCTTAGCTTGAACACTTCACAAAGTACTGTAAAAAGATTGTTGATGGGTATTGTGTCACAACTAATTATGGTAATTAAAGATTTAGAAAACCCTCATATTGATTATTGAAAAATTCAGCATGAGTTTGAAGAAAAAGAATCATGGCCTGCCACAGCCTGCTTTTTCTTTTTTAAAGAACTTTTTAAAAAAGCTATGGACCATATTATTTATAAATACTATAGAATGGTACTAGTTATAATCCTAGTTTCATAATTCTGTCTTTATACTTCAGTCTAACTCAGATGAAGGTTATTTTAAGTCTAAATGATCTTTTTTACCTTTGTTTATTATTTTATTGTAAGCTTCCCATGGAATTTAAAAATTCATGAGAAGGGCTTTTGATTTCACTAGGTCATGAAATTTCTGATTTGGTGATGGATTTAAGAGAGGATACTATTCCATCTATTTACTTAAATGCACACAGTGAAAGACTTCATCTGTATAACCTAATTACTGTATATGAAATATTTTTCTTATGCTTTACTAATCCTATGGATTTGGGAAACCTTCACTGTTTTTCCTGCTTGCTCTGGGTACTCTTTTCTTTCTTTCTTTCTTTCTTTTTTAGTGTCTCTAATTTGTCTTCAAAACGTAAACATAGAAAATAAAATGCTATTAACTTGCTATCAGCATAAGTTAAATAAATCAGAAAGACAAATATATTTGTCATTTATATGTGGAATCTAAAGCTGAACTCGTGGAAACAGAAACTAGAATGGTGATTGCCAGGGACTGAAGGGTGGGAAGAATTGGGAGATATTGGTCAGAGAGTATAAACTTCTTCCAGTGATAAGATGAATAAGTTCTAGGAATCTAATGTACAGCATGGTGATTATAGTTAATAAAACTATTTTTATTTATCTGAAAGTTGCTAAGACAGTAGATCTTAAGTGTTCTCACTAAAAAATAAAATATGTGAGGTGATAGAGGTGTTAACTAACCCTATTGTAGTTATCAATTCAAAACATATACATGTATCAAATCATCTCATTGTACACCTTTAACATACACAATGTTGTATGTCAATTATGTCTCAATAAGAGGGAGAAAAATATTACTAGTTTTATTGTGTAGCTTAGTGATTCTCATTGAGGCCAATTTTGCCCTTCTGTTTGCAGGACATTTGGCAATGTCTGGAGACATTTTTGGTACAACTGGGATGGGAACAGTGCTCTTGGCATATAGTGTAGAATCCAGAGATCCTGCTAAACATCCTATAATGCACAAATCAGGCCCCCACAAAAAAGAACTATCTGGCCTCAAATGTCAATTGTGTGGAGACTGAGAAATCTGGGTATAATTGAATCCAGGAAACTTGGAATGTAGTCTCAATTTTGCTACTAACCACCAAGTCATTTAACACTTTTCTGGGCCTCAGTCTCCTCATTGCAAAGTGATAAATTGAGTTACATGATCTTTAATGAATTTTTCGGCATCAAAAGCTTAGAAACCTATGAAGCCTCATGATTGTCTCTTTGTTATCAGAAAGAAGGGTTCCTTGGTGACTCCAATTTTTTCTTTGTTTAGATAGCCTTCCAGATGATGTATTTACTTTGTTTTTCAAGTAATTTTTATTTTTTGTCAAACTAATTTGTAGAGAGCTATCTATATATCTAGATATCTTCAAAGCCTTTTAAAATCTGTTTTACACAAATCAGTTTAAATATAAATCTTATTTTATTATTTTGAATATCTGATTTTTAAGGTGGTTTAAAAATCTTCCATATCATCCTTATGCCATTAAACAACCAGCACACTTTAAGCATATTGTTTACTTTGAAAATTCTGCGTTTTTTCAGGCTATGTGTATTCAGTTCTCCCACACCACCCTGTAAGAATCTAGTCATATGGATAATCAGATTATCATGGCACATGATAATCTTCACACACTCATTTTAGACATATATAGATTAGTGAACACCACACATTACATGCCATTTCTCCAGAGAAACTGATTGTGTCATTCCTGCAGAAATCTCACTTAAAAAAACACATATGGGGATGTTTTCTCAGGCAGTTCAAGGAATAAAGTGGTCCTTAATTTGTACTGAAAAGTAATTATTCCTTTAAGAGCAGCTGTTCTGGTTCTTCCTGTCTGTCTTGGTACTGTATGCCAATCGTTGTTTTATGCACTAAACCAGTAGCTAGATTTTATATTGTGCCTTACAGCCACATCACACCCATTTTACAGGGGAAGAAACGGGGGTATGTGAATTGCCCCAAATTACATAGCTGAAAAGTAGTTTGCTCAGTGTAGAAAGTTCTTCAAAATGTCTTTTTATCGATTTGATATTTGTATACCTGAAACTAATATAATAGTGTTTGTTAATTATAACTCATTTTTTAAAAAATCATTTCATCAAAATATTGGAAAAATCTTCTGGCATCTTGTGAGCAGGGATCAGCAAACTTTCTGCCGTGTCCCAGATACTAAATGTTTTAGGCTTTGTGGGTCATATGGTTTCTGTCACAGCTCTCAAATTTGCTGTTGTATCACAAAGGCAGCTATAGATAGTACATAAATGAATAAGTATGGCTGTGTTCCAGTACAACTTGAGAAAAAATTATAGCAGCCTGAAATTTGGCATGTAGGCCATAGGTTGTCCATCCCTGCTTTTGAACATTCCTTAAGGTTCCATGACCCTGCTTGGTATATACATTTGCCCTCCTTTTTGCCCTTTGGGAGCATAGCTAAGTTAAAAATTGCATTAGATACTTTAGTAAGAGCACACTTAAAACTCTGGGCTTCTCAGATTACCAGAAGTTAACCTCCTGAATTCTTCTACCACAGCCTAGGCACTGATCTGATTTGCTCTATTCTAGCCCCACCTTTGGCCCTTTCACAAAAGCTGACACACAGACTTTCCAGAAAGTTATTTGATGTGGAATGCAGAACAGTTGGCTTCTAGTGGCCTATGACTAGCTGTTCACTGCCCTGGTAACTTTTTCCCAGGTGAGTAGGTGCCCTGCCCTTCTTTCACAGAGCTTTTTGCTAATCATGGCATAGAAATTGTGGATATCCTTTGCTTTTGGAATAGACGTGTTCCAGCAAGGCTGGCTAGAAAAAGGAAAAAAGAATTTTCCAACTATCACTTTGTAATTGGACATGAATTCTCTTGGATGAAAATCATCTTAGCAGACCAAATACACTTTTGGTGAAAGACAGCCTGTTGCACGAAGAGAATACTTGGGCAAGATTTTGAAGTCTTAGCTGCCATTACTACCAACTTAACCACAGTGTTTATGGCTTTGGGCAAGTCACTTCCCCTCTGTGAGCCTTGGGTTTTTCATCTTTGAGATGGGGCTAATGGTTACAATTATTCCTCAGGGTTCTTCTGAAAACCAAAGGAGATAATGGATATGAAAGTGGCCCAGCACTGTCACATGTAAAAATGATGGAATAATTGAGATGTGTGGACCATTAGTCCAAAAAGTGCTGAAAATCTACTGCTTAAATAGCATTTCTTATTGCTTTTTTGCAACACTTTGTAGCAATTAGTTTCTATTCTAATTAGAAAAGTAATCCTTGGCTCTTTGATGGGTTTACCTATAATAAGGGTACAAGTTTACCCTTAAAATATTAGTTCAAATTTTTTTAGTAATGCAGAATTACTTGGGTCTGACTGGAACCACAGTCTTCATAGTCACCCTTCTTAGCCATTCTGTCCTTCACTTTCCACTTTTTCCCACTTTCTTTTCTACCCAAGGCAAAGTTTAAGGCAAAGAATATCCTGTTGTGATCTTAACACAAGCATGATGATAACTTCAGTTCAGTTCAGTTGCTCAGTCATGTCAGACTCTTTGCAACCCCATGAATTGCACCATGCCAGGCCTCCCTGTCCATCACAAACTCCCAGAGTTTACTCAAACTCATGCCAATCGAGTCGGTGATGCCATCCAGCCATCTCATCCTCTGTCGTCCCCTTCTCCTCCTGCCCCCAATCCCTCCCAGCATCAGGGTCTTTTCCAATGAGTCAACTCTTCGCATGAGGTGACCAAAGTATTGGAGTTTCAGCTTCAGCATCAGTCCTTCCAATGAACACCCAGGACTTATCTCCTTATCTCCTTGGATCTCCTTGCAGTCCAAGGGACTCTCAAGAGTCTTCTCCAACACCATAGTTCAAAAGCATCAATTTTTCGGTGCTCAGCTTTCTTCACAGTCCAACTCTCACATCCATACATGACCACTGGAAAAACCATAGCCTTGACCAGACAGCCCTTTGTTGGTAAAGTAATGTCTCTGCTTTTTAATATGCTATCTAGGTTGGTCATAACTTTCCTTCCAAGGAGTAAGTGATGATAACTTACCCACAAGCAATTTCCTGAGTGCCTAATTATGTGAAGAACAGAGTAGAATTCTTGGTCTCAGAGAACTCAGTCTAGATCTATGCTGTCCATTATGTAGTCACTAGCAACACACAACTATGGATCACATGAAATGTCACTAGTTCTAGTAGAAATGTAAGGAATGGTGTGAGAGGTGAAGAGAATTATCTAGTGGAAGGTACTCAAGTAAATGAGGAATAGATGTTTATTAAAAATGAGGACTATAAATCATTAAGGAGGTAAGTAGTATGTGTAAAATTACTTGCTCCTATATTCTTTGCTTTTCACCTATTTGTGGCATTGATGGATGTAATCTCATGTCTATGTTATATAGGTAAAGTTGCTATGTAGATACCATATTTTTTCATTTTCACTTTTCACACTGAATACCTACATATCCGTAAGAGTACAGGACAATGGGGGACAATATGCTTCTTTTGCTACATGGAAAATACAAGAGGTTCAGTGGATAGATTCATGTCACAGTGAGTTTGCCACTGAAATTAGACCCTGAGAATGGGTTTGATTTAAGTGGCTAGTTAGGAAGCTGGATTTATTTCACTTAATTCGCGAAGCTCATTTGGGCAATTTCTATGTCACCCATAATGTGTTTGAATGAAAGAGCCTATGTTTGTCTTCCAGTTATTACAGTGTAAGAGCCTTGAGGAAGGAGACAGATTTTTGTTCATCTCTGTCTTTCTCCTCCTGTGCATAGCACCAAACAGGTGCTCAATAAATACTTAGTTACACTATGAATAATAGGAGTCCATGAAGTTTACTATTTGACAAAAGGACATAATTGTAAAGGCAATTTTTACTACTTAGAGCTATATGTCAATTTTCATTTTAGAGATTCACAGTATTGATTATTTCAAAAATAAGTTTGAAACTAAATGACAAGTCTGAAAGATGAAGTGATTTTACTTATTTTTCTCAAACATGATTTTTGTATGTCATTGTGCAGAGAAATTGTTGAATTATGGTATACTTGTAATATGGAATATTATACAGCCATTAAATCAGGAAAATATGCATATACTGACACACTGCATTGTTGAGTATATTACCATATGTAAAATAGTGCATGAAGCAGGGCACCCAAAGTTGGTGCTCTGGGACAACCCAGAGGGATGGGGTGAGGAGGGAAGTGGGAGGGTGTTTCAGGATGGTGGGATACATGTATACCCATGACTGATTCATGTCAATGTATGGCAAAAACCACCACAATATTGTAAAGTAATTAGCCTCCAATTAGAATAAATAATTTTTTAAAAAGAATATTTTTTTTTTGCTAAATCATCTTTTATTGCATTGACTTCATGCATGCCAATGTTATTAGCACACCACATATAAAGACAAGCTTGAACATTAATCCTCTAAGTTTTTTTTTTTTGTCATTGTTGTTCCCTTTTTTTTTTTTCCATTTATTTTTATTAGTTGGAGGCTAATTTCTTTACAACATTGCAGTGGTTTTTGTCATACATTGAAATGAATTAGCCATGGATTTACATGTATTCCCCATCCTGGTCCCCCCTCCCACCTCCCTCTCCACCCCATCCCTCTGGGTCTTCCCAGTGCACCAGGCCTGAGCACTTGTCTCATGCATCCAGCCTGGGCTGGTGATCTGTTTCACCCTAGATATACATGTTTCGATGCTGTTCTCTTGAAACATCCCACCCTCGCCTTCTCCCACAGAGTCCACAAGTCTGTTCTATACATCTGAGTCTCTTTTTCTGTTTTGCATATAGGGTTATCATTACCATCTTTCTAAATTCCATATATATGTGTTAGTATACTGTAATGGTCTTTATCTTTCTGGCTTACTTTGCTCTGTATAATGGGCTCCAGTTTCACCCATCTCATTAGAACTGATTCAAATGAATTCTTTTTAATGGCTGAGTAATATTCCATGGTGTATATGTACCACAGCTTTCTCATCCATTCGTCTGCTGATGGGCATCTAGGTTGCTTCCATGTCCTGGCTATTATAAACAGTGCTGCGATGAACATTGGGGTGCATGTGTCTCTTTTGGATCTGGTTAAAAAGAATATTTCAAATCAATTTTTTAAGTATCATCTGAATTTATAAAAGAAAATCACTACATTTGAATGTACATATGTACATATGTTTATATGTATATAAGCAAAGCTTTGGTAGAATATATCTCAAGTTTTTCTTAAAGTGGATCCTCCCGAGGAGTGAGATGGAAGAGAGTTGGGTCTCAGTGTTTACATTATACACCCTGTATTGTTTGAGTTTTAAAACAATGATTATGAATTACTCATGTAATTTAAAAAATTGTTTTAAAATTCTGGTACTAAAATTAGAGCAGTTCAATGCAAGTTTTAAATAAGGCAAAAGTAATTAGGAGGGAACAAATAGATCTCTGATTGAATTAGGTATTTGGGGTACATATTTGTCTATTAGTTCAGTGATGATCACTTACAAAAGAAGATTCTTCAACAAATTCTGCTTAGTTCTTTAAGATAATTTTTCTAATGACACTGTTTTTGGGTAAAATAATGTATTATGTATTTTTAGTTATTTAAGTTTGAAGTAGAAATTGTGTGTACTTTTAAAGTAAATCAAATGTATATTTCAGGCAGATAATCATGAAAATACATGGAATAATAAGAAATTATACAGCAGCTCACAGTTTGTACCTTTTTCTTGTTAATTATTCATCACTTAAGGAATAAAAGCACATTTTCGGCATCTTTACTTCCCAGTACAATTGTAAGTTTTTTGATAGTAAAAGCTATGCATCTTGTAAAAAATTATTTATATTTTAGAATTAAGAATTTAGGATATAGAATTTAAATCTTAGTATTTCAGAGTTGAAAGAAATCTTGAACACCATCTACTCAGTCCAACCTATATGACACTTGAAATCTCCTTGTGGTAGGAAATAATAAATACAGAGTAGGCATTCAACAATGTAGTTATTTAATTATTCAGAGAAGAGATTTTTTGAGTCTTACTGTATAGTAGGTGCTTTTAAATTATTTATAATAAAAATTTAGATTATTGTTTTGCTCTTTATAGACATGCAGAAAAATTGTTTTTAAAAAGTTTCTTTTTCAGATTCAAATGTTTACACTATGGACTCCTTCATTTTGTTAGCTCTTCATCAGCAAATGTAGTTTCTTGAAAGGTACACCTTTAATCCACAAGAATAGTGTAGAGTGGTGAATGAGAAGTAGAACCATATACAGATTCAAACAAATGGGCATTTGTAGGTAACTCAGTCCAACCCCTTCATTTTATTGATGGGTGAGCCCACAGAGTGGCAGAGACTTGCTCAAAGTCACACACTATGTCAGAAGAGGACTTAATTTGGTCTGTTGCCTTCTGTTTTAGTGAGCTTCTTGTGCTGATAGTCATACCAGTTTCAAGTCCCCTTTTGCATCATGCCTTGACCATAGTAATTTGTCCTGAAAAATATGGCAATAAGTTATGTATGGGTAGATTGTGTCAATATGTATCATTCCCATGATTATATTATATGGCATGACTGACTTTAAGAAGGGTATAATCATACAAACTTTTAAAATGCAGAGACTTTTATTTACCTAATAATAGAATAGAAAGAGATTTGAATCTTAAAAGTGATTTTATGCTATTCTCTCAAATGATGCCACCCTCACCTTCTCCCACAGAGTCCAAAAGACTGTTCTGTACATCTGTGTCTCTTTTGCTGTTGAAACATGTATATTATCATATGTGAAACAGACCACCAGTCCAGGTTCGTTGCATCAGACGGGGTGCTCAGGGCTGGTGTACTGGGATGACTCAGAGGGATGGGATGGAGGGGGAGGTGGGAGGGGGGCTCAGGATGGGGAACACATGCACACCCATGGCTGATTCATGTCAGTGTATGGCAAAACCACTACAATATTGTAAAGTAAGTAGCCTCCAATTAAAATAAATAAATTTTTTAAAAAGTGATTTTATGGGCCAATACTGGCTTGAAGATAGAAAGAGCCACATGGAGAGTAAAGTGGCTCTTAGGAATGATCCCCAGTTGACAGCCAGCAAGAAAATGGGGACCTTCAATCTAGAACTACAGAGAAATGAATTCTGTCAACAACCAATGAAATTGCAAGTAGATTTTTACCCCAGAACCTCATATAAGAGACCAGTCTGGTTCACCTTGATTTTGGCCTTGTCATCAGACCTTGAGTAGAGAACCCAACTACTCCCACCAGGACTTCTGACATACAGAACTTTGAGATAATAAATGTCTGTTATTCTAATCTTCTAAGTTTGTGATAGTTTGTTATGCAGCAATATAAAAATTGAAACATATATCATGTCATCTAAGGTAAGCCATTTATCAAATTTATTTGCCTCAGTTTCCTTTTGCCTGTCATATTGGAAGTAATCTATACTGCTTTGAAATTGTAATTGTGAAGTGTGACCCCCACAGTAATGAGACGTATTATTTATTTTAGTGGTATTACTAAGAACAATTTTATTCTCCCAGGCCTGTAAAAATGCGTTTCACAGATGAAAAGAAAGTAAAGGAATATAATTGAGCCCTAGGTAGAATTTCCCACAATGTGATCTTAGTATAACCAGGTTATATACCTGCAGTTCTACTGTAGCAGAGAAAATATGGAACCTGTAAAACCATTCATTCATATCACATACTTATTGAGAACTCAGGCTGTACCTTTCACTGTAGTAAGCTCTGTAGATGATATAAAAGGGGAGAGAATAAGACATGATCTTGGCTTTCAAGTAACACATAAGATAGTAGAAGAGAGAAGATATGGGGTCATGCTAACTATACTCCAAGTTAGGCATTGCTTGATGCTTTGAGATGAACAAATGAAGTTTGTTGAGAGTTCAGAGAAGGTTACTTATGAACTAACTGGGTTTTGAAGAATAGTGAGTGTTTGAATAGCAAGGGACAGAGAAGGAAAAGCATTCCAGCTAGAGGGGAGAACATAAGCAAAGATATTGATAACCTAGAAGGACACATGAGGGAATAACACATAGTTCAGTATAACTGAAGTGTAAGAAGCATAAGTATAATAGGAAATGAGTTTGGCAGAATAGGTTGGGGCCAGATCATAGAAGATTTTGATTTCTGTGTTAAGGAATCTGGACATTATCATATGTGTTTTGAACAAAAGAGTGAGCTGATGAGATTTATAATTTAGAAAGAAAATTTGGTCAGCCATGGGGATAATGGTTGCTGGTGAAATTTAAAAGGCAAGTAGGCTGACTAGAGAAAGGCAATTTAGGAAAGAAAGAAAGGAAAGATGATAAAATCATGACTTAGGAGAGTGGTTTTAGGAGAGAGTAGTCACTGAGGAAAAATGGACATAGCACGGCAAGGAGGCAATGATCAAGAGGTTTGTAAAGTGCTGAGATAGGTAGAAGGCACATAGCTAGGAAATATTAGTCAGGATGATGGTGGAGAACAGAAAGAGTCAAAGAAAAGAACACTTTTATATGCAATGTGACAGGAGCAGCACTTGCATCCAATATCCAGCTGCTCTTTGTTTTGTTTTTCTTTTTTAATTGGAGGATAATTACAATAAAATTTGTACAATAATTTGTGATTTTTTGCCATACATCAATATGATGTATGGATATACATGTGTCCCCCCATTCTGAATTCCTCTCCCACCTCCCTCCACACCCTATCCCTCTAGGTTGTCACAGAGCACCAACTTTGGTTGCCCTGCTTCATGCATCGAACTCACACTGGTCATCTACTTTACATATGGTATTGTACATATTTCAGTGCTGTTCTCTGAAATCATTCCACCCTCACCATCTCCAACTGAGTTCAAAAGTCTGTTCTTTATGTCTGTGTCTGCTTTACTGCCCCGCTTATAGGATTGTCTGTACCATCTTTCTAAATTCCATATATATGGGTTAATATATGGTATTTGTCTTTCTCTTTCTGACTTACTTCACTCTGTATAATAGGCTCTAGGTTCATCTACCTCATTAGAACTGACTCAAATGCATTCCTTTTTATAGCTGAGTAATATTCCATTGTGTATATGTACCACAACTTCCTTATCCATTCATCTGCCAATGGGCATCTAGGTTGCTTTCATGTCCTAGCTATTGCAAATAGTGCTGCAATGAACATTGGGGTACATGTGTATTTTTCAATTTTTGTTTCCTCAGTGTTGATTGAAAGCTAGGAGTTGGGGTGCCATATAAGTGTGTTTCAGGTCAGTTTGTTCAGTCACTCAGTCGTGTCTGACTCTTTGTGACCCCATGAACCACAGCACACCAGGCCTCCCTGTCCATCAGCAACTCCCGGAGTTTACCCAAACTCATGTCCATTGAGTTGGTGATGCCATCCAACCATCTCATCCTCTGTCGTCCCGTTCTCCTTCTGCCTTCAATCTTTCTCAGCATCAGGGTCTTTTCAAATGAGTCAGCTCTTCACATCAGGTGGCCAAAGTATTGGAGTTTCAGCTTCAACATCAGTCCTTCCTATGAATATTCAGGACTGATTTCCTCTAGGATGGACTGGTTGGATCTCCTTGCAGTCCAAGGGGCTCTCAGGAGTCTTCTCCAACACCACAGTTCAAAAGCATCAATTCTTCTGTGCTCAGCTTTCTTTCTAGTCCAACTCTCACATCCATACATGACCAGTGGAAAAACCATAGTCTTGACTAGATGTCTGGACTTTTGTTGACAAAGTAATGTCTCTGCTTTTAAATATGCTCTCTAGGTTGGTCATAACTTACTTCCAAGGAGTAAGAGTCTTTTAATTTCATGGCTGCAGTCACCATCTGCAGTGATTTTGGAGCCCCCAAAAATAAAGTCAGCCACTGTTTCCACTGTTTCCCCATCTATTTGCCATGAAGTGATGGGACCAGATGACATGATCTTAGTTTTCTGAATATTGAGTTTTAAGCCAACTTTTTCACTCTCTTCCTTCACTGTCATCAAGAGGCTCTTTATTTCTTCTTCACTTTCTATCATAAGGGTGGTGCCATCTGCATATCTGAAGTTATTGATATTTCTCCTGGAAACCTTGATTCCAGCTTGTGCTTCATCCAGCCCAGCATTTCTCATGATGTACTCTGCATATAAGTTAGATAAGCATGGTGACAATATACAGCCTTGACGTACTCCTTTTCGTATTTGGAACCAGTCTGTTCCATGTCCAGTTCTAACTGTTGCTTCCTGACCTGCATACAGGTTTCTCAAGAGGCAGGTCAGGTGGTCTGGTATTTCCATCCCTTTCAGAATTTTCCACAGTTTATTGTGATCCACACAGTCAAAGGCTTTGGCATAGTCAGTTAAGTAGAAATAGATGTTTCTTTGGAACTCTCTTGCTTTTTCGATGATCCAGCAGATGGTGGCAATTTGATCTCTGGTTCCTCTGCCTTTTTTATGTGTATGCATATACACTGCTTCTGGGAGTGAAAGTGGGCAGCAGATGAGGCAAGTCCACTGCAGTGATATTTGAGCCATCAGCACTTAACTGCTTTATGGAGAGGCCTTAAAAATTTGGATCAGTTCGTTGGGCTTCACCCCATTATAAACAGTCATATAGGATGACTCTGTTTCAAAATGCCTGAAGGTTATTTTTGGAATCCACATTTATTTGTTCTGAGTCTGTTCTAAAGATTTGCTAATTCTCTGCTTGACACATGGCATGTATAGCCTGATCCATTGGAAAATAGGTAGCACTTATAGGATAAGGCCTTGGGAGACTTCCCAAATAAAATAGTCTATTGAAGGATTTGTAACATATGATCCCAGTACTGCCTATATGGTCTCCTGTGTGCCTGTGGCAAATGCAGATTCTTGGGCTCACCTTCAGTCTTAATGAAGCTCAGAAATCAACATTTGTAACATACACATGTCTGTTTTCAGTAAACATAAACATTTGTTTTATTTATTCTTTTTTGTTGTTTGAAATCTCCAAATAAATTAGTCATTGTGCCAGAATAATCAAAGCAATTATGATACTGAATATGTTTTTCTGAATTACACTTTCTCCCAGAGATTTTGATATATCTCCCCGCATCTATCCTGCTTGATAATTAAAGTCTAGACCATTTACCTAAAGAATGAGAGTAGGATCCCCTACTGCTGTTAAAAATTCTTTCTTGATTCTCAACAAATTATGTGTGACTAACAATAGATCGAATTACCCTTAATGTTAGCATATTCAACCACTGCCTGAAAAAATTTGGTCCTGACCTTAAAAGAAACTAAAAAAAGAAAAAAATTCTTCTCTACATTTTTCTTTTCTTCTGTGAAATTTTTATACTTGTTCAGTTGCTGAGTTGTGTCCAACTCTACGATCCCATGGACTGCAGCATCCCTGTCCTTCACTATCTCAGAGTTTGTTCAAACTCATGTCTACTGAATTTGTAATGCCATCCAACCATCTCTTCTTCTGTCATTGCTTTCTCCTCCTGCCCTCAATCTTTCCCGGCATCATGGTCTTTTCCAGTGAGTTAGCTCTCCACATCAGGTAGCCAAAGTATTCAAAGAGATCAATGTTTATACTACTAGTAGAATAATTGTCACTGCGAGTCACCATTGTCTGCTTTCAGAGAAAGAGGCTTGACCTGGTGATAGTAACCATACCATGTTCTCTGAACATTCTTTGCAAGGTTGATTGTCATGGCCTTGTTAGAATGGTCTCCTTCACTTTAGTTCCTCAGGGACCAGTGTGGATAAGGGAATTTTATGGGTTGGAACTGGTTAAGTAAAATCCTGAAATAATTAGGATAGGAGCTATTTCTTTCGGATTGAGTTAGGTAAGAATCTCAATGTACTGGGAAGCACCAAGGCCTCAGCCTCAGGCATTTCCAAAGGATTCTCCTGGTGACCTGTATTATACGGGACACTGTTGGAATTGCCTGTTAATTTTAAGGGAAGATGTATGCCGAGTTTTGGTATGACTCACCCTTTTTGCTTGGATGGTTTCACTTTCACTGTGGACAGATAGACTATCCATAGGGCCAATTTGTTGTACATGTGTGTTCATTCCACCTTGGAGCCTTCTTTATAAGAAAGCATTTGTGGAGTGATTTGATGCTTTGTTTTACAACCACTCTGCAGGCTGCAAAATGGTAACTTGGCCTCTTTATTTGTCTAAGAAAATCAGTTTTTCTCCTTCTTGTCCTCATTGGCTATCAAGTGGCAGAAGCATAACTCAAGGAAGCCTTATGATTTTCTTCCATCTGTCTGTCTTGAGACCATTCAGGAATTGTGCAGGAACACCAAATCTAAAGTTTATCGGTTTGTATTTGCCCCAACTGAACATGTGATTTTCTGTTTTTTTTTTTTTTTTTTTTCAGATAGCATAACTGACAGATAATTGGTACTCCTTCACTGAGGTGAATTAATCCAATGAGCTTGCTTGCCATGTAACAGGCACCTGTGCTAGGCATTCTCTTAAGGGAGATGAGACAAATTTCTGTCCTCTCGGTTTTTTCAGTCTGACAGGGTACACAAACATAATAAACAAATAGCTCCTTTTTAAAAATGTCATAGTGTATGTGGATATAACATACTGAAAATGTGATTAATTCTTAGGGAAAGAGTGATAATGGTATGTTTTCAGAGGGGGTCAAGTTGAGGGAAGAAGGGTACTCTAGACAGAAACTTGCAGAGAATCATGCTAGTACATTGAGTTTGAGGGAATGGCAAATAGTCCAGTGTTTCATAAGCAGACTGCTGGTAGTTATTAAGTTATAAGGGGCTTTGGATGTCATCATGAAGGTTTTTAATTTGTCATGTGGACACAGTCTCAGAAGGACTTAAAATAATTTGTTAATTAATGCAAAAAATAATATTGAACAATTCTTATGTACAAGACACTGCATGAAGTGAATATTGCCTTCTCAGACAATAGTTTTCTCCACTGAAGTTGGGTTGTTTTTTGTTTGCATGTCTTTAGAAAGATTTTAAGTAGAAATGTGACCCTGAGAATTTACACTTTAGAAAGATGACAATGGTGAAACTAGAGGTAGTGAGGTCATTGAGGAAGCTACTGCCTACACTAGTCTGTATATGGGCAGAAAAGGATGGGCAGTATGTATTTTTGGATGGTTCTAGAGATTTCAAATACATAAAATTTGAACAAAACAGTTCAGGCATATAGTTAACACATATGAATACAAAGAAACTACATGGTGTTTTTGAAAAAACTTGAAACTTGGAGTTGGAATATTAGGGTTGAAGCCCTGACACTATTGCATATCTACTTGTGAATCCATAGGAATCTTGCTCTTCTTTTTTGAAGTCTCCTTAACTATAAAATGAGAGTTTGAAATTTGCTAGCTACTCCCTAGAGTTATGGGGAACAACTGAGATAATATACGTGAAAGAGTATACTTTACTAATATTGGTTATTGAGGTAGCTGTTACTAAATATACTGGATATTGTGCCTATCTCACAGAACTGTTAGGAGCATCAAATGGAATAATGGATTTGAAAGCACTTGGTTAACTTTAAGTGCAATTCAAATGTTAAGAATCAATGAAAATAATAAAAGAAAGCAACACATTCTACATCCAGATGTTCTGTCTCCACTGTGACTCATATACTCATTCAGAACTGTGCAGATGAATCTCCACTTAATGTTCACACGTTGGATCTCACATGTAACACAATCAAATGGGATCAAAAGATTCTATGCATTAGCTTATCTCCTGTCAAAATTTGGTTCTGAGATTAACAGAGCACCTATTCTACATGGGCTGTCACAGACATTGTGCTCACATTCAGTTACCTTACCCATGTGCATGCTAAATTTGGGTACAGGCCCTTATGTCCAGAAATTCCAAGTTTCCTTATATTAAAATTGATCAGATACAAATCATCAAGTTTTGTGCATAGCAAGGCCACAGATTTTTCAACAGATAGCAATCACCATTGAAACCAGGCATAATCTGGACATCCAGTTTCATATTGCTTGTGACCAGTGGAAATACCTTACCAAGCAAACCACACCATGGTGTGCTGTTTCCAGTGGAATTAACAGTCACATGGAAATTCTGCCTTTATCTATGAGATTGCAGATAGAGGGGGAAAACCAGAGCAGCTTCCACCTTTACTTTTAAAATTCTTAGATAAAGACACTTTCAAACTCTTCTATCCCACTATTCATTTGACCAAGTCAATTACCTGCAGTAATTCTCTCTCCATTCTCTTTTATTTTAATTTCATTGGAACTTAAGTTACTCTGGCTTTTGGTTCTCCTTGTTGTTCAGTCGCTAAGTCATGTCCAACTCTTTGTGACCCCACTGACTGCAGCACACCAGGCTTCCCTGTCCTTTATATCTCCCTGAGTTTGCTCAAACTCACATTCACTGAGTTGATGGTGCCATCCAACCACCTCATCCTCTCTGCACTCTTCTCCTGCCCTCAGTCTTTCCCAGCAACAGGGTCTTGAGCCAGCAATGAGCCAGCTCTTTGCATCAGGTGGCCAAAGTATTGGAACATCAGCTTCAGCATCAGTCCTTCTAATGAACATTCAAGGTTGATTTCCTTTAGGATTGACTGGTTTGATGTCCTTGCTGTCCAAGGGACTCTCAAGAGTCTTCTCCAACACCACAGTTCAAAAGACTCAATTCTTTGGCACTCAGCCTTCCTTATGGTCCAACTCTCACATCTGTACATGACTACTGGGAAAATCATAGCTTTGTCTGTATGGACCTTTGTTAACAAAGTGATGTCTCTGCTTTTTTTTTTTGCCAACTGAATTTGCCTCTTTTATTTACTTATTTTTTTAATATTTATTTTTATTGGAGAATAATTGCTTTATCATGTTGTGTTACTTTCTGCTGTACAACAAAGTGAACCAGCCGTTATGTCAACATATATTATCTCCCTCTTGAACCTCTTTTCCATCCACCCACCCCCATTCCACAGATGGCTAACAAACACATGAAAAGATGCTCAACATCACTCATTATCAGAGAAATGCAAATCAAAACCACAATGAGGTACCATTACATGCCAGTCAGGATGGCTGCTATCCAAAAGTCTACAAGCAATAAATGCTGGAGAGGGTGTGGAGAAAAGGGAACCCTCTTACACTGTTGGTGGGAATGCAAACTAGTACAGCCACTATGGAGAACAGTGTGGAGATTTCTCAAAAAACTGGAAATAGAACTGCCGTATGACCTAGCAATCCCACTTCTGGGCATACACACAGAGGAAACCAGATCTGAAAGAGATGCGTGCACCCAAATGTTCATTGCAGCACTATTTATAATAGCCAGGACATGGAAGCAAGCTAGATGCCCATCAGCAGATGAATGGATAAGGAAGCTGTGGTACATGTCTCTGCTTTTTAATACACTGTCTAGGTTTGTCATAGTTTTTCTTCCAAGGAGCAAGCACCTTTTAATTTCATAGCTGCAGTCACCATCTGCAGTGATTTTGGAGCCCAAGAAAAGAAAGTCTGTCACTGTTTCCAATGTTTCCCCATCTATGTGCCTTGAACTGATGGGACTGGATACCATGATGTTTGTTTTTTGAATGTTGAGTTTTAAGCCAACATTTTCACTTTACAGTTTGACCTTCATCAGGAGACTCTTTATTTCCCCTTCACTTTCTACCATTAGAGTGGTATTATCTGTGTACTTGAGATTGTTGATATTTCTCCTGGCAGTCTTGAAACCAGCTTGTGATTCATCCAGTACAGCATTCCGCATGATGTACTCTGCATAGAAGCTAAATAAGCAGGGTGACAATAGGCAGTCTTGATGTGCTCCTTTCCCAATTTGGAACCAGTCTGTTGTTTCATGTTTGGTTCTAACTGTTGTTTCTTGACCTGCATACAGGTTTCTCAGGAGACAGGTAAGTAAGGTAATCTGATATTCCCATTTCCTGAAGAATTTTCCACAGTTTGTTGTGATCCACACAGTCAAAGGCTTTAGCATAGTTAATGAAACAGAAGTAGATGTTTTTCTGGAATTCCCTTACTTTTTCTATGATCTAGTGGATGTTGGTCATTTGAGCTCCAATTCCTCTGTTTCTTCTAAATCCAGCTGGTACATCTGGAATTTCTTGGTTCACATATCATTGAAGTCTAGCTTGAAGGATTTTGAGCATTACCTTGCTAGCATGTGAAATGAGGGCAATTTTATGGTAGTTTGAACATCCTCTGGTGTTGCCCTTTGAGTTTTCTATATTTGCCGACATACTGAATGCAGTGTTTAACACCATCATCTTTATGATTTTAAATAGCTCAGCTGGAATTCTATCACTTCCACTAGCTTTGTTTGTAGTAATGTTCCTAAGGTCCACTTGACTTCACACCCCCATTTGACTTTCATTGATCATGTCATATTTTCAAACTGTTACTTTTGAGGACAAGACATTGCAAAGAGCATGATTATTTGTCTCTTTACTCTTGGCAAAGAAAATTAGATCATTTAAAGGGATACTCTATTGGCTGAATTGATGAGACAGTATTAGTGAATCTAATACATATTCAAGGATTTTGTACCATAAGAGATGAAATTCCAGGCTGTAGTGTAATTTTTTAAAAAAGGATTAAAAATGGAAAAATAATAAAAGAAAATTAAAAACAGGTAAAAATTGTCACTAGTTACCTAATCACCCTATTAAAATTATCTTTCATGTTTATACAAACATTTAACCTTTACAATTTTGTGTATTTATCCATGTAACCTGTGTTTCTATATCTGGTTTATATAAAACATGTTTTTGTCATGGTTTAATTCTTTTATATTTTGTCTTTTAAAATTTCAGTTCCATAATCTCATTAGCCAAAAATCAAGGACTCAATAGTGTCTTAGATACTGTTTTGGACTGTGCAGATATATAACATTTCAATCAACAGAGAAGGTTCTATAGGGGAATATGTGTTGCTGATGTTTAGTCACTAAGTCATGTCCAACTCTTTTGTGACCCCTTGGACTGTAACCTGCCGGGATCCTCTCTCCATGGGACTTCCCAGGCAAGAATACTGGAGTGGGTTACCATTCCCTTCTCTAGAGGATCTTCCCAACCCAGGGATCAAACCTGTGTCTCCTGCATTGGCAGGTGGATACTTTACCACTGAGTGACCAGGGAAGACCATAGGGAAGTATGAAAAGTGAAGTCGCTCAGCTGTGTCTGATTCTTTGCCACCCTATGGACTGTAGCCCACCAGGCTCTTCCATCCATGGGATTTTCCAGGCAAGAATACTGGAGTGGTTTGCCATTTCCTACTCCAGGGGATCTTCCCAATCCAGGGATTGAACCCATGTCCCCCACACGGCAGGCAGACTATTTACCAGCTGAGCCACCAGGGAAGTACAGCCATAGAGTAAATGTGCCATAATATGCTAAACCATTTTTCTATTATTGAGTATCTACCCGCCAGAGACGCTTGGAGGGCTCAAACAAACCTTGTGCGCACCAGGACCCAGAGACCCCACAGAGAATGAGCCAGAACTGTGTCTGAGTGTCTCCTGCAGAGGTACGGGCCAGCAGTGGACTCATGCAGGGGTAGGGGCTCTGGGTGCAGTAGACTTGGGTATGGCATAAGCCATTAACCCCACCATAGAGCCACCAGAACTTACATAGGACTGATGAAACAGACTTTTGGAGGGCACAAACAAAAGCTTGTGTGCACCAGGACCCAACAGAACAAGAACCAGTTCCCCTATCAGTCAGTCTCTCCCATCAGGAAGCTTCCATAATCCTCTTAACTTTCTCCATCAGAGGTCAGAAAGAATGAAAACCACAATCACAGAAAACTAACCAATCTGATCACATGGAACACAGCCTTCTTTAACTCAGTGAAAGTATGAGCCATGCCATGTAGGGCCACCCAAGATGGACAGGTCATGATGGAGAATTCTGACAAAACGTGGTCCACTGGAGAAGGGAGTGGCAAACCACTTCAGTATTCTTGCCTTGAGAACAACCCCATGAACTGTATGAAAAGGCAAAAAGATAGGACAATGAAAGATGAAATCTCCAAGTTAGTAGGTGCCTAATATGATACTGGAGATGAGTGGAGAAATAACTCCAGAAAGAATGAATAAATGGAGCCAAACCAAAAATAACACCCAGTTGTGGATGTGACTGGTGATGGAAGTGAAGTCCGAGGCTGTAAATAGCAATATTGCATAGGAACCTGGTTGTTAGGTCCGTAAATCAAGGCACATTGGAAGTGGTCAAACAGGAGATGGCACAAGTGAACACTGACATTTTAGGAATCAGCTAACTAAAATGGACTGGGATAGGTGAATTTGACTCAGATGACCATATTGCTACCATGGGCAAGAATCCCTTAGAAGAAATGGAGTAGCCTTCATAGTCAACAAAAGAGTCTAAAATGCAGTACTTGGATGCAATCTCAAAAAACACAGATTGATCTCTATTTGTTTCTAAGGCAAACCATTCAAATCACAGTATTCCAAGTCTATGCCCTGACCAGTAATGCTGAAGAAGCTGAAGTTGAACGGTTCTATGAAGACCTACAAGACCATTTAAAACTAAAGTCCCAAAAAGATATCCTTTTCATTATAGGGGACTGGAATGCAAAAGTAGGAAGTCAAGAGCTACCTGGAGTAACAGGCAAATTTGGCCTTGGAGTACAAAGTGAAGCAGGACAAAGGCTGGCAGAGTTTTCCCAAGAGAATGCACTGGTCTTGGCAAATACCCTCTTCCACCAACACAAGAGAAGACTGTACACATAGACCCCACCAGAATGTCAATACTGAAATCATATTGATTATATTCTTTGCAGCCAAAGATGGAGAATCTCTATACAGTCTGCAAAAACAAGACTGGGAGCTGACTGTCACTCAGATCATGAACTCCTTATTGGCAAACTTAAACTCTAATTGAAGTAGGGAAAACCACTAGACCATTCAGGGATGACCTAAATCAAATCCCTTAGGATTATACAGTGAAAGTGATAAAGGGATTCAAGGGATTAGATCTGATAGACAGAGTCCCTGAAGAACTATGGACAGAGGTTCCTGATATTGTACCGGAAGTAGGGATCAAGATCATCCCCAAGAAAAAGAAATGCAAAAAGGCAAAATGGTTGTCTGAGGAAGCCTTACGAATAGCTGAGAAAAGAAGAGAAGGTCAAGGCAAAGGAGAAAAGGAAAGATATACCCACTTGAATGCAGAGTTCCAAAGAAGAGCAAGGAGAGATAAGAAAGCCTTCTTCAGTGATCAACACAAATAGAGGAAAACAAGAGAATGGAAAGACTATAGATGTCTTCAAGAAAGTTAGAGATACCAAGGGAATATTTCATGCAAAGATGGGCACAATAAAGGACAGAAATGGTGTGGACCTAACAGAGAAACAGAAGATATCAATAGGAGCTGGAAAGAATACACAGAAGAACTGTACAAAAAAGATCTTCATGATCCAGATAACCATGATGGTGTCATCACTCACTGAGCCAACATCCTGGAATGGGAAGTCAAGTGGGCCTTAGGAAGCATCACTATGAACAAAACTAATGCAGGTGATGGAATTCCAGTTGAGCTATTTCAAATCCTGAAAGATGATGCTGTGAAAGTGCTGCACTCAATATGCCAGCAAATTTGGAAAACTCAGCAGTGGCCACAGGACCAGAAAAGGTCAGTTTTCATTCCAATCCCCAAAAAAACAATGCCAAAGCATGACCAAAGTACTGCACAATTGCACTCATCTCACACACTAGCAAAGTAATTCTCAAAATCTCCAAGCCACACTTCAGCATTATGTGAAATGTGAATTTCCAGATGTTCAAGCAGGATTTTGAAAAGGTAAAGGAACCAAAGATCAAATTGCCAACATCTGTTGGATCATAGAAAAAGCAAGAGAATACCAGAAAAACATCTGCTTTATTGACTACGTGAAAGCCTTTGACTGTGAGGCTCACAAGAAACTCTTGAAAATTTTTCAAGAGATGGGAATACCAGACCACCTTACCTGCCTCCTGAGAAATCTCTATGCATGTCAAGAAGCAACAGTTAGAATTGGACATGGAACAACAGACTGGTTCTCAGTTGGGAAAGGAGTACATCAAGGCTGTATATTGTCACCCTGCTTATCTAACTTCTATGCAGAGTACAACATGGGGAATGCTTTGCTGGATGAAGCACAGGCTGGACTCAAGATTGCTGGGAGAAATATTAGTAACCTCAGATATACAGATGACACAACCTGTATGGTAGAAAGTGTAGAGGAATGAAATAGCCTCTTGATGAAAGTGAAAGAGGAGAGTGAAAAAGGTGGCTTAAAACTCAGCATTCAAAAAACTAAGATCATGGCATCCGTTCCCATCACTTCATGGCAAACAGATGATGAAACAATGGAAACAATGATAGACTTTATTTTTTTGGGCTCCAAAATCAATGCAGATGGTGAGTGAAGCCTTGAAATTAAAATACACTTGCTCCTTGGAAGGAAAGCTATGACAAACCTATACAGTATATTAAAAAGCAGATTGATTACTTTGCCAACAAAGGTCCATCTAGTCAAAGCTATGGTTTTTCCAGTAGTTATGAATAGTTATGAATAGTTATGAATGTGAGATTTGAACTGTAAATAAAGCTGAATGCAGAAAAATTGAAGCTTTTGAACTGCTGTCTTGGAGAAGGCTCTTGAGAGTTTCTTGGACTGTGTGGATATCAAAGCAGGTTATCCTAAAGGGAATCAGTCCTGCAGATTCATTGGAAGGATTGATGCTGAAGCTGAGACTCCAATATTTGGCCACATGCTTCGAAGAACTGACTCACTGGAAAAGACTCTGTGGCTGGGAAAGATTGAAGGCAGGAGGAGAAGGGGATGACAGAGGATCAGGTGGTTGGATGGCATCATCGACTTGATGGACAAGAGTTTGTGCAAGCTCCGGGAGTTGGTGATGGACAGGGAAGCCTGGTGTGCTGCAGTCCATGTTGTCGCATGGAGTTGGACAAGACTGAGCAACTGAACTGAACTAAAGAATTTGAATAAACATTTCTCCAGAGAAGATATACTAATGAAAAATGCTCTACATTACTAGACATTAGGAAATGAAAATCAAGATCATAATGAAATATCACTTGACATCCACTAGGAAGGCAGTAATAGTCATAATCATAATTATAATCATATGGAAAATAAGAAGTTGTTGTTCAGTCACAAAGTCATGTCTGACTCTACGACCTAATGAACTGCAGCATGCTAGGCGTCCCTGTCCTTTACTATTTCCCTCAGTTTGCTCAAACTCATATCCATTGAGTCAATAATGCCATCCAACCATCTCATCCTCTTTCGCCTCCTTCTCCTCTTGCCTTCAATCTTTCCCAGCTTCAGGGGCTTTTTCCAATGAGTCAGCTCATCGCATCAGGTTGCCAAAGTATTAGGGCTTCAGCTTCAACATCAGTCCTTCCAACAAATAGTCAGTGTTGATTTCCTCTAGGATTGACTGGTTTGATCTCACTGTTGTCCAAAGGACTGTCAAGAGTTTTCTCCAGCACCACAGTTCAAAGCCATCACTTCTTTGGCACTCAGCTTTCTGTAAGGCCCAGCTCTCACATGACTACTGATAAAACCATAGCTTTGACTATATAGATCTTTGTCAGCAAAGTGATGTCTCTGCTTTTTAGTACACTGTCTAATTTTATCATAGCTTTTTTCCCAAGGAGCAAGCATCTTTTAATTTCGTGGCTACAGTCCCAATCCTTAGTGACTTTGGAGACTAAGATAATGAAATCTGATATTATTTCCACTTTTCCCCCACCTATTTGCCATGAAGTGATGGGACGGCATGCCATGATCTTTGTTTTTTGCATGTTGAGTTTTAAGCCAGCTTTTTCACTCTCCTCTTTCACCTTCCTCAAAAGGCTCTTTAGTTCCTCTTCACTTTCTGCCACTAAAGTGGTATCATCTGCATATTTTACATAGTTGCTGTTTCTCCCGGCAATCTTGATTCCAGCTTGAGCTTCATCCAGCCTAACATTTCATATGATGTACTCTGCATAGAAGTTAAATAAGCTGGGTGACAATATACAGCCTTGATGTACTCCATTCCCAGTTTGAACCGGTCCATAGTTTCATGTCCAGTTATAACTGTTGCTTCTTGTCCTTCATACAGCTTTCCCAGGAGGCAGTTAAGGTGGTCTGGTATTCTCATCTCTTTAAGAATATTCCACAGTTTGCTGTGATCCACATAGTCAAAGGCTTTAGTGTAGTCAGTGAAGCAGAATTTGGTGTTTTTCTGGAATTCTACTGTTTTTAGTATGATCCAGCAATGGTTGGCAGTTTGACCTCTGTCTGGTCCCTGTGTCATTTCTAAATTCAGCTTGTACATCTGGAAATTCTCGATTCACACACTGATGAAACCTGGCTTGAAGGATTTTGAGCATAATCTTGTTGGTATGTGAAATGAGTCCAGTTGTATGGTAATTTGGACGTTCTTTGGCATTGCCTTTCTTTGGTATTGGAATGAAACTGACCATTTCCTGTCCTGTGGTCATTGCTGGATTTTCCAATTTTTCTGGCATATTGAGTACAGCACTTTAATAGCATCATCCTTTAAAATTTGAAATAGCTCAGCTGAAATTACCATCACTTCCACTAGCTTTGTTCATAGTAATGCTTCCTAAGGCCCACTTTACTTCACACTCCAGGATGTCTGGCTCTAGGTGATTGACTACACCATTATGGTTATCTTGGCCATTAAGAGTTTTTTTGTACAGATCTGTGTATTCTTGCCACCTCTTCTTAATCTCTTCTGTTTCTGTTAGGTTTCTTTTTACCATTTTTGTCCTTTATTGTGCCCATCTTTGAATGAAATATTCCCTTGGTATGTCCAGTTTTCTTGAAGCGATGTCTAGTCTTTCCAGTTCTATTGTTTCCCTCTGTTTCTTTGCACTGTTCACTTGAGAAGGTTTTCTTATCTCTCCTTGCTATTCTCTGGAACTGGAGCTGCAGAGTCGGACACAACTGAGCGACTAAGTACAGCACACACTGCATTCAGTTGGGTACATCTTTCCCTTTCTCCTTTCCCTTCGCGTCTGTAAAGTATTGCAGCTTTTTTGGAATACATTCTGGAAATTTCTCAAAAAATTAATAAACATGACAATTCACTCTTGGATATATATCTATAAGTATATAGGAAATTCATTCTTTGGTATATATCAAGAGAACTGAAAGCATATTTCCACTCAAAAACTTGTACATGTTCATAGCAGGTTTATTAATTTTAGTTAAAAAGTAGAGATGACTCAAATGATCAACTAATGAATAGATAGATAAAATGTGATATATCCATTTAATATAATATTACTCATCCATATAAAAGAATGAAATACTGATATTTGTTAAAACTTGATGAACCTTGACAACATTAAGTTAAGGAAACAAGTTATGAATAGCTACAGATTATATTGTTTCATTTATATGAAATATCTGGAATGTGTCAATCCATCAAGCCATAAAGATTCAAAGGGTATTTAATGAGGGGATGATGGGGAATGACGGCTAATGGGTATAGGTTTTGTTTTGGGTTGATGAAAGCATTCTGGAATTAGATGGTGGTGATATTTGCACAACTCTATACTTTAAATGTGTGAAATTCATGGCATGTATATTTCAGTGAAACTGTTAAAATGACTGTGTTCCTACCTCTCCCCATACCATGTTTTTATGGCATCATTCTGTATTGTTCTCACTTATGAATTTTTTCAAGTGACATTTTACTATTTGCCAATGATAACCTCAAAAGACAAGGTGCAGCCTTATCCTTTCTGTTTCCTTGACTCATTGGATTCACTTGCAACCTTTTGAATGGATATGAAGACTTTGATAAAGACAGTGAGTTGTAGCAAGTATAAAATATGGCAATTTTTGTATATATAGAATGGATAAACAGTAAGGTCCTGTGGGAATAGCACGGGTAACTATATTTGATATATTGTGATAAACTGTAGTGGAAAACGAAATGAAAAAGAATATATATATATATATATGTATAATTGAGTCACTCTGCTATATAGCAGTAATTAACATAACATTGTAATTCAACTAAGCTTCAATAAAAAATAAAATTTAAAAGAATATGGAAGTTTTGTTATCTATATGTAAATCTATAAGATATCAGTTCCATGGTAGAGGGGCTAATTGCAGGAAATGTGCTTTCTCCATTAGCATAAATGAAATTCAGCATAACTTATATTAAAACTGTCAATTTTTATTACATTTTATAAAAGTATGCTTTTTTACCCTTCTAAACCCCAAGCAATATCTTTCATATTTTTTCAATTCTAGCAACCACTCCTAGCTAATCAAGGAATAAAAATTGAGTTTCAAGATATAATTACATTTACTTCGAACAATGGCATGCAGATGGAATTAGTATAAGTCTTTCAAAATATCTGAACATCAGTGACTACTTGATGCCAAGCTTTATTTTGGACTTGTGTGATACAATGAATAGTCAAATAAATTTAGCTGCTACTTCTTGCTGTATTTCTTCCAAGTTGTAGGACCTTAGGTAAGTTACTATGTCTCAGTGTGCTTTGGTTTCCTCTTCTATCATCTCTACCATGCAGTGTTGTAGAGAGGATGCTTATGATGATTGATATGAAAGCACTGAAAACATCTGCTGCACATAGATGATGGTGACAATGACGACAGTGGAGGCTTATTTTGTTAATGCATATCACATGCCTGCCATTGTGCAAAACACCTAACATGGATTAGTTTACCTTATCCACACAACAATCAGGTGGGTAGACATTGATATCCCAATTCACACATGGGAAACTGTTCTTACCCAATATATATGACTATAGGTATCACAGTGCTGGAGTATGGTGAATGCTAAGTAAAATATTGGCTTCCTTTTTTCCATGAGTATTTTTTTGAGCTGTTTTTCAAAATTAATTTATTCATTTTAATTGGAGGCTAATTAGTTTACAATATTATGGTGGTTTTTGCCATACATTGACCTGAATCAACCATGGGTACATATGTTTGCCATCCCAAAACCTCATCCCACCTCCCTCCCCATCCCATCCCTCTGGATTGTCCCAGTGCACTGGCTTTGAGTGCCCTATTTCATGCAACAAATTTGGACTGGTCGTCTATTTCACATATGGTAATATACATGTTTCAATGCTATTCTCTCAAATCATCCCACCCTCGCCTTTCCCCACAGAGTCCAAAAGTCTGTTCTTTATATCTGTGTCTCTTTTGCTGTCTCACATATAGGGTCATTGTTAACAACTTTCTAAATTCCATATATATGTGTTAAGATACAGTATTAGTGTTTTTCCTTTCTGACTTACTTCACTCTGTATAATAGGCTCCAGTTTCATCCACCTCATTAGAACTGATTCAAATGTGTTCATTTTAATAGCTAAGCAATATTCCATTGTGTATATGTATCACAATTTTCTTATCCATTCATCTGCTGATGGACATCTAGGTTGCTTCCATGTCCTGGCTATTATAAACAGTGCTGTGATGAACATTGGGGTTACACGTGTCTCTTTCCATTCTGGTTTCCTCAGTGTGTAGGACCAGGAGTGGGATTTCTGGGTCGTATGACAGTTCTATGTCCAGTATTTTAAGAAATCTCCACACTGTTCTCCATAGTGGCTGTACTAGTTTGCATTCCCACCAATAGTGTAAGAGGGTTCCCTTTTCTCCACACCCTCTCCAGCATTTATTGTTTGCAGACTTTTTGATAGCAGCCATTCTTACCGGTGTGAGATGGTACCTCATTGTGGTTTTGATTTGCATTTCTCTGATAATGAGGGATATTGAGCATTTTTTCATGTGTTTGTTAGCCATCTGTATGTCTTTTTTGGAGAAATGTCTATTTAGTTCCTTGACCCATTTTTTGATTGGGTCATTTATTTTTCTGGAGTTGAGCTGCAGGAGTTGCTTGTATATTTTTGAGATTAATTCTTTGTCAGATGCTTTGTTTGCTTATTATTTTCTCCCACTCTGAAGGCTGTCTTTTCACCTTGCTTGTAGTTTCCTTCATTGTGCAAAAGCTTTTAAGTTTAATTAGGTCCCATTTGTTTATTTTTGCTTTTATTTCCATTTCTCTGGGAGGTGGGTCGTAGAGGATCTTGCTGTGATTTATGTCAGTGTTTTGCATATGTTTTCCTCTAAGAGTTCTATAGTTTCTGGTCTTACATTTAGATATTTAATCCATTTTGAGTTTATTTTTGTGTATGGTGTTAGAAAGTGTTCTAGTTTCATTCTTTTACAAGTGGTTGACCAGTTTTCCCAGCATCACTTGTTAAAGAGGTTGTCTTTTCTCCATTGTATATTCTTGCCTCCTTTGTCAAAGATAAGGTGTCCAGAGGTGCATGGATTTGCCTCTGGCTTTCTATTTTGTTCCATTGTTCTATATTTTTGTCTTTGTGCCAGTACCATACTGTCTTGATGACCGTAGCTTTGTAGTATAGTCTGAAGCCAGGCAGGTTGATTCCTCCAGTTCCATTCCTCTTTCTCAAGATGGTTTTGGCTATTCGAGGTATTTTGTATTTCTATACAAATTGTGAAATTATTTGTTCTATTTCTGTGAAAAATACCGTTGGTAGCTTGATAGGGATTGCATTGAATCTATAGATTGCTTTGGGTAGTATACTCATTTTCACTATATTGATTTTTCCAATCCATGAACACAGTATATTTCTCCATCTATTTGTGTCCTCTTTGATTTCTTTCACCAGTGTTTTATAGTTTTCTATATATAGGTCTTTTGTTTCTTTAGGTAGATTTCTTCCTAAGTATTTTATTCTATTCATTGCAATGGTGAATGGGATTGTTTCCTTAATTTCTCTTTCTGTTTTCTCATTGTTAGTGTATAGAAATGCAAGGGATTTCTGTGTAGTAATTTTATATCCTGAAACTTTATTATATTCATTGATTAGCTCTAGTAATTTTCTGATGGTGGTGTCTTTAGGGTTTTCTATGTAGAGGATCATGTCATCTGCAAACAGTGAGAGTTTTACTTCTTCTTTTCCAATCTGGATTCCTTTTATTTATTTATTTTTTCTTCTCTGATAGCTGTGGCTTAAACTTCCAAAACAATGTCTAATAGTACTGGTGAGAGTGGGCACCCTTGTCTTGTTCCTGACTTTAAGGGAAATGCTTTCAATTTTTCACCACTGAGGATAATGTTTGCTGTGTGTTTGTCATATAAGGCTTTTATTATGTTTAGGTATGTTCCTTCTATGCCTGCTTTCTGGAGAATTTTTTATCATAAATGGATGTTGGATTTTGTCAAAGGCTTTCTCTGCATCTGTTGAGATAATCATATGGTTTTTAGCCTTCCATTTGTTAATGTGGTGTATCACATTGATTGATTTGCAAATACTGAAGAATCAGTGCATCCCTGGGATAAAGCCCACTTGGTCATGAGGTATGATCTTTTTAATATGTTGTTGGATTCTGTTTGCTAGAATTTTGTTAAGGATTTTTGCATCTATGTTCTTCAGTGATATTGGCCTGTAGTTTTCTTTTTTTGTACTATCTTTGTCTGGTTTTGATATTAGGGTGATGGTAGCCTCATAGAAGGAAATGGCAACCCACTCCAGTATTCTTGCCTGGAGAATCCCAGGGACAGAAGAGCCTGGTGGGCTGCCATCTATGGAGCTGCACAGAGTCAGACACAACTGATGCGACTTAGCAGCAGCAGCAGCAGCAGCAGCAGCCTCATAGAATGATTTTGAGAGTTTACCTTCCTCTGCAATTTTCTGGTAGAGTTTGAGTAAGACAGGTGTTAGCTCTTCTTTAAATTTTAGGTATAATTCACCTGTGAAGCTATCTGGTCCTGGGCTTTTGTTTGTTGGAAGATTTTTTTATTATAGTTTTGATTTCTGTGCTTTTCCCACTCTCCATCTAAGTCAGTTGCAGATGCTGAGAGACCACTCTGTTTTTATGTGTGTATAGCACAATCATTTAGGCAAATTGTGACTAGTATATTTAATGAAAGTCCCAGGCAGCCTGGTATTACTTAGCCCTGTCAAAGGTCCCCAGGCCACTATAGTCCTCATTGGCTAGAATATTATCCTTTTCAGCATTAAAAATGTGCAGAAAGCAAGAACCATCACATTTCAGATATACTGTTTCTTCATCATGTAGGAAGTACAGAAAACAAATTTTATCTCTCCAGGGCTAAGAGAAGAAGAAAATCATATCACAACCCTGTCCTAATGACTTCTTAGAGGATGCAGTTAATTTTCAACTAACCTGATGATGTTTATTGTAGCATGATGTTCCCTTCTCTTTCCTCTCTCTCCTATGTATCTCCTTGCCATGGCTGTTTGTTTCTGGGAGAAAACAACTGAAACTTGCTTTCAGGTGAAAGTTGAGGGTAGTTTAGCTTCTTTGCCAGGGATATACAAACCTAGGTTTCTAAAAGCTGTGTTAATGTGTTTTTCATTTGTTTGTGCTCTCATTCATCCATCCGTAGATCCAGTAAATATTTGATAAACAATGTAAGCGCCAAGTCATGGGAACAGAAGAGTGAGCAAAGCAGAGTTTCTTTTACTCTCAAGGAACTGATAGAGATAAAGTGAACCATCATATACCCTGGTACTGTTTTGAAGGCTAAGTGTCTGGTATTCTCAATCTTATGATCAAAAAACATCTAGCCCAAGTTTCATCCTCCTTCAGAGGTAGAGCATTATTAAACCAAATACTCAAGAGTTAGTCATTTAGAGATGGAATCATGGAGGATTAGAAAACTAGTGCCAGGATTGACGCAGCAGAAAGGAATGAGCATGGAACATACAGTCAGAAGTTACTGTGCCTAGGCCCAGCTCTCCTGTTCACTGGCTAAGACATTTAGTTTCTTTGCTCTTTTTGCTCATCTGGAGAATGAAGTTCATGAAAATCTCTCCATATCATGGGTATTGGGAGATAAAATAAAATACTTATTAGTCACTCTATATCCACATACCCTGCTGTACTTATCAATACCTGAAATTATTTTGTGATTCTTTATATACTTGTTCATGTACCTCCCCTAAAATGGAAGCCTTCAAAAGGCAGTCAGTGACTTTGTCTGACTTGTTCATCACTATATCCCTAGTCAGATTGTGCCTGGTAGGTACTGGTTTATGGTAGATACTGAATACATTTTTATTGACAAAATTAATGATAATTAATGTGAAGGTATTTTTGCATTTATTAAATGCTAAACATATAATCATTGTTAAAAATCTCTAATCCAACCACCACGTTTTATAGATCTCCAAAAACAATTGGATATATAAGAGAGAGAGTGTTAGATTAAGAATCAAAACCAGAGTTCAAATTACAATCCTGCTACTTTCTAGCTGTTCCACTTCAGACAAGTTACTTAACCTCCCCAAACTTCCCTTAACTCTTTCATTTTCCTCACTGAATGGCTATGCAGATATCACGAGATAATGCCTGTCCTTTGCGTACTTAAAATGCTCTGCAAATATAGGTTTATAAGATGAGAAAACTGAGAATCAGGAAAAAGGTAACTGATCCAAGGTCATGCAGTAAGTTAGTGTCAGAATTTATAATGAAATCTCAGGCTCCCAACTCCTATTCTATTGTACTGAGGCAGATTCATGAGCAGAAACAATGTAGGAAAGTAGATAGTGGTCAAGGATAAGGAAAAGCAGGGTCCGTCTGACTGACTGACTGTCTCTTCATTGTAATGGAAAAGTGGAACTTATAAGGTAATGTATGAGAGACCACATGATCATTCTGCAGAACAGAAAGAGCTTGTTCATCAAAATTAACTCATTATCTATGTTTATATAACAATGATAGTTCCATCAACTCTTTACCACTTCACTTTAACCTAGTTCAAAAAGATGCTAAAACTGACACATTTTCTTTCTCAGGTTTTACCCTAGATTACATTTTGTTTAGCTTGTGTTTACCTGTAATATAGCAAAAGAATAAGGCAAAGTAAGAGTATGTAGAGATACCAAGGGAAGATTTCATGCAAAGATGGGCACAACACAGGATAGAAATGGTATGGACATAACAGAGGCATAAGATATTAAGAAGAAGTGGCAAGAATACACAGAACTATACAAAAAAAGATCTTCATGACCCAGTTAATCAAGATGGTGTGATCACTGACCTAGAGCCAGACATCCTGGAATGCGAAGGCAAGTGGCCTTAGGAAGCATCACTACAAACAAAGCTAATGGAGGTGATGTCATTTAAGTTGAGCTATTTCAAATCCTAAAAGAAGATGCTGTGAAATTGCTGCACTCAATATTCCAGCAACTTTGGAAAATGCAGCAGTGGTCACAGGACTGGAAAAGGCCTGTTTTCATTCCAATCCCAAGAAAGCAATGCCAAAGAATGCTCAAACTACCACACAATTGCACTCATCCCACACACTAGCAACATAATGCTCAAAATTCTCCAAGCCAGGCTTCAACAGTACATGAACCATGAACTTACAGATGTTCAAGTTAGATTTAGAAAAGGCAGCTGAACCAGAGATCAAAGTGCCAACATCTGTGGGATCATCGGAAAAGCAAGAGAGTTCCAGAAAAACAACTACTTCTGCTTTATTGACTATGCCAAAGCCTTTGACTGTGTGGGTCACAACAAACTGGAAAATTCCTCAAGAGATGAGAATACTAAACCACCCGACCTGCCTCCCGAGAAATCTCTATGCAGGTCAAGAAGCAACAGTTGGAACTGGACATGGAACAACAGACCGGTCCCAAATTGGGAAAGGAATACATCAAGGCTGTATGTTGACCCTGCTTATTTAACTTATATGCAGAGTACATCATGAGAAATGCTGGACTTGATGAAGCACAACCTGGAATCAAGATTGCCAGGAGAAATATCAGCAACCTCAGATATGCAGATGACACCACCCTTATGGCAGAAAGCAAAGAAAAACTAAAGAGCCTCTTGATGAAAGTGAAAGAAGAGTGTGAAAAAGTTGGCTTAAAGCTCAACATCCAGAAAACTACGATCATGGCATCCCGTCCCATCAATTCATGGCAAATAGATGGGGAAACAATGGAAACAGTGAGAGACTTTAATTTTGGGGGCTCCAAAATCACTGCAGACGGTGACTGCAGCCATGAAATTAAAAGACACTTGCTCCTTGGAAGAAAAGTTATGACCAAGCTAGATAGTATATTAAAAAGCAGAGACATTACTTTGCCAACAAAAGTCCATCTAGTCAAAGCTATGGTTTTTCCAGTAGTCATGTATGGGTGTTAAAGTTGGAGTATAAAGAAAGCTGAGCACCGAAGAATTGATGCTTTTGAAATGTGGTGTTTGTGAAGACTCTTGAGAGTCCTTTGGACAGTAAGGAGATACAACCCGCCCATCCTAAAGGAAGTCGGTCCTGAATAGTCATTGGGAGGACTGATGGTGAAGCTGAAACTCCAGTACTTTGGCCACCTGATGTGAAGAACTGACTCATTTGCAAAGACACTGATGCTGGGAAAGATTGAAGGTGGGAGGAGACAGGGACGATAGAGGTTGAAATGGTTGGATGGCATCACTGGCTCAATGGACATGAATTTGAGTAATCTCTAGGAGTTGTTGATGGACAGGGAAGCCTGGAGTGTTGGAGTCCATGGGGTCACAAAGAGTTGGACATGACTGAGCAACTGAACCGAACTGAACTGACTAAAGAGTATGTAACATTTGCTATTTTTATTGAGGACAAAGGAAAAAGTAACCTGAGGGATTTAGATTAGATATGAGGAAGTTTATGGCTAGGATGTGAACTGTACTATGATCAAATTGATACTGTGAAATCCTTGGTATATTTTAAAGAGCTTTTAATTCATCTGATATAGGCCATGTGCTCAGATTATAGCCTGCTAAACTCCTTTGTCCATGGGATATTCCCACAAAGAATACTGGAGTGGGTTGCTATTTTCTTCTTCACTGATACAGGTAAACAGTGTCTTAATTAGAACTCAAAAGTTGTTCAGAGTCCATCTTGACCTTCAAATTAACATGCTACTTGAAAGGCAACATTGGTGGTTTTCAAACTTTAGTCTTTGGCCAAAAAATAAGTGGAGCAGCAAGGAAAGAGGGAAGAGAGTTAATTAGGAAATTCTCAGGCAGCATCTGGGCTGGATCCTGAAAATTCTTCAATGAAGGCCATATGAAGAATGGGAAAAACATACATAAATGGATTCTTTGTGGTGTAAAACATTACAGATGTTCTGAAAGCTGTAATAAGTTGGGGACATGATTGTATTCCATGTAAGGAATGCAGGATCATGAAGGGGTTCATAAAGTAGGTGATGTCCTCTTGAGCTGAGACCTGAGATGTGGCAGGGGAGAGAGATGGTTTGGGGCAGGATAAGGTCATTCCAGATAGAGGGAATGGTAATGTGAGCAAAGACACTGGGGTGTCAAACGGCAGGTTAGATTGGAGAACTGAAATAAGGTAGTACTTTTGGGAGGTCATTTGGATAGTGTTGTGGAAGTGGTGAAAGAAAGAGCTAAAAATAAGCATTGAATACCAAGCTAGTGCTTTGAATTTGTATGCTGTAGGATAAGCATTTTTCAGTGCCTACCCAAGAAGATTGCTTAAGCATTTAATAAAATTATAAACCCTTAGGTCTTACCTGTAGCTGCAGATTCAGAAGACTCTGGGCTAAGTAGGGATGGGACAAAATCTCTGTAAAGTTGTCCCTCACTATCCACAGAGGAATGGTTCCAGAGCTTCTGTGCATGTGAAAATTCACAGATGCTCAAGTCCCTTATGTAAAATGGCATAGTATTTGCATATAAACTATGCACATCCTTCAGTATACTTTAAATCACCTCTAGATTACTTATAATACCTAATGCAATGTACTGTGTTACTGTGTGTATGTATGCTCAGCTGTGTCTGATCTTTGTGACCCCATGGACTGTAGCCCACCAAGTTCCTCTGTCCATGGAATTTTGTAAGCAAGAGTATTGGCGAGAGTTGCTGTTTACTACACCAGAGGATCTTCTTGACCCAGGGATTGAACCAGCATCTTTTGTGTCTCCTGCATTTGCAGGCAGATTCTTTACCACTGTGCCACCTGGGAAACAATATGATGTACATGTTATATAAATTGTTGTACACATAGTGTAAAGTCTATATAAGTGATTTCCAGCATGCAGCAAATTCAAGTTTTTCTTTTTGGAAATTTCTGGAATTTTTTAAAGAATATTTTTGAGCTGTAGTTGGTTGAACCTGTGGGTGCAGAATCTGCAGATATGGAAGGTCAACTGTATTGCTAAGTAGCTATTCAAGGGATTATGGTACATCAGTGAATAAGGCCACTGCTATAAACTATGGGGAGTTCTGAGAACTCTTAAGAAGAGGAGTTACACTCCCGACATAAATCACAGCAGGATCCTCTATGACCCACATCCCAGAATTTTAGAAACAAAAGCAAAAATAAACAAATGGGACCTAATGAAACTTAAAAGCTTTTGCACAACAAAGGAAACTATAAGCAAGGTGAAAAGACAGCCCTCAGATTGGGAGAAAAGAATAGCAAACGAAGCAACAGACAAAGGATTACTCTCAAAAATATACAAGCAACACCTGCAGCTCAACTCCAGAAAAATAAATGACCCAATCAAAAAATGGGCCAAAGAACTAAACAGACATTTCTCCAAGGAAGACATACAGATGGCAAAAAAACACATGAAAAGATGCTCAACACCACTCATTATCAGAGAAATGCAAATCAAAACCACAATGAGGTACCATTACACGCCGGTCAGGATAGCTGCTATCAAAAAGTGTACAAGCAATAAATGCTGGAGAGGGTGTGGAGAAAAGGGAACCCTCTTACACTGTTGGTGGGAATGCAAATTAGTACAGCCACTATGGAAAACAGTGTGGAGATTTCTTAAAAAGCTGGAAATAGAACTGCCATATGACCCAGCAATCCCACTTCTGGGCATACACACCAAGGAAACCAGATCTGAAAGAGACACGTGCACCCCAATGTTCATCGCAGCACTGTTTATAATAGCCAGGACATGGAAGCAACCTAGATGCCCATCAGCAGACGAATGGATGAGGAAGCTGTGGTACATATACACCATGGAATATTACTCAGCCATTAAAAAGAATTCATTTGAATCAGTTCTAATGAGATGGATGAAACTGGAGCCCATTATACAGAGCGAAGTAAGCCAGAAAGATAAAGACCATTACAGTATACTAACACATATATATGGAATTTAGAAAGATGGTAACGATAACCCTATATGCAAAACAGGAAAAGAGACTCAGATGTATAGAACAGACTTGTGGACTCTGTGGGAGAAGGCAAGGGTGGGATGTTTCAAGAGAACAGCATCGAAACATGTATATTATTTAGGGTGAAACAGTTCCCCAGCCCAGGTTGGATGCATGAGACAAGTGCTCGGGCCTGGTGCACTGGGAAGACCCAGAGGGATCGGGTGGAGAGGGAGGTGGGAGGGGGGACCGGGATGGGGAAAACATGTAAATCCATGGCTAATTCATTTCAATGTATGACAAAAACCACTGCAATGTTGTAAAGTAATTAGCCTCCAACTAATAAAAATAAATGGAAAAAATAAATAAATAAATAAAATTAAAAAAGAAAAGAAGAGAAGTTACAGAAACAAATATTTTAGACAGGATTCCTCTGTGATCCAGTGTATTTTGTGGATTGGAGAGCATCAGACAGTAGGCAGAAAGACTTGAGTAAGAGTTGCAGTTATTTTGAAGGTTGGTATGTGTGTGTGTGTGTGGCAGGGTATGATTTAGATAGTAAAATTAGCAGACAGTAGTTACTGATGACTGGATAGGGACAGTACACGCGATACAATGAGGAAGTGTATTACATTAAATACAAGATGGCTTGCAGTTTTCTGGGTTAAATCATTGGAGACTACTATCCCCTGTGAGAAACTATGGTCTAATAATTGATCTTGGAGTTAGAGAGACCTGAGTTCAAACCTTAATACCATCATTTACTGTCTATGGGTCTTTGGCAGCACCTGTTAGCTCTTATTACTATGCCATATGTTGGGATAGTATACTGGATTGAGATGAGGTAGGGAATTTTCATTCTCTGCCAATGACCCCCTCTCCCCACAATCGAAATCTGTTTTTAGGTTGGGGAGCAAAGCACTTTCCCAAGTGTCAAGTTAATACCTAGCCTTGTCTTGCCTTGGGGTAGGCCTTGTTCTTTGTGTGTTTTAGAGAGCAGGGTAAGACCCGCTGCTGGTGAGTGTCTCAATGAAGCTGTATTCCTGGAGCTTGTAGGTTCTTTTGGCCAACATGAAATGTCTAACCTTGGATTTCCTGATTGTGAACTGAGCTTGGAATCTCATCAGCATTTCATTCCTCCCCATGTTGTGCCTGCTTTCACAGTGCTATCTCCCTTCTTTGGGTTTCTGAAGCCCTCAGACACTGCTGAACATTTTCACATTTCTTAAGCTACATTGTATTTTCCCTGCCTCAGACCAAGTCACAAAAGTACTTTAAAGATAAAGTTAGTTTTTTTCAGTGCTTTCATAAGTTTTTCACAAAGGATAGCAGTGACTGCTTCTTCTCTGTCTTAACCAGTAGTGTCTGACAGAGTAGGAGGCAGTATGGTATATTTCAGAGCTCACTGAACTGGGAGTTAGATGTCCTGGACTCTAGTCCTGAGGAGAAGTTGTGATGGCATGGGGAAATTGGGGATAAATGACCTTTTAAGTGTTCCAGGCCTTTTTCCATATTATCTGACATTTGTCACAAAACTCCTTTGAGGCTGGTGTATTGTTTTCCCCATTTTGCAGATAGTGAATCTGATGGTAGGGCGTTAGGTTCATTTTGTGCCCATCATCACATAGCTAGTGATCAGTAGTGTGTGTGTGTGTGTGTGTGTGTGTGTGTGTTTGGTCAGTCTTACAGTCGTGTCTGACTCTTTGCGAGACTATGGACTGTAGTCTGCCATGGGCAGCCATGGAATTTTCCAGGCAAGAATATTAGAGTGGCTTGCCATTTCATACTCTAGCGGCTCTTCCTGACCCAGGGATCAAACCCACATGTCTTGCATCTTCTGCATTAACAGGCAGAGTCTTTACCACTGCACCACCTGATAAGCCCCAGTGATGAGTAATAGATTCAAATCCAAGTTTCTGGGCCCCCAAAGCCTTTCTTTCTTTTTTTTTTTTCTCTTGTGACACTGCAACTTACTATAAAACACCATTTACTCTGAGCTTTTCAAAATTTTTTTTTGTAAAATGGGTACTGTAACCTTTGCTCTGTACAATGATAAATCTTGTAAAACAAGATTTAGGATATGGGACAGCAGTATTTGTATCTTTGTGTCTTTAATGTATTCTAAGTGCCTCTCACAGTGCCTGCCACATTGTAGCATTTGTGTCTGTGTGTGCTAAGTTGCTTCAGTTATGTCTGACTCTTTGCAATCAAATGGACTGTAGCCTGACAGGCTCCTCTGTCCATGGGATTCTCCAGGCAAGAATACAGAAATGGGTTGCCATTTGCTTTTCCAGCCACAGAGTAGAGCACTCAATAAATATTTGCTGATTCTTCCTAATAAGAAGGTAGTTTCATAATGGATGAAATACATTTTGGAGCTGCTATACTGTTTAATGCTATTACCATTTTACCAGTTTTTCAAAAGGTTCTGGAATATAGCTGAGTGACTGATGTTGGTCATTATATATATTTTTCATAGGTTGACTATTCTAGATACTAGGTCCTATGAAAACTCAGTGTGCAGAATGTTATTAAAAATATTGCTCTACATCAGAATTCTGGCATAGGAATAATAATATTTGGGTTCTAGTCTCAGGCCCAGCTCTGAAAACTTTTTTCTCCAGGTCAGTTCTCTGTACTTTCTCAGCCCCAAAATTTTCTCCCTGAACAATAAGGGAGTTAAACTACAACAGGGAGTTTCAGCCTTGATTGGAAATTAAATTAATTTGAGGAGCTTTGAAAAATTTGGATTCCCAGACTCCACCCTAGTTAAATTAAATCAAAATTGGGATTGTGGGAAGATGCATTGGCATATCCATTGCATGGGAAACTCCTCTAGCAATTTTACTGTGTACCCAAGGATGAAAAACACTGGACTAGATGATCTCTCAGAGCCATCCAGCCCTGACAGTCACTGAGATGCAGTGCCATATAGATAGTATGGTGAACAAAGTATAGGTTTTGAAGTTAGTCAGATATGCATTCAAGTCCTGACTTTTCTACTTTACTAGCTGTGTGATCTTGAAGAAATTGTTCAATGCCTCTGGCTCTTCATTTTAAAATATATTCTACATATCCTGCAGTAGTGGTTGTGGTGATTATGCACTTCAACAGTGCTTAACACACAGTATGCCTTCAGTAAATAATACTTTTAGTATCAGATTTCAAATGGAGGCTATGAGGAAAATATCGGTCTAGTAATATTTGACAGGTAAATTAAAATCAAGTTGTTTTCTCATTTTCTGCCTTCTTGGCAATGGATTCTGGAAACAAAGAATGTGGAAACAGCTCTCAGCCCTCAGATTTGATGACACTGCAGAAAGGAATCTGGCTAGTTCTTATGTGACCAATTGGCTCTGACGGCTCAGACGCCATTGGGAAGATTTTGGCTCACAGAATACAGCAGATGTAACTTGGGAATTATAAGGACATGACTGTAGTAAGGATTCACTGTTCAGCCCCATTTCTGAGAGTGATTTATGGGGAAAAGGACAGCCTTGACATTTTGGTGGGGTACACTGATTTAAAAAAATGTGTTGCTGTCTTAGCATGCTCATCAGTGATAAAAACTGCAGGAAAATGAAAATCACAAGTAGGCCTATAACTGCCTGGTGTATAGTGACATATTTTTCTATTCATCATTGTGTATTGTGCAAAGCAGTCTCTGAATGTCAGGTTTGAGACTTGAGTATGCATTAGAGCTATGGGCATCTGATCTGTTCTAGAGTAACTGGTGAATATGTAAAACATCTAGCTCGGTTAGTAATTGCATTTAGTAAATAGTGGACTTTACTACCTAAACCCCTCAGGCAACACACACATTTTCTGATTCTATAGTAATCACCATCTTGGCCCCTTTTTATAGTATTTATCTTGCTATATCTTGCATTGATCATTCAGATACTTGTCATGGACCAAAAAGAGCCCATGAAAGCTATTAAAGAACAGGGGCTGTGTCTTTCTCATCTTCATGTAACCACCATTTAGCAGAGCTCTCTTCATAATATATGAATGTTATGAATTTTTGAATGGATGAATGAAAAGTATTAACAATTTCTTACCCCTTTTCTGATGTATGATGAGGATTAATGTGTGTGTATTGGGGGAGGGGTGATTCTTGTATCACATGAAATATAAACTGACTTGGAAAACAAGGCTTCAAGAATGGTAAAGTGAATACTTCCATAAATCTACTCTTTTAAAATCAACATACACACTAGAAAAAATTGTGAAAATTAACTTTTCCAGAATTCTGGAAAGGAAAAAACAGCTTGCAACTAATCAGAGGAACATTTATTCAAGTAAATCTGCTGTATGTTCTCTGATCATAATAGAAGTAACTAGGTATCACTACCAGAAGGAAAGCTGTGAAACATAATCCTAAATAAACAATGGGTCAAACAAAAAAAAATCACAATAGAAATAAGAAAATACTTGAGGTAAATGAAGCAAAATTGTAACATTACTAAACTTATGGGATACACATATGCTAAAGCAGTATTTAAAGAGAAATTTATAGCTATGAATGCCTATTTCTAAGGTCTGAATATTTTTATCCCCACATAAACCCATATGTTGAAATCCTAATGCCCTATATGATGGTATTAGAAGTTGGGACATTTAGGAAATGCTAAGTATATGAGTGTGGCACCCGCATTGAGTGGAATTAGTGCTCTTATAAAAGGCCCCAGAGAGCTTGATTGCCCTTCTGCCATTTGGTAAAGAAAATCAGTCCTGAATATTTATTGAAGGACTGATGCTGAAGCTGAAGCTCCAATAATTTGGCCACCTGATGAGAAGAGCCGACTCATTGGAAAAGACCCTGATGCTGGGAAAAATAGAAGGCAGGAGGAGAAGGGGGACCACAGAGGACAAGATGGTTGGATAACATCACCGATTCAATGAACATGAGTTTGAGCAAGCTTTGGAAGTTGGCTAAGGGCAGGGAGGTCTGGCATGCTGTGGGGTTGCAAAGAGTTGGACATGACTGAGCAACTGAACTGAACTGATTACCAGTCCTTCACAAACTCTTCCAAAAAATACAAGTGAAAACACTTCCTCCAAAATTCTGTGATTCTCCAAAACCAAAGATATCACACACACACACACACACACACACACACACACACACACACACACATACACACACAAACTAGAGATCACTTTTGAACATAGATTTAAAAAAAAAAGATCCTCAACAAAAGAATAGCAAACCAGCATCAAATAAAGAGCAGTATAGTGACCAAGTAGGGTTTGTATAAAGAATGTAAAATTGAGATTTATCTCAGGAAGGTAAGGTTAGAAAATCAACTAATAAATATAATGCACTATATTTAAGAGAACAAAGGCATCATGATCATCTCAATAGATGCTGAAAATAATTGGAAAAATCTCTAATACTTTTTCATGATTAAATTAGTAACACACAGGTAAAAGTAAAAATCTTGCTCTGATAATGGATATCTATGAAAAACCAGCAGCTATCATAAATATGGGGATTCCCTGGTGGCTCAGTGGTAAAGAATCCTCCTTCCACGCAGGAGCCACAGGAGATGCGGGTTTGACGCTGGGTCAGGAAGATCCCCTAGAGTAGGGCATGGCAACCCACTCCACTATTCTTACCTGGAGAATCCCATGGACAGAGGAGCCTTCCAGGCTATAGTCCACAGGGTCTCAAAGAGCAGACACAACTGAAGCAACTTAGCACACATGCATGCCTCATATTTAAGAGTGAAAGAATGAAAGATTTCCCTATAAGAGCAAATCGAGGCAAGGATGTTCACTGTCACCATTTCTATTCACCAGTGTATTAGAGAATGCAGCCAGGGAAAATAGACAAGGAAAATAAAGTAAAAATCATCCAGATTGTAGAGGAAGTAAGAAAAACAATTGTATTAAGATGACAAATTTCTAGAAAGATTCAACCTGCCAAGAATGAATCAAAAGGAAATAAGTAGTTTGCACCGATCAATGACTAGAAGTGAAAGTGTGTTTGTAATAAAAGCAAAAATCTTCCAGCAAACAAAATCAGGACTGGAGGACTTCATAGGTGAATTCCTACAAACATAAAAGGAAAAATTAATACCTATTATTTTCAAAATATTACAGAAAAATTGAAGAGGATGAAAGACACCCAAATTCATTCTAGGAGGCCACCTTTACACTGATACCAAAAAACAGACAAAGACACTATCAAAAAGAAGGTTCAGTTCGGTTCAATAGCTCAGTCTTGTCCAACTCTTGGCAACCCCATGGACTGCAGCAGGTCAGGGTTAGGATGGACTGGTTGTATTTCCTTGCAGTCCAAGGGACTCTCAAGAGTCTACTCCAACATTGCAATTCAAAAGTTTCAGTTCTTCAAGTTCAGCTTTCTTTATGGTCCAACTCTAACATCCATACATGACTCCTATAAAAACCGTAGCTTTGACTAGATGGACGTTTGTCAGCAAGGTAATGTCTCTGTTTTTTTAATATGCTGTCTAGGTTGGTCATAGTTTTTCTTCCAAAGAACAAAGTCTTTTAATTTCATGGGTACAGTCACCATGTGCAGTGGTTTTGGAGCCCAAGAAAATAAAGTCTCTCACTGTTTCCATTATCTTCCCATCTACTTGCCATGAAGTGATGGGACCGGATGCCATGATCTTCATTTCTTAAATGTTGAGTTTTAAGCCAACTTTTTCACTCTCCTCTTTCATTTTCATCAGGAGGCTCTTGAGTTCCTCTTTGCTTTCTGGCATAAGGGTTGTGTCATCTGCATGTCTGAGGCTATTGACATTTCTCCTGGCAATCTTGATTCCAGCTTGTGCTTCATCCAGCCTAGTATTTTGTGTGATGTACTCTGCATATAAGTTAAATAAGCAGGGTGACAATATACAGCCTTGACATACTCCTTTCCCAATATGGAACCAGTCTGTTGTTCCATGTCTGGTTCTAACTATTGTTTCTTGACTTACATATAGATTTCTCAGTAGGCACATAATGTGAACTTATATTTTCATCTCTTGAAGACTTCCGCAGTTTGTTGTGATCCACATATTCAAAGGCTTTGCTGTAGTCAACAAAGCAAAAGTAGATATATTTCTGGAACTTTCTTGCTTTTTTTCTGTGATCTCGCAGATGTTGGCAATTTGATCTCTGGTTCCTCTGCCTTTTCTAAATCCAGCTTGAACATCTGGAAGTTCATGGTTCACGTACTGTTGAAGCCTGGCTTGGAGAATTTTGAGCATTACTTTGCTGGCATGTGAGATGAGTGCAACTGTGTGGTAGTTTGACCATTCTTTGGCATTGTATTTCTTTGGGATCAGAATGAAAACTGACCTTTTCCAGTCTTGTGGCCACTGCTGAGTTTTCCAAATTTCCTGGCATTTTGAATGCAGCACTTTAACAGTATCATCTTTTAGAATTTAAAATAGCTCAGTTGAGAATTCCATCACCTCCACTAGCTTTGTTCTTAGTGATGCTTCCTAAGGCCCACTTGACTTTGGACTCCAGGATGTCTGGCTATAGGTGAGTGTTCACACCATCTTGGTTATCTGGGTCATGAAGATCTTTTTTGTACAGTTTTTCTGTGTAGTCTTGCCACCTTTTCACAATATCTTCTGCTTCTCTTAGGTCCATACATTTCTGTCCTTTATTGTGCCCATCTTTGCATGAAATATTCCCTTGGTATCTCTAATTTTCTTGAAAACATCTCTAGTTTTTCCATTCTCTTCTTTTCCTCTATTTCTTTGCATTGATCACTGAAGAAGGCTTTCTTATCTCTCCTTGCTATTCTTGGAACTCTGCATTCAAGTGGGTATATCTTTCCTTTTCTCTTTTACCTTTAGCTTCTCTTCTTTTCTCAGCTATTTGTAAGCCCTCCTTAAACAACCATTTTGCCTTTGTGCATTTCTTTTTGGGGATGGTCTCGATAAGTCTCCTGTGCAATGTCCTGAACTTCCATCCATAGTTATGCCAGTACTCCATCTATCAGATCTGATCCCTTGAATCTATGTGTCACTTCCACTGTATAATAGTAAGGGATTTGATTTAGGTCATACCTGAATGGTCCAGTGGTTTTCCCTTCTTCAGTTTAAGTCTGAATTTGGCAATAAGGAGTTCATGATCTGAACCACATTCAGCTCCTGGGCTTGTTTTTGCTGACTGTATAGAGCTTCTCCATCTTTGGCTGCAAAGAATATAATCAATCTGCTTTTGGTATTGGCCATATGGTGAATTCCATGTGTAGAGTCATCTTTTGTGTTTTTGGAAGAGGGTGTTTGCTATAACCAATGTCTTCTTTTGGCACAACTCTGTTGGTCTTTACCATGCTTCATTTTATACTCCAAGGCCAAAGTTGCCTGTTACTCCAGGTATCTCTTGACTTCCTACTTTTGCATTCCATCCCCTATGGTGAAAAAGGCATATTTCTTCAGTGTTAATTCTAGAAGTTCTTATTGGTCTTTATAGAACCATTAAACTTCAGCTTCTTCAGCATTAGTGGTTGGGACATAGACTTGGATTACTATGATATTGAATGGTTTGCCTTGGAAACAAACGGAGATCATTGTGTCATTTTTGAGATTGCACGCAAGTATTGCATTTTGGACTCTTGTTGAATGTGAGGGCTACTGCATTTCTTCTAAGGGATTATTGCTCACAGTAGTAGATAATATTCAGCTGAATTAAATTCACCCACTCAAGTCCATTTTAGTTCACCAATTCCTAAAATATCAATGCTCACTTTTTCCATCTCCTGTTTGACCACTTCCAATTTACCTTGATTCATGGACATAACATTTCAGATTCCTATGCAATATTGTTCTTTACAGCATTAGATGTTACTTCCATCACCTGGATCTTTCAGCATTCATTTGTTTGCGACTTTTTGTGTTTTCTGGACCTTAGTGTCCTTTTCCTTTCCCTAGTTAGGGAAGTTTTCAGCCTTTTTTTTTTTTTTCAAATAAGCTATATGCCCATTTATCTTTGTCTTCTCCTTCTGGAATCCCTATAATGTGATTGGTAGTATGCTTTATGTTTTCCCATACATCTTTTAAACTTTTATTATTTAAATATTTAAATTTAAATTGTTTTTTTTTATCTTCAGCCTGGATGATTTCCACTAGTTTATATTCCAATTTGGTGATTCATTCCTTTGTACCACCTAATCTATGGTTGATTCCTTCTAATCTTTATTTTAGTTGTATTCTTCAGCTCCGTTTGACTTTTCTCTATATTTTCTATATCTTTTTGAAAATTCTGTTTAACCATTTTTTCCCCAAGTTCATTTAGCACCTTTATTATCATTACCTTGAACTCATTTTTGGATATATTGTTTATCTCCACTTCACTTAGTTCATTATCTGAGGTTTTGTCTTGTTCCTTCATTTGGAATATATTCTGTCTCCTCATTTTCCCTAATTTTCTGTTTTTATTCTGCTTATTAGACAGATCAGTTATTGTGTTTCACATTCTTGGTGAAGTGATCTAATATAGAGAATGTTCTATGAGACCCAGCAGCACTTCCCCTCTGTTCATCAGAGAAATATGTTCTGATGGTGCCCCCTTATATATGTGTGTGCCCTTCTGTTGTGACAAGGCTGACTACTGTGGGAATGCTGGTAGGTGTGGTTGATTTCTAGCTTGGTTGGCTGCCAGGCCTTCCTTTGTGCAGTGGCTGCCAGCATGATGGTGGGTGGGGCTATATCCTGACTCAGCTGGCAGTGTGCCCAAAGGCTTACTGGGGCTAGTGCCAACCCCTGATAGGCAGAGCTTGGCCCTGGTATGGCTGGCTTCACATCCTGTGAGGTTCCAAGCCTGGTACCAGCTTGTGGATGGGGAGGGCTGAGGCTTGGTGCAGCTTGTTTTGTGGCCCCAGGAGTCTTGGTGCTGGTACTAACTGGCTGATGTGTGGAGTTGGGTTCTGGTGTGAGAAGATTTAGCATTGTTAAGATGATAATACTTTTCATGGATTCAGGGAATGTTTCTCAAAATCCCAACTGTCTTCTCAGCAATGATGTAAGCTGCTTTACCTCCAAAATATCATGGAATCTTCATGGCAGTCTTGTGAGTTCCATATTTCTTTATACATTTTGCACATGAAGAAATTTAAGCAAAATTATTTGTTCAGTGACTTATTATAAAATGGCAAAAATGACCATGAAAACTATATGTTCTACCTGTTTACTTTCCCACTTCAACAAAAAGCATCACTAAAGAGAATTTGAAAGATATAACAAAAGCTCATGTAATACTTTTAAAAGAAACCACGACTGTTTTCTTGAAGAGATATTCATCAAATTTCAAATCTCAGGCTGTCAGGGAAAAAGAGGCTTACTACTGAAATATCCATTATACCCTCACAAAAGTAGGTTCAAGCCATCTGTGAAGAGAAAATAACTTTGAACTCTTTGATTTTTATCTTAGAAATTCATGTAAAGTTTTCATTATATTCCACAATGTCATTAATAAAAACATTTTAATGACTCCACATGAGGAAAAATATGATGCTCTGTAAAGATATTTGGTGGTTTCCTACATCCTTTCTTGTTTGAAAAGTACAGAGGAATATATAAAATATGATACAGCTTCGCATATATAGCCTTTTGCTCTTCTCTCTCTATCTGTATTTGCTGTTTCTTAAAAACACTGTATGGGATTTCCCTGGTGGCTCAGATGGAAAAGAATCTGCCTGCAATGCAGGAGACCCAGGTTCAATCCCTGGGTTGGGAAGATCCCCTGGAGATTGGAATGACGACCCACTCCAGTATTCTTGCTTGGAGAATTCCATGGACAGAGGAACCTGGCAGGCTACAGCCCATGGGGTCTCAAAGAGTCAATCATGACTGAGCTAGACTAATGCTTTCACTAAAAACACTGTATAGCCAAGAATGATGGTCCTTTTTTATTTTAAGACTATAAGAGATTTCATTTTTTATGGCATGACACAAGGTAATGGCGCCCTAGACTCACAATGCAGCCACCATGTGACAGGCATAGAGGGAAGGGGTTAACATTTATTATTCAATGTAAGTCTCACAAAAGCCCTAAGGGTAGAAAATATCATCACTTTTTAGATGAGGCAAGTTGATCTCAGAGAGCCTAATTACTAGGCCCAAGGTTCAGTGGTAGAGGCAAGGTTTTAACCTAGGTCTTGCTTGCTCAAAAGCCCTACTGATTTTACATTCTCTCCCAAACAGGGAAGACTGGTCTGTGACTTTTACATTTTATCCTGGTTCCATAGTCATTGAGGATCTTTGCTTACATTAGTCAGACTCCTTAAGGTATCTAAACTATCCTCAAGTCTGAGAGACAAAGAGAAAGAAAGAGACAGAGAAAGACAGGGAGACAGAGAGAGATCCAGAGAGATAGAGAAGGAGTGAGAAAGAGAGAAAGGGAGAGAGACACAGGGAGGGAGAGAGAGAGAGAGAGACTGAGATTATAACTGGGTGCTAAGGGTTTCTGAGCCCAACTTTCTCATGGTTGAGCTGGCGTTTGTAAGCCTATTGCTGCTAAGTCACTTCAGTCGTGTCCAACTCTGTGCGACCCCATCCCTGGGATTCTCCAGGCAAGAACACTGGAGTGGGTTGCCATTTCCTTCTCCGATGCATAAAAGTGAAAAGTAAAAGTGAAGTCGCTCAGTCATGTCTGACTCTTCATGACCCCATGGACTGCAGCCTACCAGGCTCCTCCCTCCATGGGATTTTCCAGGCAAGAATACTGGAGTGGGGTGCCATTGCCTTCTCCATTGTGCGACTATAGCTTCTAGTAATCCACTTTCATTTAATTAATTGTGAAACCATTGGAGAAAAGCAAGTCATGTTCTTGTTTGGAAAATTTCCATTTTATGTGGCAGGGCTTTTGTTTCAGACTTCATAAAACTGAATGCCGAGCATTGGGATAATAAGTGAGCACATAACCCAGGGGAGGTGGGAAAAAACACAATGTTGTGTGAAAATTCTGCACCTACTTATTCTCAAAGGAAACCTCTGCTGTGCTTCCAGTTAGAGTTATTTAAGGATGTGTTAGAAATTTCAGAGGTTGTTCTTTTAGTCTTTTTTTGAAATTGTGTTATGTTATAGCTATACAAAAGAATACACGTAACATTCAAGTTACTTATATAGTATGATAATAAAACAACGTTCATGAACTCCAATTAAGGAATGAGAACATTAACATTTTTATTTTCTCCAACCTAACCCTTGGACCTAGAATGGTGCTTAATATGTAGCGGGTGCTTAATACATGTTTTTTACTGAATGCATAAGTCAGTTTGTACCTCCTTTCATTATATCATTACTGCCTCAGGGATAACCACTATGCTATATTTGGGGTTTATTACTCCCTGACATTTTTATGTTTTTCACATATATATTCCCAAATTACATATTGTTTGCTTTTACTTCTTTTTAAACTTTATCCAATTGAATCATATTGTATGTAGGCTATTATGAGTTATGTTTTTTCCTGCAACATTAGCTTGTGAAAATTCACCTCTTTGTAGATGTATTCTGTTCCTTGTCATTACTGAATTGTATTTCATTGAATGAATATTATATAATTTATTCATTCTTTCTCCTATATCATTTCTGCTTCTATAAACAAAGCTGCAATGTCCATTTCTGCACATACTTCCTGGTACAAATGTGCATGAGTTTCTCTAGAATACAAATATGGGAGGGGGACTGCAATCAGAATTTTTATTTCCAGTGCCAGAAGATCAGTCCATGAGACAGAATGGCAGTGTGCCCTTTGTCAGGGTCAGTGGATATCCTGTCCAAATTATTTTGCCAGAGAGAGGAGGTGGAAGGTTGGCAGATACTGGCATGGTAAGGTCATATCTCAGGCCTCTAGCCAAAGTGGGTTGTAATTAGGAAAAATTCAAATTGTAAAATTGCCTTCATTATTTCTCCTACTCTTCCACATCCTTTAAAATTTTTCTTTTTTTTTTACATTTTAAATTTATTTAATTTTAATTGAAGGGGAATTGTTGTACAATATTGTGTTGGTTTCTACCACACTTCAATGTGTATCAGCCATCAGTTCAGTTCAGTCATGCAGTCGTGTCCAACTCTTCGGGACCCCATGGACTGCAGCATGCCAGGCTTCTCTGTCCATCACCAACTTCCAGAACTTGCTCAAATTCATGTCCATCAAGTTGGTGATGCCATCCAACCATCTTATCCTCTGTCATCCCATTCTCTTCCTGCCTTCAATCTTCCCCAGCATCAGGACCTTTTCCAATGAGGCAGCTCTTCGCATCAGGTGGCCAAAGTGTTGGAGTTTCAGCTTCAGCATCAGTCCTTCCAATGAACGCCCAGGACTGATCTCCTCTAGGATGGACTGGTTGGATCTCCTTGCAGTCCAAGTGACTCTCAAAAGTCTTCTCCAACACCACAGTTCAAGAGCATCAATTCTTCAGCACTCAGCTTTCTTTATAGTCCAACTCTCACTTCCATACATGACTACTGGAAAAACAATAGCTTTAACTAGAAAGGCCTTTGTTGGCAGACTGCTTTTTAATATGCTGTCTAGGTTGGTCTCATAGCTTTTCTTCCAAGGAGCAAGCATCTTTTAATTTCATGGTTGCAATCACAATCTGCAGTGATTTTGGAGCCCAAGAAAATAGTCTGTCACTGTTTCCCCATCTATTTGTCATGAAGTGATGGGACCAGATGCCATGATCTTTGTTTTTTGAATGTTGAGTTTTAAGCCAGCTTTTTCATTCTCCTCTTTCAATTTCACCAAGAGGCTCTTTAGTTCTTCTTCGCTTTCTGCCATAAGGGTGGTATCATCTGCGTATTTGAGGTTATTGATACTTCTCTCAGCAATCTCGATTCCAACTTGTGCTTCACCAGCCCAGCATTTTGCATGATGTACTCTACATATGCTAAATAAGCTGTGACAACATACAGCCTTGACGTACTCCTTTCCCTGTGTGGAACCAGTCTGTTGTCCCATGTCCAGTTCTAACTGTTGCTTCTTGACCTGCATAGAGATTTCTCAGGAGGCAGGTAAGGTGGTCTGATACTCCGATCTCTTTAAGAATTTTCCAGAGCTTGTTGTGATCCACACAGTCAAAGGCTTTAACATAGTCAATAAAGCAAAAGTAGATGTTTTTCTGGAACTCTCTTGCTTTCTCAGTGATCCAACAGATGTTGACAATTCGATCCTTGGTTCCTCTGCCTTTTCTAAATCCAGCTTGAAATCTGGAAGTTCACAGTTCACATACTGCTGAAGCTTGGCTTAGAGAATTTTGAGCATTACTTTGCTAGCATGTGAGATGAGTGCAATTGTGCAGTAGGTTGAACATTCGTTGGCATTGTATTTCTTTGGGATCGGAATGAAAACTGACCTTTTCCGGTCCTGTGGCCCGTACTGAGTTTTCCAAATTTGCTGGTATATTGAGTGCAGCACTTTCACAGCATCATCTTTTAGGATTTGAAATAGCTCAACTGGAATTCCATTACCTCTTCTAGCTTTGTTTGTAGTGATGCTTCCTAAGGCTCACTTAATTTTGCACTCCAGAATTTCTGGCTCTAGGTGAGTGATGACACCATCATGGTTATCTGGGTCATGAAGATCTTTTTTTGTATAGTTTTAGGTATATGTATGTCCCCTTCTTCTTCAACCTTCATTCCACCTCCTACCACCATCCCACTCCTCTAGATTGTCACAGGGCTCCAGGTTGAGTTCCCTGAGTCATACAGTAAAGTCCCATTAGCTATCTATTTCACATATGGTAGTGTATATGTTTCCACGTTACTCTCTCCATACAACCCACCCTCTTCTTCCTCCCCATTTCTCTTTCCTGTAAGTCTGTACTCTGTGTCTGCATCTCTATTGATGCCTTGGAAACAGGTTCATCAGTACCAACTTTCTAAATTCCATATATATGTGTTAATATAAGAGATTTGTTTTTCTCTTTCTGTCTTACTTCACTCTATATAATAGGCTCTAGATTTTTCCATCACTTTAGAACTGACTCAAATGTGTTCCTTTTTATGGCTGAGCAATATTCAATTGTATATATGTACCACAGCTTCTTTATCCATAGCTGTTTTTATGTGAGATGTATTTCATTATATTCACATCTTATAAATCAAGTGTTAGTTGCTCAGTCATGTCAGACTGTTTGTGACTCCAGGGACTGTAGCCTTTAGGCATCTCTGTCCATGGAACTCTCCAAGCAAGAGTACTGGAATGTGTAACCATTTCCTTCTCCAGAGGATCTTCCCAACCCAGGAATCGAACTTGGGTCTCCCACATTCTTGGTAGAGTCTTTACTGTCTGAGCCATGAGGGAAGACCCAATAATTAAAATGATTATTTTTTTTCAGTCTTCGAGTATTGACTATAAATTTGATTGATTAGATTCTTTTAAATAACTTGTATTTTAAATTTTAATATGGATGAAATTTTCTATTTTTAAAGTCTCTAAAAAGACCACTTATTTACTCTATGCAGGCTCCCATTTTGTTTATCTAATATTTAATTTTCAGTCATATAATAATAGCTACTGTCATTATTTTATATATACATAAATCTATATATGCATATATGTATATATATACATGTATAAACATATATTTTGTTTATCTAATATTTACTTTTCAATCATATAATAATAACTACTGTCATTTTATATATGTATATATATGTGTATATATACATATATGCATATGTATATACATACATACATACATATATTTATACTTTTCAACTTAGACAAACTCTGGGAGATGGTGAGGGACAGGAAAGTCTGGTGTGCTACAGTCCATGGAGTCAAAAAGAGTTGGACACAAATTGGCGACTGAACAACAACAACAACATACCTTTCAAAAAGCATTTCTATCTTTGAGGTACTTTCTCATCTGTAGCAGTATGCACTTTGCTTTATTATATCATCTACTATGTTATTATACAGTTCTTTGCTTCCTGTCTTTCTTCTGTAGTAGATAGTAAGTTGCTTAGAGGCAAAGTTCATATCTTGATCATTAGTATATTCCCAACACCTAGACCTGTACCTCGTCCATAGGAGTTGAGTTGAATCTATCTACCTAATTTAGACCTTCAATTTCATAATATGGTTAGTCATTGGTTACAAATCTACACTTTTCAGTTGGACTTACCTAGGACGGCAACCTGGCATTTCCACTTACTCAAACAGTGATCTTGAACAAGTTTACTGAGTTTTCCTGAGAAGCAGCTTCTTCTCTTATAATATAGAGATGATACAGAACTACCTGGCAGAGTTGTTGGGAAGATTAAATGAGATGATATATATGAAATGGCCTGCCACATAAAGTGCCTTAATATTACATGTCCTTCTGATTTTATTTGAACTGTTTTTATTTTTTATAGAAGTCATGAAATGTAAGAAGATGGATAACAAATAAACTTTTAAAAAGCGACAATTTTTACCCAAGGAAATGATATTTTTAGCCAAAGGAATGATGTTCTTAGGTTTTGGCTCATTCATATGTGGGAACTGAGCTCTTTTCTTGTGGAACTCATGGCTGTCCTAGCCTTAGTTTGGTGGATAGACTCCTGCTGGCTTGGGATGAATTATGGGGGAAAAGATAGGCCACCATAATCAGCTGCTGGGTTTGCATATCAGCAGAAGTTTCTGAGTGCTTTCTGTTGTATTTTGGCTGTGAATAAAGGCTAATATTTGTCTCTTAGAGATAAAGTGCTTGTCAAGTGTAGCCTGAGTGAAAGCCTTCTTTGCTCTTGCCCTGCCAAGGTTTCTCACTTAGGGTTGAGAGGAGCATAACATTTAATGCTTTGGGGGGGATTCTGATGGTTGTGCTGAATATGATAACCAAAGAGGCATGGGTAGAAAGTGAGGGTGATTACTGAGAAGACAATAGGGTAATGGACGCTGTGTTAGATTTCGGGTCAGAGATTCCTGTACTTGATTTCAAAAAGTTTTGTGCTTCTCCACTCTCAGTTTGAATTTCTTCATTTGATATAATAATAATAATAATAAATGTCTCACAGTGTTGTTTTGAGGAGTTGAAATCATGCAACACAACAAACAGGCTGTCATTAGAGCTTATTTTCCTTCCTCCTTGCCTTAGTAAGAAAGAAGTACTCATAAAAAATGGTGACTGACTCTAGGTCCATCCACATCACTACAAATGAACCAATTTTGTTCCTTTTTATGGCTGAGTAATATTCCACTGTGTATATGTATCACAGGTTCTTTATCCACTCATCTGTTGATGGACATTTAGGTTGCTTCCATGTCCTGGCTATTGCAAATAGTGCTTCAGTAAACATTGGGGTACATGTGTGTTTTTGAATTATGACTTTCTCAGGGTATATGCCCAGTAGTGGGTTTGCTAGGTCATATGGCAGCTATATATTCTTAGTTTTTAAGGAACCTCCATACTCTTCTCCACAGTGGTTGTATCAATTTACATTCCCACCAAGAGTGCAAGAGGGTTTTTGTTTTATCCACACTTTCCCCAGCCTTTGTTGTCATACAGAGTGGAATAAGTCAGAAAGAGAAAAACAAATATATATTAATGAATATGTATGGAATCTACAAAGATGGTACAGATGAACCTGTTTGCAGGGTAGGAATAGAGATGCAAACATAGAAAATGGACATGTGGATACAGTGGGGTAGGGGAAGGTTGGGTGGATTGGGAGAGTAGACTGACATGTATACACTACTATGTGTAAAATAGATAGCTAGTGGAAAGCTGCTGTATATCACATGGAGCTCAGCATGGTGCTCTGTGAGGACTTAGAGGAAGTGGGATGGGGGGAGGGAGGTTCAAAAGGGAAGGGATATATGTATTCATATAGCTGATTTACTTTGTTGTATAGCATAAACTAACACCATATTATAAATTAATTATACTCAAATAAATAAGTAAAAGCAAAAAAAAAAAAGTAAATAAAATAGTGGTTGAATTCTTGTGGATAAGAGAATAGGCAGTTGTCACCTACCTGTGGCAGATTAACCCGGGAAACCACTTATGTTTTGTTTAATGATTAGACATAAGACATAGGAGAGAAAAAAAGAATTGACCTTTCAGTAGTACGAACAATATTACCTTTATTTAAACTTGAATTTATTACTGTGGGAGACTAAGATCTACCTCTCCATTAAGGTTTTAGGATTGGGTTTCTGGCCCTCTCTTTCAGTCCACCTGGAAGGACACAGACACAGATCCTCTTAGAGATAGACAGTTAACTAGGTGACCTTTGAAGCTCTGTCTTAGCCCAAGGAACATGAGTATTCTAGTGACTAAGTGTTGGGAGGGTTGCCTGAAAGTTTTCCAGCATCACTGTGTATTACTTAATTGCTACTTTATGTTATAGAATGGGAATGGGGAAATGTCCATGTTATTTATATAGACTCCTAAGGGAAGAAAGGGAATGGAAAAAAGAAGACTAGCATGAAAATACTAATCGTAATTCCTCACTTCTGTATTCATTACAAGAGGTTTTTATCCTTTTGGCTAATTTATACTTCTGTTCACACAAGTAGCTCAGTAGGATGGGTAATATTATTCCTACTTACAGGTGAGAGTAAGGCTCAGAGAACTGGAACAAAGCACATCAAATTGCTTTGATGCTTAGTCTGATATCACCATAGGTCTCCCTTTGGATAAGTAAGGTTTTAGGACTGAGTCCATACCATTTAATTACTCTGAAATTGTTTCATGACCACCACCTTAAGTTAGAGACATTTACCTCAGGTTTCTGCCTTCATCTGTCCCTCATGCAGACATAGCCCAAGGGATTGGCTGATTTCAGAAAACTTCTCAAATCCTTTCATAGGATCCAGAAGGGCCCTGTCCACATGATAGGAAACCCTACAAAAATAATCCCTAGGAGAAGTACAAGGAAAATTCAGGTTCACACTGACTCTGTTAAGCAATAAATAATAATTTACACATGCAGTTTAATCCTGAAGATTCAGACTTCTACCTTCCTGTTTCTGCCAACTACTGACATGTGTTTCATTATTTCTCTTGGGTCTTTTCAGTTTGGAGACCACCAGGGACCATGTTCTGCCCATCGACTATTACTTTCCACCCCAGAAGACCTGCCTGATTTGTGGGGATGAAGCTTCTGGCTGTCACTATGGAGCTCTCACTTGTGGAAGCTGCAAAGTCTTTTTTAAAAGAGCCGCTGAAGGTAAAGGATCTTGGACACTCACTTTTCTCTCTCTCTTCTAAAAAGAGACACCAGTCTATCAGGACTCAGGATTTTATGATCTCTGGCACAAAGTCACTGGCAGTGTTGGTTCAAAAAACCTAAGAGCCTTAAAAAGTCAATTTTCATACTTGCTGGAACCCTGTCTTTGGCAGCCTTGTTAGTACAAGCAATGAAGGCAATGAAGTTGGTCCCAGCTGGTGCTTGGAGCTTGGTGGGTCCTAGGAACAAAAGAAAAAAATTAATGATTTGAAAAGATTTAATTTCCTCCTTGCTTGTGTTCCATTCTCCTGCATAGTGAAGGAAAAAATGTCCTTATTAGAGAGGTTAGAAGTGGAGAAATCCAGACCAAGTCCCCAGCCTGTACTCTGTGGTGAATACAAGACTATTCCTTAGTGAAGGCTTCCTGGCCTCGGCCCCAGAAAGGAAGTGTTCTCACTGTTCAGCAGACCATCAGTCTATGCACCTGCTCCCTCCTGCTGCTGCCTCCTTGGGGCCTTTTTGCATTAATAGCTCCTAGGTAGATAAGTATCCAAAGTGATGAGAAACTTTTATTCTCTCCCTCGGACCCTGTCCAATAGCCCATAACCCTGAGCTAAGTTGTATCTTATATTTGGCTAAGTGGCTCCTTAGTATTATTTAGCTTAAAATAATTAATATCTGCTTAGCCCCAAGAGGTGCTCAGGCTACATCTTATAGCAGGAAGACCTCCTACACTTTCAGACCTCCTATATATGCTATTGCCTCCTTCCTTCCCAGTCTCCCTAGGCTTAAGCCTCCTACCCATCCACTTCACTCCCCATCCTGTACTAAGTATTCCTTCTTGAAAGGACACTAATGAACAGCTTCTAGACAGAGATCCTCTGTTTGCTCTGGGAGCAAACTCGGTTGCTAAACACCAATATCTACTCCTGCCTCCACTTTTCGCAAAGGAAGTACTTCTTGCCAAGACCTTTTTCTTCCTTCTCGCTGGCCTAGAAATTTTAAGTCAGAACTGAAAGAGACAGTCTTTCCTTATATAAAGCTATAATCCCTGAGGACAGTCTTAAAAGTAGAAGGTATATTGGCCACACCTTTCAGCGGGAATGTGGTGACATCCACCAGAGGATAGCAGAAGCACCACAGAGCTCTTGGCAACTAGAGAAAACTTAGAAAGCACGTGCCCTTTAATTGGTCTCCCTATTGATAGCTAATTGGAATGATGATTATCTTTTCACCATTTTGGCCAGGTGGAAGGAATACCTATAAAATGGAAACCTATTTTGTCTTCTTCTAGTTCCCCAGGCAATAAGAAGACAGATAGCATTTAGCATACTTAAAGAAAGTATGCTGCATGTTCCACCCATTACCCTGAGTGGCACATTGCTACTGCTTAAACTGGGCAATATGAGGTCCAGTGCCCCAGTGCCCAGGTGTAGACAGTTTGGAAAGTGACAGAGATCAGTATCTTCATTCCTTAATAGTACTCACAAAAGGATGGGTGTCAGAAAAGGAAATGAGGAGTAGTACCAAAGACTTCAGATTACCCCAACATCTCCAGTGAGAACCTGCCTCTTCCCCATACCTTGGCCTCAGTTAGGCCCTGTCTATAGAGCAGAGAATGAACCATAGCACCCATCTAAAGCAGTATGTCAGTAAGCCCAGGCACCATGGTAATAGCAACTATATCCAATGGGAAAAGAGTTCAAGAAAGTAAGCAAAAAGCAAATTCAATAGACAGATTAGATTGTATTTGATGCTGCTTCTGGGTTTTAAAAATCTGGGTCACAATATTGTTGTTTTTGGAAAACTGTGGAAATGATCAACTATATTGTGAAAGGGAAGATTTTGCTGTCATAACATATTCCACATGGGAGCTTTCTACAGAAATTAGGGCTGAAGGAGGGAGGCAGGCAGAAGGGCAGCTGGCAGGGCTGCCTGGGAGGAGCTCTGCTATTATGTGGATCTTGGACTATTTGAAAACAAGGAAGCTGGGAGAGGGGTAACCACTCAAATTGCCGAGCATTTGGAAATCCAGCAAGGTCTCAAAATTCTTCAGACCCTAGAATTACTTGTTAGAGAAGCTTGGTAATATTTTCTTTGAGAAAATGAGCCTCTGTGAGCTCATGGAGCCAAATGCTTTAAACTACTTGAAATATTAAAATCTCTAATGGGTTCATTTACAAAACTATGGAGCCCATTGGTTCCTTTGGAATGTGAACCCCAGTTTCCAATCCTGAGCCCTTTGAGGGACAGGAGAAAGTGATTTCAAAAACATGAAACAAAGCAAAAGGGAAAAAACAATATTGGTGTTTTCTTTCACCTTTAAAGTTTGGTGGCTGCAGTTTACTGCCATTATTATCTCTATTTGAAGGCAGGGGGCTGTCTTATTACCTGCAGAGAACATTTATTGATTTTTTTTTCATTTTTACAATGCATCTTTATTGCCCAAATGGCCTTTCTAAAGGTGATTCTGAATCTGCCTGGTTGAAAATTGGAATTCCACCTGTCTTGGAGGGAGTGGGAGAACAGATCTTTTCTTCCTAATTTGTTTGTTGTTGTCAGTTAACTCAGTTGGAGTATTCAGAGTGTTGATTACCACTTTATTCAGGGTTTCAGAAATCTCTGGATTGGGCACAGGTACAAGACTTAAAAGCCTGGCACGTCAGAAAAAAATCCATTTCTAGCTTTGGTAGTTCATAAACCATGAGGCTTTAATGCTGTCATTGGTGCAAGACTCAGCAAAGAGTCGATTGTAATCTAGCCAGGTTTTCCTGTTGAGGAAGAAGAGAAGAGAGCCTCACATTTTCTCATTGTCAGTATTGCTGGGACTTTAGGGTGAGGGTGAGGCTAGTCAAGAAAGAATCTGCTTATTTTGGGATTAAAAAATGATGATAAAAAAACAATTGTAGGCCACGGGGGTAAAAATCATTAAAACCTGCTTGATGGAAACTTATTGAAAGAATGTGTGTAGTGCGTGTGTGTGTCTGTGTATGTGCTGTTTAGAGGATGGTCTCTGGGTTTGAAACAAGCATGTAGAGAATTAGCTAGTTGTGGTGAGTGGGATGAGTGGGAAGGTGAAAGGAGAAGGCATGCTGGATGTTATCAAAAAGACCAGGAAGTCAAAGGAAGGTGATGTCCTTGAGCAGAGTAGGGGCTTGAAGGGGGTTTAGTTTTGTGACATTGGCTAAGAAAATTTCCTTGCTTGGACCTCAGTTTTCCCTGTCTGTAAAATAAGGGAGTTAAACTAAGATACTTTTAAAATGCCTTTTCAGCTTAGACTTTTTGTGACAATTATACAAATAACAAACACCATCACTGTTATTTCAGCAAACATGTGCATTTATACCTATATGCACATTTGGTTTTGCCTTCCTAGAAGATGGTGAATCCTAGCTCCCATCTCTTAAAAAAACCAATCTTCAGATGAGGATAGAGTCAGCTCAGAGAGTGCACTGTGGATGGGCTGAGTTAAAAGTCAGGACTCTAAGATTCCCTCTTCTCCCGGCACTATGACCATGGCTGGATAACTTCCTTTCTTTTCCATTTTCTCATCTGGAAAATCAGGATATGAATCCTCATCTCTACCTCATCATGTTTCAAAGAGGGTTAATTAATTCATCATGTGCATTATGTGCTCAAGAATTTACTATTTTTCAGACATTTTCTAGTAAAACATTGGAGATTGTACATCCATTTGTTTTGTACGCATGGAGCACTGTTTGGTACACATCATAAAATTGAAACTGTAGTTTACATTCTGAACTCAAAGAATTACACCATCCTCACTGATGTTTACAATATGTCCCAATTTAGTATCCTTGGCAAATTTTATGTAAGTGTGGCTTTGATTCTCTCTCTCTCTCCCCAGGTTTCTGTGAGGGAAGAAATGTAAGTGAACCCTCATTGAACTCTTTCTGTCCTTTAAATCTACTCTTTCCCACCTCAACTCATGTGGAATTGAATGTTACTTCTTGTTTGGAGACTTACAGAGAGTTTTTGGTGCATATCAGTGTCCTCTTCATTCCCTGACTTTAGGAGTAACATTTCCCAGGGGCAAGTTAGCTATGTTAGGAGGATCTAATTGCAACTTTGTGTGTGCATGCCAAGTCGATTCAGTCCTGTCTGACTCTTTGCAACCCTATGGGCTGTAGCCTGCCAGGCTCCTCGGTCCACAGGATTCTCTGGGCAAGAATACTGGAGTGGGTTGCCATGCCCTCCTCCAGAGGATCTTCCCTTCCCACGGATGGAACCCAAGTCTCTTGTAAGTCTCCTGCATTGGCAGGCGGGATTTTTTTTTGTTTGTTTTTTAACCACTATCTCCACCTAGAAAGCCCTACTTGTAACTTCAAAAGGGCCTCCGTCGGGTGTCTTTGGCCAAGAAGTTGACTGATCCTTATTGCACAAGTCTTAGAGATTTTTTTTCACAAAGCTCATAGTATCTTTTATCTGTCTCTGGTTTTTTAAAAATGTCATAGCCAGACTTTAATTAGGGGTCAGCAAACATTTTTCTGTAAAGGGCCAGATAGTAATAGACTTTGTGGCCTATATAGTCTCTGATGCTATTATTCAACTCTGCCTTTGCAGCATAAAAACAGTCCTAGACAAAACTAACGGGTGTGGCTGGGCTCCAGTAAAACTTTATGGGCACTGAAATTTAGATTTCATTCAGTTTTCACATGCCTTTAAATACTATTTTTTGTTTTTTTCAGCTATTTTAAATCTAAAATGCATTCTCAGTTCTTGAGCCACACAAAAAAAAACAGCACATTAAATTTGGCTTGTGAATTTTTGTTGTTTGTCGACTTGCTTTAGATGGTCACTCCTCTGCTTACAAATCTGCATAGTAAATTTGGCTCTTTCTGATTTCTGGTGTCTTAGTAACTCTCTAGATTATCTAATTTTAAACATTCTTCTGATATGGCCAGTGAAAGTTTGTACGCCTCGCTTGCCTAGAATGCCTGGGTCTTGAGCATTTTTTCACTAAATAGGAAAAAAAAAATTCTTGGAATGCTAGAAGAGGATACTTTTTTCTGATGATCTGCTAAATCACTCAACCTTGCAATACCCAGAGGAGAAACTGAAAATATTCTACATAATTTTTAGGCTTTTGTACTATAACCATGTGGATAATTATAAAATCTGTATGAGTGAAAAAAAAAATACGTATGAGTGAATTTGCTGGATGCCACATAGTAGTAGTAGTAGTAAAGTCGCTAAGTGGTGTCCGACTCTCGTGACCCCATGGACTGTAGCTTGCCAGGCTCTTCTGTCCATGGGATTCTCCAGGCAAGAATACTGGAGTGGGTTGCCATTTCCTTCTCCAGGGGATCTTCCCGACCCAAGAATCAAACCCTGGTCTCCTGCATTGCAGGCAGATTCTTTACAGACTGAGCTGTGAGGGAAGCCCTCGGATGCCACATACAACCCAGATAGTATAGAGGAAGATAGCTTTGAGGACTGTCTGGCGTGAAGTGTTATGGAAAAGCTGTCTCAGAGAAATTAGGGCCCAGGTGGCTAGTTGAGTTATGAATTTACCATATATTTCCTTATGATTCTTTGTCTTTATACGTTTTTTGGCTTAATTCTGGTCTTCCTCATAATAGGACTAGACCACAGGCCTGCAGAATAAATTTAGCTCTATAACTCGTTCTAGTTGATGCCCACCCAAGTCTCCTATTAGAGCCCAAATTGGGGGCCATATCAAGAATTTGCCATTGCTGTTCTATAGGGCCCTGTGGCTGATAATTTATAGCAAATGCATTTAATGAAGTAATGATTAACAACAAGTTTGTATGCCTCCTGCAAGATCGTCTGAGTCCATTGTCTCCTTTCACCTTGCCTTACTATTCCCCAATGTGTTATATTTTTAAAGCCCATCCATATACTGCAGCCAGAAGTTTTTTGTTTTTTTTTTTAATCCCCAGAGAATCTCTTGGTAATTATGAAACTCTGGGTGGTAGATTTTAGCAGTTGACTGCTATTGCACAGGTAAGTGTTAGACCCACTTTTTCTTCAGAGGTAGGAGTTATTTCTTATTTCTGTAGTCTCTAGTCTAGTCTCATGGCAACCAACACACTGTCCCTCATAACAACTGAATTCTGGGAGAATCCATTATTTCAAAAAGCAATCTCTTCAGTTATAATAGCCATGTGTGCATACTTCTGGAAGCTATTATTCAGGTGTTCATACTCCTTTTCAGAGCTAGCAACTGTTCTCAGCATTCCAAGGAGGCAGGTAAGCTTTGTACTTTTCAGAAGAAAGCACAGAAAAGGGAACTTCCCTCTATCCAGAAAAGGAAACTGAGAGTTGGGGTTAATGATTCTTTATAAAGGGAGCAAGGATTAGAATTCTCAATCCATTTGTTTCCAGTCCATGTTGTGACTCCTGATGCATCCCGTTGGAATCACCACAGCTTCTGGCTACACTGATGCCTATATCTTACTGAATACTTCATAAAAACTGGCCTGGTGGTAATCTATCATGCATCCAGTCAGTATACATTTGCTGGATAATTACTACACATGGGATATTAGGCTCATGTACTCAAGATACAGATCCTGCCTGAAGGAACCTAGTGATCATAACCCTGGACACCTTTAAATTTCTTCAGCCATCATATTTCATTTCCATTTGAACTTCCCAACCACCTGGAACAGAGGGAGAGGTCATCCTACTGATTTTCCATGTAAGCAAACTGATGTTTGTTTTTTTTTTTTTTTTCAGTTAATCAAGAGTTAGTAAGTGAGGTGGTGGTAGTTTAGTTGCTAAGTCCTGTCCAACTCTTTGCGACCCCATGTCCTGTAAGCCTGCCAGGCTTCTCTGTCCATGGGATTCTCCAGGCAAGAATACTGGAGTGGGTTGCCATTTCCTTCTCCAGGAGTAAGTGGAACATCTGGATTTAAACCCAGGTCTTCTGGGTCCAAAGGTAGCAGTCACTCTCTTATGGCACAGCTACCTCTCAAATATATAAACATACTAACCTAAAGCAGAAGGAAAGTGCAAACAAGAAATACAACAGTGAAGAGAAACAACAGAATCAGAAATTAAAGAAGAAAGACTTTAAGTACTATGGGGAGAAACCAGTGAGTAACACTAACATCAAAGGGAATATTCTTCCTTAAAAAAAAAACCCAAAAAAAAAACCAAAAAAAACAAACTTATAATAGCTAGTGGTTCACCAGAAACTCTTCATTAGTTAGGGCCAGGGACATGTGAGTGGTAGTCTTTCCACTAGCTCTTAATATTCAGAGGGAAAGTTCTGATTCTGATGAAACCAGGCTCGGTAGCTCCTTAATTCACTCTCATCACAGAACCACAGAACAGGGAGCATGATTTAACACCTGGGCTCATGAGAATTTTAATTCTCATTGCCAAGCTGAAGAACTCAGACAGTGTGTATGGATACAAATGTTAGAATCATGTTCCTAGACTCTTTGCTTTGAGCCTACTTGGAGAAGTGTACCACAGAATGTTTTCTATGGGGCCAGGAGAAAGAGAACTCCATTCCCCTCCTCTTTGATGTCATAAACCAGAAAATATTGTCTTTCAGGACAGAGTCAAAAATTGACAGAGGCAAAATCGTGTTCTTCTTTATCAAGGTTTTTATTGTCCTTCCTCTCTTGGGACACCTGATAGTGTGGATGGGCCATGATTTCACTGTGGTACCTGGATGTGGGCCCTGGAGACTGTGGACCTCTTACAGGTCCATAAGTTAAATAATCACATTTCTATAGTTCCATGTTCACAAGTTCCTTCACTTTTTCAGCATTGATTCAGCCAAGAGATATTTAATGAAAAGACCTAAAAGATCTTCAGTGCTTTGAACCACAGGATCTTTAAATGCTAACCTGCTAAAAATTAAAAGAAGAGGACTTAAAAATAAAAATAGCTTGACCAAGCTATTTTGTAGAAGAGGAAACTGAGGCCCAGAGAGAGAGGAAGTGACTTTCCTAGGTTCATAGAACGTATAAATGGCAGAAATGAAGATTTTCCAGTAGCTTCTTATTTCTTGTCTGAGGGGTTCTCCAGCCTCATAGCTTCAGAGATTGTTGCCTTGGCACCTCCAAGAACTATGTGAGGCAACATATTAAATCTTTATCTTGACTGCAGGGATATCTAAAATGACTATTTGATGACTGGCACTTTTCCCAGATAACATCCATTTATTCAACAAACAGTCAGTGTTTATTTGTTGTGTGCACTAGACCTATACAAGGCACTGGGATAAGAGATAATAACAAAAACTAGTTATTGCATACGCAACATGCAATTGTTTTGTAGATATTTTCTCATTCAGTCCTCACAATAACCCCATGATGTGGGTATTATCATTTGTCCCATTTACAAATGAAAGAATTGAGGCAGAGAAGAGTTAAAGTGACTTGCCCAAAGTCATGACTCTTTAGTGACTATGGAGTGAACATGACACAGAGTTTCCAACATAATGGGCTTCCCAGATGGCTCAGTTGTAAAGAATCCTCCTGCCAATGCAGGAGATGTGAGTTTAATTCCTGAGTCAGGACTATCCCTTTAGAAGGAAATGGCAACCCATTCCAGTATTCTTGCCTGGGAAATCACATGGACAGAGGAGCCTTGTGGGCTATAGTCCATGGGGTCACAAAGAGTCAGACATAACAACTTAGTGACTAAACATCAACAACAATAGTCTGCCAGGTACAAAAGGTAGGAAGTGAACTTTAGGAATATTGAATGGATTGACCAAACACAGGGCTGCATAAAAGCAGGATATTTGTTTAAGGAACATTCTGGAATCCAGAGGTGGTTGAGGGGAACCTCATCAGATGCAACAGATCCCTTGATCAGCCTTCAATTGGCCTTTTATGCCTGTTCGCCACCCCCACCTTGTGCCAATGCTGAGCTGTACATCGCTATCCTACTCTACTTTCTGGGCTTTTTGGAAGCATGCTGCTATCTAGGTAGTGGAATGAAATGCAGTGAAAGAGAAGCAGATTCTATCTACTATTCCTTCTTTTCACTTCAAAATTCCATTTAAATAATAAAAGTGTTGTGCTAAATGATCTTGAATATTTTAGCAATAAATCTATAACAGCCTAAATCTTTTTAACAATAAATCTCTAAAATTTTATGGATACTCCAGATATTTCCATTGGCCAGCAGTTCACTTTATAAGCATCAACCTTGTAAAACAGACCTGAGTTCAATCCTTGGCTCCAAAATAGATAGATATTGGGCCTTGAGCAACTCATGTAACTTCTTTGTGCTTCTGTGAGAATAGTAATAGGTCACAGGGTTATTGTAAGAGCTAAATAATATGTAGCACAGCTCCAGTGCCCAATAAGTTTTGATTTCATCTACTGAAATGGAGCTATGGTCATTAGTACACATACACTTATGATGTCCTTTGAGTAGCAGAGCGGAGAGGTGGCAGATAGTATTTATGGCAATTCCCTGGTAAAGAAGGTCTTGGGTTGGTGTAAGGTTCTCAAATAACCACTTATCTACAGTGTCACTTAATTGGTGATCTGAAGGTCCAATAGCATTTGTATTAGAATATAGCAAAGGTTAATATCTGCCTCTCTCCTCTTTGTCTCCCAGGGCACTATGAATAACATTTCCCAGAAAGCCCAGCATGCCTGTGTCCATTGCCTCTCTTGACTTTTGGGCTTTGGGCATGAAGGTGTCAGAGTTCTCTGTGTATTTTTGTCTGCAACAAGATTTGTCTGACTTCCCTGGTAAATTCAGATCCACAGACACAGGCCAGGAGAAAAGCTAACAAAGTTCATAAATTATCCTCCACATTCTTCAACCATTGGTTTCCCTCATCCAGCCAGAGGCGTGTCTTAAAAGTATGTTGGGGCCAGATTCAATAGAAACCTGAGCCAGCACCTGTGTAAATACAATTTTAAAGCTTCTTTTCCTGAAGCCAGATGGGTATTTTTTAAAACCAAGCTGGGCTGTATTTTATCTAGAGTACTGTCTACTACATTCTTAGTGCTTTGGAGAAATATAGTCTGGTTGTACTATTATTGCTTTGTTATTTGTGAGGGAGGGGGCATTTCTTTCAAAAATCAGATAATGCCTTAGTATGGCTTGTGACTTTACTGTGTATAAAATGAAACTCTCTCATGATTCATCATTCATTCTGCTTCCCATAGGTTGACATCCATACCCACTCTTCATTATCGATCCTATTAAAAGTCAGCCATCCCACTTGTAACATACTACTTATCACTAACTCCTAACTGAATCATCTGTCAATCTTGTCCAAAACCCTATATAGAGAAGGGAAGTTAACATCTTGCCTAGGGTCTGGAGGGGGCTCATCAGTAAGTGGGTACCCAATCCTTGAGGTCCCTTAGCTCTGCTCAGCTTCAAAACAGAGACAGGATCCTTCATTTGTGTTGCTTATAATTAAAGGCTTCCTGCTTCCCAATGTCCTGCAGGGCCTCTTCTGCCACCCCACCTCTATAGCTTCCATGGCTCTCTAGAAACTCTTCAGTAACCATGTCACTTGGAAGAAGATTTTCTTGTCTGTTTTGCAATTTCAAAAGGACTAGTCTACAACTTTTGGGCTTCCCTGGTGGCTCAGTGGTAAAGAATCTGCCTGCAGTGCAAGAGATGTGGGTTCAATCCCCAGGTCAGAAAAATCCCGCAGAGAAGGAAATGGCAACCCACTCCAGTATTCTTGCCTAGGAAATCCTGTGGACAGAGGAGCCTCGTGGGCTACAGTCCATGGGGTCGCAGAGGGTCAGGCATGACTTAGCTACTAAACAATAGTCAGCAAGTTTAGGTTAGATTGTGCTTCCGTGGGAGCAGAGATAGATGCAGGAAACAATAGAAAGGGCTATGGGGATGTGGAAAAATTTCTTACCTAACTAGTTAAACCCTACAAAAATAAAGTGTTTTTTTACTCGGAAGCCCTATTGATACAGGAGTAGAAGACTTGATTTGAGTCCAATGTTTGTTAACTCTGTGATCTTGGGAAAATGACATGTCATCCCTGAACTTTAGTTTTCTTGCTTGTAAAATTGGGATAATGATGACCACTAGAAAAATTCTAAGGGTTACATGAGATAATGTAGCTAGAAGTTTTCTTACATAGTGCCAGACTTCCTAAAAAGGTGAATCAAACAATGTTGACAATGCCTCTTAATGTGTGAATGAGAAATCAGCTCCATGTCAAATTTCAGCTTGTGTTCCAGGGGTTCCATTATTTCACTCTAGAAGTGCAGGTATAAGTTAAATAATTCATCTGTTGCTATTTACATGGGTAGTTTGATAGTAATTATTTTTAGACATATGACATTTTTCAGACATAAATCAGATGGCAATAGTTTTGCAGCTTTGTAGACATATTCATTCCCAAGTACCAAAGACCTAAAAGGAGTTAGAGCTATGAAGGGTAGAACAGAGGTAGGCAACACAGGGCTCCCTGGTACCTGTCTCTTAGAAGGGACTTCGGACTATAGGCATTTGTACGCATGTACTCTAGTGTCAGGGAAGAAGAGCTGGAGGTAGCCTAGAAGAGGAGGAAGAAGAGGAAGAGTAGCTTTTACTCATTCATTTTGTTAAAAGCATGCATATATTGTATGAGGCCCTGTATGAGTCCAAAGATGAGTGTGAGATGGCCCTGTCCTCAGAGAGCTGCCAGTCTGATGGACATGCCCTCCAAGGTCAGCTAAAGTTTTACACTACAAAGAGTATTTGAGTGCAGCAGAAGCAGTGTGATGGGACAGGGGAGAGAAAAATCTACAGGCATAGCTCCCCATACCTAAGGACAGCCCTGACCAAGAATGGCACAGTTTGAGGGGCCTATTCCCATCAGCAAGTCTGGAAGCCTTATCAACAACAACAAAAGAGAATGATGATAATAATTATAGCAGCTAATATTTACTGAACATTTTCTTTGTGTTAGATGCTACACTAAATGCTTACTTAATCTTCACAACAATGTTATGTAGTAATAGATATTCTTACTACCCTTATTTTACAAATGGGGAAACTAAGACTCAAAGACTAAGAGAACAGGGAGGGAACTAAGTCATCTCAATTCAACAAACATTCAGCATCTACTGTATGCTAGGCCTGTGCTAAGTGCTAGGGAGAGATGAGTAAAACATATTCTCAGTCCAATGGGAGCAAACCTATAAGTGCACAGTTAGGTTAATATATTTCAGGCCTTCTGCTCGATGCTGGAAACTCACTGATGAATGACACACAGTTCTTCTTGCAAAGATCTCAAAGTTTACTGGGAGATATCTGTGTGGAAACAAATATTATGTACTGCTGTGAGAAGTGTCGTAAGAGGGATAAGTGCAAAATGGAAAAGAGATTGTACAACAATGATTGGTTTAAATCAGAGCCCCAAGGAAGCATGTTCACACTTTCCCCTTCCTCACCTTTACTCAGGCTTCTCCCCCTCTGCTTCAAGTGCCTTTTCTTAAGTCCCATCTTCCTTCAAGGCTTCACTCAAGAGCCCACTCCTCCATGAAGCCTCCACCCCATCGAAAGGCATCCTATCCTCTCCTGTACCCTGTCTTTTTTACTCATGTCAACTTGACCCAATCTTCACTTGGTAATCCTTTTTCCTTGTTTATTAATCTATCCATTATGCTCCTTTGGGGTCATAGGGAAATGCCAAAAATTTAGACACATATCCAGTAAGAGGAAGGTCAGTCTCTAAGAGCAAGCTCTTTTATGATTCTGTGAGCATTTGACATCCATGTTGCTAGAAATACCTGTGAATGACTGGCCCCCTGTTTGGAGCAGAATGTGATTGGTGTATTTGCTTCAAGGAGAGTGTCATTGTTCTGGGGAATATTCCAAAGTTTTCTATTACCAGTGAATATGTACAGAGAATAGAGCCTGCAGATAAGCTGTCCTCTGATTAGCTTCAGACATGTTCCAAGCAGCGAGGATGTGGTAGATTTAGCCTTAGGAAATTCACTTGACCTTTCTAAACCTCAGTTAATTCATCTATAAAATGGAGATACTATAGTGGTTGAAAAAGCCAAAGGAATTGTTGCTTGTGAAAACAGTGTGTAAATTGAAAATTATTCTTTGAGTATTAGTTTCTGGGAGATCTCCTTATTATCATTCAGGACAGGCATGCCTATGTTATATAAATACTTGCCTCTGACATCTCTGGAAACCCTTTGCAAAGAGTTGTCTGTAGGAGAAACAGTTTAATTTGCAAATTGCTCCTTTATTTGCATGTACATAATGTACATCTGCAGTCACACCAGAATGATTACCTCTTTGAAATACCTCTCAAGGATCCTCAAAATGAATTTTATCCCCCCTCCAAATAGTCTATCGCAAAGATAACCTCCAAATTCACTGACAGTATGTCCAACCACTTTTGCAAGATATACGGCTAGGCGGATAATTTTATTTATGCAGGTAATTATTTTCTTCCAGCAAGTGAGTAGTAGCTAGAAGATGGCCAATAGAGGCCATGAGGAATGCCTTTCTTTTACAGCTCATGTTTGGGTCTTACTTGCAAGGTTATTAAAGGTCTGCGGATAAGTTGCAGTGTTTATGGCAAAAGCAAAACTCACTCTAAAAGCAAGCCCTTGTTTCATTGCTTAGTGTTTTTAATCCCCAGCAGACATGACTTTGATCTGGCACTTGGTAGCATGGCAGGTTCCTAAGCTGCTGTATACAAATTGCAGGGGAACAGTGATATTATCTGAATGAATTCATTTGTTGTAAGTTATAAATATATGGGCTTTTTCTATTTCATCACCCTCAAAATTTTATTTGTTTCTCCCAATGGAGCCATCTCTTGGCCTTTAATATGCTCCCTTTGAGCTCATGGGCATTGCTGCATGGCTAACATAGGAACCTTGAGAATTTGCTTCCAAGGTCCTTTTCTTTATTTTATCTTGATACTCAAGCTACCAGAGACAGTAGTGACTGTGGTGGGCTGACAGTGAGGTGGCAGAAAACCAAGCTTTGTCCTCTGGCTTCCCTGACCCCTTCTATCCATCATCCAAGAGGCTCCAGGCCAGCATTCCACAGAGCAGCCTCACCAAACTCACTAGGACTGAAGGGAAACCAGGATTTCAAGCAGTCATTATAGAAGGAAGGAATGCGACTTAGCATTTATAAAAACTACAGTTCTCTCTTTGTTGATTCTTTTCACTCCAGAAAGATAACTACTCTTTTGAGGAGACTTTCAAAACCTCATAATCTTCTAGGACTTGGGCTGCTTCCTTAAGAAGCACATTGCAGAAAGATATCATGGCCAACAAAATATTAAAAGAGCAATCATTCATCCACTCATGTATTCAATTAGTGTAAACTGATATTTTTTTTTTATTTGCCAGACACCGGGAATGACAAAAAGGAGTACTTTTTATCCTTGTCTCCTTCACAATTTAATAAAGATAGCCATTCTTTCATTTTATAGAGATCTGTCACATTTCATGCACTGCTGCATGTCTTTACATGGTAATTACACAAGAGAATGATAGAAAAGCTGAGTGTGGATCTAACCACTCTCAAGGCTCCATTATGAAATACTGGATTTGCAATTTTAAAGAACTTTTTTGAAAAGTTACCCCATGGCACTGCAGGTTATAGAATTTTGCTGTCACAAAAGGCAAGAACATGGATGATAATGACATGAATGAGATGAGAAGTTGAGAAGTGTTAAAGTGTTCATTTTCTTTCAGAAAAGAGTGGTGGCACTAGTGTTAAAGAACTGAACAGCCAATGCAGGAGACATAAGAGACATGGGTTCAATCCCTGAGTTGGGAAGATCCCCTGGAGGAGAGCACCCACTCCAGTATTCTTGCCTGGAGAATCCCATGGACAGAGAGGAATCCGACAGGCTACAGTCCATAGATTTGCAAAGAGCTTGACAAAACTGAATCGACTTAGCACACATGTACACATACATACACACACACACACACAGTTTATGCATGTATCATGGCAGAGTAAACCATTACTAGGAAAACGAAAGCTAGCATGTGACTCTAGGCAAGTCATTGAAGCTCTGGATTTCTGCTTCTGTATCTACAAGGCTGTTAATGGTATTTGCTTTTTCTACTTCATGAGTGTGTTGTCAGTAATGTATAGAAAAGGATTTGCTCATATTACCACATCTTACACATGTATGAGATTGATTTCAGGACCTTATAAATGTAGATCTGCCTTCATTAATGAATTTCAGTGTCTAAAAACCTCTGCAGACTTTACATTAGATCATTTGAGGTACAATTTACAAGACACTCTTGATCTTCTTTTCTGACTCTTATTATTGGCACCAAAACGCATGGTAGGATTTTTTTTTTTAAGAGCCTTCCCTTGTGGCTCAGATGGTAAAGAATCTGCCTGCAATGCAGTAGACCTGGGTTTGATCCTTGGGTCTGGAAGATCCCTTGGAGAAGGGAATGGTAACTCTCTCCAGAATTCTTGCTTGGAAAATCCCATGGACAGAGGAGCCTGGTTTTTTATTTTATTTATTTATTTTTGGGGGGTTGCCTGGTTTTTGAAAGATAAAATTCACATGCTACAATATTCACCCTTTTTAAGTGTTTAATTCCATGGTTTTAGTATGTTCAAGAAATCATGAAAACATTATTATTATTCAATTCCAGAACATTTTCATCACCTCCAAAATATACACTGTACCCATTAGCACTTACTCCCAATTTCCCCTCCTCTCAGGCCCTGGAAACTGCTATTTTCTGTCTCTATGGATTTATAAATTCTCAACATTTACCTCAGTGGAACATTACATGACATTTGTATCTGGATCCTTTTACTTAATATGATGTTAATCCATGTTTTAGTATGCATTAGTATTTCGTTTTGTCTGATTGAATAACAATTGCTGGGTTATATGGGGCTTTCCTGGTGGCTCAGATGGTAAAGAATCTGCCTGCAATGCAAGAGACCTGGGCTCGATCCCTGGATTGGGAAGATCCCTTGGTGAAGGGAATGGCTACCTACTGCACTATTCTTGCCTGGAGAATTCCATGGACAGAGGAGCCTGGTGGGCTACGGTCGATGGGGTTGCAAAGAGTTGGACACAATTGAGTGACTAACACTTGAATTTTCATGGTAACTACGTTTAACAGTGACTAAGGGTTTTCTTTCTTTTTTTTTTTAATGAGACTTCACCATTTTACATTTCCATCAGCATTGTATGAGGATTTGAATTTCTCCACATCTTTACCAGCTCATTATTATGTTGCATTATTATTATTTTTTTTATTATTATACGCATCCTAGTGGGTGTGAAGTGGTACTGTATTGTGGTTTTGATTAGTGTTTATATAATAGCTAATGATGTTATGCATCTTATCATATGGTGTTTGGGCATTTGTGTATCTTCTATAATGAAATAACTATTCATATCCTTTCCCGTGTTTTGACTGGATTATATCTTTTTTGCTATTGACTTGTAAGTATTCTTTGTGAGTTATAGACACAAGTCTCTTATCAGATATATAATTTGCAAACATTTTCTCCCATTCTGTAAATTTGTCTTTTCATTTTTTTGATGGTATCTATTAAAGAACAAAATCTTTAATGAAGTTCAGTTTATCCATTTTTTCACTCTATTGCTTGTGTTTTGGTGTCTTATCCAAAACTTTATGCCTAATCCAAAGTCACAGACATTTACACTTATGCTTTCTTCAAAGAATTTTGTAGTTTTAACTGTTCCATTTGGGTTTTTGATCCATTTGGAGTTGATTTTCTCTTTTTTTTTTAAGATGATGTGAGGTGAGAGTCAAACTTCATTTTTGCATGTAGATAACATGCTGTCCCAAAATTATTTCTTGAAAAGAGTATTGTTTCTCCATAGTCATCTTAGTATCCTTGTTAAAAACTATTAATCATAAATATATGCACTTATATCTGGACTTTCAGTTCTATTCCACTGAACTATATATCTTTCCTTATGAAACCAGTATGCCATCTTAATGACTGTAGCATCATAGTAAGGTTTGAAATTGGAAAGTGTGAGTCCTCCAAATTTGTCCTTCATATTCAAGATTGTTTTGGCTATTCTAGGACACTTGCATTTTCATATGCATTTTTGGAAAACCTTGTAATTTCAGGAAAAGTGTTAGTTGGATTTTGGTAGGTCAGAGTGTGGAGTTTTGTCATGTTAACAATATTAAATCTTCACACTCATGAACACAAGACATCTTTCATTTATTTAGTTCTTTAATTTCTTTCAGTTATGTTTTGTAGCTTTCAATGTACAAATTTCATGGACTTTTATTAAATTTATCCCTAAAGACTTTACCCTTTTTGATGCTTTTGTAAATGGAGTTGATTTATTAATTTTATTTTGGATTACTCATTGCTAGTCTAAAATGTAATTAATATGTGTATATTGATCTATTATACTGGATCCTTGCTGAATTAATTTACCAACTTAATAGTTATTTTGCATATTTTTAGAATTATCTTTGTATTAGATAAAACAGTCTGTGAAAAGAGATAGTTTTCTGTCTTCTTTTCCAATCTGCTTGCCTTTTATTTCTTTTTCTTGTCTAATTGCCCTGACTAGAACATCCAGTACAATGTTGAATAGAAGTGATGAGAGCTGACATCCTTGTTTTATCCCCAATCTTAGGGGGAAAACTTTCAGTCTTTCATCATTAAGTATGGTGTTAGTTCTGGGTTTTTCATGGATACCCATTATCAAGTTGAGGAAGTTTCCTTCTAGTCCTGGTTTATTGAAATATTTTTATCAGGAAACATTGCTGGATTCTTTCAAATGCTTTTTCTGTGTGTATTTAAATCACATGTGGTTTTTGTCTTTTAGTCTGTTAAAATGTTATATTACATTGATTGATTTTTGTTGTTGTTGTTGAACCAACCTTATATTCCTGGGATAAATTTCACTTGGCTATGGGGTATAAACCTTTTTATGTATTGTTTTTTGCTTTTTAAGTATTTTGTTCAGATTTTACCTCCATATTCTATTCATTAGAAAACGTGATCTGTAGTCTTCGTCTTGCCCTATCTTTGTCTTATTTTGTTATCAGGATAATAATACTTTCAAAATAAATTGGAAAGTGTTCCTTCATCTTTTTTTTTCTCTTTCAGAAGTATTTGTGAAGAATTGGTATAAGTTCTTCTTTAAACATTTGGTAGAATTCAGTAATAAAACCATGAGTCCTCGGACTGTTCTTTGTGGGAAATTACTATTATTAATACAATTATTATTATTATTTTGTATCTTTGTTATAGGTATATTCTGACGTTAGTTTTGAGTCAGATTTGACAGTTTGTTTCTTTCTAGTAATTTTCATTACATCTGTGGTACTCAACTTGTTGGCATACAGTTGTTTGTGGCATTCTCATATATATATTTTTTTATTTCTGTAAGATTTTGTTCGGTAAAAATGATTCAATAAATTACCTTTATTTCCATAGTATTCTCTCCTCTTTCATTCCTGACTTTCATAATTTAAGTCCTGTTTTTTTTCTCTTGGTCAGCCTATTAAAAAGTTTGTCAATTTGTTGACCTTTCCAAAGAACCAAAATTTGGTTTTGTTCATTTTCCCTTTTGTTTTATATTGTCTATTTCATTTATTTATGTTTTAATTTTTAAATTATTTTTCCTTCTGCTTTTTCTTTTTTTAGTTTACTTGCCTTTTTCTAAAGTTTTAAGATAGAAGATTATGTTACTTATTGAGCTCTTTCTCAATGGCTGTAAATAATGCAAATGTACTATAAATTTTCTTCTAGGCACTGCTTTTATTGAATTCCAACAGCTTTGGCATGTTGTCTTTTCATTTCAATTTATCTGAAAGTATTTTCTTATTTCCCTTGTGATTTCTTCTTTGAACAATTGATTATTTAGGCTGCATTAACTTTCACATATCTGTGAATTTCTCAAACTTCCTGATTGCTAATTTAATTCTATTAATATTTTTTAAAAGAGAACATCATTTATATGATTTTGGTCAATTTGAACTTAAAGAGATTTGTGTTATGGCCTTAACTATATTCTTTCCTGGAGGATGTTCAATGTGCACTTAAAAATATATATGATGATGTTTGGGGGTAGAGCATTCTATAGATATTTGTTAAACCTGATTTTTATAGTGTCACTACTTCCCTTCTCTTATGTCCTGCTTACTTATTCTATTCTTATTAAAAATGAGGTCTTTAAAATTCTATTATTTAGCCATCTATTTTTCCATTCAATTCTGTCAGTTTGTACTTTATGTTTTTTGAGCTCTGTTATTAGATTCTTATATGTATAACTGTATGCCTTCCTAATGAATTCGACTTGATACTGTTACAACATGACCATCTTTGTCAACAGTCACAGACTTTGTCTTCATGTCTATTTTGTCTGATAATAGTATACCCACTCCAGCTTTCCTTTGGTTACTGTTTACATAGAATACTTTTTCTGTTCTTTTACTCTCAAAGTGTTTGTCTCTGAATCTACGATGTCTCTTGTAGACAGCGTGTAGTTATATCTCATGATTTTTTCCAACTCATTTCTCAAATCTCTCTTTTAATAGCAGTGTTTAATCCAGTTACACTTAATTACTTATTAGGCAGGATTTACACCTGCTAAACCTCATAGTTTGTTGTTGCTGCTGTTTATTCTTTTCTTTGTTATTTGCTTGTTTAGTGAGTTTTTAAAAACTAATTCTAAATGCCTGGGAATATGTTGAAGCTTTTCAAAACCTCCAGTGGATATTTCATTTCTTTACTTCTTTTTTTAAGCTCTTTGGTTAGCTCATTGTTTGCCACAATTTTTACCACCAACTCAGCCAGCCTTGATGTTCGGCATTTGTCTCTGATTATTTTCTACAAACTCCCCCAGGGAAAAAGCTATTCACACTGGCAAGCTCTGAGTCAGGTTAAATAAACATAGTCTTGAAAATGGAGTCTTTTAGGGAATCCTCAGACTGGTCAAACAGTAACAGTTCTTTGAGAAAGGGGTTTTAAAGAAGTACCATCCCCTTTCTGTCTCCTCCAGTGATTACCAAGCTGCTCGTTTTTACCATCATTGCAGACTGTTGGTTTTCATGGTAACTATGCGGCTGGGAGGGGATGATGGGCAATAGGGCAAGTTTAAATATCATAGAGCTTTGAATAGATCCTCTTCAGATTGATACAAGCATTTGTTTAATTTCTAGAGTTCTGAAAATGTTTATTCTGACCATCTTTTATAATTTATTTCATGGAGGAGAGAATTTTAGTAGTTCCTCACTTCATCATTTACTCTGACATTACTCCAGTCTAAAATGGTTTGATCGAGCACTCCCCAGCATGTACACCCATGGCTGATTCATGTGAATGTATGGCAAAAACCACTACAATATTGTAATTAGCCTCCAATTAAAATAAATAAATTATTTTTTTAAGTGAACATCTACAGTGTCCAGGAAAAAGACCCTGAAAGTTACTTGGATTTTCAGGATCTTTCTGCTGTTACTGAGGTCACTACCCCAATGTTGTTTTTTGTTTGACAAGCAAGAAGAAAGATGTTTTTTGCATGTGATATAAAAATATAAGCCAGACCATGTTCTCCCTCTACTCAGAATCCTCCATTGTATCCCAATCTCACTCATGGTAAGAGTATTTGACCTATAAATTAATGACCTTTATGATCATAAATGATCTCTTCTGCTGTTAGCTCTCAGACTTCATCTTCTACAGCTGCATCCACACTGGCTTCTTTGCCAGTTCTCAAATTTGGTAAATATCCTCCCACATCAAGGACGTACGTCAACTGTTCCCTCAGCCATGAATGCTCTTCCCTTTGATTCTTGTGTGGTTCACTTTCACTTCCTTTAAGTTTTGGCCATGCATCACCCCAATGAAAACTGTCTTCACCACTCAAAATCATTGTCACTAAGCACTCCCCATTCCCTTTACTATGTTTTATGTTCATAGCACTTGGTGCTTTCTAACATACAATTTAATTATTTCTAATTTATTGTGTGTATTGTTTATTGTCTGCTTCCTTCCCTCTTTCACATCTCCACACACATTAAAATGGATATTAGTCAAGATAGATTTGTGATTATTTGTTCAGTGATATATCTCAAGCATCTAGAATATTGCTTGGCATAAATATTTAATAGATAGTTAATTAATTCTGCCTTAATATTTCATCAGTCATATGGCAAAGAAAACAATGTTTATTATATATTCTGCTACTTAGTAGGTGTTTAGCCATTTGTCATTGAATGACACAATGAATATTATGCTCCATTTCTAACCCTTTATTTTTCTAGTATTTTCATGTAAATGAAAGTGAAAGTCATTCAGTCATGTCCAACTCTTTGGGACCCCATGGACTATAGTCCATGGAATTCTCCAGGCCGGAATACTGGAGTGGTTAGCTTTTTCCTTCTCCGGGGGAATCTTCCCAACCAGGGATCAAATCCAGGTCTCCCACATTGCAGGCGGATTCTTTACCAGCTAAGCCACACGGGAAGCCCAAGAATACTGGAGTGGGTGGCCTATCCCTTTTCCAGCAGATCTTTCCAACCCAGGAATCAAACCGGGGTCTCCTGCATTTGCAGTCAGATTCTTTACCAACTGAGCTATGAGGGAATGTTCAACCTAAATGAATTTTCCCAGATAACTGATCTCCAAAAAGTCTAGGTTTTAACATTTTTATGTATCTCTTCATGTAATGGGTACGGTGGTTTTCATGCCATCCAAAACATAGCAGAGTGACTGTAATTTAACACTTTTGTTGAATTTTGAAACACTATGGAAAAATAATCAGAATGAGCGAATATACTGTGTGGCAAAGATTTCATCTCTTATTTAACTGTATAAGCTTCGACGATTCTGTTAACCATTCTCAGCTTCAATTTCATTATTTGTAAAATGATAATAATAGCTTCTCTGAATTGTTGTGAGGTTCAAGCAAGATAATGCATAGGGACACTACCTATAAGTTTTAAAGCTACCAACAAATGCAAGATGGAGTTGATATAAATGTTTATGATTTAGTAAGATGATGAATACATATAAACTGATTCCTAGTGGTGAGTGCTTAGGGAACAGAGAAGGAGCACACTCAATATGAGAACAACTAAACCTGAATAACATCAGCACTACCTGTCATTAGTTGAAAATTATTTTACATTCTTAATGTTCTAGGGTAAGCCTCTTTCAACACTGAGTTTTGCAAGTCTTTTAACCCTTGATTATTAAGAATTTTTGATGTTTTGCATGTTTTGGAGCCAAAGATGACTCCTATGTTTCCTAGGAAAATCTCTGATACCGTTTATGCTGAAAATGTACTCCAAAATGCATAGACTCTCAGATACCTAGGGACCTCTGAGACAGTGAAAAAAGAACAGAAAGTTAAACTTGGTTGTCAGCTCATGTTCCTCAAGTTGACCAAGCTGGGATTTTTTTGTTTGACTGTTTTGTTTTGTTGTTGTTTGGTTTTGATTTGGTTTTCATTAAGGAATGCCTAGCAACAACATTTACCTTTGGATTTTTCTGACTTTCCAAATCACAAATGGAAAGGAGTAATGTATTTGTTTCTTTTTGCCTTTCATTATAGAGGAATTTTAAGATTAATGACAGACTTCTCACATTGTTAGTGACCATTATTTTTGTTTGTAGTTCAGTTGATTTCAACATTTTCAGTGAGAATTGTTTGGGGGAACTCTAGTATATGGCAGGAAAATACGTTACCTTTATGGCAGATTGATGGCATGTGTGGACCTTTCTTGATGAATGTAATCTCCCTGCCTTCTTGTTGGAAGTTTGGAAAGTAAAGCTTTTAAGTAAGCACTCAGTATTCCTTCTACAAAGGTCCGTCCTAGTCAAAGGTATGGTTTTTCCAGTAGTCATGTATGGATGTGAGAGTTGGACTGTAAAGAAAGCTGAGTGCTGAAGAATTGATGCTTTTGAACTGTGGTGTTGGAGAAGACTCTTGAGAATCCCTTGGACCACAAGGAGATCAAACCAGTCAATCCTAAAGGAAATCAGTCCTGAATGTTCATTGGAAGGACTTATGTTGAAGCTGAAAGTCCAATACTTTGGCCACCTGATACAAAGAACCAACTCATTTGAAAAGACCGTGATGCTGGGAAAGATTGAAGGCAGGAGGAAAATGGGACGACAGAGGATGAGATGGTTGGATGCCATCACCAATGTGATGGACATGAGTTTGAGTAGGCTCAGGGAGTTGGTGATGGACAGGGAAGCCTGGCGTGCTGCAGTCCATGGGGTCACAAAGAGTCGGACACGACTGAGTGACTGAACTGATTCCTTCTACTGCCTTGTGAGCCTCCAGCTGTCATTTTCCTGATCAGGTCAAGCTCTTTTGGTAGTTATAAAAAGAAAAAATACTTTGTTTTTAATAGAAAGGTAAAAATAGAGTGGAATGGAGCCAACATATTTGGCTCCATCTAAGGCAAGGCAAATAATCTGGCTTCCCTGATAACTCAGTTGGTATAGAATCCGCCTGCAATGCAGGAGACCTGTTTGATTCCTGAGTCGGGAAGATCTGCTGAAGAGGGATAGGCTACCCACGCCAGTATTCTTGGGCTTCCCTTGTGGCTCAGATGGTAAAGATTTGGCCTGCAATGTGGGACACCTGGGTTTGATCCCTGAGTTGAGAAGATACCCTGGAGAAGGGAAAGGCTACCCACTCCAGTATTCTGGCCTACAGGATTCCATGGACTGTAGAGTCTATGGGTTGCAAAGAGTTGGACATGACTGAGCGAGTTTCACTTTCACTTTCAGGGCAAATAATCTAGAGCAAAATGACTTTAAAAACTCCAGTGTTGAAAGAGGCTCACCTTAGAACATCAAGGATGTAAAATAACTTTCAACTAATGACAGGTAGTGCTGATGTTTTAAGACTTAACTGAATATTTTAGTCTTTGATGACAAACAAGTGATTAATTTCACACTTTGTTTCATCCATTAATCTTGGCTCTTTCCAACCTGCATGCCTTTCAAATACATCATTTCCTTTACTTGGTATTCTCTACCTGTGCTTTGTTAACTTAGTAAAATTCTTTTTCCATAAATAAACTCCTTAATTACTCCTTAATTCTTTCATTTTAAGAGTTTAGCAACATTTTGCAAGTTGTATTTTTCTTACTATACAGTTTACTTTGTTGTTTTTCAATCGTTAAGTCATGTCCGACTCTTTATGACCCTGTGGACTGCAGCACACCAGGTTCTCCTCCACTATCTTCCGGAGTTTGCTCAAATTCATGCCCATCGAGTCAGTGATGCTATCTAACCATCTCATCTCTGCCTCCTCCTCTCTTTACCTTCCATCTTTCCCAGCATCCCATTATTTTGTCTTCTGATGATATTATATAACAACTGCTACTCTCTTTTGACCTGTTCATTATACATATTCTCCTAGGTCCTTTTTTTTTTTTAATTTACTCATTGACTCCTCTCTTTTTCTCTTTCTCTTTCAATATTTAGTGAATGCCTATGAGGGCCAGCCATTGTATTAGTTGTTTTACAAACTTTGTTTCACTTACATGTCCAGCAGACCTGTAAGTCTATTTAACTGTGAGCTAAACTGAAGTCCAAAGAAATCAAATTACTTGCTCCAAGTCTCGTCTAGTAAGCAGGGATTTGAATAAATCTGTGGAATTACAATGCCCTATTTTTTCCTTACTATATTATATTGGCTCCTTTCTCTATAGTTTCCAGTGACTTTTCTGAGTGTCTCATGTCAATCTTTTGGTATCTTTGTGGGGCTTTCCTAGAGTCAGAAAGGAATTTCAGCTTCTCAGTGCTCTGAGTCCATCACAGTGTGACTTCCTAAAGGGAAGTAACTCAAAACAATGTCTGAGAGAGTCTTGGAGAAGGTAGCTATGAAATAATTTCACATCTTCCTTCCTGCAGCCAGGAATGCTTCCACCATCACAGGCAATATTGAGCCCAGTGAGGCAGCACTTAGTGGGGGGTGGGGTTGGTAATGGCTTCTCCAGCTTTTCTTGAAGCTGTCACATAGCTCAGTGGGTCTTTAGTGGGGCCCAGGATAGGATTTTTATTTCTATAAACCTTTTATTTTCTTTTTCTTTTCTTCTTGTCTCTTTTTCCTTCTTCTAGTTCCTGCCTCTTCCCTGATCCCTTCCACTTCTCTTCCTCTTCCTCCCTTTCTTCCTTCTCCTCCTCTCTCTTCTTCTTTCTTTCTTCCTTTTGTTCCCCCTCTTCCATCATTAATTTTGTCAAGAGGCATGTAAGTGTTTTGATACAGTATATACTATAATCATCTTGATAAGTATCAATAGTTTTTTTTAAGTTTTAATAAATCAAATCATAATAGCACTCATAAAAGGAGTATAATGAGGGTGTGCTTGAGCTGCAGATTAACTTTCAGTTTTCAAATTTGATCTTAGGTGACTTTTATTTCTAAAACTACATAGAAAGAAAACTCTGAGGTATTTTATTAAAATACTTTATTGTGGAGCACTTGATAAATAAATAACATTAAGCACAGTCCTTGAGTGCTGCACAATAAAGATTTCAGCAGTAACTTCAACCTTGATCAGCTCTTGCCACATTCCATATGATTCCAGGCAAAGTCACACCATTCAAACAGCTCTTGTTTACCAAGTACCTAGAATTTGCCAGATGTTTTGTATATATTATTTAAAATGTCCATGGCTTCCCAAAAGTGGATGTTATGATCCCCATTTTACAAAGAGGAAAATAGATTCAGAAAGGTTTATGCTATTTGCCAAAGTTTATGCTATGTCCATGGGCTTCCCTGATGACTCAGCAGTAAAGAATCCACCTGCAATGCAGGAGACACAAGAGATGCACGATCAGTCCCTGGGTTGGGACGATTCCCCAGAGAAGAGGATGGCAACCCACTCCAGTATTCTTGCCTGGAGAATCCCATGGACAGAGGATCCTGGCAGGCTAGCGGCCACAGGGTCACAAAGAGTTGGACACAACTGAAGTGACTGAGCACACATGCACATGCTATGTCCATAACTAGTAAATGACATTGCTGGGACTCATAATGCAGTCCCTCTGATTTCTAAGTTCCTGTTTTTGCCACCACACCATATTTCTTTGCCAACTAAGAAATAGCTAAGAAAGGTAATAGAAGCTTCTATGCCTATAGTCTCTTAAACTCTGAGCTGAGAATTAATTTATTGAGGGATTATTGAATTTTCCTCATTGTGCTCCTCATCATTTTATATATGAAGAAACTGAGTCTTAATAGAAAGCACTGACTTGCCCAGCACCTCACAGTGAGCCTTTGTAGTCAAGCCATGACTTACACCTCCTTGCCTCATTCCAGAATTCTCTTATCCTCTTTTGTATTATTGCTATTTCGTGTGTATTCATTTTATCTCCCACTAGATTGCAAGCTCCTAAAAGACAACTGTTATGGTTTTCTCTTTCTTTTCTACAGACTCAGCACAGTGCTTGACTATTGGGTTTTCAGTAGATATTTATTAGTAGAGTAACTTGTAATTGTTCAGTCACTCAGTCACGTCCAACTCTTTGTGACTCCATAGACTGCAGCACGCCAGGCATCCTTGTCCTTCACCATCTCCCGGAGTTTGTTCAAACCCATGTTCATTGAGTCAGTGATGCCAGTAGTATTATAAAGTTATTGACTAGCTTATTTTGTCAACAGCAGGAGTACCATCTCTGGCCTTATTAGAGTAGCAGCTTCTCTAATTACACAAGATGGTGAACAGGCAACACACCTTTTGCGAGTGGTGACTCAATAAACTGGGAACTAGGATGTGCTTGGGGGCATCTTGTTTTGGTTTTCTCTCTGAACAACCCCCTTGGTGTGTAAGTAGGGATACCGAAGCCCAGAGAGTGTAAATGATTTATCTCAAGGCAACAGGGAAGTTTATAACAGAGGTTTGACTATTTTAAGTGTATTATTTATTTAAAGTAGACAATGCATGGACATGATTCAAAACTGTTAGTGAAAAATAATTCCAACTCACCATCATTCAGGCATGCAGTTCTCTTCTTCAGAGGCAACCAATAATTTTTAGTTTCTTGTATACATCATATATGAATTTATAAACACATATAGAAAATATGTAAATTTTCCCCAGAGAATTTGTGTTCTGTGTTGTTTTGCATCTTTTTCCCACTTTACTATGTATCTTGGAGATTGTTCTACTCCCTTTATACAGAACTGCTTCATTATATTATATTATGGCTGCATTATACAACTGTATCTACTGATGATTGTTCATATTGTTTCCAGTCTTATGCTATTATAAAAAATGTTGCAGAGAATGTTCTTGTATATATGTCATGTCACACATGTATGTGCTGGTTTAAAGCTTATATACATTTTAATTTTGAAAGCTTTTGTCAAATTATCCTCCACAAAGATTGTTAAGATTATGCAAAATGTGAATTTGATACAATTTATAAATGAAATAGTTACAAAATAATTATCTTGACCTTACAGCAATATTCAATACCAAGTTTCTTTAAATAATCAATTCCCACTGTATATTCAAATGAGAATTCAGTTTAAAGAAATGTGATTTCAAAAATAAACTCAAAATGGATTAAAGATCTAAATGTAAGACCAGAAACTATAAAACTCCTAGAGGAGAACATAGGCAAAACACTCTCCGACATAAATCACAGCAGGATCCTCTATGACCCACCTCCCAGAATATTGGAAATAAAAGCAAAAATAAACAAATGGGACCTAATGAAACTTAAGAGCTTTTGCACAACAAAGGAAACTATAAGCAAGGTGAAAAGACAGCCCTCAGAATGGGAGAAAATAATAGCAAATGAAGCAACAGACAAAGGATTAATCTCAAAAATATACAAGCAACTCCTCCAGCTCAACTCTAGAAAAATAAATAACCCAATCAAAAAATGGGCCAAAAAACTAAACAGACATTTTCCAAAGAAGACATACAGATGGCTAACAAATACATGAAAAGATGCTCAACATCAGTCATTATCAGAGAAATGCAAATCAAAACCACAGTGAGGTACCATTACACGCCAGTCAGGATGGCTGCTATCCAAAAGTCTACAAGGAATAAATGCTGGAGAGGGTGTGGAGAAAAGGGAACCCTCTTACACTGTTGGTAGGAATGCAAACTAGTATAGCCACTATAGAGAACAGTGTGGAGATTTCTTAAAAAACTTGAAATAGAACTGCCATATGACCCAGCAATCCCACTTCTGGGCATACACACCAAGGAAACCAGATCTGAAAGAGACACGTGCACCCCAATGTTCATCGTAGCACTGTTTATAATAGCCAGGACATGGAAGCAACCTAGATGCCCATTGGCAGATGAATGGATAAGGAAGCTGTGGTACATATACACCATGGAATATTACTCAGCCATTAAAAAGAATTCATTTGAATCAGTTCTAATGAGATGGATGAAACTGGAGCCCATTATACAGAGTGAAGTAAGCCAGAAAGATAAAGAACATTACAGCATACTAACACATATATATGGAATTTAGAAAGATGGTAATGATAACCCTATATGCAAAACAGAAAAAGAGACACAGATGTACAGAACAGACTTTTGGACTCTGTGGGAGAAGGCGAGGGTGGGATGTTTAGAGAGAACAGCATGTATATTATCTATAGTGAAACAGATCACCAGCCCAGGTTGGATGCATGAGACAAGTGCTCGGGCCTGGTGCACTGGGAAGACCCAGAGGAATCGAGTGGAGAGGGAGGTGGGAGGGGGGATCGGGATGGGGAATACTTGTAACTCCATGGCTGATTCATGTTAATGTATGACAAAACCCACTGCCATGTTGTGAAGTAACTAGCCTCCAACTAATAAAAATAAATGAAAAAAATAAATAAATAAAATATATATAGTAAAAAAAAAAAAAGAAATGTGATTTATATACTACTGTCCAGGAAAACTTCCATTGGGTAAAGCATGTGAAGATAGCAATGTTGCTAAAATGCAATTGAGGCTATATAAGCTGTACTTTTAATCATATTACCAGGCCCCAGAGATGTGCTCAGATGAAAGTAAATGGAGAAAAGGACAAGGGGGTCAGACTCAAGTAGAAGAAAATAAGCTACCATGAGGGAAGGACTGGTATTGTGCCAATAAACTAGATTTCTGACTGTGAGGGAGCAGGGGTCAGTGGGAAGCCTTGATATTTGTAGTGTTCATTAATATTCCATAATGTAGACACTCATCATAACAAACACCATCTTCTAACAACACAATAAAAGACTCTACACATGAACATCACCAGATGGTCAATATTGGAATCAGATTGATTATATTCTTTGTAGGCAAAGATGAAAAAGCTATATACAGTCAGCAAAAACAAGACTGGGAGCTGACTGTGGCTCAGATCATGAACTCTTTATTGCCAAATTAAGACTTAAATTGAAGAAAGTAGGGAAAATCACGAGACCATTCAGGTATGACCTAAATTCAATCCCTAATGATTATAAAATGAAAGTGACAAATAGATTAAAGAGGTTAGATCTGATAGACAAGAGTGCCTGAAGGAAGATGGACAGAGGTTCCTGACATTGTACAAGAGGCAGGGATCAAGACCATCTCTAAGGAAAGGAAATGCAAAAAGGGAAAATGGTTGTCTGAGGAGGCCTTATAAATAGCTGAGAAAAGAAAAGAAGTGAAATGCAAAGGAGAAAAGGAAAGCTATGCCCATCTGAGTGCAGGGTTCCAAAGAATAGCAAGGTAAGATAAGAAAGCCTTCCTATGTGATCAATGCAAAGAAATGAAGGAAAACAATAGAATTTGAAACACTGAGATGTCTTCAAGAAAATCAGAGATACCAAGGGAACATTTCATGCAAAGATGGGCATGTTAAAGGGCAGAAATGGTATGGACCTAACAGAAACAGAAGATATTAAGAAGAGGTGGCAAGAATACACGGAATAACTATCAGAAAAAGATCTTCATGAACCAAATAACACGATGGTATGATCACTCACCGAGAGCCAGATATCCTGGAATGTGAAGGCAAGTGGGCCTTAGGAAGCATCACTACGGACAAAGCTAGTGGAAGTGATGGAATTCCAGTTGAGCTATTTCAAATCCTAAAAGAAGATGCTGTTAAAGTGCTACACTCAATGTGCCAGGAAATTTAGAAAACTCAGCAGTGGCCACAGGACTGGAAAAGATCAGTTTTCATTCCAATCCCAAAGAAAGACATTGCCAAAGACAGTTCAAACAGTTGCACTCATCTCACATGCTAGCAAAGTAATGCTCAAAATTCTCCAAGTGAGGTGTCAACAGTATGTGAACCATGAACTTCCAGATGTTAAAGCTGGATTTAGAAAAGGCAGAGGAACCAGAGATCAAATTACCAACATCCGTTGGATCATTGAGAAAGCAAGAGTTCCAGAAAAAAAACATCTAATTCTGCTTTATTGATTGTGCCAAATTCTTTGACTGGGTGGATTACAACAAACTGTGGAAAATTCTTCAAGCGATGGGAATACTAGACCACCTTACCTGTCTCCTGAGAAATCTGTATGCAGGTAAAGGACCAACTGTTGGAACTGGAAATGGAACAACAGACTGGTTCCAAATTGGGAAAGGAGTATGTCAAGGCTGTATATTGTCACCCTGCTTATTTAACTTATATGCAGAGTTTATCATGTGAAATGCTGGGCTGGATGAAGCACAAGCTGGAACCAAGATTGCTGGGAGAAATATCAATAACCTCAGATATGTAGATGACACCACCTTTATGGCCAAATGCAAAGAAGAACAAAGAGCCTCTTGATGAAAGTGAAACAGGAGAGTGAAAAAGTTGACTTAAAACTCAACATTAAAAAAACTAAGATCATGGCATCCATTCCCATCACTTCATGGCAAATAGATGGGGAAACAATGGAAACAGTGAAAGCCCATATTTTCTTGGGCTCCAAAATAGTTGCATATGTTGACTGCAGCCATGAAATTAAAAGACGCTTGCTCCTTGGAAGAAAAGCTATGACCAACCTAGACAGCATATTAAAAAACAGAGACATTACTTTGCTGACAAAGGTCTATCTAGTCAAAGCTATGGTTTTTCCAGTAGTCATGTATGGGTTTGAGAGTTGGACCATAAGGAAAGCTGAGCTCAAAAGAATTGATGCATTTGAACTGTGGTGTTGGAGAAGACTCTTGAGAGTCCCTTGGACTGCAAGGAGATCAAACCAGTCAATCCTAAAGGAAATTAGTCCTGAATATTCATTGGAATTACTGATGCAGAAGCTGGTACTTCAACACTTTGACCACCTGATGCAAAGAACTGACTCACTGGAAAAGACCCTGCTTCTGGTAAAGACTGAAGGCAAGAGGAGAAGGGGATGACAGAGGATGAGATGGTTGAATGGCATCACAGACTCAATGGACATGAATTTCAGCAAGTTCTGGGAGTTGGTGATGGACAGGGAAGCCTGGTGTGCATTCCATGGGGTCCCAAAGAGACATGACTGAGCAGCTGAACTGAATTAAGACAGTCTTATAAGGACCAGTTTTAAGTTACCAGTATGTCAGCACTGAAGGTAAAGTTGTGAAGAGATGCTCAGAATTGTTTCTAATGAATCACTACAAGCCAACTCCAGCACAAGACTGGACAGAACTTAAGGGAAGACAACTTGACAACATAAAACTTGGGTCTGACCAAATCTCAGATGACCTTGACAGAAGTGAACTGCCTATTCTTCATAGTGTTTTCCTTGATGAGGTTGGAACCTGTAATTCTCCAATATGGTCTTTCCAAATTCCATATGAAGAACATCATCCGTTTGATGCTCCCTACACTGTTCATCTGAGTGGACTGAACCTCAGTAGTCTCCAGAGAAGCCAGAAAAGAGAAAGAAAAGTGTTTTGTGAATTGTCAAATGCTATTTCAATGTCAAATGTTCATCCAGTTATTTACCTGGTGTCACCTGCAAAACTACATAAACAGTCAACTCACCATCAAGGGCTGACATCAGCTGTTTTCTCCCCAAGCTGCACATTAGATAAAATAGGGAAGTGTTTAAAAAAATCACAGTGCCTACCCTTTCCCCCAGTTAATTGAATCAGAACTATCAGGAGTGAAACTGGGCATAAGTATTTTGTAAAATCTCCCTAGGTGATTCTGGCTTGTAGCCAAAGTTAAGGATTACTACCCTGCACAACCTGGTTCTACAGTCAAATCAACTTAACCTGCCACCTCCCCTCCATTACCATATGCCAGCCACACAGGCCACATTGCTGTTTCAACAACACATCAAATTCATTCATGACTTTAAGGCTTTGTATTTGCTATTTCTTCTCTTGAGAATATTGCATGTATGTCTCTATTATTCAGGTGTCATCTCAAAACCTCATCCTCAGAGAATCTTTTCCCACTGTACCTAAATAAGCTCTCCTGTTCTATCACAGCACCCTGTTTTATTTCTTTCATTTTTATGTATCACCATCTGAAAATATCTAAATTACTATCACTCATTTATTGCTTGTCTTTTTCCACCAAAAGTTCACCTAGCTTAAGGACAAGGCCTTTGTATTATTCACTGTTGTTTTCCCAGTTGTCTAAAATTTTGTTTGAAACATAGTAGATATACACTCAAAAATTGTCCTTTAACTATCCTAAGATAGTTATTAAACACCTTCTATGGTTGAATTCAATGATGTCTTCAAATATTTCACTGTATTAAGGGTTTAACTGCATAGCATTGTATTCAAGGCTGTTTATTACCTGTTTATTACCTAGCCACCATCTAATTTGTCACCTTCACCTTCTACTTCCTGTCTTATTGAAGCAGGAGGTCTATATGAAATGCAGTAGACAGGAAAGATGGTCTAGAATCCTGAATATTGCAGGATTTTCTTTAACAGAGAAATATGTGTGTGTGTACTGGGGGCAGGAAGCGGAGATGGAATGCTTGTGACCAGGGGAGGGGCCAATGTAGAGAATAGCATAGTCATAAGAGGGTTGCTCTTGGAGTGAAATGAAAGACAAGATAGATTCAGCAACATTATACGTAACTCATCTCACATATCTAATATTTCCTTACTACAAATCACTTTCACATACATTCTATATAATTTGTTTTGTAAAACTCTAGGATGTAGACAATGCCATTATTTTTATCCTCATTTTTTTAGATGAGTAATCAAAACTCACACTTGCCTTAGGCCATTTGGAGCTGGGATTTAACACTTACTGTTCTGATTGCTAGTCTAGTACGCTTTATATTTCTGTTTTGTGGAGGTTGGGCCAGATTGCAGAAGATACAGAAAGCCAAGAAGAGAAGTGAGGGCTTGATTCCTATCACCCTCACTAGAGCTAACCATAACATTGAAAAGAATCAGTAATAATCATGGGTTTTTTTTTTTCTTTATTTTTAATTTTTTATTTTTTTTTCCATTTATTTTTATTAGTTGGAGGCTAATTACTTCACAACATGGCAGTGGATTTTGTCATACATTGACATGAATCAGCCATGGAGTTACATGTATTCCCCATCCCGATCCCCCCTCCCACCTCCCTCTCCACCCGATTCCTCTGGGTCTTCCCAGTGCACCAGGCCCGAGCACTTGTCTCATGCATCCAACCTGGGCTGGTGATCTGTTTCACTATAGATAGTATACATGCTGTTCTCTCTAAACATCCCACCCTCGCCTTCTTCCAGAGTCCAAAAGTCTGTTCTATACATCTGAGGCTCTTTTTCTGTTTTGCATATAGGGTTATCATTACCATCTTTCTAAATTCCATATATATGTGTTAGTATGCTGTAATGTTCTTTATCTTTCTGGCTTACTTCACTCTGTATAATGGGCTCCAGTTTCATCCATCTCATTAGAACTGATTCAAATGAATTCTTTTTAATGGCTGAGTAATATTCCATGGTGTATATGTACCACAGCTTCCTTATCCATTCATCTGCCAATGGGCATCTAGGTTGCTTCCATGTCCTGGCTATTATAAACAGTGCTGCGATGAACATTGGGGTGCACGTGTCTCTTTCAGATCTGGTTTTATAACCACTCCCAAGAAGCCTTCCCATTGAGCAATAGCTGAGGGGCCTGGCTGAGGGCCCATTCATGGTACTGGTTTAATGGCCATCTGTGTTTCTGAGTTGGTGGGACAGGTAAGGGAATGGTTAAATCCTTAGAATCACAAGGACTCAGCTACCTTATAAGTCCTTCTCATAAAAGACCTGCCATTTGTCATAGCACAGACTGTGTTGTTTAGAGTTGTCTAGCCTATTCCACAGGCCCAAAGATAGTATTCAAGGAGAAAAAAAAAGTACTAGAAATCAATAATGCTTGGGGTTGCTTTTCTTTTCTTTTTCTTTATATATGTGTGTGTGTATACATTTTCCCCCCAATTATTAGAAGAGAGCCCTTGGGTGATTAGGTCAGAGGTTCTACGCTGTCTCAGCCCCAGAGAAATAATGTCCATAGGATACATGGCCATAAACAGGAGCTGGTCTCCCTTCAGTCTATGTAGATCACTCAGGGAAGAGACACTTAACTACTTGTTTCTATAAAGTGTCTTTGTTTTTCAGACAAAGCCTTTAGGGTCAAGAGAGTCGAGATTGGAAAAACAAGGTAGAAATGCAGACTGGCTTTAGCTCTCCTTGAGTCACACTCAGGTGAACTCTGAGACTCAGCACAAGTTCTAATATGAATGGAAGACTTCTGAACCTACCTTCCATAGTCTTCTACTGTTGTCTTATGCCTAAGATTCCCTTGTAGTTATAGATCGGGGGTGGGGGGGGGGGCAGGGAATATCAAGAGAGAAGTAAAAACATACACCTGGTCACATAGTGATTCAGTGAGACAGCAGGGCTGGTCCTTAGGTCTTTCTCCTTCTTGCTCTGTGCTTTTTAACTATTCTGTGCTACCTCTTTCTTTTAAGTATAGTGTCAGGGCCCATATGAGAAAAGATATCACATTGACAAAGAGAAACATCTATATCACAGGTCATACAGACCTGGCTTCTGATTCTGCTTCTGCCACTTATTAGCTGGTAACTGTGAGTGAGTCATTCAGCATCTCTGAGCCTTATTTTCCTCAACCTTAAAATAAGAATAGCAGTTGTAAAATATAATTTTTACAAGAATTAAATGAGTCAACATCTTTGAAGTCACCTAGAATAGTACACAAAGCACAATGGGTTACCTCCTCTCTCCATTGCTTTCCCCAGGAACTTCAACTCTTCTTTGAGACTAGGAAGAGGCAGTGGGTATATGGAGAAAATACAGGACAAATAAGTCATATGAGAGGGAAATAAAATATTTTCTTGGTTATAGTGGTTTAGTAGAAAGCATATGGTAACCTGTATTGAAACTGGGATATGTTCTTTGGTATCAATAGGCATTCTGTATCTTAGGTTTCCTCATAAATTGAAGATAATGGCCTGTACCTTCCCTACTCTGAAGGAAGGCTCAGTGAGATAATGAATATGAAAATGACTTTGAAATAATAAAGGAAATGTGCAAAGAATATTGTAGGCAAAAACCCGAGTTTTAGTGCTATCATTGTCATTGACTCATTCAATCTTGGTCAAGTCCACTGTTCTTTCTGGATCTTGATTTCCTCATCTGTAAAATGAGAGCATTGGACTAGATGATCTCAGCAGATGTTGTTGTCTCTTCTTATATTCAAGGAGTATATTATTAATAATAGATAAGATCTGTATAATGTCTTATGATTTGTTATTTTATATCTACTATCAGTGTGAGGATAGCACTGAACTACTAGAACTGCTAGACTGGGGATAGAGAGACATGAATTCTTGTTTCTTGTCCCTACTTTGACACTGACTCATGGTATGATCTGAAGCAAGTTTTTTTTTTCCCCCCTCACTTTCGGACTCTAAGTTTCTTAATCTGTAAAATAGGAGATATGAGGGTTGTCTATGTCAAGTAGATTTCTAAAGTTTTCTGCAAATCCCTGGGGAGTAATAATGATACCATCATTATATAATGATCAATAGATAAGATCTATATAATGCTTTGTGCTTTGTTATTTTATATCTACTATCATACCACAGTGATAAAGCTACAGAGAAGGGGAGAAATGGAGAGCTCTAACTGGAGTTTTAAGTTTCCTATGCTTGCTTCAGATACATTAGGTTTAATTTTCATCTGTTCTGTATATGGGGCCTCTACATAATGTTTCATTTGCAAAAAAATAAAATAAATAATTTTTTTTTAAAAAAAAGAAAAAATAATTTGTATAGATAGTTTCTAAAGTCTTAAGTTTTAAAAGTTGGATTCAATAAAATACATTGTTTGATAACACCATTTTGTTGTTTTAATGGAATAGTATATTGTGAATATTCTTCAAAATTAAAAAAAAAGACATTGCACAGTGTTTGAATGAATATGGAATAATTTATTTAATCATTCTCATAATGTTGGACATTTACATTTTTCCAATGCAGTTGTCACTTGGTATCTGCTAGAGATTGGTTCCAGGATCCCCAGTGGATGCCAAAATATGTGGATGCTCAAGTCCCTTATATAAAATGATTTAGTTCACCTGAAACCATAAAACTCCTAGAAGAAAACAAAGACAGTACACTTTTTGTGATCAGTCCTAGCAGTTCTTCGTTGAATCTGTTTCCTTGGACATAAACAACAAAATAAAAATAAAATAGAAATGAGACTACATCACACTAAAAAACTTTTGCATAGTAAGGAAAACTGACAAAACAAACAGGCAACTTACTGTCTGGGAGAAGATATTTGCAAATGATATGTCAGATAAAGGATTAATATCAAAATATATAAAGAACTCACACAACTCAACATACATTTTAAAAAAACAATTTAAAAATGAGCAGAGGACTTGAATAGACATGTTTCCAAAGAACACATATAGATGACCAAAATGCACATGAAAAGATACTCAGCATCACTAATTATCAAAGAAATGCAAATAAAAACACAGTGGATGTCACTTCACACCTGTTAGAATGACTGTCACCAAAAAGACATAAAAAACAAGTGTTGGAGAGGATGTGGAAAAAAAGAGGACCCTCATGCACTATTGGTGAGATTGTAAATTGATGCAGCCACTATGCAAAAACAGTATGGTTAGTCCTCAAAACATTAAAAATAGAACTACCATATGATCCAGCAGTTCCACTTCTGGGCATTTATCCAAAGGAAAAGAAAACAATAATTCAAAAAGATATATTTATCCCTGTGTTCATTGCAGCATCATTTATAATAGCCAAGATACAGAAGCAACCTAAGTGTCCATCAGTAGAAGAATGGATAAAGAAGATATAGTGTATATATACTTAGCCATAAGGAAAAATGAAATCTTACCATTTGCGACAACATAGATGGTCTTGGAAGGCATTATGCTAAGTGGAAAAAAATGGAGAGAGAAAGGTAAATAACATATTATTTCACTTATATGTGGATTCTGAAAAATAAATGAAACAAAACAGTACCAAGAGCAAATTGGTAGTCACCAGAGGGAAGGGGAGTGAGGGGTTGGGAGAAATAAGTGAAGAGAATTAAGAGATAGAGACTTGGGGTACTCTTTCTACCCCCTTCTGATGTCTATGTCAGAAGCTTTCTCTATCTCCTTATACTTTAATAAAACTTTATTGCACAAAAAAAGAGAGACTTCCAATTATAAAATAAATAAGTCACAGGGCTGTGATGTACAGCATAGGGAATATTGTCAATAATATTATAATAACTTTGTATGATGACAGATGGTTACTGGACTTATCATGGTGATTAAGTCCTAAACTATATAAATGTTGGATCACTATGTTGTACAACTGAAAAAGTAAAGTCACTCAGTCATGTCCGACTCTTTGTGACCCCATGGACTGTAGCCCACCAGGCTCTTCTGTCCATGGAATTTTCCAGGCAGGAGTACTGGAGTGGGTTGCCATCTCCTTCTCCAGGGGATCTTCCCGACCCAGGATTTGAACCTGGGTCTCCCGTATTGCAGGCAGACACTTTACCATCTGAGCCACCAAGGAAGCCCCAACTGAAACTAATATAATTGAACTAATATAATTGACTATAATACAACTGAACCTAATATAATTCTGTATGTCAACTGTGGGGTTTCCCCAGTGGTCCAGCTGGTAAAGAACCTTCCTGCCAATGCAGGAGACACAAGAGCTGTGGGTTCGATCCCTGGGTCAGGAAGATCCCCTGGAGAAGGAAATGGCAACCTGCTCCAGTATTCTTGCCTGGAAAAATTCTATGGACAGAGGAGCCTGGCAGGCTACATACAGTCCATGGGGTCTCAAATAGTCAGACACAACTGAGCATGAACGTGCAAACATGTCAACTGTAGTGCAATAATAAAGAAAAAACCTTGAAAAACAAATAATAAAAATCAATTGGCATAATAGAATAAATGCAGTTGAAATTTTGATCCGTGATTGGTTGAATCTATGGATGTGAAACGTGAATATTGAGGGCTGACTGTTTTCCCTTTTTATATAATGATAAATGGAACTACATGTTGGTGCTTAACCTTGCTATTTTCTTGTAAAAAATTCCAAAAGTGGAATTACTGATTGAACTTTGTGTTAATTTAACTTTTCAGATATATGGCAAAATTGCACTCTAAAAAGTTTACACACCCACCTACAATACCTTCATACCATTAATTAGTAGTAAATGTTCACCAATCTTCCTTGTGAAAATGATGTCTTATTTCATATTTCTATAATTACTAATAAAATTTAAATTTTACAATTTTCATATGCTTATTGATCTTTTGTGTTCTTTTATTTGCCTGTTCATGTCTGTTGCCCATATTTCTATCATACTACTCATCTTTATAGATCAAGGAAATTAACCACTGCTTTTACATACTTGATACCAATATGTATTTTTTAGTTCATGATTGTCTTCAGATTATATTATTATGTTTGTTTCATGTAAGAAAACTTAAATATTTTCAAGTCTATCAGAATTTTCACTTCCATATTCTTTCATGTTCTAAAAATCTCCTTTGGATCTTCAAAAATTAAAAAAAAATGTTCACCTACAATATTTCAACATCTAACAATATTTCAATAATTTCTTTTTTTGTTTTTCTATTGACATATTTAATGCATCTGGAATTTATTTTGGTTTCAACTGGTAATTTAACTTTATTATCTTTTCCAAATGAGTAACCAGTTGTTCTGGCACCATTTAATGAATAAATCATCCTTTCTTTGCTGATTTATAATGATGTATTGCATATGCAGTCTGTTTTTTACTTCTCTGGTCTGATCAATCTGTGCTGGAATCAATACCAAACTGTTGTAATCATTATGGAGTTATAATACTTAAAATGTCTGGTAGGAAAAGTCTCATTACTCTTTTCAAATAATATCTTGGCAATATCACACATTTTATCCCTTTAGATAAACTTTAGGATTATTTTGTCAAAATTTTGTTCAGGTTTGTTTAAATTTGTAGATTTGACTGGGAGAAAAGCTGGCATCCTTGCAATATTCCATCTTCCCATCCAGGAACACTGTACATCTTTCCATTTAACTCCAGTCTTCATTTACATACCTCAATAAAGGGTTTGGGGGTCAGAGCTACAAGGAGACAGATACAGAGTTTTCTGGAAGTAAGAGCCCTATAATAGAGTCCAGAGATGAAGTGGGCTAAAGTTTAAGTAAAAATGGGGCAGGGCTGCTATAAAAGGGATTCAAGCTTTGTATGGAGTAGAGATAGTGTGACCAATGCTTAGTTATTTCCAATATGTGAGATTCATAGCCTTATGCAGTCTGATATGGAACAAATAAATGGTGTGGTGCCAGGCTGGTCAATTTCATTTTACTGAGCATTGTTTTCTTCAGCTGTATAATGAGGTATGTTGTAATCCCTGTTATACTTAATTTGTACAAAATTGTTATTAACCTTTGCAAGCTAATCAAATGGGATGGATTTTTATTTCATATTATTATCACTTATATATTTTATTATTACTTTATGTTATATGTTATATAGTATATAAATAAATATGTATCATATGTGCTTTGTGCTTAGTTGCTCAGTGGTGTCTAACTCTTTGTGACCCCATGGACTGCAGCCCATCATGCTCCTCTGTCCATGGGTATTCTTCAGGCAAGAATACTGGAGTGGGTTGCCATGCCCTCCCCCAGGTGATCTTCCCACCCCAGAGGCTGAACCCAGGTCTCCCACATTGCAGGCAGATTCTTTACCATGTGAGTCACCAGGGAAGCTGTATCATATAGTAGATTGTAAATATATCCTTTACATGCACTAAGAAAGTGAAAATTCACGTGACTCCCTTTAATGGCATATTCACTTTATTGCAGTAGTCTGGAACCACACCTGTAATATCTCTGAGATGTCTTCAGGATTGCAGAAACACTGATTCTGTGAGGGTGTCCCAGTTCTAAAACATTCACAGCACTAGAAATGAACCCACTGGAATTGGTACAGGGCCTGCCTTCTAGGAGTTGCCACCCAAAAGCTGTATGGCAGTTATCATAGTTATCATATCATCCTTTCTATACACATATTACCATCCTCAGTTTGAAGCACAAAGAAGCTGTTTGCAAATTATGTGTTCTGTTTATACAAATAAAATCTTGCAGTATGGTAGAAAGATTATTGACCTGGAGGCCTTAATTTTGTCATTGTTGAATGAAAGTGATGATAGTACCTACCTCAAAGCATTGCTGAGGTGATTTATTTAAATAGCACATGTAAATCCCCTCACATAGCATTGTTCATAGTAAATGCCTATTAAATGGTAGTTTTTCTTCCTTCTGGTGCCTCTAATTCAATGTTCTCCAGTCAAGTCACCTCCCCAGAACTCATCCTTGAAATGAAAATGTTGTTTTGGGGTGAACTTTAACAGTTCCTTCAAGCCCAGCATTTTGGAGTCCTTTGACAAAGGGAAGAGAAAAAGAGAGGGAGGGAGGAAAAGGAAATTTTGTAATTTGGTTACACTGAATCTCCAACATAAAATAACCTACTGCAATAGATGAGTTTTCTGTGACAGTTATGTACATTTTAGGCTGACTGAAGAGAGAGGAAAGCTGAGCTGTAGCTAAATTTGTGGGTTCCCCTGATATCAAATAACAATTGTTCTTCAATTTTTCTTTCTTTTCCCTAAAACAAACATTCTTCCCCTGTCAAAAGAAGCCTCCTTAAAATCTTGATCTATTCCATAAAGTAAAGCATGGCAGCAAATGAGAAAAAAAAATACCAAGGACTTGGAGGAAGAAAGGGGTGGGATGAGGGGAAGAAAAATCTCAGGCTTGGGGCAGGACATGCATAAGTTCTGCATGTTTTAGAATAGCAGGTATTACTATCTATTTCTGCTAATAACTCTATGTGCCTCTAGATCTCTCTGTTCAACTTCAGTATTCATTAAGTCAGTGTTTATTAAAGACCTACTGTGTGCCAGGCCTGTGTTAGGAACAAGGAATGAAGTATGTGTTTTTGAGTGGCACTCCATGTTTTTCTTTGAACAGCTATGATCCTAAGGATTTCTGAGTGTGAAAATGTGTATGGTGTGTTTGTGTGTATATATTTCTATGTCTCTCTCACAACTTCACGTGTACATGACAGTGATTGTTTTTCTTCTTCTGTCTTCAGAAGACTTCCTTTCATTTGCTGTGTTTACAAAGAGTGGGCTTTATCCCTTTGATTTTTATACCCTGAAAGCTTGGTGGTATGATCATTAACTTTTAAAAAATTAATTTATTTATTATAATTGGAGGCTAATTACTTTACAATATTGTGGTGGTTTTTGCCATACATTGACATGAATCGGCTATGGGTGTACATGTGTCCCCCTGTCCCGAACCCCCCTCCTATCTTCCTCCCCATTCCATCCCTCTGGGTTGTCCCAGTGAACCGACTCTGAGTGCCTTGTTTCACGCATCAAACGTGGACTGGGCATCTATTTCACATATGGTAATATATATGTTTCAATGCTATTCTCTCAAATCATCCCACCCTCGCCTTCTCCCATAGAGCCCAAAAGTCTGTTCTTTATATCTGTGTCTCTTTCGCTGTCTCACATAACAATTAAAAATCACAGGAAGTTCTCTTTTATAGAAGGATTATCTGTACTTGTATTATGAAAAACAACCACGTTGTGTCATCCTAATAAAGGAAGTATTAGAAGGACCTGAACTGTCCATCCCTTTGAAAAAACACCTATGAAAATCAAACAATACAGCACTGAATTAAATCATCCTGGTTTAATAGAGTTTTGTGATCAAATTGTATGAGACCATTCCCTGTCCACCTCTCTCATTGGGCAGGATATGTCTCACACCTTTTCTGTCTAGAAATACTTTCTGGAGAGGCTCTAGCGACACATTAACGGGTCTGTCTACTCTTATATTTGTTCTCCCAGGAAAACAGAAGTACCTGTGTGCCAGCAGAAATGATTGTACCATTGATAAATTCCGAAGAAAAAATTGTCCATCTTGTCGTCTCCGGAAATGCTATGAAGCAGGGATGACTCTGGGAGGTATGATACTTTTCTTCCTCTTTTTCATTCTTCCTTTCCCTCCCTTATTCTCTTATTCTCTCTTTAAACCAGATTTTCTCTTTGATGCTTCTAAGGAGGCCAGTCATGCTCTGAAAACAGGCTGACCCCTTCACATCCAACATGGCCATCAGTCATCTGGTGCTTTTCTTTATCCTTAAACATGCTACACCACACTGTGGGGCTCATCATAGGAGCAGGAGGTGTGAAGCAGGGATCAGGACCCATCAGAGGATGAGTGAGTATGGACATGACTTGAAGGGCTTCCCAGGGGACATAATGGTACTGACCTTATGTTGTTAAATGATGGCTAGGACGAGAGAACTAAGGAATTCAGAATAGTCGCAGGTGCAGGATGACCCAGGCACAAGCTGGCCCTGAACACCCAGGAATATTCCTCAGTTAACTGCTGCCTGTGTTGTGTGGTGCTGGCCACCTGGAATGAAAAGCTGCTTTTCTTTGGAATCTATGACTAGGCTGCCAAGCAGAGCCAATTTCCTATCCCACATCTCCCAGGGATGAGCAGGCTTTTTAATCATTTCCCTTTCTTTGCAAATCTATTGACAATTTCCAAAAGCATTTTTTTAGTAACAGAGTAGTTTGACAGAATGAAGATACAGCTCTTTCAAGGGTAATCCCCCATCAAAATGCTCTCTGTCCTCTAGTCTGTGTCTACCATGATTTTTGTCACCATTACAGAAAGATTTGACTGACACTTACATTTTCCCCCTTCAAATTCGTATTTCTTCATGTTTGTATCTGTTCACTGTCAGGTTCCTTCCTACCACTTGCCACTTCCCGAAAGATGCACCTTTCATGAGAAAAGCAAGCTTATTAGTTTACTTTGATTTGGAAATTTGAAGAAAGACAAGCCTGTTTCTGAACACCTGAAACTGTGGCCTCATACCTGATTACTTATTATCATCCCGGAAAATCCAAGTGCTTATAATTCTACCCTCTCCCCTCCCCTCCTCAAGACTGATTTAGAGTACCTGTTTATCATTGGCTTTCTGCAAGGTACTCAATACCTTGTCTGCCTATGTGCATATTTACAGAAATCAACATTGTAGTTTTCTAACCATGTGTGGGTCTTCATGTGGGTAGCTGTATCCTTGCCTCCTTGAAGGCTAGTAATATTCTTTAAACAAACCAAAGTATTAAAAATGAATTTACACAGGCTCAGTTTGAGACAGTCTTTCAAATAGTGTCTAGTACTCCTAGACATAGCATGCAGATGCTCTACAAGTGGTTTTCCAGGCAACTACATCAAATGAGATTCAAATCTTTGAGAAAAATAAACTTTATTCTTCTTTGCTTGGCTTACTACAGAGAAATCCTACAATTGTGGTCTACAGTGAGGAGGAAAAAACAGGGCTGGGGGTAGAGGGAGAGTGCAGGACACCCAGGAAAGTTGACAAAGGAATTGTCAAGATGAAATGAATGTTGTCACAACATTCACTGTGGTGGGATCACCCCAGGGTGAGGATTCTCATATACTCAACTCTCAATTATTTAGCCCTTTCTGAATTATGTATAAGAGATGGGGGCTTCTGGATAGACAGCCCCTTAGTTTTCCATTTGCTGATACGAATTGCAAACCTGCTTTAACACAGGTAAAGTTTAATGATAATAAAAGTCTTCATAACATTTGGGCCCAAATCCTAAAATTAGTTTCATGTGTCAGCTAATATCGTCCACTGTAAAGCATCTGTAACATGATTACAGTGAATCCCTTGTGAAAAGAAGTATGTATATAACAGACAATTTCACTAGTCCATATAGCATTCTGACATAAATCTATAGATTAATTTCTTGAAGAGAGTGGTAAAGTAAGTTTTTAAATTGATTTATTAAGGTATTCAAATTTGAATGAGCTTGGTCAACACAATGAAAAGAAGTTGAGAAGTCCTGTGGCTGGCTCTGGTTTCAGTTCCCTTTTTACATTTACTGAATGTCTCCTATGTACAAGGAACCATGCTAGGCAATAGAGCTTCAGGCAGGCAAACTTCAAGAAATGTTCACAAGATACAAGGATTCTTGATGTTTTGTAAATGGTCTTGCCTTTGGAGTCAGGCAGACCTAGGTTAAAGGCCCAGCACTATTATTCACTGTTCCCCCTCTAAGCTTCAATTTCTTCATCTGTAATTTAGACATACCATTCTCACGGAGCTGTAATGGGGATCTGATGACATGATGAATGTGAACATCCTTGGCAAATGACAAAGTGCTAGACAAATGTAAGGACTTATGATAGTAAGGTCAGTGGTAATTTAGCTGGTAAACCTGTTCACAGCACTTCCCAGTTGGATTTAACGCTGTTACTTGGCATGCCCTATAATACGCAATAGCTCCAACAGACAGAACATTATCAGAAATCATCTCAAAACAAAAGTATTATCAAGATCCTGCTAGAAAGCCAATTCTAGTAATTAAGGGACTCACACAGTATATTCAAGTACCACGTCAATAAAAACCTAAGTATTTACCCTCTTAGATACTATTGTTTGGAAAACAAATCTTTCCATTTTGCTAAACTTATCTTCATATTCCCTGCTTCCCTGCTGCAAACCCCTCCCAAGTTTATTTTTATCTTGCAATTTCAGTGTATACTACAACTTTACTCAAATAATGGAAAAAATAAAGCAAACAATACAGTGATCCTTTTGAATATACTAGTAATAGATTTCCTTTTTCATAAGATGTGGGTTTAGCATCAACATTTTGATCACCTTGAAGGAGGATTTATATAGTTCTGTTTTACTTTTCCTACCTTTCAATTCAAACTTATATAATATATTCCAAAATGGCAACTAAGAATATGGTTTTGGGTAATTCCTTTCTCCCCTCTGAGGCTCATTTTTCTCATCATAAAAATAAGGTAATGAGCTTCACCAAGGACCTTTTAAGAATGATCATTTTGTGATTCTGTGTCTAAGCTCACAGAGAAAGAATTGTAGATGTGACAGTCCTTTTTTGGAGTGTCCATTCACTGTCCCAGAAATATAGATTAGTCTAGACTTATGTACTTTGACTCGCATAGTGACTTTAGCTACCTCTGGTCACACCTAAGTAAGATATATCATGTGTCTAGACTGTGTGGATAGGTTATTGATGGAATGAGGGCAGAAGGACTGTCTTTGTATCTTAGAGAAGCTGGCACTCTGCAACTGATGGCTGCTTGATCTTGATGCCTCAAAGTCTCTAATTCAGCTTTCTCTGTAGTGTTTGGTAATGGAATCTCCTCAGCTCAGAGATACTTAAAACACATACCCTTTTGTTTTTGCTTCCAGGCCTCTATACCTGTTGATTCTTATTGTTTTAACTGTTCTTACTGTTTCTGAAAGGATCTTGGAGGTGGTTGGATTCTCAGCATGGTTTCCTTAAAGACTACCTCCAGGCTCTCAACTGCCCATCTACAACAAGGATAGGCTTTTCTTTGAACATAATTTATTTCTGCCTCCTTTGGAAAAACCACATGTCTCTAATTGCTTCAATAATCTAACCTTCTTGCCTACTCTTCATTTAGAATTTTTTTTTTAAATGTAACTGTCCAAAGATGCACTTTCTCTCTGATGAATTAACTGCTGTTTTTTTCACAGTTCATAATTTAAGTAAATAGAGTCACCTCACTTTTCTTTGTACTTCTCAATGATATACTCCCAGTTTTCAAGATGGAATGAGAAAGAAAGAATTACTTTTACCCATCATATTCTTCCCTGACGCTTCTTTCTCATTTGCTTTCATGTTCCTCCCAAAACACTATTTATTTCTGTGTTAAGCAACTCTTGAATTCTCAACTTTTAATAAATGGCATTGTCCCCTGCTTATGCCCTCCTCTCCTGAACCATGGAAGATGGTAGGCCTTTTGGGAATTTCAGGTAACAGCCAAACCCCAGATGTGGAGAAGAAACATGAAGCCCCAGAGCTTGTGAGAATTGGAAGTATGCAGCATTTTCTTCAGGGGTTACTCTAACATATTTGAGAAGTCTCATTCCTTCTAGAGGCTAAACTCCACACCTGAGACTCAAAATTATTAATAGATCTGCAGGTTTTAACAACCTCCATGATTCTCTAGTTGAGAGGATATCCTGGTCTGATGTTGCCATGAGCACTACAAACATCCTTATCATTTTCCAGTGTTGACAAGAGCCTTGATATCAGTTCTTTCATCACTCCCCATGCTCATGGGCAGCCCACCACTGCTACTTCTGGTTCACATGCCTTGGATGCAATAGAGTGATTCCAGTGCTGAAATACCACTCATAGCCTGATTCTTCAGGAGACAAGTTTCACATTTATTCATCCATCTATCCATTCATCCTTCCAACCAGCCAACTAGCTAGGCCTTTCATATTTCCATCCTTCCATTCATCTAGTTATCCATTTAACAAATATTCCTTGAGTGCCAGCTATGTGCCAGTTTCTGTAGTAGGCATTTTGGGGGAACATAGATGAATAAGATAAAATCCCTGCCCTCAAAAAGTTAAATAATTGGAGACAGGCAGTGATAACTAATACAGCTTAACCGTAAAGAATAAATAGGAAATGACTGGGAAGAAGTTGAGTGAGGTAGAGGGAAAGGACATTCAAAGCAAAGTACACAGTTTGAATAAATTCAGAGAGACATTTTAAATAAGCATCGAGGTTTTGAGGAATAACACAAGTATTAATGGTTTAATATAGTCAGATTTGGGCTTCCCTGGTGGCTGAGATGCAAAAGAATCTGCCTGCAATGTGGGAGACCTGGGTTCAGTACCTGGGTTGGGAAGATCCCCTGAAGAAGGGGTGACAACCCACTCCAGTATTCTTGCCTGGAGAATTCCATGGGCAGAGGAGCCTGGTGAACTATAGTCCACGGGGTCACAAAGAGTTGGACACGACTGAGTAACTCAACACTTTCACTTTTACTTTCGTGGCCAGATCTGGGGAAATAGGGAAGGCAAGCTGAAACCACTCTGAAAATATACTTGGTTGTTATGCTAGAAGATTTGAACTTCAGGCAGTTGAAGAGCTATGGCATGGGATAGACATGTTTACATATCCATTTCATTTGCATGTTTGTTTTTTAAGATAATTAGTGAGGGCTTAAGTTTTATAAAAGGAGATAGTAGCCCAGGTAGTGAGAGAGAAAGAAATTTCTAGCATCAATTTTGTTAAACATCTAGGATTACAGCTTTGGTTCCTGGAGTTAGTTGCCTCTGTTCAGATTGATGCCTGCAAGTACTGATCACATGCATAAGCCCTTCCCTTATACAAGCCTGTTGTCTTGATCTAGGCCAGTGCTTCTTGGTGTGAGTTCTGAGAAAAATAGTTCTGTGACATGATACATGAAAATATATTTTTATGGTTGAATAAGTTAGGAAAACTGCATATTATAGTCTTGATCAGGAATATTTACAGTGCATGTTATCATATCACAGACCTTGTCAAATATTGCACTAAAATAACCCGAGGAGCTTAGTAACTCAGGATTCCCAAATTTATCTCACAAACAGAATCCTGTTTTTATATAACACATGCTAATATCCTATAAAACCGATTTTTTCTGGAATGTACTTTGGAAAACTTGGTTATAGATAAATACTCTATCCTATAAGTAGATGATACCACTAGCCCAGGTCATGCCTTTATAGATGTGTATATCTACATGTATATTGCTCACAAGGAGAATCAATTAAGAATGACTTCATGACCAAGAGCCAACGATCTTCACCACATCTCAAGAGTATGCACCAGTGCCTTCTAAAACAACTAAAGTAAACTATTTTTGGTATGTTATTGTCATACACAAAGGATAGGATATAATTCAGGCCAAAGCAGGGTTACTAAGTAAGTTTTCTAATGGTCATAGGTACATATTCCTTACCCAAGGAGCATGCTAGATACATTATTTCTGAGAAACATGATGACTTCTAGCATCATGCAAAGTGATCACTAAATATTTTGGCTATCTAGATATTCTACCCTAAAGTTTAGCAGTCCTTTTTCTCTGACTAGCATTCCAACATCCACCCAGAACCTCATCATGTGGTGCTACCTCATCATGTGGTGCTACCACATACCTTCATTATTCATGTCAGAGGCCTAGAAATCACAAATTTTAAGACTTTGGGTCCCACTGCCCACCCAATGATGAATCCCCTCAAAGCCCCTTTCAGCAAGCAGCAGAGTATTAAGTATCATAAAGACTTAACAATGTAGAACTCAGTTAATGGAATTTCTTCGCTTCTACTTTAACTCTGTAGATTAGAGCCCCAAAAGTCTCTAGGTTGGAGATGCAAGCAGTAAGTCTCAATTCTGAGAAATGCTACTCCCCACACAAATGTCTTAAGATATTTGAGTACTCCTACAGATCTGCATAACTGAGGCATGCACAGAGGAGTATAATTGCCATATAAATTTTGATATCAACATGTACATGTGGCTCAGCAGTTACAGTTTCTGGTTTTCTTTTTTTGTTTTGGTTTCATGTTTTAGGAGGTCCTCGGTATAGTGGAAATAGCTTGATGGACTAGGATACAGACAGGCCTTGTTTCTCGTCCTAGCTCTTCCACTTACTATCTTGATGACCTTGGATAAATTATTAAATCTCTCTGAGCCTCAGTTTCCTCAACTCAATTTCCTAACTACATTATGGGAATAATAAAATCTTCCTTACAAAATTGTGGTAAATTTGTAAAGAAGCTAACACATAGTAAGTATACAATAAATATCACTGTGCCTCCTTTTTCAGATGAAAATTGGTCTGTGTGCTCCCAGTCACCGCTGAAGCCTATTCTCTTTGCTATAGCAGTGGGGATTTTGGCACTGGTTCCTTGGTTCTCTAGTCTCTGAATTTCCCTTGAATTAACCCTTGTAATCTGTCCTCCAAGGCCAATATTGTCATCTTCCAATTGGTTACATACATATTTGGTGACATATTGGAGAGTAAAAGGTATCTTTCTCTCTAATTGTAGTTCTCAAGTGAACTTTTATATGGAATTACCTCCAAACCACATTGTCTGGGACAGCATATATATGCTGTAGTCTGTCTCTGAATATTTGTTTTTATAAAACTGTGGTTAGAAGTAAATAATTTTCTCTGATCATCAAAATTGATGATATCTGGTTCTGAATAAGTATCTCACTTGTAAAATCACCACTTAAAATCCTTGAGTTTTTAAAATGTAATAGCAGCAGATTTTATTGTTGTTTACTTTTGCTGTGAGTGCTCCAAATTCCCTCAGTTGCTTTTGAGAGAGCAAAATGATGTCATAGGCAATATTTTTTGAAGGTACTATGCCGAAAGCTAAGAGTACACAGCACACAATAGGTCATATATACAAAAGCAGGTATTTTCCAAATATAACAATTTAGAAAAAAAGCTTCATATGAGCTGATAATATCACTGTTTGTATGAAAACCTTTTACTTTTGATTTAAGAAAAGTGCCACTTGTTCTTACAAATTGGAGAATGTATTCCTTAAGATCAACAGAAGTGTTTAGAATATTTTCTTATTGTCCTGAACTTCTGCATAGAAAATTTACCTGAGAAAGATGCTTTCTTAGAGACTTTTGTACATCCTTTGGGATCATGTTTTTTGAAGTAGAACTAAGGGGAAAATATACAACCATCCAGAAACCAGTAGAGCCTTCAAATTGTCTATTACTGATAATATTTCCATGACAAAAGATATATAGAAAGTAAACTGCAAATGGCATGGCTACCCTGGATCACCTCTTTTAGAACCAAGTTCCATTCTCTTAAGTCCATTTCATCCTTGCTGTAGTTTTTAGATCTCTTAAGCCTGGCATAGAATGTATTTCTTTCCACTGTTTAATACCCCATTGGACCAGTGGTTCTGTGGCTGAAGTGAAAATTGATTGTTGAGGGACATTTCAGACTTTTAACAGTCAGCAATTTAAAAAAAAATGTAAGCATGAATCCTGAAGAAATCACCTGCGAAAAACTTGGACTGGCATTTCGAACTAAAAGGAAAATCTGGATCTTGACCAAGACAAAAGGTCACCAGCCTGGGCCTGCACAGTGTGGTGTATCATGCTGACCACAATGAAACTGGAAGAGACTGAGGACTCTCACCAGGGTGGAAAATGAGGCATAGAAGCTTTGATTAGTGAGCTTTTAGGTGCAGAGACATTAATTTTGAAGCATTCCCATCTCTAGGCTGAGTAATAATGCTTGTAATATTATGGGATTGTTTGACTGCTACAAGAAATTCAGAAGACCAAATAGGGAGTCTTTGTTGGCCTCTGAGTGGCTATAAGGAGACTGTTAAATTTCACCTCCCTTCTCTCCCTCCATATCCTTTCCTCTCAACCACAACCACCACTTAATTCTTGCCCAAGAGGCGCATACAAACACATATATGTCCTTTAGTATATTGATCAATAAAGCAGAAAAGAAAGAAAGAGGAAAAGCCCCCAAAACTCCAAATAAAGAATTTTCCATTTCCCAGTCTCACTTCTGTCTTACAGATAGATAGGAAATGAGAAGAAAACCTCCAGTCCAAAATGATAGGCACCCCTTCTCCCCAACTTTGCATTGCTGCCTCTTACATCAGAGGATCTGACTCAAGTATCTGATTATGGGGCCAGCTAACATGCTAGCACATCTTCAAGATGCTATGTTCACCAGTATCTCTCTTTCATATTAGAAAAATTCCAGGTTAGATATTGCAAACATCTCATAATGACCAGACACTGCAGAAAGGCTGACCTTATTTGCCTTATTCAAAATGAGGGTTCTAGAGGATTTTATTGGATATCCCAGAAACACCTGGAATGTGAAACTTGGGGATTTAAGCCCCTGCTCCTCAACAGAAACTCTGATGTTGGGGCTGGGGACTACTGTCTTAGTTGATTACTCCTCCTAGTGAGGCTGATGGTATTTCCCTACTTCATAGCTATGTGAGGACTAAGTAGTAGAGTTACCAATTCATGTAGCTCTATCATGATTGTTGTTTTTTATAATATGACTTGGTGTTAGCAGAGGGCCCTTTGATTGTTTTTGATCATATATGATGGCATCAGGCACTGACTCAAGTGGATGCAGTGAAGCTCTAGTGCAGTTGCTTGCTTTCCAGTGTGCCACTGCTGCAAAGAAGCTTAGCTAATGAGACTCAAAGAGCTGCTTTGAACAAGAAGCCACTGCCCCTATCTGAAGCTCCTGTGGTCATTTTCAATTGGTTATTTTACAATTCACAAGTTTCATCTTACCTCTATTTTGCTGGACCTCTGCCGTGTAGCTAGATCGTAACCTTAGGCTCCATCATTGAGCTGAAGGTAGTAGCTGGTCCATACAAGTTCAGTAAGCAAAGACCAGATTTCTGATTCCCCTGGAGGAACACCTCCAAGAAGCCAGCCAGCCGTCTCTTCAAACAGACCAGGAGAGTACAGACATTCTTTTTCTCCTTATTCTCAAAGTTAATGTGACTTCCCTTTTAGCAGTGCACACACACTTGAACTTTTCATAAACCGAAAGAGGGCAAAATCTAAGAACCAGTGCCTACTTTCTTGTTTTCTATTGAAGTTAAGATGATGGAAGAAAGTTGATAAGACTTTACCTCTTAACTTCTAGCTTTAGTGCCCCACACTATTCACTTACATCATACACTTGCTTCTCCATCAAGTGTGATGCTTTGTTCTTCTCCCAGGCCAGCCTCAAACTTTGCATTGAGGAGAGAGCCTTAGAATTTACAATATTTTGCTATGCTTTGCCTCTGCCTCAGAGACTTCATATTGAAGCTAGCTTCCTTCTGGAAGATGTGGAATCTTCGAGGCCAGGGGCTGACAAATGTGAGGGTCAGAAGCACTCTTCCAGCCTTACCTGGAGCCTGCATTTTCCACCCTCTTCCTTCTTATCTCTCCACCTACACACACACACACACACACACACACACACACACACACACACACACACACATACATCTCTCTCCTTCCTCTGACTCAACAACATTCTGGAGAAAAACCAAGGAAAGACTTCAAGGAGGGAAGGGAATTAATTTCCCCCTCTTTGGGGCAGAATTTTAACCTCCAGGCCAACAAGAGTTTCCCTAATGTGAATTGAAAGGCTAATGTGGTTTATTTTTTAACTGCTTTCTATTTGTTTGAATGTTGCATATTTCTGCTAGTGAATTTTCCTTTAATAAAGCCATTAATACACCAATGGTATTTTCTTATTTACAACAGACTGACAGAATTAATGCTGTTAACACTGGGCCTTTTTTCTTTTTCTTTTTTCTTTCTTTCTTTTTTTTTTTTTCTCTCGTTTGCTTTCCAGGTCATGCTGACCTGTTCGGCTTGGACTGTTTCACATTTGTTTTTAATGTCAGTTTAAATGTAATTGTAAAAGCATGTATGCTCTAAATTCATGTAGTTACTTTTTCCAGTGGAAAAGCCTGATATGTGAAACCATTTCCAGGCTCTGCAATTTCACATGAGCAGGTTTTTGGTAATGACCTTGTGCCCCTCACCCAGAATGGTATCTGGACAGTGAACCTCTTTCTTCTGGCTCAGTAGTCAGAGAGAGGAGACTTGGAAATATTTTCTGCCAGATCCTGTGCTTTGGCAAGCATGTGCAGCATTGCATATCATTCTATTATTAATTACGTTTACTCCTTCATGAACTAAAAAGCATTAGACTAAATAGTCCAACATAAACCTTGAAAGATAAAATTTGATATTCTTTTCCCTGGTTATTCCCCTGACTCAGGATTGGAACTGGGAGAATAGGGGCATGAGCGGAAGGACCAAGAAGCCTTCTTGCCTGGGAGAATTTGGCCCTCACTTGTTTGTGTACACTTACACTTGGATGCACCCCCTACTAATCTCTCACTCCATGCCTGCCAAGAACTGGCTCTGTTCCCTGTCTCTTATCCCTGTCCTAGTTATTCCCCACTCATCTCCAGCTGACCCTTCTCCCCACTAACGTGCTACCCTACCTGATAAAATTGAAAGAGTACTACCCAAGAAGTCAGGATACCTGATTCTAGTTCCTGCTCTGTTACTATCTAGCTGTGTGACCTTGGGCAAGACTTGGCTTTAACCCTCAGTTTTCTCATTTTAAAAATGGGGATTAGTTTCAATAGGAAGATAAGAAATAGACAAGACTTGGGGCCTTCAAGCATCTTGTTGGTAATGGAATCTTTTCTTCAAACAAAATCAGATGCAAACCCCAAATGAAGATACAGAATAAAGCACTGCTTTGAAAGAAGGCAGGGTTATTGGAGTCACATGCTCAGCCCCACTTTGCTTCCTCTCAGGGCCCTTTAAAAATCTGTGGGGCTCCATTACTGCAGTAGATTGATGTCTGGGGGAACTTCCAATTTGTTTCTCTCTCCTAATTGGTTTAAATCCCTGTCAAAACTGTATGTTTCATAAGTTAGCTTTTTCAGAGAGAAATTCATGTACTTGAGATAAAGGAAATGACATGTAGTAATGTAGGGTTTAGCAACCAGCAAGAGAATAAGAGGCATCATGTATTGTCTTACAGAATTCACTCTGTGCTAAGCACCTTACATGTGTTATCTTAGGTAAAGTTATAACAACTCTATGAGGTAGATCTTATAATTATCTTAAGATTCTTAAACCTGTCAGTATGGCCCTCAGTCTTTGGCTTGAGACCAGTTGCCCAAGATGGAAGGCAATATTTTTATAGATTGCTACCCTAAATGGCTTTTCAGAATGTAGTCTAGCTAGAGATTCATTCTTGGAAACTGTCATAGTCTTCCCATTGGGATACACTTTTATAAAATTCAGAGCACTTTCATTGAGATCATCTCACTTTCTCCTAATAATAGTTTTATGCAATAGTCTGATCAGATGAGAAAAGTGAGGTGTAGAAGGAATCAAGGTGTATGTCCAAACTCAGATAGCCCATAAGACTGTGACTACCACTACCAATAATAAAAATCCTTTTATTGTGAGTACCATTTTAGAATTCTGATGTCATCATTGCATTCTGCTTCCTTAAGTTCAGTGAAATTGTTCACCATGCTGCGGTCTTGGAGGGTTCTTCTGGTGGTGTTGAATCTTCACTTTACTCTCAGACACCACCACAGTGTCTATATTCCTCATTAGAAGCCTTATAATTAGGTGCTAATAGTTTTCCCAATTTATAGATGTGGAAATTAATGCACATAGAGCCTAAGTCTTGCCCAAAGTCACATAACTAATGAACAATTGAGCCAGGATTAACCCTGAGGCAGTCTAACTCCAGATTATTTGCTGTTAACTACTACACTTTATACCTATATCAAGAAACTAAAAGCAAAAGAAGGAAAATGATGTTCTGGAGATCATACATCAGGCTCCCCTGGATCTTAATATCCAGGGTATATCCCCTGGATATTAAACGTAATAATATCTGAATATCCCCTCTGAATATCTAAGTATAAAGTTGTACAATGAGATCCACTGACTCTAATCCTAGTGGATGGAAATATAGTTGGCATGATTTAAGCCAGAGGCCACAAATTGGTTTTCCACAGGCCAAAACTGACTTGCAGAATTTTGTCTGTCTAGCATAAACAGACTTAGACTGCCCCTAGGTAGGGCATCAATCACTTTCACTGTCCCCAACCAACCCTATTTATGTTTACTAGGCTGTTTTAACTCATTTATGTATCTGTCTAACTAGTGAAGATATTCAAGCTCATGACCCATAGATTTAAGTATTATATAAGCACCTGTGCACGCACATGCGTGCACACACACACACACACACACACACACACACACACACACACACATAACTGCAAACATTCACATAAGTACAGCCTAGTCTGGTTTCACAAAGAATTTGAAGCTCTGCACCAAATGTACCTTTGTGTTTAGTCAGCATTTGGAATTACACTTAAGACCTGGATTCAGTTTTATAGGCAATTATGTGCTGAATAAACTCAGCTACTTTTTTTTTAAATTTCATAATGTGTCACTCTTCCCTTCTCTGCCATTTCTGGTTCTCTGTTAATCCTGCTCCTTCCCCATATCCAGGTTTCGTTTCCTGTAGTACAGTCATTCTCTACTCTTCAGGAATGGATGGAGAATTAAGGAAATCATTTTGGAGGGCTCACTAGAATGTGCCAGGAATTATCTCTCATTTAGTTCTCATAAGTGTCCTAAGAAGTAGGTAGTGGTACCCCCATTTTACAAGTGAGGAAACAGAATCTCAGAGAAACTAAGCAACGGGCTCAAAGTTATTAAGCTAGTAATTGATGGAGCTGTGGTTTGAATCTAAGATTGTCTGATTCCAAAGCCAATTACCTTGTCAATACTACACTTTTTGTAAAGAAAGGGTATTAGTTTTCCGCTTCTGCATAACAAGTTACCTCAAACTTAGTACCCATTTATCAGTTCACAGTTTGTAAGTCAGAAGTCTGACACAGGATGACTGGATTCTCAGCTCATTGTCTCACAAGGATGAAATAAAACTATTGGCCAGGCTTCATTCTAATCTGGAGTTCACAGTCCTCTTTTAAGCTCATGTGATTATGTCAGGATTCAGTTCCTTGCAGTTGTATGATTAAGGTTTCTGTTTGTGTTCTGGCTGTCCATCAGAGGCTGTTTTTATCTTCCAGAGGCTGCCCTCATTTCTTTCCCTGTGAACCCCTCTAGTTTCAAAGCCTGCAATCTTCCATATGTTGAGTCACCCTGAGTCCATTAATATCTTTCCAAAAAGAGCCTAGTACCTTTTAAGGCTTATATGATTAGGTCAAGCCCATCAAGCGTAATCACCTTCAAAATTTAACTGACTTGTAACCCTAACTACATCTGTCTATTTCTTTCACAACAGCACCTATATTAGTGTTTGACTAAATAACTGGAAGAAAGCATGTGTACACCAGGCCTGGGGAATCTTGGTGGCTATCTGAAAAGTCTACCTATCACAGGAAGTCATTATTTTATGTTTCAAATTCCATGGTGAGATCCTAGGAAGAGAAACATCCTTAACCTTAGGGAGAGGAACTTGGACTTTCTAAGATTTTGGAAACTTCACCTCACCTTGCCTGTTCTCTGTCCATAGATGAGAAAACCTCTATCTTGAGGTACCAAGGAATGAGGCTGCAGTGGTGCCTAATGGTCACAGTGGCTGTAGAAGCTACAGATTAATCACATCTACTTCTCCTAGGGAATGTACCTGGTTGGAAAAATCATTCTCTGTTGTTGTAGAGAATGCCCTCATAGGGGTCCAATGCCACTAGGCTGAAAAGTGAATTCCAAATAGGGTCCAGGCATCATTTAAAGGACTCCAGTTCCCTAAATATCAGGTGCAGACAAGGACATGCCTTGCCAATGTCCCTTTCTTGTCACTGTTTTGACCTATGATTGAAAGACAGGGAAGAGATGAAAAGTAGCTCACATGCTCTTAGAAATACCCACCTTTACTGTTCCCTTTATCCAGACTTCACTACTCAATTTGAGCAAACCAATGGGTCTCTGCCGTAACACAGGGGCCTGTCAAGCCTGTACCTGGCATGCAGGAGTTAGATCTGGCTCTGGGGCTCAGGTGCAGGAGACACAAGGGGTGTGGGGGCGGCCTTCATGGATGAAAACAAGGCCTTGGGCATTGAGTAACAGCTGAGACTAGCAATCCTCATTGTCCAGCATTCCAAGTCGTCTAGCAACATGCTGGCCTCTGCTGCAGACAGAGAACAGAGGATCCCCAGACAGAATGAATGGAATCTGATTTCAATTATGTTCAGTACAGTCACTCTCTTTAGGCAGAGAGGCCAGAACACCTGGTGCAGCTTGGGCCACTGTGGCCGCAGGGACAGCACATTATACAGGTCCTGGAGGCAAGTGGGAATGCAGCTTCTCTTCCTCAAGCAGATACCCTATAGGTCTAAAGGAGGAAGATATGATAATACCAGCCAAGTTTTCATTAGCACTATGCAGAGAAGGGGGATTATTTTATGTTGATGGATTCCCCTCAGATTCTCGACACATATTGAACTTGATTGTAATGAGCTTGCTTAGGTCCATAAGTCATAACCCCATTGAGATCTGAATCATTGGTGGGAGAGTCAAGGTGAAAGAGCGTACCTTGCTAATTGCATCAGCACTAACTGTTCCATGTGTCCTTCCACCTTTTAGAAAAACCCATGGATTCATCTATACACTGTTCATGTGATATTTTTTTCTTTATCAGAAACATGAGTAGGGCACGACAAATGAGACGGCTGCCCCAGAGTACAGTCTAGATTCACAGTACTATTCCATAGAACTTTGTAAGATGAAGGCTATGTTCTGTATCTGTGCTGTCCGGTGTAGCAGGCCGCAAGCAACATGTGACTTTTGAGCACTTACACTGTGTCTAGTCTCCCAACAGGAAGCTTCCATAAGCCTCTGATCCTTCTCCATCAGAAGGCAGACAGAATGAAAACCACAATCACAGAAAACTAACCAATCTGATCACATGAACCACAGCCTTGTCTAACTCAATGAAACTATGAGCCATGATGTGTAGGGCCACCCAAGAAGACGGGTCATGGTGGAGAGTTCTGGCAAAATGTGGTCCACTGGAGAAGGGCGTGGTAAACGACTTCAGTATTCTTCCCTTGAGAACTCCATGAACAGTATGAAGAGGCAAAAAGATAGGACACTGAAAGAGGAACTCTCCAGGTTGATAGGTGCCCAATATGCTACTGGAGATCAGTGGAGAAATAACTCCAGAAAGAATGAGGAGATGAGCCAAAGCAAAAACAACACCCAGTTGTGGATGTGACTGGTGATAGAAGTAAAGTCTGATGCGGTAAAGCATCACAATATTGCATAGTTACCTGGAATGTTAGGTCCATGAATCAAGGCAAATTGGAAGTGGTCAAACAGGACATGGCAAGAGTGAACATCGACATTTACAAATCAGCGAACTAATATGGACTGGAATGGGTGAATTTAACTCAGATGACCATTATGTCTACTATTGTGGGCAAGAATCTGTTAGAAGAAATGGAGTGGTCCTCAACAAAAGAGTCTGAAATGCAGTACTTGGATGCAATCTCAAAAATGACAGAATGATCTCTGTTCATTTCCAAGAGAAACCATTCAATATCACAGTAATCCAAGTCTATGCCCCGACCAGTAATGCTGAAGAAGCTGAAGTTGAACGGTTCTATGAAGACCTACAAGACCTTCTAGAAATACTAGCCAAAAAATATGTGCTTTTCATCATAGGGGACTGGAATATAAAAGTAGGAAGTCATGAAATACCTGGAGTAACAGGGAAATTTGGCCTTGGAGTACAGAATGAAGTGGGGCAAAGGCTAGTAGAGTTTTGCCAAGAGAACACATTGGTCATAGCAAACACCCTCTTCCAATAACATAAGAGAAGACTCTACACATGGACATCAATATATGGTCAATACCGAAATCAGATTGATTATCTTTGCAGCCAAAGATGAAGAAGCTCTATACAGTCAGCAAAAACAAGACCAGGAGCTGACTGTGGCTCAGATCATGAACACCTTATTGCCAAATTCAGACTTAAATTGAAGAAAGTAGGGAAAACCAATAGACCATCCAGGTATGACCTAAATAAAATCACTTACACTTATACAGTGGAAGTGACAAATAGATTTAAGGGATTAGATCTGATAGAGTGCCTGAAGAATGATGGATGGAGGTTTGTGACATTGTACAGGAGGCAGGGATCAAGACCATCCCCAAGAAAAAGAAATGCAAAAAGGCACAATGGTTGTCTGAGGAGACCTTACAAATAGCTGTGAAAAGAGAAGCAAAAGGCAAAGGAGAAAAAGAAAGATATACCCATTTGAATGCAGAGTTCCAAAGAATAGCAAGGAGAGATAAGAAAGCCTTTCTCAGTGGTCAACCCAAAGAAATAGAGGAAAGCAATTGAATGGGAAAGACTAGCTATCTCTTCAAGAAAATTAGAGATACCAAGGGAACATTTCATACAAAGATGGGCTCAATACCAAGGGAACATTTTATACAAAGATGGGCTCAGTAAGGACAGAAATTATATGGACCTAACAGAAGCAGAAGATATTGAGAAGAGGTGGCAAGAATACACAGAAGAACTCTACAAAAAAGATCTTCAAGACCCAGATAATTATGATGGTACGATCACTCACCTAGAGCCAGATATCCTGGAATGTGAAGTCAAGTGGGCCTTAGGAAGCATCACTACAAACAAAGCTACTGGAGGAGATGGAATTCCAGTTGAGCTATTTCAAATCCTAAAAGATGATGCTGTGAAAGTGCTGCACTAAATATGCCAAAAATTTTGGAAAACTCAGCAGTGGCCACAGGACTGGGAAAGATCAGTTTTCATTCTAGTCCCAAAAAAAGCAATGCCAAAGAATGCTCAAACTACCGCACAATTGTACTCATCTCACATGCTAGCAAAGTAATGCTCAAAATTCTCCAAGCCAGGCTTCAACAGCATGTGAACCGAGAACTTCCAGATGTTCAAGCTGGATTTAGAAAAAGAAGAGGAACCAGAGATCAAATTGCCAACATCTGCTGGATCATCAAAAAAGCAAGAAAGTTCCAGAAAAGCATCTGCTTCTGCTTTATTGACTATGCCAAAGCCTTTGACTGTGTGGATAACAAAAAACTGAGGAAAATTCTTCAAGAGATGGGAATACCAGACCACCTTACCTGTCTCCTGAGAAATCTGTATGCAGGTCAGGAAGCAACAGTTAGAGCTGGACATGGAACAACAGACTGGTTCCAAATAGGGAATGGAGTATGTCAAGGCTGTATATTGTCACCCTGCTTATTTAACTTATATGCAGAGCACATCATGAAAAGCACAAGTTGGAATCAGGAATGCCAGGAGAAATATCAATAACCTGAGATATGCAGATGACACCACCCTTATGACAGAAAGTGAAGAAGAACTAAAGAGCCTCTTGATGAAAGTGAAGGAAGAGAGTGAAAAAGTTGGCTTAAAACTCAACATTCAGAAAACTAAGATCATGGCATATGGTCCCATCACTTCATGGCAAATAGATAAGGAAACAATGGAAACAGTGAGATACTTTATTTTTTTGTGTGGGGGGCTCCAAAATCACTGCAGATGGTGACTGCAGCCATGAAATTAAAAAACGCTTGCTCCTTGGAAGAAAAGTTATAACCAACCTAGACAGCATATTAAAAAGCAGAGACATTACTTTGTCAACAAATGTCCATCTAGTAGTCATGTATGGTTGTGAGAGTTGGACCATAAAGAAAGTTGAGTGCCAAAGAATTGATGTTTTTGAATTATGGTGTTTGAGAAGACTCTTGAGAGTTCTTTGGACTGCAAGGAGATCCAACCAGTCCATTCTAAAGGAACTCAGTCCTGAATATTCTTTGGAAGGACTGATGCTGAAGCTGAAACTCCAATACTTTGGGCACCTAGAGGGAAGAACTGACTCATTTGAAAAGACCCTGATGCTGGGAAAGATTGAAGGTGGAAGGAGAAGGGGACGACAGAGGATGAGATGGTTGGATGGCCTCACCGACTCAATGGAAATGAGTTTGAGCAAACTCCGGAAGTTGGTGATGGACAGCGTAGCCTGGTGTGCTGCAGTTCATGGGGTTGCAAAGAGTCGGACAGGACTGAGTGGCTGAACTGACTAAGTGAGATTAAGGAATTATGTTTCAAGTTTTATTTTATTTTAATTCATTTAAGTAGCCACATGTGTCTAGCGGCTGCTGTGTTGGACATTGCAAATCTAAAAGGAGCTCAGAGAGGCAGGTACTGAGATATAGTAGAAATGACTTAGTCAAAAAAAAGAACTGATAAAGCACAGAGAACTCTTGATTAGGAATAAGAGCCTCTGCTCTGCCACTTGGTGACCTCACTCTGGCCTCAGCCTCCCCATCCTTGACGTGAAATGTTGGATTAGCAGCAGATGTCCCAAATAAAGGCTATGGCTTGAATTTAACTTTGGGATACAGATGAGTTTTAGGAAAATTTGTAAATATATGAATGCCTTCTAACAGTATGTGTATATGTATGTATATGTGACATGTATCATAGGGGCTGGATGGTGGTCAAGCATTCACTTTAGTTCACCAGAGTTCCCACCATTCTCCTATAAACACATTCCCAGAGAGAGAGAAACACACATACACACTGTATTATATGTGTAGACACTGAAGGCTCACATTCTGTGAACCCCTTGGATGTGAATGAGTTCTAAGGACCTTTCCTATTTTGTGATTTTACGAATCACTAAGCCACTATAGTTCCAGTCACTATAGTTCCCCAAACCTATTTCTGCTTTAGGCACCCGGCCAGAGGAATCTCATAGCTTTCTACCTTTTCCTTTCTGGATTTGATGCTATCATACTTACTGAAGTTTAGATTCAAGGGTGAGGGAGGAAGGTAGGGAGGATATAACCCTAGTCCCACTCCTCAACTCTATTAGGCCAGGAGTAGAGTTTAAGGCTCCTTGGGGGAGGCAGTATTATATAGTAGAAAGAACATTGGCTTTACAGTCAGACTACATTAAGATTTTTAGATTCTGTTTCTTGATAGTTGTGTTACCTCAGTTTACTCACTTGCAAAACAGAGATAGGAAATATTTCTCACCTCCTAAGATCATTGTGGAGTTAAATGATATAATATGTTCATGAAGCAAGGTATATAGAAGGCTGAGAAAAAGTACTTACCCTTATACCTCTTAGTTCGCTCAGGCATAGAGCTAATTATATCTCTGTCCTCTACCAGGCTGAAAGGGGAACTATGGCTTGGCAACTTCTAAGCCCACAGTCAAAAAGTGCCAGTGATGGGGAAAAGAGTGTCTACCTCTAGAAACTCTACTAGAGGAGCAGATCCAGTAAGCACGCTAGTCTGTAGAGCTGCCTGCATGAACCTGTGTCAACAGTGGTTTCACCAAATGACAAGATTTTGTGGGAGCCAGGCCTCTAGCTCTGGGGCAAGATGAGCTTAGTCCTGCCCATACCTTCTAGCTTGTGCCCTTGATGGGAGGTGGGAGTTGACAGTGGGTGTGCATATCTCCTTATTACTGACTGTGCCCAAGCCTTGCAGAAATGATTGTTGGACAAGGTCATCTTGAACTCTGTGTTGATTTTCCAGGCTCCCTTGTTATTTTACCCTGAGTTCTTCACTGTGCTCCTCTTGTAGCACCAACCCCTCTATTTTCTTCTCCTCTATCCTGGTTGTTAATCCAAACATGTGATTCATTCTTTCATTGATTTACTGAGTTGCACTATGATTGAAGTTTGCGTTGCAAGACTTATTTTTCTAATTAAAGCTGAAAGCCAGTTCCAGCTAAGTATCTTTTTTTTTGCAGGAGCCAGAAACAGATCAGCAACAGGTTTTGTTGTATTCATCCAATAAAATTGAGCAATCAGCGGCTCTCTTTGTTGTATACCTTTTAAAATTTATTATTATTATTTAAAGGGATTAGAGATAAAGTAGTTTATGGTCTGCCCCAGTGCAACTGTCTATGCTAGACATCAGAGTTATAACCTTTTCAATTATTTATATTTCTGTCAATATAAATGCTAATGAAAATAGCACAAACTAAACATCAGGATACTCAAGGACCTCTAAATTATGTGTATGAGAGCATGGAGGGGGATAGTTCTTAAGACTTTAGTTTTAGATTATTGTTGCTTTTTAAAATAATGTTATTTCTATTGATATCATCCTTTTTAATGGATGCTTCCTAGCACAGTTCCCATTTTACAGGCAGATTATAAGGGCAGGGACATTCTGTTATGTCTTTGATACAGCTGGGGATTTCAGAGTTCAGCTTCCCCCTCTCTCCTTTACTAAAGAAGAAAATCAATATATGTGTTGCAATGTATGTTCAACTATGAGTGTAAATATCTAACAATAACTTAGGCCGTTACAGTTGAAGTGAGAAATGCTGCAACATCAGAAAATTCCCATTTATTTACCCCAAAGTGGGATGATATAACAAGTCTAGTCCTTCAATAGATCTGCCTTTCTGGTCTCCTTTCCTAGCAATCTGCTAGACATGCTGGACATAGACACAGTACATCATTCTCTTGATTTAAAACGTTCCATATTTGCCTATCACATGTGTGATAAGGCCCAAATTTCTTAATATGTTACACATGTTCCTTCAAAGTCAAATGCCATCATTATTTTCAACCTCATAAATAGCCATTCTACCCACACATAAAATATACACTCCAGCCACACTGGTCTCTTTTTCCCTTAAACTCTCAGTGCTTTTGTTTATGCCCTTTCCATCCCTCTCTGCCTGGTGAAGTCCTTGCTATTCTTCAAGGTCCAGATCAAATATCACCACAATCATTTCCTGACCCCCCTATGCAGAAAGATTGTTGCCTTCCTCTTTTGTTAATACCCGTGTTATAACATTCACCAGTTTGACATTTTCTAACTGCTAGATTTTTTAGTGGACATTTATTTTTCCTCTCCCAAACTGGTTAGGGCCTGTGTTCTTTTTGTCACTCAGAAGTAAGCCTTAACAATGGACATCTGTTGAATGAATGAGTGAACCATGAATATATTAGTAATGATTTAATTAAAGATTCAAAGTATGAATACTGGAGACTGTATTTAGGCAGAGCCCAATCCAAAGATATACTAGGTATGTCTGGCAAGAAGATAAAGGAGAAAGTAAGATATGAAGGTTTGAGTTTAGTAGGAATTTAGAATTGATGAACCATTCATTCAACCAGTGGTTAAAATGTACACTTGTCCTTGAGGAGTTTAGAGTCTGTGATCAGGAAAAATGATCATACTTGTTTTCTTAGCTCAAGCAGCTTTTCTAACAGGGTAGCTGTGCTGTGTGTTTTTTGCCACTGATAATAAATCCAACTTTCCCTTCTTTCCCAATAGCCCGGAAACTGAAGAAACTTGGGAATCTGAAGCTACAGGAGGAAGGGGAGGCTTCCAGTGCCACCAGCCCCACTGAGGAACCAGCCCAGAAGCTGACAGTGTCACATATTGAAGGCTATGAGTGTCAGCCCATCTTTCTGAATGTCCTGGAAGCCATTGAGCCAGGGGTGGTGTGTGCTGGACATGACAACAACCAGCCTGACTCCTTCGCAGCTTTACTCTCTAGCCTCAATGAACTGGGCGAAAGACAGCTTGTACATGTGGTCAAGTGGGCCAAGGCCTTGCCTGGTAAGTGGGAGCATGGGATATGGGATATCATATTTAGTGAATGTTCCTTTGGGCCAGGCACCACATCTGTTCCTTTCCCATCTGTTAACTCATGCAATCCTCACCATAACCTTGTGAGGGGAAAGAATGGTAAAAATCCCCATGTTAAAAATAAGGAAACTCAAAAATCAAGAAGAACAGCATTACTGAGTATCCCATATGCCTCACATCAGCACATAACAATCATGTTCAACCCACAGGTTTAATCAGCAAATTTCCTCATAATCATGGATCACACAGACATACCCTTATATTCCTTAAGATGCTCTTCTACATGTGCATACACAAGTTCACTCCAAAGATAATCTTGAACCTAACTGATAATCTGTTTTGACTATTAGTTAGGACCCATACCATGGGAACTCTTATAATATGGTATGGTAGAAGGAACATGGGGTTGGAAGTCAGAACACTTGGGTTCTAGCCTTAGCTCTGCTGTTAACTCATTATATGACCCCTTTCCTTTCCTGGTCTGTTTTTCCATATGTATAATGTGTGAAAAGTGGTTTGGACTCTGTTAATAGTTTTCCAGTTTTACTTCAAGGGAATTCCCTGATAAGTGCTCTTAAAACTATCTTGGGGAATTCCCTGGAAGTCCAGTGGTTAAGACTCTGTGCTTTCACTGAGGGCATGGGTTCAATCCCTGGTTGAGGAACTAAGGTCCCACAGGCTGCACGGTGTGACCAAAAAAGAAAAAATATATATAAAATAAGGATTTTATTAATCCTTAACAAAATAGGATCATCATAGTGGAAGGGTATATTAAGTGATAGTGAAAGAAATATGAAGTGTTTGTCTAACTCCTGCAAGTTTACCTCCAGTGATGAGGAACTCACTTCCTCCCTTGACCATCTGTTGTTTGAAAAGAAATAATTATTCAAATATTAGAGTTTAAAGAAGCCTCAGAGATCCTCTACCCCATATGCCTCACATCACATCCAATGATTCACAAATGTTCCTTTAGCAGCCAAACTCTTTATTTCTCAAAAACATGGTACACATCCAAGTGGAGCTGGTTGATTTAGAGCCAGTGCCTCTCCCTCACTCCGCCTGGAGAAGCCTCAGATGACTCTTGCAGAATCTTAGGGCTCTAGGGAACACAATGTGGAAACAAGTGAAGCATAAACTCTTTAAGGATTCTCTTAATCCTAAACTTCCATGATTGAAAGAGTCTTCTGAATCATCAACAACCAAATCTCTTCTTGTAGAATCAAAGAGTAACCTGCCTTTTAATAATAACTGCCAATCAACTGGAAATTTCTATTGAACAGAGCAGTTTCATATGTGTGACCTGATTTGATCCTCATAAGAAGTCTTTAAAGTAGGGATTCTTTTCCCTATTTTATAGATAAAGAATGAAGCTCTGAGAGTTGATGTTTGCCCTACAGTTGCACATTCAGAAGATAGCGGGGCCTGAACTTGAGCCCAGGTCCCCTCCTAACTCCAAATTCCCTCCTCATCGAATTCTACCCCATAGTCTGTGTAGCACCCTTGTAGATCTCTAGCCTTGGGTTTTACAATGAGTGACCAAGTTATCCAAAGCCAGTTGTGTCATGACGTGGAAGACATTTCAAGTTGACTGTCAAGCTCCTTTTTTCTCTTTCCAATTCACAAGGCCCAGATACAACCACCAGATTTTCCCTAACACCTTCTTAGCTTGGAAATCTGAGGTTGACTAGCCAATAAAATCCCTGGGAAGAAGGCCCAAGGACACTGTGTATGCACTGTGCCAAAAACAGCATTCACACAGGGAAGAAAAATACAAAAATAATAATAATAATAAAATTAAAAGTTACTTTAATTATTATCAGTTATTCAGCTGAGTGTCTTGATGTTATATGTCTAACAGAGATTCTGTTAGACAATATTTTGGCCACCTGTTGGGAAGAACTGACTTATTTGAAAAGACCCTGATGCTGGGAAAGATTGAAGGTGGGAAGAGAAGGGGACGACAGAGGATGAAATGGTTGGATGGCATCACCGACTCAATGGACATGAGTTTGAGTAAACTCCAGGAGTTGGTGATGGACAGGGAGGCCTGGTGTGCTGCAGTCCATGGGGTTGCAAAGAGTCAGACATGACTGAGCAGACTGAACTGAGCTGAACTGAACAGAGATTCAGTTTAATCTTTCCAAGCAGTTGCCAGACACCTAATTGTCCCATTTTATAGGCTACAGAACTTTTTCTTACATATGATTCCACTTAACCTTATAGCAGTTCTATGAACCATAGGGGCTTTTACTCCCATTTCATATGACAAGGTTCAAAGTGGTAAATTAACTTGTTCAATTTGGGGACTTAACAAATACAACCATAGGTTGAACTCACACCCTCTGATTTCCAGTCTTGGCAATAACGTAGTACAAATCATTATGACAGAATTTGTGTAACTTGGAGTCACTGGATTTCCTCAGCCCAACCTCCAGGATGAGAAGCTGTTTCCTTACATTAACAAGTCTGCGAGTTAATATCAGTTCACCATCCAGCTTGTCCAAGGAAATGGTCCCTGATCCTGAATCATTTAAAAGAATAGCCTCAAAAGAAAGCCGAGTACCACATTCATTAGAACTGTTTTTCATGTTATCAATAATCACCTACTGATTCAAGTTATTTGCTCATTGAACAGACTGAGTTCTTGTCCTTTGAGAGGTACTGTGCTGGTACCTACTCATATAAATTTTGTTGTGAAGTTTTCTTTGATAATGATAGTACATGTAAATTGCCTTGTATGGCACCAGCACATTAATAAATGATAACTATTGAGAGAGAGTGAGTAGATTGTATGTATGCAGTATATTTATAATCAGATGTATCTGGCTTGGCATCTTAGTTATACACTAGCATGACTTTGAGCAAATCACATGTCTGCACGTACTTCCATTTCCTTGCTTGTAGAGGTGGTAGAGCAGTTACTACCTTGCAGATTGTTATCAACATAAAAATTATGTGTGAAGAGTACAATAGCTGGAAGATAGAAGAGTCTCTGTAAATAGTGGGTCATTATTATAAAGGTTGAGAACTAAACCACTAAAATCATTTTAAACTGCCACTAACTTTGCCTAGAAGTACATTCATAGGTCCCAAAGATGAATTGCCTTCTTTGAAAACCTTGGCTGTCAGGTGCACTAAAGCTGCAAAGATTTCCTAATTGACCTTTCTTTAGGCATGTTCTTCCAGAGGTTTCTGCTCAAGATTGCTAAGAAGTGATGTTGATTGGATTCTCCTGAGAAAACAGAGTCTCCAAGAAACTGCTTCTGCTCCCTAACCTGTTTGGTGTGTTTCAAAACTTGAAAATGACTTCTCTCTGTTTTTCCAAAAGAGCCTGATGCAGTGCCAAATAGGAGTTGAGTGAATGTATGTTGAAGGAAACCTGTAGGCTGAAGCTAGTGTTTCCTCAACTCATGCCTTGACAGCGTGCTATCTGAGCAGGACTTTTCAAAGGCTGGACATTGGAGAACAGAGTTAGGTATTATAATGAGATTAGACCTATAGGAAACTTAGCCTGCTCTGTTGCTGATGTGTACATAGTAATTAGGTTTGAGTTCTAAGCAGCTGTCACTAAGGATCATTAACTAGTATTAAGCCAAACTAAGCTATCCCATTTTTCTCCTGTGTTAGTTCTCTGACATCTCAGTGAAGGAAAAAAATCATTAGTATTGATGACTTCCTTGGTACTAGTACAGTTTAATCCTCATACCTCCATGAACCCTCATATTCACACTGTCACCATCCAAGGCTCTCTTTGATTCCCACTGCCACCCACCCCAGAGGTTCAAGGTTCAAGCTCCTGGACCCCTCCCAAAGAGATTCTTGGATGTTATGTGCTTGACCCTGGCTTTTTGTCTCCTACTGGAAAGAGTCCATCCCAGACATTCTGTTCTACAAAAGGGCTTCAGGCAGGAAATACTCTGGTGTCTGAGGCTGCAACCAGTCTGTTAGCATATCACTACCAGTGATGGTGGGAGGCACATGACTGGGAGGTAAGATTGCAGTCAAGGGTGGTGATATGAGGAACTCTAGCATCCCTGATGTCTGGTAGACTTGGGACCTAAAGGAAACAAAAAAGGGAAATATAGTGTGTGTGTGGCAAGTACCAACCAAACATAACAATGTATCTAGATAGCATAGATTTCCGACCTGACCCTATGGCTAAGAAAAACTTGTGACTTTGGTAGTTTTGAGCTGTGACTTTTCTGGCTCTCGGTTTCCTTATTTGCAAAATAGGTGTCACATTGCCCACACTCCAGGGTAATTGTGAGCGCTAAATGAGGTCATCATCAGGAAAGTTAGAAACATTTATAATGAGGTATAGAAGGACACAATTTTCATAATTCTGGATCTGTTAGGGAGAAGATAAATGGGGTACTGTTAAGGGATAAGCTCTGAGGTGATACTCTAAGTATCCAACTGTTTGGAAACCTCCAGAGAGCAGAGCCATATCTGTTCTATCTATGTAGAACCTATTTGTGGAGGCAGCATTTGGGAACCTCTGTTCTCTGAGTTTAAGGGAAGCAATTTGAAGATCATCTAATTCTCATTTTATAAAATGAAAAAAAAATGAGTCCTTAATATGTTTAATTAATATTTCTCAAACTCCTACTCAAATACCTGAGCTGTATTATATACTAGGGAGGAAAAAATGAAAAAAGGGGATGGTCCTTGTTGTCAAGAAACTCTAAGTCTTGTGGAGTAGACAGATATGTGCATGAATAAATTCCAGTGCAGTGTAATGAGTGCTATAATTAAATGGAACTACTTAAGATTCAATAAGATGGTAAAAGAAGAATCAATAGGTCTTCTGCTTGGATGTGTTGGAAGAGGCTTCACAGAGAAGGTAGCCTTCCAGTGAATACTTGAAAGATGAGTAGGCATTTATCAGATGGAAAGTGTGGAAAGGGAAGAATACATTCTAGGGAAAGACAACTGCCTATGCAGAGATAGCAGAGATTTAGAGGCATGAAGTATATGTGTCCAGCAAATTGTGGGTTTTTCAGAATAGCTAGTACCTAAATTAAGAGAAGATAAATGATAAAAAGTTAGTCTAAGAAGGTGGGTCATAAAGAGCCTGTTTGTGTGTACATAATGGTAGTTGGCAGAAATGGCAGTAGGGTAGAAAACTAGCAGTGCCAAGTACTTGTTGAATAGAAAATAATGGAGAGGAAGTGGGAGACAGGAAAAGGATTGGAGAAAAGAGATGAAGCCTGAAGGTGAAGAAGGAGAAGGCATGGCTGTCAAAGGCATTTCACCATATGCTATTATGTAATAGTATCCCTTTTCCAGGGTTGTTAGAGGGTACAAACAAGATTATAGCTAGAAAAGAGCTTTGTAAAATGAAAAATGCTGTTCATGTGAGAAAAAATGATTATTACACTGCATCTTCAGAAAGTCAGTGAGCCTTTCTGAAGATCAAGAGCATGGGGTTTGGAATCAGACCGGCTTTGGAACTTGATCTGCCAGTTACTAGCCTTATGATCTTGGACAAATTCTTTAACTTTTCTGTGACTCACTTTTACTGATTCACAAACTGGGCACGAAAATATACACTTTATTGGATTGTTGTGAGTATTAAATGAATTAATATAAGTAATATACTTATAATAAAGTTAATTCATTGTAAGCAGTCAGTGTTAGATTATTATTCTCTTCCAGTGGGCAGTGCACTTTTTGCCTCCATTACCATGTCTTTTGAGCAGCTTAATGAATTAGGGAGCACAAATAATTATCCCCACCATATAATCTGTTCTCCTTTTACTCCCCAGCATTGATGGTTCCTGGGTCTCCTCAGGGGCAGCCGCAGTACCAGAAATTGTCAGCCCAGCAGAGTCCCAGACTTCACTTAGACCATCAGTGCTCAGTCTGACCATTGCCTCTGTCCTATCTCTAGGCTTCCGCAACTTGCACGTGGACGACCAGATGGCAGTCATTCAGTACTCCTGGATGGGGCTTATGGTGTTTGCCATGGGCTGGCGGTCCTTCACCAATGTCAACTCCAGGATGCTCTACTTTGCCCCTGACCTGGTTTTCAATGAGTAAGTGCTTGTGGGCCCAGAAATCACATAGACACAGACCTGGTTTGTGGCGATGATGGTAATGGAAGTAATGGTGAGAGTTATTTCATTTGATCTTTACATGAGGCAGTAGAGGCCTAGCCAACCTACTCAGTCTAAAGTGGCTTTGCCCAGCTGAAAGGCCAACTGATAGGAGGGAAGGGGGGAAGGGCATCATGTTTCCTGATCAAGACACAATCCTGGTAATTTGGCAGTGCTTCTGACCTGCTTTTAGCTTATCTCAGACCCTCATAACAGGGTCCTTCTCCTTCATTCTGGGCAACATAAGGAGTGAACAGAAACACTCTAGATCTGAAGGCTGAAGCTCCCTTGGTCCCTTTGCTACCACCAAAAGCTACTGCCAGTCACCTTTTTGTTGAGAAACTCCTATGTGCCAGGACTATACTAGATATTTTCCTAATTCTTTCTCATTGAGCCCACATTTTAATGGTGAAATCAAGTTATCATAACTTGATTTAAAATATTTTTTTAATGGATGGGGGAAATTAGGCTCAACAAAATAGCGATTCATCCAGCAATGTTAAATAGTGCATGTTGGCAACAGAATTCAAAGTATGACTGTGTAACTCCCAGCTTTTATACTGCCTCCTGGTGGTAAGTGATGAAGAAGAGCAACTCCACCATTTTCTGGCATGTGACCTTGGCCCAGCCAGTTCCTTCTTCTTAAAAATGAGTTTAGTTAATACTTACCCTGTCCACCAGCTCTATTTATCCTTCATAAATTTAGCCAAGAGCTCAAATTTTAGTATACTTTTCTTAACTGAAACCTCTGTTGTATTATTTCCTACATCATTCTCTGATTAACAGTTTCCTCAGCTGTTAATAAAATAAAACTTCCTTCAATGGTTTGTTTTGACAACTAAAATAGGAGCTAATGGATGTGAAATGTCTGGCTCACAATGGGCAAGAAATAAAAAGAAGTACCTTTCCAATATTCTCTTTTCTTAGCAGTGATAATCATTTCTGTGTCTCTATTTGAGGTCCCTCATGTTATTGTGAATGTTGTTGTTCAGTTGCAGGAGTCGTGTGTGACTCCTTGTGACACCATGGACTGAAGCACATCAGACTCCTTTGTCTTTCATTATCTCCTGGAGTTTGCTCAAATTCATGTCCATTGAATGCTATCTAACCATCTCATCTTCTGCTGCCCCCTTCTTCTTTGCCTTCAGTCTTTCCCAGCGTCTGGATCTTTTCCAGTGAATCAGGTCTTCACTTCAGGTGGCCAAAGTATTAGAATTTCAGCTTCAGTCCTTCCAATGAATATTCAGGATTGATTTACTTTAAGATTGATTGGTTTTATCTCCTTGTAGCCCAAGGGACTCTCAAGAGTCTTCTCCCACACCACAATTCAAAAGCATCAATTCTTCAGTGCTCAGCCTTCTTTACGGTCCAACTCTCACATCCGTACATGACTACTGGAAAAATGAGAGCTTTGACTAAACAGACATTTGTTGGCAAAGTGATATCTCTGCTTTTAATACACTGTCTAGGTTTGTCATAGCTTTCCTTCCAAGGAACATCATCTTTTAATTTCATGGCTGCAGTCACCATCTGCAGTGATTTTGGAGCCCAAGAAAATAAAGTCTGTCACACTGCTTCTACCTTTTCCCCTTCTACTTGCCATGAAGTGATGGGACCAGATGCCATGATCTTAGTTTTTTGAATGTTGAGTTCTAAGCCAGCTTTTTCACTCTCCTCTTTCACCTTCATCAAGAAGCTCTTTAGTTCCTCTTCACTTCCTGCCATTAGAGTGGCATCATTTGCATATCTTAGGTTGTTGATATTTCTCCCAGCAATCTTGATTCCAGTTTGTGATTCATTCAGATTGGCATTTTGAATGATGTACTCTGGATATAAGTTAAATAAGCACGGTGATTATATATAGCCTTGTTATATTCTTTTCCCAATTTTTAATCAGTCTGCAGTTCCATGTCTGGCTCTAACTGTTGTTTCTTGACTTGCATGCAGGTTTCTCAAGAGACAGGTAAGATAGTCTGGTATTCCCATTTCTTTAAGAATTGTCTGCAGTTTGTTGTGATCCACATAGTCAAAGGCTTTAGCATAGTCAGTGAAACAGTAGTAGATGTTTTTCTAGAATTACCTTGCTTTCTCTATGATCCACTGAATGTTGGCAATTTGATCTCTGGTTTCTCACCATAGAGAACCCCTTTAGTCAGGGAATGAATTGACCTTTCCTCTCTTCCAGCCCTCTAACCCAGAAGAACCTTAAAATAAAATCTACAGGCCAGTGGTTCCTCCCATTACAGCAATGCCATATGGGGGAAAATAAGTGTCCCCAGCTGCCCTCTTCCAACTCAGCCAGCCCTGGTAGCCAGAAGCTAAGAATAACCATTGAGCTTTTGGCACAACCTGCTTTATGGTTTCCAGATATCCAAAGAGGTATCTATGATGCCATCTTCTGGGTCAGGACTTAAAAAGCCCTTTTCCTGTTCTTCTCTTCCTGTGCTCCAGTGATTAAATCAACTATTGGGCACCTACCCCATCCAGAGCCCAAAGACCTTTGAACCTTTGTAAGGTGATCATTGGCTATTTTATAAATCTTCATTTCCTCTTCCACCTCTGTGGCACCCTACCTCAGCTTTCTAGTTCACTTCCATGTACCTCATCAAAAGGTACTATAGGATTCCACACAGAGTCAGGACCCTCCATGAAGCCCCAGGGCTCCTGAAATATCAGGTCCCCTTCCTCTTATAGAAACTGACTATGTTAGAGCTCTTAAAATCCCTAGAATCATCTAAACCAATGCTTCTCAATGGGGGTTGACTTTTCCTGAGGAATGGTTTTTCATTGTGTAGTACATTTTTGCATGTTGGAATATGTTTAACATCCCTGGTACCTGCCTCAGTTTAGTTCAGTTCAATCACTCAGTCATGTTTGATTATTTGCTGACCCCATGGACTGCAGTATGCCAGGCTTCCCTGTCCATCACCAACTCCTGGAGCATACTCAAGCTTATGTCCATTGAGTTGGTGATGCCATCGGACCATCTCTTCCTCTGTTGTCCCCTTCTCCTCCTGCCTTCAATCACTCCCAGCATCAGGGTCTTCCAAATAGGAGCCTAGTCACTGTGACAACTCAAACTGCCCACACACACTAAGGTAACAGTACCCCTCCAGTTAAAAACCATCTGTTACTGCTAACCTCCTCAAGGTACTAATGGGGAAACTGATGCCAAAATAAAGAGACAGGGACTCTGGGCCAACTCATTTGCTGATCTCTCTGACACCAAACTTGCCATCAACCTTGCTTTCTTCTTTTCTCCTCTGCTCTTTGTAGAGAACATAGTCTGTGAGAGTAATGGGCCTGAACCTTAGCTGTGCAACCTTGGGTAAATTGCTGAACTTCTCTGAACTTTATTCTCCTCATCTGTAGAACAGTGAATAGTATAACAATGGCACCTTCCAACATATCATTTTTTGAGCAATTATTATGTGCCAGGCACTGTGCTGCATCATTTTTTCTAATATTCATCTACTCTCTTTTAATCCCACCTACCTCTGCTCACCTCCTGGATTCCATCCCTGCACCTTGTTTTCTACCTTGCACTTTCTATCCTTTTCTTTCCATTGGCTGTCTCCCATTCTATTTGCTCTTTCTCCTCATGTCTTATTCCTTTCTCCTTTGAATTCCTTCCCTTGTCTTTCTTCCCTCCTTTTCCTACTGTCTATGTGCCTGGGGCCTTCAGCAGTGTTATAGCAATCCTCCATGTCAGGATCACAATTTCAGTGGTACAAATACTGCAGTGTTGTCATCAACAAAGGCTTGGAAGCACAGTAGAGACAAGAGCAAGGCCATACCCCCAAACTCAGCAGATCTTATTCAAAAATTCTCTAAGAAGAAAGAGCTTGGAGCAGCACTGTTCTGGTCAATGATTTGTGATACTACCCAAGGTGGCTCAGATGGTAAAGAATCTGCCTGCAATGCAGGAGGCCTGGGTTCAATCCTTGGGTCGGGAAGATCTTCTGGAGAAGGAAATGGCTACCCACTCCAGTATTCTTGCCTGGAGAATCCCATGGACAGAGGAGTCTGATGGGCTACAGTCCATGGTGTTGCAAGAGTCATTGGACACCACTGACCAACTAACACTTTCACTGTCTAAACACTTCCTTTTTCTAGTTGGGCTCCAGCCTGCATTAAATGCTTCTGCACTATCTGCTCCTTCTTTTCCCTTTTTCTCTAGGCCAGCCAAGATCTATTTGAGATAGGATTCTGAGCTTCCACCCAGCCAGTATCAGACCTGCTCAGCCTGTCAATGAAGCTAGTGGTTTGGGGACCAAAATGTCAAACCATAAGCTTCAGGACCAATCTCAGTGGTCTTTTTCCTCACTACTTAAGTGAGTGTCAAATTCCCTTTCCTTTCTTTATAAGATATAAAATCAATTTCTCTCTCTCCTCCTCCCCGCCTCTCTCTCTCTCTCTCTCTCTCTCTCTCTCTCTCACACACAGACACAACTTCTGATGTGCTGAAGACCAGGAAGTTCTACTAGCAAAAGAATGGTGTATCTGTGTATCTTCTCTTACAGGCTTGTCATGGTCAGTCATGGAATAGAGATGTTGCTCTCCCCGAGAAGCTGCCCAAGCCATGGCTACTTCCCTATATAATTTATGGGTGATAATGTGATGATCTGTTCACAAGTCATTATAATAAAGAGAGCTCGTACGTTTTTATAACTCCCAAACTGTGGTAAGGAACAGCTAGTATATGAAAGAGTAGGCTCCCCTTCAGCAGGGGATATTTAGATTGGATATTCAGAAATATTTTGTGGCTGATTTGATAAGCATTGGAACTCATTTAAAGGGGCAATGGGGAATCTCTTTTTCTGGGAGTTTTTGAAGAAATAATTTCATTTCTAGTATAGCATGTGTGGCTACTTGGGAACCCTGGTGTCCTTATGTCAGGAGCTGATTTCTAAGGCCTGTCTCTTAGAAATTCTTCAAGTTTGAATGTCAGGGAGGCAGGCTCTGACTCTGGCTGTAGCTGCAATATTAGAACTGTAGTCAGGGAGACCATGTGCCATTGTATTCATTTGGTTAGGCTTTCCTTTCCCTGTCTCAGGAAACAGGAAGTGTATGGGGACCTGGAAACTCCATGTGCTAACCCATATCCTAGCCAAGGAAGATGAGTAGTTATCAAGATATCATGATTTTGGGGGAAAAAAGAACAACCTGTTCCTTGTCACTGAAGCACCAGCAAGAAAAACATCAAGCTCTTCTTGGAGAAACTGGAAAGGGGAGGGAATCCACAGACATTCTCTCTGGGTTTATTCTAATCCTTCCCTACCCCTCTCTTTTCTCTGTGTGTTTCATTCCTAGGTACCGCATGCACAAGTCCCGGATGTACAGCCAGTGTGTCCGAATGAGGCACCTCTCCCAAGAATTTGGATGGCTCCAAATCACCCCCCAGGAATTCCTGTGCATGAAGGCACTGCTGCTCTTTAGCATTAGTAAGTGCCTGGAAGGGTAGAGAGTGCCCCTAGGGGGCATAAGGGATCAGAGGAGAGGTGCTTTTTCACTAAAGGATTATCAGGGAGAAGAAGCCAGCTCCTGAATATTTCCCTTCTTTCACCCTCCCTCCTCCACTCTCCCTTAGCATCTTTTTCCCTAACAAGGATGAATTTCATGGCTAGAGACCAATTTCTTTGCTACAATCAAACCTCTATTAGATCCCCACCTACCCACAATCTTTCTTTGGGACAAGGCCTTTTTGGCTAGTTTTAGCAGGTCTCTGAATTTTCCCATAGCTTCTACCATAGAAACAGGCAAGGACTACCTTATATTTCTTGTAGGGTAGAAGGGATTGCCTCCTGGAAAGAATTTCTTCTTCTGCCAAAAAGACAAGGTCTATGTAAGCACTCAGACAAGGCTTATTTGGCAGCCAAGGAATATTTCTTTAATATCTCTTCGAAGCAGAGTGCTGTCTTAGCCCCTATGGGGGAGAAAGGAGATAAAATTTGATATTCAAGGCCACATATTTTAATTGTCTAATTCAGAGCTGGACTGTGGATAATTTAAAACCATGAAATGTATAGAAATGAAGACTAGAGAAAGGAAAGGCTCAGTAAATTTTATTTACTTGATACCCTACAGACTGGGACCAGCTAGCCTTCTCCCTAAGCCCTTCCTGGCAGACTTCCTGAAGGCCCCAGGCATATAGACCTGAAGTGACAGGAAGCCAAGTCGATGGCTCCCTCCTTGTGGGGGTGGGGGTCAAGTTTGTGGTCAGAAAACTTGGTGCTTTGTCTAATGCTCCTTCGTGGGCATGCTTCCCCTCCCCATTCTGTCTTCATCCCACATCAGTTCCAGTGGATGGGCTGAAAAATCAAAAATTCTTTGATGAACTTCGAATGAACTACATCAAGGAACTTGATCGTATCATTGCATGCAAGAGAAAAAATCCCACATCCTGCTCAAGGCGCTTCTACCAGCTCACCAAGCTCCTGGACTCTGTGCAGCCTGTAAGCAAACAATGGAGGGTGCTTTGTCAGGGAGAGCAGCCTGATAGAGCCAAGTGATAATATGCTCTTCTAGGGTCTGGCACCACCTGTTGGGAGGTGCTTCCATTCCCCTCTGGCTTTGAGTGTGGTCCAGGAAGAAAATCCAATGAAGAAGAAAGGAACACAGGTCACAGTGTCCCAGCTGGTTGTTGTGAAAGAGGTGGAGGAGTTGAGAACAGAGCAACTGGGACTCAGAGAAGGGGCTTAGAGTAGATAAGTTCTTTAGGCAGACAAAACAGACCTGGATGTTTTCCCCCTCTTCCTTGAGTCATGTGCATGTACGTGTGTGTGTGTGTGAGAGAGAGAGAGAGAGAGAGAGAGAGAGAGAGAGAGAGAGAGTGTGTGTGTGTGTGTGTGTGTGTGCTGGGGAAAAGGAACACCCAGTCCTGAGTCAGAGAGCTTGCAGTGGTGTAAGAGATCTCTTGGGAGCTCTCAGTGACTCCCTGGAGACAATTTAATGCACATGTGTGTGTGTATGCATTCATGCACACAAACACATACACACACTCACAGAGGCCCAAGGACATGAAAGGAAGGAGGAGGAAATCAAAGACTGTGGGGGAGACCCTGACAAGAAGCCAACTCCTTGTCAACCGTTTTCTCCCTCTCTTATTGTCTCCCTGCAGATTGCACGAGAGCTGCATCAGTTCACTTTTGACCTGCTAATCAAGTCTCACATGGTGAGCGTGGACTTTCCAGAAATGATGGCAGAGATCATCTCTGTGCAAGTGCCCAAGATCCTTTCCGGGAAAGTCAAGCCTATCTATTTTCACACTCAGTGAAGCTTTGGAAGGCCCCATTTTCTTACCCCACCTCACTTCCTTTTTCAGATATCTTCTGCCTGTTTTAACTCTGCACTACTTCTCTGCAGTGCCTTGGGGAATTTCCTCTATTTATGTACAGTCTGTCATGAAGATGTTCTTGAATTCTATTTGCTGGGCTTTTTTTTTTTCTCTCTTTTCCTCCTTTCTTTTCTATCTCTCCCTATCTGACTCTCCCATGGCACTTTCAGACTGTACTCCCTGCTGTGGCTCTTATCTGTGTTTTGAATGCTGTTGTATTTCTTTAAATCTGTGATGATCCTCATGTGGCACAGTGTCAAGTTGTGCTTGTTTATAGCACTGTGCTGTGTGCCAGCTACACAAACGTTTACTCACCTAATGCCACGTGAAGTTTAGAGAGCTAAGAGTATCTGGGAAAACAAAAGACAAACAAACAAACAAAAAACACACTAGGGTTTTTCCCTCTTAAAAATATTAAAACAAACAAATTACCAAAGAGGCCAACAGTAACTAGAATAAGGTGAAAATTGCAAGCCCATGGGGAGTCACTGCTTTTTTTCCCCAAACCCTGTCTCCCTGGGAGACTTTATTTTCTGCCAACGGCTATTGCCATTAGAGGGCAGGGTGACCCCAGAACTGAGGTAGATGGGGGGCAGATTTAAGAAAGGACAGATGGATTACCAGTACCTGCCTACAGCCTTGGCTCCTGAGAGCTAGGCTGTTCAACTGCAGCACAATTCATGGTACTGAAAAATGTGCTTCATGTTTGAAAACCTGTCTGTTGAGAATGCCTCCCCACACCAGTCCCTTTTCTCTCACATCCTCTGCCTCCACCCTCAAATTGACTTTCAATATCTTTTCTAAGAGCTTTGAACTGAATGTTCTCTTTAGCCAAAACTTGGCCACTTCCACTGAAGAATCAGACCAGCAAGAGGGAGAGGGAGATATGACCTTTTGTAAGGCCCCATTCTGATCCAGGTCTGCTTTCCCATTTGTGGCCCAGGGAGGAGCCTGGGGCTGGAGTCAAAGGAAAAGGAAGTGGTGGCTTGACTGTTCTCCTGCTTAGGACACTGAAGATTTGATCCTTCTTTGCCTCTACCTTTAAGAGACCTGAATGTTTTCTGCCTGACTCCATGCAGCTGCAAGCATCATCCATCCTCCCTTCTGTGTTTTGTGGGCCTGAGCTTCACCAGACTTCATTACAGCCACAGTGGTGAAACTTGTCCACTCCTTGGGCACGTTCAGACTCTGCTAAGAACTCCCATCCCCAAGAAGGCTAGCAAGTCAGCAGTCTTGATTTCTATCTCTAGATGCCAGTAGGCTCAAAGACTTCTTACCATATGTCTCTCATCAACTGAACTCTCAGAACTCTGGAGACCTTAAACAAACTGGAAAGAAGGCATCAATGGGATTGGACAAGCTGGGCGTCTTGCCCTTGTCCCCCAGAGATGACACCTTCCCACCAAGTGAAGAATGCCCACTTCCTCCTTCAGAGCAGCTAAAGGAGCTACCCAGATCTGTGTTGAAGAGAAAGTTCTGTTACCAAGGTGAGAAAAATGAAGGCACTAGAACTGGAAATCCTGTAAATGCTCTCCTTTCCACCCAACATATCTACCTGCAGAAGTCAGGGGAAGAAGAGAGAAGAAATCAAGAGAATACTAACTAATAAAAGTTTTCAGAAGGAAAGTCTAAAGCCAGATGGGCACCATCTGGTGAGTTTATTCACCATCCTTCTCTGCTGCTAATTCTGGGCTCTAATGTTGGCCATACTCACTCAGCCACCTTTGTTGCTGCCTCTTGGCCAGAGGAAGCTGAAATAGTGAAACTACCAAACCATGGCCTCCTTTGGAAAGGTCTGGTTGGTGTGACTCTGATGGGCTGCCACCTATGAACTTGGTGTACTCCTGGGACACTGGTTTCGTATAGTCCTTTGGCACTCCTTTGTTCTGTTGACTTTGTCCCCCAGTCACGAGTACTGGGGAATGCCTACCTACTTTCTCATCTTGGCCACTGCCTCTTCACATAGCTCTTAAATTCATCTGCTAAACAACAAATTAGAGGCCAGTCACCAAGCTGCCCATTTCAGCTAGTTCACTCTACTTGTTGTTGAGAAGATAGTTTCTGAGTGACATGATATGATCTACATGGGTTTCCTCCCCTGATTTCTGCTGATATTAATAGCCAAATGAACCTGCAAAACAGCTTCTTTAAATAACAAGGGAGAGGGGAACTTAAGATGTCTGTTATACCAATCCAAGTCTGCTGGACAAAACTAAAGCTGACAGGTTCTCTTTATAAGGTAGGATAGAACAATTCTGTTTTTCTTTGTTATGACACCACTTGGCTTATATAGGCTTACAGGATCACTTTTAGCTGTTTTAAAGAGAAAAAAAAAATCCACCACTCTATTCATTTAAACTAGGTTACTTTTTAATAGTTCCTTTACATCTGTTTTGAAATGATCCTCATCTTTTGTGGTACATGGATTTGAGTATATCATTCTAATACCTCTCCTTGTAAATACTAGATGCTCTCCTTTCCATTTCTCTGGCTATCAAGGTTTTCATCTTTATAGATTTCCCAATAGTGACTCTTGTCTTTATGAGTATATGTTTTTCACTTGTGAAAGCCAAAAATCAGAAATGGCAGTGTAATTAAAAACAGAAACAACTAGATTACTCTAAACTCCCAAATGGCAAGACTAGGAGAAAATGGCCTAAACAAAGATTTAGGTGTACTGTTTTTGCACTGGGGTTTCAGTGAGCAGAAGAGATTTTTAGCTTAGCTTTGTCTCCCACAGATAAAAGGGGGATTTTTTTTTTTCTTTTGGCCATTGTTGTTCCAGCCAGCATAATTGACAGAAGTCTCATTTTGCATGCACTCTGCTCTACAAGCAGAGTTGATATGGTTGGTACACTGTGCTCACCTTTGAAGGATTGGCCACCCACACCCATTCACCTGGTGAGCTTAAAGATGAGGGTCACTCACCAGACAAGCCATGGAGACTATCCCCAAAAAGGTTTGCAGTGCTCAATGGGGATGGAGAGTGAGGAAGAGAAAAAGAAGGAGCACCAGGGAGAAAGTCCCATCTGTGCTGGGCAGCAGACAGCTGCCAGGTTCATAAATTCTGTGGTCAAGGAAAAGAGTCGTGTGGCAGTTTCAGCTCTTGCTCATTGGGCAGCTTGCCCAGGCCTGGCCTCTGAGTTGAAATGGGGGTTGGGTACTTTGTTCCATAGCTTTTCTATGCCACAGACAGTATCTTTGTTCTTGGAGAGTTCATTATTTTTTTAACAAGAAAGGAGTTTTTTGAAGGATTCTGTCATATATCTTTGAAAAAAAGAATCAGTAATACATATATTTTTATATATGTTAACTGGCAGTAAAAAAGGTGGGGGGAAGGAGTTTCACTCTGTCCTTTGGGTAGTTGCTGAAGTGATTTTCCAGGTTGAGAAATAATGCGCTGATGCTAGAATTCCTCTCTGTTCATACTCTACTTCTATATACATATATGCATATATAGCCAGAAATATTCTATTTGTACTTCAAGAGAAAATAGGTCCACCATCCACATGATATTGATACTACATAAATGATCTTATGTTAAGCATCAAGTAGCTTCTGAGTGTTTGTTTCATTAGGCACAGCACAGACATGGCCTTGTCCTATTTTCTTTCTTGATACTGGGCATGACTCAAAAGTACAAGCCACTCCCTCTGCTCCCTCTCAGTCTTGTGCTAGGGTTGTACTTCATGAGACTCTCTTCAGACAGCTTAGTAACTATCCCTACATGGCTCCTACATGGCCCTGGGAAGACAAGAGGTTGAATATTAGTTATTTTATGCCAGTTGCCCAGGTGAGAGGACACTGGGCCCAAGGGTGTGACCTTCATGCTCAACTATATGTAGGGGGTCATGAGAATCAGGAATGCTAAAACACAAGATCCAATCCAAAACTTAAAGTCAAAATAAGCCATTTATCATATGCAATATCTTATAAAAGGAAGTTTCTACCCTTACTGCCTTTTATAGGCGGGTCTGTTCTCACCACTAATCTCTTTGAAAATCTGTGAAAGCAGTTTAAAAAAAAATAAAGAGACCAAAAAAAAAAAAAAAGACAGTGCATCACATTATGTAACCAAAGATTACATTGTATCTGCTAATTTACCAAAATTTTTAAGGGCAGGGAGGGAGCAAACATTAGTGCCTCTTTGGTAACCTATCCAAAAACAGACTAAAGGACTTTGCTGGTGACTGACTTATAAGAGTTTTGTGGGGTTTTCCTCTCCACAATATACATGTTTAGAACAGTAGAAGATAATTTTGAAAAATAATGGGATTCTGGGTCTTTCAGTAAGTGATTTTTATAAACAGAACTAGCCTTCCTTTTATGTAGTAGTTGCTGAGCAAATTCTTAAAGCTCCATCATTGAATGGTTGGAAATGGAGCTGTCTTGGCCACTGTGTTTGCTAGTTCTGATGTTAGCTTATCTGAAGATATGAAGCCCTTGCTGAGAAGGGAACGTTTAAAGGATTAGATTTTGCACTAGAGGGACAGCAGGCGGAAATCCTCATTTCTGCCCACTTTGAATGGCACAAAAAATTTCTCTTCATTTTAAGGCAGAAGGTTGAAATATATTGTAAATGAGTATTTGTATCCATGTTTCAAAATTGAATTTATATATATATATATATATATATATATGTATATATATATATATATATATATATAATGTGTTCTAATAGCTTTACGTCTCTCTGCGCCTTTATATTTGGTTCCAGGTCATAGCTGATACCATGTACTTGTAAGAGAGGCCACAGCTACATTTTAGAAGCTCTCTCAGAACGGAAAAGACACCTGAGTTGATCAGATAACCAAGGGATCTCTGTTCCTATTGAGGCCTGACTCAAAGGCCTTGCAAAGGAGCAGAGAAGGGAAAAGGGTAGGGTACATGATGTGTTGCACTTTACTAGCCCAAGACAGATGAATGTGTAAAGGGTGGTGAAGTTCCATTGAAACGGACTGGGATTTACCATATGGAAGGCCCATACTTGGGGCCAAAGGCCCACCCAAACGATTAGCCAGTGGCCCCCTAATGGGACCTGTGCAGCTGGAAGAAGAAACGGTATTCTTTGTTCTTCATCATCCCAGTGAGAAAAGGGCAGTTTCCTGCACTTGGGAACCTGGAGCAAGTGCTCCATTTCAAACAATTCACTCACCTGCGATTGAGGTGCTCTTGCTACTGGGTGTCTATGTGCTCTAATTTTGATTTTGGATATGTTCTGTAAAGATTTTGACAATGAAAATGTGTTTCTATTTGTTAAAAAAAATTATCAGTGTACTAGAAGTAGTGTATCTGTAGATACAGGTCCATCTCTGCCCACAGGTAGGGATGTTTTTCTTCAATTAAGAGATTGACACTAGGGTCTGTTGCCCAGAGCCTCCCAATCCTTAACCTTTTCTAGGTGAAGGCAGAAAAATCCACAATTAGTCACTCCTCTAAAAACACTTCAGCTGAGGTAACAAACCATTCAGAATGTTCCCATTCCAAAAATAAGTGGTAAATATTTTAATTTAACAGGGAGCATTTTAAATGGAGAAGGAAATGGCAACCCACTCCAGTATTCTTGCCTGGAGAATCCCATGGACAGAGGAGCCTGGTGGGCTGCCGTCTATGGGATCGCACAGAGTTGGACACGACTGAAGCAACTTAGCAGCAGCAGCAGCAGTGTTTTAAAGGGAAAAGTAGCCTTTGACTCATCTTTGATTTTTCCCCATTAGATTTGGCCATAAAATAAATGATACACATTGATTGGTTTCCAACCTCAATTCAGTTGAGCAAGAGTATTGGTTCCTTTCTTTATCCCACTTTTCTCTTAGCTTTTTATGGAATTAAATGAGAAGCTATGGTCTAAGTAGCCCTTGTGGTTTAAAACAGTTTGCACATGCATTACTTTAAAAGGCTGTCACATAGCTACAGATTCCATTGGCCACCAATACTGGAACTCACACCCAATCCCAAAGGTAAGGGAATTCTGGAACGATACTGCTTCTCTGCTGGTGCCCTCCTGGGCTAATGCTTCACATTTTGGAACTCTGTTTCTTGCACAGTAGATAAACCAAGCCTGCAGTCTCTCCCAGCTTTAGCCCTTGGTGTTGTCCTACAGTGATGTGCCTGTGGGGTTGTTCAATCCCATAAGTCACTCAGGTGCTGAGAGTACCCACCATTGGGATGATCCAAGCTACAAAAATACTTTCTCCCACCACTCATTGACACCTTTCTGCTTTTCCCTAGACTGGAGTATTGATTAGGGAGTGCCTCAGACATGACTTTCTTGGGCTGTCCTCAAGATTAATTTAGCAGCAGAAGAGAGCAGACTATGTAACCAGATGTAAGAATTTACTTTATGCTGAGGGAAAAATTTTAAAGAAAACATCATATAAAGTTGTTTTTTTTTTTTTAAGAAACATTCATTTTGCTTGAAATGTCTTTCGACGGGGCTTCAGTTCTCACAACGATACTTGGCCTCCACTGGGCAGCAGAACCAGCCCCAAGCGCTAGTGTTCTATTCTCTTTTTGTAATCTTGGAATCTTTTGTTGCTCTAAATACAATTAAAAATGGCAGAAACTTGTTTGTTGGAATACATGTGTGACTCTGGGTTTGTCTCTGTCTCTGCTTTCAGAAATGTCATCCATTGTGTAAAATACTGCCTTGCTGGCCTGCCAGCTAAAACTTGGCCACAGCCCCTGTTGTGGCTGCAGGCTCAAGTTATTGTTAACAAAGAGACCCAAGAAAAGCTGCTAATGTCCTCTTATCACCATTGTTAATTTGTTAAAACATAAAACAATCTAAAATTTCAGATGAATGCCATCAGAGTTCTTTTAATTAGCTCTTTTTATTGGCTGTCTTTATTGAAGTCGAGTTGGTATCATGCCCAGTGACTTTTTAATGCTACTTTGATTTTCATATATTTTTAAAAATCGTTGCACAGGGGTTATAAATGTGTCCTGCTTTGGCCTTTAGCATAATTTGACCTGGGACCACCAAAATATCAAAGGGTCTGTGCTAGCAAGCACAGATGGACACTGGCTGCCCATTACAACATCTCATCAAAAAACCTGAGTTTGTCAGGAGAAAGCTACACAAAACCCAGCTGTTCACCCTCATTCTCATCTTCGTGGGAGCATAAAATGAGTGGAGGCTTCACAGCCCAGTTCTTGCCAAGCTTCAGATTAAGCTGGGCATGTTCACATCCTCAGGGGTTTTCAGGGCCAATATCGTTCTTGACCACCAACATAAAATCTGATCCAGCCTTCTTTAGGGTTTACAAAAGTTCAAGCAAAGCCCCCTCCCATCTCCTCTCAGTGTGAATACTTAATGAGATCCTATATTGAACTCTAGGCTTGAGATACAGGCCATCAATGAAGTGTGACAGATGTGTTAAGGAATAATTGGAATAATCTCAGTGTCCTCACATATAATAGGAGTTATCACAGTGCCTCTTTACTAGTCCAGTTTGGGGATTCAGTAAAAATGTATATGATCCATCTGGTGGGCTTATTGCTGTGGCTTTGATCCCTGCTAAAATTCCAGAACCCCTGAGAGGGATCTTACATTGAGCCATGTTTATCATTACCTCACAATAGATGTATTTCTCAGACTTTTATGGAGAGCAATGCTTGATGGAGAGGAGAAGAAAACAAGAGCTTCTTAGGATGTGTATTTGTTTGTGTGTGTCTAAGAGAGAGAATATGAATGTTTGTGGGTTGTGTGTGGAAGTCAGGGTCTGCCACCAGAAGAGTCCCATCTGACCATTGCTTAGTTTCTCTTCTCTTGGATCTACAGAGAGTAACCTAACAGCCATGCTACCTGGTTTCATTGACCACTCAGCTCATGATACAGTAGTTATCATCATCATAGATTTTCCAAAATTAGAATGGCACAGAGGTCAGGGGTAAAAGGTCACCTAGTGGATTAAAAAGAGCCTGGAGGCAGGAGTCTTATATGTGACTTAATCATGATCATATAGTGTATATTCTGGCCTGCTGATTCACTATATGATACCGGGCAACCCTCTGCCCTTTTATGTACCTTAGTTTTCTCATCTATAAAATGAATGTGCCTGAAGATATGAAATAGAACTAGAAGAGATGGAGAGCCCCTTCCAGTGTGGATACTACAGTTATTGCAAACTACAGCAACACTTTAAAAAATTGTAACATAAAGGGGAAAGCAAAGGGCCTTTTATTATCACTAGAACACATAGTTTTGTAACTAGAATTCCAATGTTTGTACTCAATAAAAATTTACCAAACACCTGGGGCAGGGGGTCAAAACAAAAATTGAATCCTGTGTAATAGATGCTGTCAACCCCCTTGATGGATGGGGATACTACTCAAAAGTAAAATAATTTGTTTACCATTTAGATGATCTCATAAATAGCAGAGATAAGTAGGAGTTAAGCCACAGTCCATGCTTTCAGTGAGTTTACAGTCTATTAAATGCCTTAGACCAGGCCAGTCCGTGACTTCAACCCATCACATCCATCCCAAACCCTCCCACATCTACCCTCCAAACAAGATTGGACTAACCCCTGATTTGTAATTGTTGCCTTTTAGAGCTAGAAGGGATCTTAGATAGCATCTAGCCCAAATTTTACATTCTTCACATGAGGAAGTCCAGGCACAAAACTGTTGCAAAGGACTAGCTCTAGCACACCCAGCTCACAGCCCCTTCATGTGCCTGCAGGTACATCCCCTTGCATACTGGTTCAGAGCTTTGGTTAAAGAGTCTCCACTTCTCATCTGTGGTTCCCATGTATACAGCCCAAGGATCTCTACTCCAACTGCAGTACCTACTTTACTGACTGTCAGAGGTTTTCTTCATATCACTGCAGGAGAGAGTGAGATGAGAGAATTACTGGGGGAGCTGGAATAGGAACTGTAGAAGCAGTGAGAAACATTCAAAAGACACACTGAAGTATGAAAACCTAGTTTTCTTAGTTAATAGGCAGATGTCTATTCTAACCCTCAGATTCTTCTGCCACCATTTTTCAGGACACAACTTCCCCTCTTCCTTCAACTTCTTTCTCAAGGTGCTTCAAGCAAGGGGAAGACCATTTGCAGAACTTTGAGTCCCAATCAGCAAAACTACCAAAAAAACTGACTTAAGTCAGACTCTACGCAAATAGTCCCCCAGTCCATATTGGGGCACTTCAAATCTAAGACCAAAAAAGAGGTCAACAGAGCAGAAAGGTTCTGTGGGTGTCACATCATTTACCACCTGGGCAGAGATGCTTGTCCCCAAAGGAAACAAGTGCTGATGCTTAAACACAGTGCCAAGAGTTGATAATTTCAAAGTTGGACTAATCTTATGAGAGAATCCCACCACCTCAAAAGACTCCTGGGACTCTTCACAAGGGACAATATACAGTTATATTTATATGATACATTTTTTCTTTCATTTATTCAACAATCATTTGTTTGTTTAACCACTGTAATAGACATGGAAACAAACTAGACATGGTCTCTGTCCTCATGGAACTTCTAGTCTAGTAGGACAGACAGACACAGACAATTGTAATGAATGCTATGGTAAGAGAAGGTATGCTAAGGTATGCAATATTCTGTTGGGGTGCAGAAGAAGGGTGCCTGGCCAAGTCTAGTGGGAAGATCAGGGAAGACTTCTTAGATAAGTTCAGGCTGTGATTCAAGTTCATTGAAGAAAGGGTTGAAGGGGAGAAAGGGGCATTCCTTCTCAGGCAAGAGACAGCAACCTTGCAAGGGAAACGACAAATAGTCTAGCCTGAGTGAAGAGTTTGAAAAAGAGGGTGATTGTGAGAGAAGAGAATAGAGAAAGAGGCAAATGCAAAAGTCAGTGAGTACCCATGTGTCACACTGAAGAGTTGAGCCTTTATTTCAAGATTAAAGGATAGCTATAGAAATCCTTGCCACCATTTCAGTTCCCAGACAAGTGATTTCATCTGTTCCTCATAACATTCTGAATTCAGGCCAACCAGAGATCAAGCCCATTTTGCAGATAGGAAAACTGAAACTCAGAACAGTGATGTGATTGGCCCAAAGGCTGTTCCTGAATAATTAACAATCCTAAGTCTGAACTGGAAGCCCTGAATCTCCTGATTTCCAGTTTTAGGCTCCTCAAATTAGAACAATCTATCAAAACCCTGGACCTGGCATAACTCTTGGAATGTATTCAACAGTCTCTGTGGTGACAGCATGCACTGTTTACTATGCCATCTATACCTGCCATGGCTTTCCTGCATGCATGCTAAGTCGCTTGAGTTGTGTCCAACTCTGTGCAGCCCTATGGACTGTAGCCTGCCAGACTCCTCTCTCCATGGGATTCTCCAGGCAAGAATACTAGAGTGAGTTGTCATTTCCCCCTCCAGGTGATCTTCCTGACCTGGAGATCAAACCCATGTCTCTTACATCTCCTGCATTGGCAGGCGGGTTCTGTACCACTAGCACCACCTGGGAAGCCATGGTCTTCCTGAGGTGACACTCACTGGCATGAGTTTCCAAGATTGCAGATAAGACATCCCAGAGAGGATTATCAGCAGTTTCTTAAGGGATAGTGGATGCTGTGGGAAGCCTGCCAATTTGGTGCTCTATGGATGTGGGATCTCATTCATTCATCCCAATAGGAATGTCAGAGAAGATGCTGGAGAAAAATATATAACATTTTACCTTCTTAGAGGTGATGATATTTGACTCAGGCTTTGAACAATGACATGAAAATTCACAGGAGGAAATGCACCTGAGCAGCCAGGAAAGAATATATGGCTTCTGCTTTGGAACAAAGCAAAAGGAACTAGTAAGAAGTAATAGCTAGAAATGAATCTGAGCAAAGGTTCCATTGTGAAAAGCCTGCATGTGCTGCAAAGAAATGAAATTTCTTCTGTAGGCCAGTCATTCTCAGTTGAGACATGTGAAAGATAATGGCCACATGTGTGACATTCTCTCAAGGGAGCCTCCAGGATTATATGCAATACCTGATACATAGCTATCATTTAGTCCCTTTCTCTCCCACTTAAGAAAGCAAATATGAATACAAGTGAGATTGACAATATTGAAGGGAAAATCTTGAACTTCCTATAGTGTAGCTAAGAAAAAATTCTACCAGTTTCAATGCTTAAGATATTATCAACATGCTACTTATCAACATGCTAATAAGTAATGAGAGAACACCAGTTGAGATAACAAAGCATTTTTTAACAAAGCTATAACATACTTAGTTTCAGGAGTTGAAACCTATGTTAAAACATATTGTATAAGAATACAATAAAAGGTGACACAGAGATTGACTCAAGGGAATAGTGGTAGTAGTAGTAGTGGTAAATGTATTGAGCATACACTATGTGAAAAGAAGTGCTAAAGCAAAGATCCTTATATTGTGTCTTACATAATTCTTACATTAACACTATGAGTTGAGCACAATTATTCCCATAATATAAATGAAGAAACTGAGTCCCTGACCCAAATTATTTCTGGCTCAGACCCAAGATTAATTCTAATAAATTAATTTTTTATTAATTATTTATTAATTAAATAAATAATTAAATTAAAATTCTAATAAAGCCTGAACTTTAAAGTACATTTGTTGTCAAAGTCTACAGTTTTGATCACTGCCATATAGTTTGCTTGTTTTATTTTTTTGTGATTTTCTCAGTCTTTGCATAGAGGCCCAAATAACTGAAAGCAGGCTGCATTATAGATATGAATAAGGGAAGAACAAACAGAATTGTCTCTACAACTACACATTTCAGGAGTGAAAGTGTTGTCTGGTATGAGCCCATGATTTCTGCAGAGCAGCCACCTACTCCCCAAACTTTAAATGAGTACTTTTGGGAGGAAGAGTTGTCTTCTCCAGCCCTACCATCTCCCAAATGTCTTTCAAAGCCTCTTGCTTTCATTTCTGTCTCTGGTTAGAGATTGCTGGAGTACAGCAATTCACTGGGTGTCCACAAAACCTATGAGCATATTTGTCTGTAAAGGCATAAAGGCATTGGATAAAAAATCAGAATACCAGCTTCTGCCTTTAACCAGCAGGTGAACTTTAGCAGTCCTCTCCTCAGTATCCCCATCTGTAAAGCAAGGGAGATAAAGACTAGGCTGGTTTCTTCTCTTATATGCCTTCTTAGATTCTGTGAAAGTTTTGACTAAAACCAGAATTTTGTCAATCTCGGAATTTCCAACTTTATCTCACTCCAATGCCTGTAATCTTATTCCTATATTTTAGAATTTCTACCATAGAAAAAGCTTATAGTTTTGCTGGACTTGCAAATGTCCAGTCATCAGCATCTTTAGGAACACACTCAGTATTACATTGCTTGTGTTCCACAACAGCCTCCACCCTACAGCATGCCACCTTGCCTAAGACACCTGCCAGTCTCAGTGATAGTACATTTCTACTAATACTTCTTGGGTCATTCTGTACCTGGGCAATTTTTATATGGACCAGAGACTCTAATAGATATATCTCCTATCAAGAATAAACACAGGCAGTTGTGATCATTTGGGGAGTCTCTGAGGTGGAGGTGGTATTGACTTTATTAATGGTTCAGGTCAGAAACCAGTATATAGGCAATGCCATTGTTTTTGTCACTAAGTCATTTCCAACTCTTTTGAGACCCCACAGACTATAGCCTACCAGGCTGATCTGTCCATGGAATTTCCCAGGCAAGAATACTAGAGTGGGTTTCCATTTTCTTCTCCCACAGATCTTCCCAACCCAGGGATCGAACCTGTCTCTCCTGCATTGGCAGGCAGATTCTTTACCACTGAACCACCTGGGAGACCCTAGGCAATACCATTATATAAGCACTAATGGACAAGAGACCAGATAAATATCTTCCCTTTGGGAATAGAGCAATGTATTCTATTAGCTTTCATTTTTGTGGTTCCCTTCATGTGAAATGATAGCCTTCTTTTCTGCCTAAGTTAATCTTTCTTACCCATTAAAGGCTCAGCTCAAAAGCCAAATCTAGTATGTTTTCCTGATTTCCTCAGTGGGGAATCAGTTCTGTCTCCTTTTAACTTTCAACTTCCTTCTCCTAAGCCCACACTATTACTTTGGCTTGCACTTAGTTGTAACAATAGCAATCCATTGTCATTTAAATAGTGCTTTATCCCTAATAGAACTTTGATATCAGCTATCTCATTGGAGACTCACATGAACCCTATAAGGAAAGTGCAGCAGGAATTATTAATATTCCAATTAAATATGTGACAGGAAGAAAGCATTATTATTTTAGAAGCTGGCTAGAGACTTTTTATTTCTAGCAGTGTGTTTTACTAGATACCCTGAATAACCCTCCCAATGAAAGCAATTAAAATATAAGTCAAAACATAAAAACAATATTTTAAAATAATATTTTAAAATTCACTTTTAAATTAGTATGATAATAGAAAAAATCCACGGTCAAAAAGGAAGTTAAAGCAGGAACTCTGGGAAGTAATTGAGTATCAAAGCCAAATTTGAATTTCTACATTGATGACTGTAAGAGGTGAGGAAAATGAGATAAAGGCTAGAGCTTGCCCAAGATGAGGAGTGTTATAGAAGACTTCCACAAAGGCTGGTATTATCAAAGGCTGTATTTTCAATGTGAAGAATTAAATCTGCTTCACAGAAGGAGATAGCAAGTGAAGAAGTGAAGAAAAATTAAACCTGTTTTCACAGAAGGAGATAGCAAGGAAACCTGTTTGGCTTGACCTTAGCACTGGTTAGAGGAGAAAGATAAACCTCTTATGAGAATTTATAACTATAAGTGACCTTCATAAAGTTTTTATTCCTAATTCAAGATACTAATGACATCCGAAAAACTGAAAGATGAGATCCCAGATTGGTAGTTCTTACAGATGATTGGCACAAGCAATCATCTTCTGTAGAAGAATGCAACTTTCATTTAAGCCTCAAAAATTTCTATGTATAAAATTCCAAAGAAAATGAACATCTCACAGTTAAAATTTACAAAATATACAAAGAAACAAGACACCGTGTGTTAACAACCTTCAGAAACAACAAACATCATAATCAGACCCACAGACCATAAAATATAAAACCGTCACATTTAGAATATAAAATTTACTTTACTTAAACTGATTAAATGTTTTTATAAAATAGTTAACATAGAAGGAAGGAAGAACAGAGTATAAAGGAAAAGCAAGCATATTAGAAAAAGAATAAAACATAATCTCTCAAACTAAAAAATAGAATAGTATAATTAAATATATACTGATCAAGAATACACACACACACAGCTAAAGAAAGAATTAAGGAAATGGAAGATGGATGCAAACAAATTATCCATAATATAGATAACTATTTTTATTTTCCATAAAAAATGGAAATATGAGAAGTTAGGAGATAAGAAGGTAGTGCAGGTAAACCTAATATATATCTAACTAGATCTAATATCGGAGAAGGCAATGGCAACCCACTCCAGTACTCTTGCCTGGAAAATCTCATGGACGGAGGAGCCTGGTAGGCTGCAGTCCATGGGGCCGCTACAAGTCAGACATGACTGAGCGACTTCACTTTCACTTTTCACTGTCACGCATTGGAGAAGGAAGTGGCAACCCACTTCAGTGTTCTTGCCTGGAGAATTCCAGGGACGGGGAAGCCTGGTGGGCTGCCGTCTATGGGGTCGCACAGAGTCCGACACTACTGAAGCGACTTAGCAGCAGCAGCAGCAGATCTAATATATATATATATATCTAACTAGACTTCCAGAGCACAATCATGGAGCAGGAAAAAGGCGACATTCAAAGACAAAATAACTGAGAATTTGTCAACATTGTCGAAAGACATTCATCTTTAAGACCTACAATCCTGACAAATCCCAAGCTAGACAAAAAAAAGAAATTCACACTAGACACATCACAGGGATATTAATATAGAATGCTAAAGAAAAAGGATATTACAAAATCAGTCAGTGAGGAGGGGAAACTTGAACAAAATATTAAAAATATATTATCGCATCAGTAATAATAATAGTAGCAGAAGAGAGTGGTAAATGACTTTTGATATACTGAGAGAATTCTCTACCCAGCAGAACTATCATTCAAGTTAAAATAAAAATGTTTTAAATCAGATCTTCCATAAAGGCAATTCTAAGTGATGTACTTCAGATATTTGAAGAAAAATCTTAGATAGAAGATCTGAGACCATAGAGTTAATAGTGAGCAAAGGTATTCATAAACATGGATAAGTCTAAACATACATTGACTATAAGCAAAAAATACTGCGATTTCTATCTAATATTGTGAGAAAAGAGCAAGATAGAAATAAATAATTTGAAAACTGCCTATATATTGATCAGGAGTTATTACAGTTATAGAAGTTAAGTCCTTAATTTGCTAAGAAAGAAGATAAAGATACTCACTAACCTTATTCTTATCCAGTTATTTTATTTTTCCAATTTTCTTGAGATATAATTTACACACAGCACTCTGTAAGTATATGGTATACAGTGTAATGACTTGACTTTCATATATTGTGAAATGGTTAACACAGTAAGTTTAGTTAAGATCCATCATCTCATATAGAAACTAAAAAATTCTTTTTCCTTTATGTGGTGAGAACTCTTAAGGTCTACTCCCTTAACAATTTTCAAATATGCCAAATGGCAATCTTACTATAGTCATAGTATAGTCATACATCCCCAATAGTTATTTATCTTATAACTGGAAGTTTATATAGTTTGAACACCTCCATCCAATTTCCCTGCGCCTCACCCCCTGCCTCTGGTAACCACAAATTTGATTTCTTATTCTTTGAGTTTGGTTGGTTTTTGTTTTACTGTCTTGTTTTTGTTTCTTGTTTTGTTTTATTTACATTCCACATATAAGTGACATGTATTTGTCTTTGTCTGACTGATTTTAGTTAGCGTAATGCCCTCAAGGTCCATTCATGTTGTCACAAAAGGCAGAATTTTCTGTAGCTGCATAACATTCCATTCCATTATATATACCACAACTTTTTAATCAATTTATCTGTCAACAAACAGTTAAGTTTATCCATATTTTAGCTATTCTAAATAATGCCTCTATGAGTGTGAGGGTGTAGATATCTCTTCAACATAGTGTTTTGGGATATATCCCCACATGCAGAATTGTTGGACCATCTGATAATGCCACCTTTAATTTTTTAGAAATCCCCATGCTATTTTTAATGTTTTGTATATGGGATTGTTTTCTTTATTTCTTTTCCAGATTTGTTGTTTGTGTATAGAAATTCTGATTTTTATATGTTAATTTTATATCCTGCAACTTTATTGAACTTGATCAGATACAATAGCTTTCTGTTGCAGTCTTTAGGGTTTTCTATATAGAAAATCAGGTCATTACAAATAGAGACAATTTTACTTCTTCATTTCCAATTCAGATGCCTTTTCTTTCTTTTTGTTGCCTGACTGCTCTGGTTAGGACTTCCAGTGCTATGTTGAAAAGTGGTGGTGACAGCAGGTAACTTTGTCTCATTCCTGATCTTAGAGGAAAAGTTTTCAACCTTTCACCACTGAGTAAAATATTAGCTGTGGGCTTGTCATATATAGCCTTTATTATGTTGAGGTATGTTTCTTCTATATCTAATTTATTAAGAGCTTTTATCATGAATGGATGCTGAATTTTGCTCCTTAACTTTAGACTTTATTAAGTCAAATATCTACATAATATTTTTGAAAATAATAATCAGAAAGTTTGATGGTCACAGAATGGAAAATATACACTAGGCAAATACCAACCAGAGAAATCTTATTTATTTATATTACGGATAGACAAAATTACATGACAAAAGCATTACTACAAATAGATACATTTGTATTGATAAAAAGTCCAGTTCACCAGGAAGATGGCATCATTTAAAATTTGTATGCCTCTCATAAAAAGGCCTCATAAGGCAAAATGTGAAATCACAGAGATAATAGTCTTAATATACAGTAGGTGATTTTAGCATATTTCAGTCATAAATTGACAGATTAAAGAGACTAAAGCATAATAAAGATAATAATTAGGATAAGTTTTGAGCACACAATTAAACAAAAAGATTCTTGGTCATATGTAGAGCTTTAGACTCAACATTGGGAACTGTATATTCTTTTCAAGCACATATAAAACATTTTTGAAAATAGTCCATGGGCTAAGCCAAGGGTCAGGAAACCATAGCCTTTTGGTGAAAATCAGCCTGCTGTATGATTGCTTTTTTTCTTGTTTAATAGATTTATTGAGATACAACTTACATACCACACATTTCTCTCATATAATTCAGTAGATTTAATAGATTCACTGAGTTGTGCGTCCATTGACACAATTATGAAACAATTTCATTGCACCAAAGGAAGCCCCATACCTCTTAGCTATCATCATCTGATCTCCCCATACCCTGTCCCTCCAGCCTAAGCAGCCAATAATCTACTTTCTCTCTTTGTAGATTCACCTACTCTGTATACTCTATATAAATGGAATCATAAAGTGTTTGTCCTTTGTGACTGACTTCTTTCACTTAGCTTAATGTTTTTAAAGTTCATCCATATCGAAGAGGGTATCAATACATTATTTGTTTTATTGTTAATAGGATTTCATTACATGGACAAACTGCAGTTTGTTTATCCATTCATCAGTTGATGGATAATTGGCCTGTGTATACTTTTTGGCAGCTATGATGAATGCTAACAACTTTTATGTATAAGATTTTGTGTGGACATCGGTTTTCATTTCTCTTGAGTATATACCTATATGTGAAATTGCTAAATCACATGGCAACTCTTTGTTTAAAATTTTGAGGAACTGCCAGCCTATTTTCCATAGTTGCTGCAACAGTTCACATTTCCACCAACAGTGTATAAGAGTTCCAAATTCTCTATATCCTCACCAGCACCCATTGCCCCCCCTTTTTTTAATCATTGCCATTTTGGTGGGTATGGAGTAGTAGCTCATTGTGGTTTTGATTTGAACTTCCTTGATGGTTAATGGTATTGGCCATCTTTTCATGTGCTTGTTGTCCATTTGTACATATCCTTTTGAGAAATATTCATTCAGATCATCTGCCCATTTCAAACTGACATGTCTTTTTATTATTGCATTGTAACATCCTTTATGTATTCTAGATATAAGGCCCTTATCAAATATATGATTTGCAAAAATTTCCCCTTATCTTGTAGAATGTCTTTTCACTTTCTTGATAGTGTCCCTGAAATGCAAAAGTTCATTGTGATAATATCCACTTGATTACTTCTTTTGTTGCTTTTGCCTTTGACATCAAATCTAAGGTATCATCACCCTAATTCATGGTCACAAAGATTTATGCTTATCATTTCTTTTAAGAATTTTACAGTTTGAACGGTTAAATTTAAGTCTTTGAGTTAATTTTTATACATAGTGTGAGGTGGAAGTCCAATTTCATTATTTTGTATGTGGACATCTGGGTGTCCCAGCACCGTTTCCTGCAAAGATTATTTTTCCCCATTGCATTTACTTAGCACCCTTGTCAAAAATCAGTTGAAAATATATTTAAAGGTTTATTTCTTGACTCTCAATTCTATCCCATAGCTCTATATGTCTGTCCTTAAGCAAATACTATATTCTCCTGTTTACTGCCACCACATTATATCACCATATGAATGAAAATCCTACAACATGCCTTCTGTCAAAATCCCCTTAATGACTCACTTTCCACCCATTTCTTCTCTAGGGCTCAGGATGAGATATGCCCAGATGGCAAATTAATTTAGTTGATTCCAGGTCCTCATTCATTTTCATTATCCTTCCTTCTCTCTAATTTTATCTTTCATTCTGTCTTTGTCTCTTTTTCCTATCTGTCCTTTTCCCTCTCAGTTGTCCCACCTATCTCCTTGCCTCTTTTTGCTCCCTTTTCCTTTATTTTTTCTTATCTTTTTGCTCTCTCTATTGTTTTCCTTTCTCTTGATGTGTTTTTCTTTCTCATTTTACTGTCTCATCCTGCTCTCCCCGTTCAATCTTACTTTCTCTTCAATCTCAATCTCTCTCTTCCCCGAGTCTTCAGCTGTGAGCTCTCCTAGGTCCTGTCTTTTAGAATCTTGCCAGTTCCTGCTAGGTGCCTGTGCAAAACCATCCAAAGAATGTAGTTAGCTTTGAATTGTATTAGGGCCAATCTCGACATCAAAGAGATCTCAAACATTGCTCCAAGTATTTCAATTTAGCAAATGTTTATAGAGAAACCACATATATCAGACATTATGCTCAGTTTCATTATGCATAATTTCATTGACTCTTCATGTCAAATTTGCAAAGAAGTAAGGAGCTATTATCCTCACATTATAGACAAGGAATCTGAAGTGAGAGTTGAAGTTCACTGAAGAAAAGAGGCATGACAAGAATTGCAAATGAGAATGAAGATTTGTGTCTGGTTCCATAATCCATGCTATTTTCACTGTGCTGGGCTGGGAATGATCACTATCTATCCCCAAGAGTTAAAACCGAGAGTAGCAGTAGAGCACAAGTGTAAAGATAGGTTGGAACGGATAAGAATATCCAGGTGTTGTATAAGCCCTAGCCCAATTTTTCAACCACATTTTTCACATTCTTGACTTCATTCTCAGACCTCTTACTGCCACAAGTCCTTAGCCAGTCTTGATAAAGGGAGAAAGAGTCTTAGAATTTTTATTCCCTTCAGTGAATGCAGCCTGGAAAGAAGTTACACTCCTCAAACTGAGACCTGACATTGGGTTACTGTGTTATATCTACCACTTCCACTAGTCTTTTGCTGCTAATTGAATTTGACACTTGGTGGGTGAGGAGTAAGATAGAAGCACCTGTGTAACCCTTAAGATTAAGTATTCTGTCCCCTTACCTCATGCTTGTCCAATGCATAATCTTGGCCTCTTGCCTGGTTATCTTGCTTCATGCATCTGTAGGCCTGGGACTCTGAACACATGGTCATAGCTACCTCCCAATCCAGCCTTCCTCTTCTTAGGGTAGTTTTCACTCCTGTGCCTTCCATTTCTCCCATCTGTTACCCACAGCCAGATCTTGCATCACTTATCATGCAAGATGTGTAGTAGTCTACAATACTTCCCTGCATTGTCTTGTCCTGACCAGGCTACCTGTGTCTACTGGGCCCTAAAATTTCAGTCAAGATAGTCTTCCCCTAGGTTATTTTCTTCCCACCAGGCCCACATCACCAAGGTCTTGGGGACCCTGGAACTCTTGCGACTAAGTCATGAAGAAATCAGCCTTAAATGAAGGTCTGAGCCTGATCTCCTCCCCCACCACATTCTCTTACTTCTACAGCCACAAACCAGACTGGAATTAATTAGGTAGTACATGTTTTTCAGGTACAGCATAACCTTTCCATGGGAAACTCTGACTGACAGATTCTAATTTATAAGCTTTATTCCGGTGCATAGGCAAACACTGCCATGCTCAGATTGTATCTTTTGAAGGTTATAGCATTTAGATCCTAAAGCTCTTAATTTTATTGGAAATGGGAGAAAAAATGTCATACAAATATTTCATTTTGAAGCATAATGATTTCAACACACACCTCTTACTGCAGTAATTGCCACCCACCCATTTGCATCATAATTTCATAGTCAGTTATAGAAGGGCCCAATTCCCTCTTATGTCTGTTTTTGGTGTCTTAAAGCAACAGAAGTGGGTTTCCTCTACCCCATGATAGTTTTCAGAATATTAGCTTCCCTGTATACACATGGACTGGGGGTGAGGGAATTCCTTTTGATGCAAGTTTAGCATTTCAGTATATTAAGTGCAAACTGGAGTATCCTTCCAAATATACTGTAGCCATTGAAACTTATTCCTGGGTTAGAGTTCCCTGGCAGGCTAGCTGGCAGAAGCGCTTTGATCATTCCAGCCTAGATTAAGTAAGTGTTGCTTAGAAGGAAAAGAAGAAAGAGAAACCAACAAGCAGAAGGGCACAGAGAGTTTGGAACTAAGAGAGCTGAAAGGAGAGAGCTTGGAATCCTAAGGGGGCCACTGGACAGAAAACTCCAGTGAGAAAGGCTGAAAAGTGAGATTAGGGGCAAAGACTATGCTGGTTAAAGCAGGAATGATATGAGAATGGAATAGGAAGTAGTGGAGCAGATGTCTGGGTAAAACATGATTCAAGAGAAAAGGCTGGGACAAGCAAACTGGAAATGATAGAATAGAAATCAGAGTTCGAATAGCTGCCTGAGGAGCAGTTCTAGCCAAAATTCTGGTGGTGGCATTCAAACCTACAATGAGTAGCCATATTTCTTGGAAGATGACAAGGGAAGAGTGAACCACAGAAGTTTGGCTTGAACTTCTTATCAGGGTATATACACACGTGTCACTACAATGGCAGAATTTGTCCTTGTCAGTCCAAGAGGCCTGTATTTGCCCACCAAAACTTTGGCCAAAGGGGAGGTTGTAAATTATGACTTAAGAAGCCAACTGTTGAAGAGAAAAGGGTTGGAGATGCCTTTCCTACCTTTCAATCCCATAAGGAGTCTTCTCTTTGGCACCCCTTCTCTTCTTCTCCCCAAGAAGTCTTCATTATAGTCAAACATACCCATCTTCCAGTCCCTGTTCCATCACCAGATGACAGTGGATGAGTCACTTTATAAGCCTTAGTTTCCCTTTCTGGAAACTAAAAATAATATCACAATGTTATCATTGAGGTTTTTCAGTGTTATGTGAATTTAATGCAACCCTCTCTCCTGCTGACCAGGAGAGGGCAGTACAGTAAATCCCAAGATTATAACACCTCTTATCCTTTGCTGCTGGGTGGTCTGGGCTTTGGGTCAAATTGTTCTTCTATTGGACAAGCGGAGCAAGGGTCTGGTAACCCCTGCCACATTGAAGATAGGGTGGATGTTAGGATAATATGGGATTCTCAGACAAGAATACTGGAGTGGATTACTGTGCCCTTAGCCTAGACTTTAGTAAATATGGGAGAGGGCACTAGAATTTGTAGAATGCTGAGCATATTCTGAACATAGCCAAATACAGTACATTTGTTATCTCATTTAATCTGTGCAAAGGACTTTCAGTTCAGTTTCACTTTCAGTTCGGTTTATATCACTTTCAGTTCAGCTCAGTCACTCAGTCATATCCAACTCTTTGTGAGCCATGGACTGAGGCATGCCAGGCTTCCCTGTCTATCATCAACTCCCAGAGCTTGCTCAAACTCATGTCCATCGAGTTGGTGATGCCATCCAACCATCTCATCCTCTGTCATAATCACTTTACAGATGAGAAAACTATGGCAGATAGGAACATGATAAACTTATGAAAAGTCACATAGTTAAGAAGTAACAGAGTCAAGATTTTGGCTTTCTGACTTCAAATCCAATGCCTTTGAAACTGTGAACACCTCTGGGAAAGCCTAACCTTCAGTTTCTGCTTCAGTCAAGCCTATATAGCAAAAAGTCCCCTTCTGATTTCATATATTCATAGGCCATCGCTTATGGTGGAGATGAGGATACAATTACAGATAACTTTCACTCAAACTAAGCATTCTTTTAGTTTTCATGCTTCAGCTTAGATAAGCAGGAAGCAGGTACTGATAACTCCTATTTTCACTGTTATTCCATAGATCTCTCGGCTTCTCAGTATCCGCTTGAATAAGCTGCCTTCTCTGACCTGGCCCAGATGCCATGGTCCAGAATCCTCTCTTTCTTATTCCCATCCGGATGCCACTATCCCTGGTAAGACTAACTATCACTCTTATTCTTTATCTAGAGAACCCTGTTAGGCAGACAGGCAGAAGCACCTTGATTGTTCCAGTCTGGGTGGAGTAAATGCTGCCTGGAAGGAAAGAAGCCTTAGTCTTATACCCACGGATGCAAGAAATGAAGCCTAAAGGTCTACCTCCTGTGCCCTTCATTGTTTTCCGTGTATGAAGTTAGAGTTTCTAATAAGGTAGGCCACCAAAGTTGACTAATTTCTGCCATTTGACTCTGGCCTGGCCCAAACTAGCACCTTGGAAGAATGGTGAACCAGCCACGCCTGAGAGCTCAGTCACAGCTGCTCTGGGAGCCCACAGCTTGTATCTGGCCCATTCCCTATCCCTGCAGTTTTATTAGCTTCATTTTTTTATGTGCTTTTTAACTTCCTGAATGTAGCCAAAACCAACATCAAATAACTTCAAGGAACACAAGTTCATGATTTCTCAAACCCCTAGTGCTCAGCCCCCCAAGTCACTTGGAGGCAGGGTGGGCAGAATGCACCACAGTTTTCCCCTTGCCTGTCTTTTCAGAGGGTGGAGAAGACTGCTGCTGTTCTGTGAGCTATTCTCAGACACTGCCGCCTCAGAACTCACTGTGAGAGACGGTTTCGGGTCACCATAACCCAAAGAGCAGAAGAAGGGAAAGGGAGGGGGGAGAAAACCCAGCCAGCAAGCAATCCTCAGATTCCAGCCTCCCTGAGGCCATGAGTACTGGCCCTAATGGTCCTGGCCAGTGCCTGCTGGGAGGGACAGTTGGAGAAACCAACCCCCTGCCTGTTTGCCTCCTTGCCTTACTCACTGTTTTTCTTCCTTTCTCCTATTTCCTTCCAGGGCCAGCTAGGAACTAGCATTCCAGCAGGCCTCCCAGATGGCTTCAAATCCCAGCCACACCAAGGGATTCACTAGTCCCTTCCCTTGAACTCTTAGTTAGTGAAGCCAAGAACTGCAGACAGGTCTGGGAAGTTTCCCATCCCTGCAAACTTGGCACTAGGCCTGAAATCAGATGCAGAAGCCAGGCTGCCTGTGTTAAAGGAGTTCCTCAGCCTAAACAAATTTAGAAAACAAGTTCATATTATGGCTTTCCTGACCCCTGCTGCTAGGAGGTATAGGCAGGACTCTTGGATTGACTGGACAGAGCTTGGGCCTTTTAGTAGATCCATGTGCTCTAGTCCTGAGTATGTATACTTGAAACATTCTTTGCCTTCCTTGGTCTCAGAATCTCCCAGAAACATAGCAACTTCCTTTGATCATATTCTCTTGAAGTGGAAGCTTTCTAATTTTTTAAAATATATTAATATGTTGATATTTTGCTTGCTAAGACTTTGATGAAGAGATTTTTTGAAATAGCAATGTAAAGCAAGGCTATATGACAAAAGAAAGGCAATTCTAGAACTTTTGTTATATGCTTGCTCCCTTAGCAAACAAGGACTTAGGCCCTGCTTCTGTGCCCCACTACCCCATTAGAATCTGCCTAAATCTTTGCTGATCTCATCTGCAATGTGGGCAGAAGGTCTCTAGATACCTTACTACCTTAACATTATATTATTATTTAGCCTCTGAGTTTTCTTTCTTGCCTGTCTTAATGAGAATATTTCATAGTTTAATATTTTCCTCTGTGCATAATTATGAATCTATATATTTATAGAACCTCTATCTCTATCTATCTTTCTATCTATTTATCTACTTACCTACCTACCTACTTACTTATCTGTGTTAAGCATAGCATCTAGTATATGAGTTTCTTTAAAAAACTGGGGCTTTCCTAATAGTTCAACTGGTAAAGAATCCACCTGCAATGCAGGAGACCCCATTTTGATTCCTGGGTTGGGAAGATCCACTGGGGAAGGGATAGGCTGCCCACTCCAGTACTGGGTTCCCTGGTGGCTCAGTTGGTAAAGAATCTGCCTGCAATGGGGGAGACCTGGGTTCGATCCCTGGATTGGGAAGATCTCCTGGAGAAAGGAAAGGCTACCCACTCCAATATTCTGGCCTGGAGAATTCCATGGACTGTATAGTCCATGGGGTCACAAAGAGTCGGACAAGACTGAACAACTTTCAGTTTCTTACAATTACCTAGATGACAATTCTTATTTTGATTGTAGTCACTTTTTTTGTGGGCCCCTTTTTCATAAAATAAGCTGAAAATGTAGGATAATCTAGAGACAGATCAGATAATATAGAAATTCTTATTCAGATTCCCTATTTCCACACGCTCCCACCCAGCACTGAGAAGTCAGAGACAGGGAAAGAGAAACTTGAAGGAAGCTCCAGGCAGTCTTGTTGCCTCTCACACAGCAGGGAGAAAGGCAAGAGAGGAAGCATTTAGGGCACCTTCCCATCTATTTCTCTTCATTTATCAGGTTATATCAGAAGTTCCCAAGCTTTCTTGATTACCAATGCCCTTAGCATATCATTATTTTTTCCCATAGTGTCTGTAAGCCAAAAGAATTATCCAATAGTCCCATTTATTAGATAGTCAAGTTCAAACAAGTCAAAAAGTATTCATGCCCTAATAACTTAGAGCTACTTGGAAATGATACACATGCATTAAAAGAAAAATATTAACACATATGTTAATGTACAGTAATATATAATATTATTTCATTTTAAATAATTATATTTTGGGCAGTGTATAACTTCTCAGATCCTTGAATCAGATTGGATATCACTACTTCCATTTCCTGTTCCATAAGGATTTTCACACAGTACTTGATTTTATCATGACAGCCATGAAAAGGAATGCTGCACAATAAAATGTTGAAATTTTTTAAATACCTCAAGCTAGTAGACTGCAAGATGTCTTAAAGATGCCAAGTACTACTGGGTTTCCCTCAAAAAATTAAAATATGTTAAATGCCCTTGTGGGTTTACTGTGGTACCCTAAAGAACCTCAATTAATATTTTAGGAACCACATCACTATACATTCTTGGGGCTTCTTGGTAGTAATTGCCTCGTTTCCCCATCTATTGGCCAAAATGTCTCTTCTTGGTTCTGTTTCCCCAGCATGTCCTTTGTTGTAATTGCAATCCGAGATAAAATAAAAAGTAGGTCTATATCATCCATAAAATTGCTGCTGAAGATATGGTCGATTTGCCCCTTCCACTGCATTGAGCTGAGGAGATTTTTTTGTTTTTAATTACCTATCTGGGAGGTGGGCCATAGAGGATCTTGCTGTGATTTATGTCAGGGATTGTTTTACCTATGTTCTCCTCTAGGAATTTTGTAGTTTCTGGTCTTACATTTAGATCTTTAATCCATTTTGAGTTTATTTTTGTGTATGGTGTTAGAAAGTGTTCTAGTTTCATTCTTTTACAAGTGGTTGACCAGTTTTCCCAGCACCACTTATTAAAGAGGTTGTCTTTATTCCATTGTATATTCTTGCCTCCTTTGTCGAAGATAAGGTGTCCATAAGTATGTGGATTTATCTCTGGACTTTCTATTTTGTTCCATTGGTCTATATTTCTGTCTTTATTGGAAATAAAAGCAAAAATAAACAAATGGGACAAAATGAAACTTAAAAGCTTTTGCACAACAAATGAAACTATAAACAAGGTGAAAAGACAGCCTTCACAATGGGAGAAAATAATAGCAGATGAAGAAACAGACAAAGGATTAATCTCAAAAATATACAAGCAACTCCTTGCAGCTCAATGCCAGAAAAATAAATGACCCAATCAAAAAATGGGCCAAAGATCTAAACAGACATTTCTCCAAAGAAGACATTCAGATGGCTAACAAACACATGAAAAAATGCTCAACATCACTCATTATCAGAGAAATGCAAATCAAAACCACAATGAGGTACCATTACACGCCAGTCAGAATGGCTGCTATCCAAAAGTCTACAAGCAATAAATGCTGGAGAGGGTGTGGAGAAAAGGGAACCCTCTTACACTGTTGGTGGGAATGCAAACTAGTACAGTCGCTATGGAGAACAGTGTGGAGATTCCTTAAAAAACTGGAAATAGAACTGCCATATGACCCAGCAATCCCACTCCTGGGCATACACACCAAGGAAACCAGATCTGAAAGAGACATGTGCACCTCAATGTTCATCGCAGCACTGTTTATAATAGCCAGGACATGGAAGCAACCTAGATGCCCATCAGCAGGCGAATGGATAAGGAAGCTGTGGTACATATACATCATGGAATATTACTCAGCCATTAAAAAGAATTCATTTGAATCAGTTCTAATGAGGTGGATGAAACTGAAGCCCATTATACAGAGTGAAGTAAGCCAGAAAGAAAAACACCAATACAGTATACTAGCGCATTTATATGGAATTTAGAAAGATGGTAATGATAACCCTATATGCAAAACAGAAAAAGAGACACAGATGTACAAAACAGACTTTTGGACTCCATGGGAGAAAGCGAGGGTGGGATGATCTGGCAGAACGGCATCGGAACATGTATATTATCAAGAGTGAAACAGATCACCAGTCCAGGTTGGATGCATGAGACAAGTGCTCGGGGCTGGTGCACTGGGATGACCCAGAGGGATGGAGTGGGGAGGGAGGTGGGAGAGGGGTTCAGGATGGGGAACACATGTAAATCCATGGCTGATTCATGTCAATGTATGGCAAAAACCACTACAATATTGTAAAGTTATTAGCCTCCAACTAATAAAAATAGTTGGGAAAGAAATAAATTGCATATCTGACATGCCCATCAGGTTGGACAATATTTTAAAACCTGATAACAGATGATGGTGAGGATATAAAGGGAACTCTTATATACTGCTGGTGGAAATACAAGTTGATATAAACACTTTGTGAAGATGTTTTGAATTATTTATTAGAGATGGACATGTTGTTCAGTCGCTAAGTTGTATCTGGATCTTTCTGACCCTATGGACTGTAGCCCACCAGGTTCCTCTGTCCACGGGATTTTCCAGGCAAGAATACTGGAGTCAGTTGCCATACCCTCCTCCAGCGGATCTTCATGACCCAGGGATTGAATATCTCTTGCATTGCAGGTGGATCCTTTACTGCTGAGCCATCAGGGAAGCCCAAGAGTAGAGTTGACAGAGAATCAAATCAGTAAACTTGGGGATGAAACAATAGAACTCATAATATGTATAACAGAGAGGAAATAGACTAAGAAAAATGAATATGTGGAGACCTGTGGGACAGTAACAAAAGATCCAACATTTGTATCTTTGGGATCCAAGAAATGAAGGACAAAAGAAAGTGATACATTTTTAAGTATTGATAGGAAATAACTGTCAATCTAGTTTTCTATATCCAGTCAAATTATACTTCATTATGCAAGAAGAATAAAGACATTTTAAAATGAAGAAAAATAGAGAGAATTTGTCATCAGCAGACCTAGCTTAAAAGAATGGCTAAAAGTTCTCTGCATATAAAGTAAATGATGACAAAAGAAAGCTTTGAACCATGTAAAGGAAAGAACATTAGAATGGGCAAAACTAGGGATGACTATAGTAGACTGTCTTACTTCTCATGAGTTTCTTAAATCAATATTCATAAGCAAACCAAAAATTCTAAAATCTGATATAGTGCTCAATGTATGCAGAAGAAATACTTAACAAATTATGTTTTTAAAGTGTGGGAGGTAAAAGCATCTAAAGAAAGTAAATGTGCTGCACTTAAATTGAAATAATGAAATGGTAATAGCAGAAAACTGTGATAAGTTATGTAGGTATATCAATATCTAGAGCCACCACTAAGAAAATGATATAAAGTGATGTAATTAAAAAATACACTACAAATATATCAAGATGAAATACTAAATAATGTTCAAATGTTTAAAAAAAGAGAGAGGATAGGAACAGAAAACAGAGCAATCAAACAGGAAAAAATATGACAGACTTACATCAATAATTATCTTAAATGTAAATGGTCCAAATATAATCGAGACAAATATTCCCAGAGTGAAAAAATAACTTATCCAGTGAAATACTTTCTTTAGGAAACTCTCTTTAAATACAGTGACATCACTCGGTTGAAAGTAAAAGCATGGAAAAGATATGCCATATAAACATTAATTTAAAAAGTAAGAACAGCTAATAATATATGATGAAGAACAATTCAGAGCAAAAAAATTACTAGAGGGACTCCCCTGGTGGTAGAGTGGATCGGAATCTGCCTTCCAATACAGGGGACAGAGTTTTAATCTCTGGTTTGGAAAGATTCCATATGCTGTGGAGCAACTAAGTCTGTGGGCCACAACTACTGAAGCCACACGCTCTGGAGCAAGCGAGTGAGCGAGCTGCAACTTCTGAGCCTGCATGCTGCAACTACTGAAGACCATGTGCCTAGAGCCTGTGCTCTGCAATAGGAGAAGCCACTGCAATGAGAAGCCCGTGCATTGTAACTAGAAAGCAGTCCTGATACTTATTTGCATTTCATTCTAAAAATGTCCATGGATTACACAAGTCATTTTCATGCAGCTTTCTACATACATGCTATGTATCATAATGAAAAAAAATTACTTGAAATATACATTGGATCATTTTTATTCACTTGTTTAAATTTCTCCATTGATTTCCTTTGTGCATAATGAAATCCAAACTCCTCAACAAAGCCTATGGGGAATTCTTCGCCTATCATTTTCCTCCTTATGTTATGTGGTCCTGACATTGTTTTTGTTGTTCAGCTGCTAACTCGTGTTTGACTCTTTGCAACCCCATGGAGTGCAGCACACCAGGCTTCCTTGTCCTTCCCTGTCTCCCAAGGATTCCTCAAATTCATCTCCATTGAATCGGTGATGCTATCTAACCATCTCATTCTCTGCCACCCCTTCTCCTTTGCCTTCAATTTTTCCCAGCATCAGGGTCTTTTCCAACGAGTCAGCTCTTTGAATCAGGTGGCCAAAGTATGGGAGCTTCAGCATCAGTCCTTCCAGTGAATATTCAGGACTGATTTCCTTTAGAATTGACTGGTTTGATCTCCTTCAGTCCAAGGGACTCTCAAGAGTCTTCTCCAGCACCACAGTTCAAAAGCCTCAATTCTTGGGTTCTCAGCCTTCTTTATCGTTTAACTCTCACATCCATACATGGCTACTGGAAAAACCATAGCTTTGACTATACAGACCTTTGTCAGCAAAGTGATATCTTAGCTTTTTAATATACTGTCTAGGTTTGTCATAGCTTTCCTTCCAAGGAGCAAGCATCTTTTAATTTCATGGCTGCAATCACCATCTGTAGTGATTTTGGAGCCCAAGAAAATAAAATGTTACTGATACTACTTTCTTTCATTCTATTTGCCATGTAGTGATGGAAACAGATGCCATGATCTCCACTTTCAAATGCTGAGTTTTAAAAATCAGCTTTTTCAATCTCCTCTTTCACCCTCATCAAGAGGCTCTTTAATTCCTCTTCACTTTCTGCCATTAACATGGTATCATCTACATATATGAGGTTGTTGCTATTTCTCCCAGCAATCTTGACTCCAGCTAGTGATTCATCCACACAACATTTTGCATGATGTACTCTGCAAAGAAGTTAAACAAACAGGCTGACAATATACAGCCTTGATATACTCCTTTCCCAATTTGGAACTAGCCAGTTGTTTCATGTTCAGTTCTAAGTGTTGCTTCTTGACCCGCATACAGGTTTCTCAAGAGACAGGTAAGGTGATATGTTCTTGGCATAGTAAAGGTTTTTTCAGGTCTTCCCACCGCAGGATTTTTGCATGAGCTTTTCCATCAGCTTGGAGAGTTAGTTTTATCACTCTCCCCATCCTTCACTTACAGATTTAACTCAAACCTCAAAGACTTTTTCAAATTCAGTGGTATGCTTTTTCCCCCTTATTAACACTTTCATAATTTATAATAAAATATTTTAAATATTTAGAGTACTATCTGTGTTCTCCTTAAACCCTTGAGCCCCAAATCATAAACTCTGTGACTACAAGAATCCTATTTACCTTGTTTCCTACAGTGACTAGAACAGTGCCTGACATCTAGGACATCCTCAGTATATGTTTGTGGAATCAATGGAACAAAATTTCATTATGTCACCTTGTGTTACTTTTGGAGGTAACATACTATGCTAGAAAGATTTTTTACAATGAAATTTATTAAATCTTGATCAAATATTGATTCTCTCATTTATTAGCTATTGACCTAAGGCAGGATTATTTACCTTTCTGTTCCTTAATTGCATCATCTTCAAAATAAAACTAATAATTCTTATCTCATAACGTTGTCACAAATTTGAAAAACAGTATTTTATGTCAAGGTGCCTATCATAATGATGAAACATATGAAGCATGCAATAAAATTTTTCTTGCATAAATTCCCTTTCCATTTAACCCAGGAGAAACTTTGTTACTCCTAAACAACTCATTTTCTTTTATCAAATATGTAAATTATATAGTTCACTATATGTCCCTTTTTCTCTAGCCTCTAGGAAGCTCAAGCACTAAATTTCTCAGTGCAAGTAGGACAAGTGCTTCAGTTACACTAGATAATCTCTAAGGACACTTTCATGTCTCTCTTCTGGCTCTTTTCAGGACAGTACTCAGTATAAAAGAAGAACATTTGCTAAATGTGCCTCTGTAGACTTACTGAAACTTTCAACTACATGGTTTGCAAACTTGGAACAGATGGTTGCCTATTGGAAGGACTGATGTGGAAGCATAAGCTCCAACGCTTTGGCCACCTGATGCAAAGAACTGACTCATTGGAAAAGACCCTGATGCTGGGAAAGATTGAAGGTAGAAGGAGAAGAAGGTGACAGAGGATGAGATGGTTGGATGGCATCACCAAATCAACAAACATGATCTTGGGCCAACTCTAGGAGATGGTGAGGGACAGAGAAGCCTGGTATGCTGTAGTCCATGGGGTTACAGAGTCAGACAAAACTTTCAGCAACATGATCTGATAGGCCTAACCAGGGTTGCAAATATAGTTTTTTATTCCCATGTTTATCAATTTACAGATGATGTTTCTGAGACAGTGTTTAAGTTCTGCAGAATAAAGTGGCATGATCAATTAGTGATTTGTACAAAGCACAAAATGGGGTGTTGTTGTTCAGTCATTCTTTTGTCTGACTCTTTGCCACCCCAAGGACTGCAGAATGCCAGTCTCCCCTGTTCTTCACCATCTCCTGGATCTTGCTCAAACTCATGTCCATTGAGTCAGTGATGCCATCCAATCAACTCATCCTGTTATTCCCTCCTCCCTCTGACTTCAATCTTTCCCAGCATCAGGGTCTTTTCCAATGAGTCAGTTCCTGCATCAGGTGGCCAAAGTATTGGAGTATTGGAGGTTCAGCATCAGTCCTTCCTCTGAATATTCATATCATCTTTCCCAAGAATATTCAGGACTGGCTTCCTTCAGGATTGACTGGTTTGATCTCCGTGCAGTCTAAGCTACTCTCGAGTCTTCTCCAACACCACAGTTCAAAAGCATCAATTCTTCAGTGCATAGCCTTCTTTATTGTCCAACTCTCAAATCCATACATGACTACTGGAAAAATCATAGCTTTGACTATACAGACCTTTGCAGGCAAAGTAGTGTCTACATTACAGAATGGGGTAATGAGGCATATTTACTGCATGACGATCATTTCAGATCTTGTCATATATCTTCCCAGTACCTGACCCAAAGCCTGAAATTCCATTGTTCATGTTTCATACTTTTGGGAAGAGCCAAGGGAACAACCTGAGGCTTATTAGCAGGCCTCATAGCAAGAACTGATTGAGAGCCAGCTGAGACCTGATAATAATGGCACATAGGATAAGACTGGCTACTGGAAGTTCATGGCATGGAAGAGAGATGAAGTTTCCTACCTGCATACTATATTCATTGCTTCTCTGGACCTCCTGGGCTACCCAAAGTCTTTAGAAGGCACTACACAGAGGTAATTGCTGGAAGTCACTATTCAGAGGATGAGACGGCTGGATGGCATCACCAATGCAAACTTCAGAAGATGGTGAAGGACAGGGGGGCTTTGTGTGCTACAGTCCATGGGGTTGCAAAGAGTCAGACATGACTAGGCAACTTAACAACAATGACAATGCAGAGGTGATAGAGCTGGAGTTGACTCTCACTTTGGTCCTTTAAATCAAGTCAGGTTCTAAGGCAAGTCATATGATGCCTTTGGGCCTCAAAGACCAAAAGATTGTAGAAAATAATATATTGATAACCTTGTTTCTACATACTGGCTAAGAAGACTTCCCTTCCTCTCTCTCTTACCCCTTCTCTCCTTCCTTCCTTTCTTCCCTTTTTTATCACCTCTTCTCTGCTGTCCCCAGTCATCCCCCTGACTTCTTTTATGCTGTTTCCTTCTAAAATCCTTGGGCTGCCCAGGTGGTGCTAGTGGTAAAGAACCCACCTGCCAGTGCAGGAGATGTAAAAGATATGGGTTTAATCCCTAGGTCAGGAAGATCTCCTGGAGGAGGGCTTGGCAACCTACTCCAATATTCTTGCCTAGAGAATCCCCATGGACTGGGTAGCCTGGCGGGCTACAGTCTATGAGGTTGCATAGAGTTGGACATGACTGAGCGACTAACACTTCCAAAATCCTTAGTCTGTGTCTTCTCTAGAGCCATCAGGATATGTCTCTAGTTACCTTCACACCCTGGGTCCTTTTTAAGAGTTTTGATTCAGGAATATTTGTGATTTATAGATGCCATGTGATTATTCCCCTCTTGCCTGAGACTCAAGGCAGATTAGTATGGTCTTCTGCCCTCATTAAAGTAGGAGCTTTGTGAGGGAGAGATGGTGTCTTGCTCACACAGGTCCTGACATTGAGGAAGTGATTATTGAGTGACCATATTTGGACTGAATGAATGAATGAGCTGTAAGAAAATTTAATAGTCATCTAGCTGAAGCCCCTTGTCTGTATTTTATTACATATTGTATTACAAATGTGGAACCTAGAATCAGGAAAGCGAAAGGCTACACAGTGACTTAGGGGAAGAACTAAGGCTTAATCCTAATCCTTTAGATCTTCAGACAAAGGTTTGTTTTTGCTAAAGAAAACACAGATGTTATGAATTTAAGCCTCAGCTCTGCTGCTTTCCTAGCCATGATAACTCAGTTACAGAGAATTTCAGTTTCATTCTGCAGCTATTCTCAGTGCACCTTCACTTCCTGTGTGTTGGGGCTACCTGCCTATCTAGCATGCAACAAAGAAACGACCTGTGCTACCCCAGAAGGCAAAGCTAGGGCAAATGAGAGACAGTTATTGGAGAGGCAAATTTAGATTCAATTTAAAGAAGAATTTTCTAAAAATTGAGGTATCAGTCTAGCAACAGCCTGGATAGATTGCTTTGTAATGTGGGCATGGTCTCAATTAGTGGGATGGGGACAGAGGCTGGAAGGCCCTTTGCCAGGGGCATTGGAGAGGGGTTCTTGATTCTTCCATCTCTGAGATTTGATTAATCCATAAGTTTAAAAAATCTTTAAAAATCTTCTAGTGGATCCCACTGCCTACCTCAGTGTTTCTCAAAGTGTGTTTTATAGACCCTCTGCATAAGCATCATGTGAGGCACCATGTGGGACCCAAGCCCCATCCTATGCCTACTGAATCTGAATCATTGGAGAATGGTATGTAGGAATCTGGATGTTTACCAAATTCCTTGGCTAGCTCCTACCCACTTCAGGGGCTTATTTGCACTCCAGAACCTGCACCATTTTGCCATTCCAAATATTGACTTATTTCCTTCCTATCTGTGTTTCCATAGCTCACCCAAACATTTACTTTTCCTTTCAGCTTTTCCCCAGATGCTTAGTCTTGTGACCTTTGGCAAATTACTTAATTTCTCTGAGATTAAGAAGCCTGGAATATAACACATGCTCCTTAGATCTTAATTCCTTTCTGCCTTTTACTTCCTTCTTTAGTGTTCTTTTCCATTCTGGACCCTTGGTTTTAAACTCCTTCTTGTAATTTGTCATGATCTCCAGTACACTGATTCTCCACTCCCCTACCTGTTTTAGCACATGTGTGTACATACACATACACACACACACACACACACACACACACAAATTAAATAAAATGGAAAGAAAAAGTCAACATCAATTGAGAATCATTTGAGTACTTATTACGCAGCAGACCCTCTGATAGGCACTGGAGCTACAGAGATAAATATATCATGGTCTCTGCCATCAAAGTGATCACTTTTCAGCACAGGGACATTCACATATACAACCTGTTCATCCCACACCCAGAATTCTATTGGAGCTGAGAGAGAGGGATCATGTATTCTGAACTGCATGTGAGAAGGAAAGAGAATCAGGGAAGGCAGTAAATATCTACAGGTCAAAGTTTCAGGTCACCGAGTAGGGTGTAAAGAGTAGAGAGAGAATATTCAGGCCAAATAGAAAACATACAGCACAGTTGGGGAATATTGGCAGGATTAGTGGTTTGGAAAGTACCCTGAGTGTGAGGTACCTGAATGCTCTCCAGATGGAGATGGTAGGTAAATAGTTAGATAATATCTTTCTGAAGTTTAAGAGTAAAGTAGGGTTGAAGAACTGGATTAAGGACAGATCAACATGAAGGCAAGACTTAAAGCTTTGAAATAGAAAATACCAGAGGGTTAAAGTGAGTGAGGATGGAAAGGTCTAGTTTTCAGAGGCCTCTGTTTTGGAACTCTGATCAGCCCAGAGAAGCTTCTGGAACATTTCTTTTAAGAAGACTTCTTCAGGTCTCATCAGTGCTTCCCTAGCCTACGCAGTATTAGTTAGGAAAAAAAAAAACCCACCCTTTTTGGGTAGACCCATTACAAGTTCTTGCCAAAGAACACAAACTGTCCCTTTTGGATGGATGCAGCACTATAAGTGAACAGTTACCTGATAAGACAGACAATCTCTCTCAACTAAGCAACTTTGTTGTCTAACAAATAATGAAACCCTACAATGTGTCTTTGAGTATACCACCACCGGGAAGGTGGATGTAGGTGAAAAATATCATCAGGTACCCATCTGGCCTTCCCTGGGAGAGAACTACCTAGACTCTCACACAAGAAGCAGGGCCTCAAGTCCTTTGCTTTTGCTGGAAAAATTTGAAGTTTACCCCAGAATTTCATGGTTCTCATTCAAAGGCCACAGGCTTTGGAATTTGTGTTACTTCACCAGGGAGAAGTTTTCTTGAGGCAACTGTAGAATAATTCAATGAAAAATGTTGAGTTTTTGGTATCGTTTTAATAACCACTCGGTAGAAGAATCCTGAATGCTCTGCAGCTCTTCTGTGATGTTCATCTTTCTCCCTCAACCTTGTGACTGAGTGAAAGGACTTTGTAGCATCCTTAAGATCCCAACTACTCAAAGATGAATTCAGATTTCCTGGATCTAGGCCTTATAAACATGCTGCCTGGTCAGGTTCAAAATCACTAAACAAGCTGCTACCTGGTCAGACTCATAATCCCTGAATGACACCCCTGGGCTGGAGGCAAAATGTAGGTGACCCAGGAAGGAAACTTAATGCCAGAGTTGGGCACACAAAATAGTACCACGACAATTGTAAAAGGGAAACAAGTGGCATTTGTTTGAAGCTAGTGCTAAAGCCTCAATTCAAAGTCATGCTGGACTTACAGGTCAGGTCAATGGATTCTAGCTGTTCTTAGAGATTAAAACTAGAATAAGGCAGCCCAACAGGAAAGGTTCAGGGTTCTTTGTTGTCTACAGCTGCTCTATGAGCTGTGTGCCACATCTTCCCTGCCTAAACCAGAGAGCTGGCTTGAGGAATAGCTATGCTTGTGGACCACATTCCTCTTCCCCACCCTTTCTTAGCTAGGATGAGCATGTAACTAGACACTGGTTCTGCTGACAGGAGCTGTCAGGAGCTGTCAGCAGCAGAATGGGTTGCTGATAACAAGGTATGTCAAATAGGCTAGTGCTGATACTGGCATACAGAATCCAGTGGAGGTTGATCAAATTTTGTCCACTGGCCCATGTACTAGGGCCCAAATGCTGGTGAGTACTTTGTGCCAGCTCTGGTCTGTGGGGCTTGCTATGTGGGAATAAACCCTGCCTTGCCACAATTCTCCTTGGCAGGAAGATGCTCCAGACTACAGGTCAAGAGCCTCAGGTTCTAGCTGTGGCTCTGTCACACATTTAAAATATGGCCTTTAGCAAGTCATTTCCTTATCTGTATCTGTTTCTCCATGAATAGCAAGACAGATTTGGACCCTTCTAGTTCCATTGTTTCATGACTTCCCAGAGACTCTGACTTGGCCTATTCTACTATTGTCAGGCCTTTCCCTCTTTTTCTCCCTCACTTCCTATTCCTGTCATCTGCACATTCTCTGGAGAAACCTCTGGCCTTAATTTGTGGCATTATCTATCCCAGGGAAAACTCCTGTATTTTAAGATGAGTCTTTATGGGGTAATACCTTAAACCAGTGTTTTTCAAACTGTGGGTCACAACAAACTAGTAATTATGATTATGAAATCAACAAAATGAGCAACAACTGGCCCTTCTTAAAAATGAAATAGAATAAAGTATTACAGTGATTGCACATACTAATGATAATGAAACTTTTATATTTGTTCAAGCAATATAAAATTGCCAATGTTTAGCAATTTTGACATATAAAACTTCAATCCACATGTACATGAAAATATATATGAGGATACACACACATAAACACACAAGTGAAAACATTCATTGGTTCACTGTATAAAATGAAATTTTTACTGTGGGCCAAAATTAGAAATGTTTAAAGACACAGCCTTAAACAGAGGAGATGGCTAGAGGTGAGCCATAGGTAAATCACTGGGGAAACAATTTTGGACATAGGTCTTTTGGGATTCATCACTTCTCAAAGAATGACAACAACTTTCTCTCTTATCTGTAGAGTCTTCCAATTCTATTTATACACTATTTCTGGTGTATTTTAGGTAGTCCTAACCTCCCTGACAAGACAATGGAATGTATTCAGGGGCCCTTTTCTGCAATATCATATCTTAGAAAGGAAAAGATCAACTGGGTCTTCTAGGATTAGTGAAATGTGGCTTCCATCTTTGGTCCTCAGTATTTGCTGAACCACTAGCCTCCATTCATCCTGGTGCTTCCTACAGGTGGGAATAATAAAGAGGACACTCCAGAACTCTCAAGGGACAGGTAAAGTGGTCGGGCATTCCCATCTCCTTAAGAATTTTCCACAGTTTGTTGTGATACACACAGTCACAGGCTTAAGTGTAGACAGTGAAGCAGAAGTAGATGCTTTTTTCTGGAATTCCTTTGCTTTATGATCCAACAGATATTGGTGATTTTATCTTTGGTTCCTCTGCCTTTTCTAAATCCAGCTTGTACATATGGAAATCCTTAGTTCATGCACTTCTGAAGCCTAGTTTGAAGGATTTTGAGCATTACCTTGCTAGCATGTGAAATAAGCACAGTTGTGAGGTAGCTTTAAAATTTTTTACATAGCTCTTCAGGATTGGAATGAAAACTGAATTTTTCCAGTCCTGTGGTCACTGCTGAGTTTTCCAAATTTGGTAACATATTGAGTGCAGCACTTAAACAGCATCATCTTTTAGGATTTGAAATAGCTCAGCTGGAATTCTATCACCTCCACTAATTTTGTAGTAGTGCTTCCTAAGGCCCACTTCACTTCACACTCCAGGATGTCTGGCTCTAGGTGACTGACCACACCATCATGGTTGCCCAGGTCATTAAGACCTTTTCTGTAGAGTTCTTCTGTGTATTCTTGCCACCTCTTCTAAATCTCTTTTGCTTCTGTTAGGTCCTTGCCATTTCTGTCCTTTATTGTGCTCATCTTTGCATGAAATTTTCCTTTAATATCTCTAATTTTCTCAAAGAGATCTCTAGCCTTTCCCATTCTATTGTTTTCCTCTCCTTTGCATTGTTCATTTAAGAATGCCTTCTTATCTCTCCTTGCTATTCTCTCTAACTCTGCATTCAGTTGGGTATATTTTTCCCTTTCTCCCTTGCTTTCCACTTCTCTTCTTTCCTCAGCTATTTGTTAAGCCTCCTCTGACAACCATTTTGCCTTTTTGTATTTCTTTTTCTTGGGAGTGGTCTTGATCACTGCCTCACGTACAATGTCATGAACCTCCATCCATAGTTCTTCAGGCACTCTGTATACCAGATCTAATCCCTTGAATCCCTTGAATCTATTGATCACCCCCACTAAGTTATACTTGAAAGGCCTAGTGGTTTTTCCTAATTTCTTCAACTTAAGCTTGAATTTTGCAATAAGGTGCTGATGATCTGAGCCACAGTCAGCTCCTGGTCTTGTTTTTGCTGACTGTAAACAGCTTCTCCAAAGACTATAATCAATCTTATTTTGATTTTGACTGTCTGTTGAGGTCCATGTGTAGAGTTGCCTCTTGTGTTGTTGGAAGAGGGTGTTGCTATGACCATTGTGTTCTCTTGACAAAACTCTGTTAGCCTTGCTCTGTTTTATTTTGTACTCCAAGGCCAAACTTGCCTGTTACTCCAGGCTTCTCTTGTCTTCCTACTTTTGTATTCCAGTCCCCTGTGATGAAAAAGATATCTTTTTTTTGGTGTTAGTTCTAGAAGGTCTTTTAAGTCTTCATAGAACCATTTTACTTCAGTTTATTTGGCATTAGTGGTTGGGGCATAGACTTTGCTTTGATTTTGAATGGTTTGCCTTGGAAACAAAAGATCATTCTGTCATTTTTGAGATTGCACATAAGTACTGAACTTCGGGCTCTTTTGTTGACTATAAGGATTACTCCATCCCTTCTAAGGGATTCTTACCCACAGTAGTAGACATAATGGTCATCTGAGTTAAATTCTCCCATTCCTGTCCACTTTGGTTCACTGATTCCCAAGATGTTGTTCATTCTTACCATCACTTGCTTGACCACATCCAATTCATGGATTTAACATTTCAGGGTCCTGTGCAATATGGTTCTTTACAGCATCAGACTTTACTTTCACCACCAAACACATCCACAACTGGGCATCATTTCTGCTTTGTCCCAGACTCTTCATTCTTTCTGGTACTATTTCTCCTCTCTTCCCTAGTAGCATATTGGACACCTTCCAACCTAGGGGCTCATCTTCCAGTGTCATATCTTTTTGACCTTTCATACTGTTCAGGGAGTTCTCAAGGCAATGATACTGGAGTCATTTGTCATTCCCGGCTCCAATGGTCCATGTTTTGCCAGAACTCTTCACTGACCCTGTTTGTCTTGGGTGGCCCTGCACAGCATGGCTCATAGCGTCATTGAGTTACACAAGCCCCTTTGCCACAACAAGGCTGTGATCCATGCCGGGTTATCCTTAATATAATTTACTTGTTCCTAAGATAAAGGGGGACCTTAATCTTAAATGACTACAGCCTGGTGTTAGCCACATAAATCAATTCCATAATTATGGGAGGTTTAATTCCTTGGCTGAAATTTTCCTTATTGCTCTAATTGAGCTTGACTAACTTAGAAGAAATTCATATTTTATTGCCAGGGTCAGAGCAGCTATTATTAATTGGCCAAGTAAGAAGATCCCACCTAGTAATATTAAGATAGCCTAAATAGAAGTGAACTTTCTTCTGAAAAATTTTTGAGAGTCTTCCATTTAGAGTCTTGGAGTGGACAATCCACTAAGGTAATGTAGAAGTACTATACACAGATAATTGGCCAAAACCTACCAATTGCATTGATTAAAAAAACAAATATACAAACTAGCACAGGATTGTGTCCATGATAGAAAACATTTGATCTATATGCAAAGGTGCAAGAATTGAAGAAAACATCATAAGTGACTATACAAATCAGGTCCAGCATCTTGGGTAAGCTGTCTGCTTCTGATGTCATCATCTTATCCTAGTGTAGTTGTAGTTGAGACAGCACTCTAAATTGTCTTTTCCAGTATACATAATCCCATATTACAAGTCCAACTTTACTGAGATAAGCTTCAGAAACAAAATTTAGAGTGCCCTTTTAATAATGTTAATTAACTTTACATGAATATAGCAAAACAGTAAGGAACTATCTAGGAAGTGAGTCAGTAAATGCAGACCTACATCAACAAAACTGGAATTAACATCCACTGAAACATAATCTTTTTCTTTCCAAAATTATCCTCATTTCTACCAAATATATCCAAATTAAGACTAGTCTGTTGCAAAATAAGTCTGGTCTCAAAAAAACTTGGCCTGATAATTTATATAACTATAATTGATCATAGGCGTTTGCTTACTGAAATTTTTTATAAGGAGTCTTAGACTGAACTTAAAAAAACTGTCATGGCTAGGAAGGTCACACCAACCAAGGGCTTATCACATATTTCGCCTACCAATCTAGGTGAATTTCTCCCTTTATAATGTCTCCAAAATACCTTGAGATTTCTGTACCTGTTGATGAGGTAGCTTTCCTAACTTATCTGATAAATCTGCTGGAAACCTAAGAGTTTACAATCTCTGGAGGGAGCAGATAGAGAAAAAAGATAAATGTTTCAATTCTGCTTACAAAAATATAGTAAGTAAGTAAGTAAAGTTGCTCAGTTGTGTCTGACTCTTTGCGACCCCATGGATGTAACCTACCAGGCTTCTCCCATGGGATTTTCCAGGCAAGAGTACTAGAGTGGGTTGCCATTTCCTTCTCCAGAGGATCTTCCCCACCCAGGGATTGAACCCAGGTATTCCGCATTGTAGGCAAACGTTTTACCAATTTATCAAATTACTGTGTCATAATTAGCTTAAGGGGAAACTTTTCATTATACCTATAAAACACAGTTTCAAACCAGTAATTTTCCAGACAGAAATCATGAAAGTTATAACCATTTTCACCAGTTCACTCAGTCTTATGTAATTAATTCTTTTTGTTAACAGTTTTACGAAACCATCAGGTTTCCCATTAGGATTCTTTAATTTCTTACCCAGTTCAGCATTACTGGCTGAAAGTCAGAAATTTGCATTTATCCTAAAGTTCTTTCTGTTATCCATCTTGAAGAGGAAGCATTTTTGCAAAGGAATCAGAATAAAACTGCAACTGTCTATAATGACAAAGATTTAAGAAGGCACATTTAAAATCTGATTACAACTTAAGTTAACAAAGTAACTTTGTTACTGCTGTGACATACAACACTTTCAGATAATAACTAGAATTATGGCTGATTTATCAGGACGTGTCAGAATTTTAGGAACTTCATATAAATTTGAGAATATCTATATTAATAACATTTACCATTCACTATAACCTGAGAAGATTTATTACTCATTTGACAATACTTCCCATGTAATTTAATGTATCAAATTAACCTGGTTAAACCTAGTTTAATATCTCCTTTGAAATGTTTCAAAGGCCCTTTGAAGCATCCCAAAGTTACCTAAAAGTAAAAAAACTTTATTAAATTTTGATTTAGGAAGTTTTTTCAATAAATATCAAAAAAGTTTAAAACACTTAGTCAGACAGGATCATAGGTCACTTGGAAAAAAAACAGTTTTTCACTTAGCAAAAGTAGCAATAAAAAAGTTTCAAAGGCAAATACAGAGTAGATTACTTAAAAGTATAATAACGTAAAACCCGTTAACAAAGGCAGTTCAACATCTTATGAAAACTTAGTACCGTGCACAAAATTCTTCTCTCAGGATCCCCTTTCCACAAACCTTTCTGTAGCTATCACTTAATTTGCCCATCTAAAAACAGCCATCTCTAAGTCAGACCTACTTCCTTTTCCCTCAATAAAACACAACTCAATTTCTCATGTCTTTTTTTTACTGAAAACACATATCCTTATTTTCCTTAAGAAACCATGAACTAAGTTTTATATTAGCATTCTTAAGATTGGTGAGAATAAATAGCAGTGATGATTTCTAAAATATATTTGCTTTCTTATAGAGAACATCTAAGGATGGCACCAAATATATTCATTAATAGTCCAAAATATCTTTAGTTTCTCTGTAAGAGGAAGCCAGTGATCAGTAGTTAATGTTTCAGTATCTTATTTTATTTTATTTTTTTTCCATTTATTTTTATTAGTTGGAGGCTAATTACTTTACAACATTGCAGTGGTTTTTGTCATACATTGAAATGAATTAGCCATGGATTTACATGTATTCCCCATCCCGGTTCCCCCCTCCCACCTCCCTCTCCACCCGATCCCTCTGGGTCTTCCCAGTGCACCAGGCCTGAGCACTTGTCTCATGCATCCAACCTGGGCTGATGATCTGTTTCACCCTAGATAATATACATGTTTCGATGCTGTTCTCTTGAAACAGCGAACCCTCGCCTTCTCCCACAGAGTCCACAAGTCTGTTCTATACATCTGAGTCTCTTTTTCTGTCTTGCATATAGGGTTATCGTTACCATCTTTCTAAATTCCATATATATGTGTTAGTATACTGGAATGGTCTTTATCTTTCTGGCTTACTTCACTCTGTATAATGGGCTCCAGTTTCATCCATCTCATTAGAACTGATTCAAATGAATTCTTTTTAATGGCTGAGTAATATTCCATGGTGCATATGTACCACAGCTTCCTGATCCACTCGTCTGCTGATGGGCATCTAGGTTGCTTCCATGTCCTAGCTATTATAAACAGTGCTGCAATGAACACTGGGGTGCACGTGTCTCTTTCAGATCTGTTTTCCTCGGTGTGTATGCCCAGAAGTGGGATTGCTGGGTCATATGGCAGTTCTATTTCCAGCTTTTTAAGAAATCTCCACACTGTTTTCCATAGTGGCTTTACTAGTTTGCATTCCCACCAACAGTGTAAGTGGCTTCCCTTTTCTCCACACCCTCTCCAGCATTTATTGCTTGTAGACTTTTGGATAGCAGCCATCCTGACTGGCGTGTAATGGTACCTCATTGTGGTTTTGATTTGCATTTCTCTGATAATGAGTGATGTTGAGCATCTTTTCATGTGTTTGTTAGCCATCTGTATGTCTTCCTTGGAGAAATGTCTGTTTAGTTCTTTGGCCCATTTTTTGATTGGGTCATTTATTTTTCTGGAGTTGAGCTGGAGGAGTTGCTTGTATATTTTTGAGATTAATCCTTTGTCTGTTGCTTCGTTTGCTATTATTTTCTCCCATTCTGAGGGCTGTCTTTTCACCTTGTTTATAGTTTCCTTTGTTGTGCAAAAGCTTTAAGTTTCATTAGGTCCCATTTGTTTATTTTTGCTTTTGTTTCTAAAATTCTGGGATGTCGGTCATAGAGGATCCTGCTGTGATTTATGTTGGAGAGTGTTTTGCCTATGTTCTCCTCTAGGAGTTTTATAGTTTCTGGTCTTACATTTAGATCTCTAATCCATTTTGAGTTTATTTTTGTGTATGGTGTTAGAAAGTGTTCTAGTTTCATTCTTTTACATGTGGTTGACCAGTTTTCCCAGTACCACTTGTTAAACAGGTTGTCTTTTTTCCATTGTATATTCTTGCCTCCTTTGTCAAAGATAAGGTGTCCATAGGTACATGGATTTATCTCTGAGCTTTCTATTCTGTTCCATTGATCTATATTTCTGTCTTTGTGCCAGTACCATACTGTCTTGATGACTGTGGCTTTGTAGTATAGTCTGAAGTCAGACAGGTTGATTCCTCCAGTTCCATTCTTCTTTCTCAAGGTTACTTTGGCTATTCGAGGTTTTTTGTATTTTCATACAAATTGTGAAATTATTTGTTCTAGTTCTGTGAAAAATACCGTTGGTAGCTTGATAGGCATTGCATTGAATCTATAGATTGCTTTGGATAGTATAGCCATTTTGACAATATTGATTCTTCCAATCCATGAACACGGTATATTTCTCCATCTGTTTGTGTCCTCTTTGATTTCTTTCATCAGTGTTTTATAGTTTTCTATGTATAGGTCTTTTGTTTCTTTAGGTAGATATACTCCTAAGTATTTTATTCTTTTTGTTGCAATGGTGAATGGTATCGTTTCCTTAATTTCTCTTTCTGTTTTCTCATTGTTAGTGTATAGGAATGCAAGAGATTTCTGTGTGTTAATTTTATATCCTGCAACTTTACTGTATTTGTTGATTAGCTCTAGTAATTTTCTGGTAGAGTCTTTAGGGTTTTCTATGTAGAGGATCATGTCATCTGCAAACAGAGAGAGTTTCACTTCTTCTTTTCCTATCTGGATTCCAGTATCTTATTTTATTTCTAAGTGATTTAGCTATTCAATAATCTTCCATCACTTAATTTAGCACAACCCTAGAAATTCAATTTACCAAATTCTGTACAGAATGAAACAAAGCTACTCTTAATAGAGTTTATTTAAAAGCTCTTATCTCAAAAAAATAAAAAATAAAAGCTCTTATCTCGTTTACATCTTCCTTCCTTAAAACTTTGTTCTATTTTTTACTTTCCTTGCTAACAAATTTGTAACAGATATAATAAGATTTTACTTAACCTATATTAAATCTAAGCACAGTAAAATTACTATACTTAATATCATATTTAATGTTTGACTCAAGACATGTCTATGTTAGTTAGATCAACAAACTTAAACATAAACACAGGTACTAGTTTAATATTGAATACTTCCCAGTTCACCTGAAACTGAAATTCATTAAGTTCTCTAGTATTTAGAATTGCTTGATTTGTAAGCACTTACTTTTCTTTTGTTTGTTGGTGTTGTTTAGTCCCTAAGTCATGTCTGACTCTTTTGCAACTGACCAAGCTCCTCTGTCTATGGGATTTCCCAGGCAAGAATACTGGAATGGGATGTCATTTTCTTCTCCAGGTGATCTTCCCAACCGAGGGATCTAACCCCTGTATCCTGAATTGGCAGGCAGATTTCTACCACTGAGCCACCAGGGAAGACCATTTAATTTCTTTAGGCCAATTTAATTAGAGCTTATTTACAAATTAACCTCAGCAATGCTACCCAAAGAGAAAGACATACTGAGACATACATATATTCACGGAGACACAGCGTGAGATGTAGCTTCATTTTTTAAACTTAGTCATGAATCAGATACATCAATATAAAATTCACCACTTTATAAAATAGAGTCGCAAAGAGTCAGACATGACTGAGTGCCTGAGCATGAAAGCAGTTTATAAAATATATTTTTAAAGGCTTCATTCCCTCTTTTCTTTTTCTTTGCTCTAGAAATTAGAGATGGTCTACATAAGTGACCCTGAGTCTTCTGGTCTCAAGGTACAGGGAGCAAAAATCAGGTTTTCTTAATTCAGATTTATTTTGTGTGTGTGTATATATATATATATATATATATATATATATCTTTGTCAAAGATAAGGTGTCCATAGGTACATGGATTTATCTCTGAGCTTTCTATTCTGTTCCATTGATCTATATTTCTGTCTTTGTGCCAGTACCATACTGTCTTGATGACTGTGGCTTTGTAGTATAGTCTGAAGTCAGGCAGGTTGATTCCTCCAGTTCCATTCTTCTTTGTCAGGATTGCTTTGGCTATTCGAGGTTTTTTGTATTTCCATACAAATTGTGAAATTATTTGTTCTATTTCTGTGTAGAATACTGTTGGTAGCTTGATAGGGATTGCATTGAATCTATAGATTGCTTTGGGTAATATACTCATTTTCACAATATTGATTCTTCCAATCCATGAACACAGTATATTTCTCCATAGAAACAAAATTGACAAACCGTTAGCCAGACTCATTAAGAAACAAAGGGAGAAGAACCAAATCAACAAAATTAGAAATGAAAATGGAGAGATCACAACAGATAACACTGAAATACAAAGCATCATAAGAGATTATTACCAGCAGCTCTATGCCAATAAAATGGACGACTTGGAAGGAATGGACAAATTCTTAGAAAAGTATAACTTTCCAAAACTGAACCATGAAGAAATAGAAGATCTTAACAGACCCATCTCAAGCATGGAAATCGGAACTGTAATCAGAAATCTTCCAGCAAAGAAAAGTCCGGGACCAGATGGCTTCACAGCTGAATTCTACCAAAAAATTAGACAAGAGCTAACACCTATGTTACACAAACTCTTCCATAAAATTGCAAAAGAAGGTTAACTTCCAAACTCATTCTATGAGGCCACCATCACCCTAATTCCAAAACCAAAGATGCCACAAAAAAAGAAAACCACAGGCCAATATCACTGATGAACATAGATGCAAAAATCCTTAACAAAATTCTAGCAAACAGAATCCAACAACATATTAAAAAAAATCATACATCATGACCAAGTGGGCTTTATCCCAGGGATGCAAGGATTCTTTAATATCCACAAATCAATCAATGTAATACACCACATTAACAAATTGAAAGATAAAAACCATATGGTTATCTCAACAGATGCAGAAAAAGCCTTTGACAAAATTCAACATCCATTTATGATTAAAACTCTCCAGAAAGCAGGAATAGAAGGAACATACCTAAACATAATAAAAGCTATATATGACAGACCCACAGCAAACATTATCCTCAATGGTGAAAAATTGAAAGCATTTCCCCTAAAATCAGGAACAAGACAAGGGTGCCCACTCTCACCACTACTATTCAACATAGTTTTGGAAGTTTTGGCCACAGCAATCAGAGCAGAAAAATAAATAAAAGGAATCCAGATAGGAAAAGAAGAAGTGAAACTCTCACTGTTTGCCGATGACATGATCCTCTACATAGAAAACCCTAAAGACTCTACCAGAAAATTACTTGAGCTAATCAATGAATATAGTAAATTTGCAGGATATAAGATTAACAAACAGAAATGCCTTGCATTCCTATACACTAACAAAGAGAAAACAGAAAGAGAAATTAAGGAAACAATACCATTCACAATTGCAACAAAAAGAATGTAATAACTAGGATTATATCTACCTAAAGAAACAAAAGACCTATACACAGAAAACTATAAAACACTGATGGATGATTTCCTTTAGCATTGACTTGTTTGATCTTGCAGTCTAAGGGACTCTCAAGAGTCTTCTGCAACACCACAGTTCAAAAGCATCAATTCTTCTGTACCTGGCTTTCTTTATAGTCCAACTCTCATATCCATAATGACTAGTGGAAAAACTATAGCTTTCACTAGATGGACATTTCTTAGCAAAGTAATCTCTCTGCTTTTTAATATGATGTCTAGTCTGGTCACAGCTTTTCTTCCAAGGAGCAAGTGTCTTTTAATTTCATGGCTGCAGTCACCATCTGCAGTGATTTTGGAGCCCCACCCCCAAAATAAAATCTCTCATTGTTTCCATTGTTTCCCATCTGTTTGCCAAGAAGTGATGCCATGATCTTTGTTTTTTGAATGTTGAGTTTTAAGCCAACTTTTTCACTCTCCTCTTTCACTTTTATCAAGAGACTCTTTAGTTCTTCTTCACTTTCTGCCATAAGGGTGGTGTCATTTGTGTATCTGAGGTTATTGATATTTCTCCCAGCAATCTTGTATAGCTTATGCTTCATCCAGCCCAGCGTTTTGCATGATGTACTTTGCATATAAGTTAAATAAGCAGGATGACAATATACAGCATTGATGTACTCCTCCCCCGATTTGGAAATAGTTCATTTTTCCATGTCAGGTTCTAACTGTTGCTTCTTGACCTGCATACAGGTTTCTTAGGAGGCAGGTAAGGTGATCTGGTATTCCCATCTCTTGAAGAATTTTCCAGTTTGTTGTGATCCACACTAGACTTTGGCATAGTCAATAAAGCAGAAGTAGATTTTTTTTCTGGACCTCTCCTGCTTTTTCAATGATCCAATGGATGTTGGCAATTTGATCTCTTGTCCCTCTGCCTTTTCTAAAACCAGCTTGAACATCTGGTAGTTTTCGGTTCACATACTGTTGAAGCCTGGCTTGGAGAATTTTGGGCATTACTTTGCTAGCATTTGAGATGAGTGCAAATGTGCTATAGTTTGAACATTCTTTGGCATTGCCTTTCTTTGGGTTTGGAATGAAAACTGACCTTTTACAGTCCTGTGGCCACTGCTGAGTTTTCCAAATTTGTTGGCATATTGAGTGCAGCACTTTCATGGCATCATCTTTTAGGATTTGAAATAGCTCAACTGGAATTCCGTCACCTTCACGAGCTTGCTTCATAGTGATGCTTCTTAAGCATCACACTCCAGGATGTCTGGCTCTAGGTAAGTGATCACACCATTGTGATTATCTGGGTCATAAAGATCTTTTTTGTATAGTTCTTCTGTGTATTCTTGCCACCTCTTCTTAATAGCTTCTGCTTCTGTTAGGTCCATACCATTACTGTCCTTTATTGTCCCCATGTTTGCATGAAGTGTTCCCATGGTATCTCTAATTTTCTTGAAGAGATCTCTAGTCTTTTCCATTCTATTGTTTCCTCTAATTCTTTGCATTGATCACTGAGGAAGGTTTTCTTATCTCTCCTTGCTATTCTTTGGATCTCTGCATTGATATCGGTATATCTTTCCTTTTCTCTTTTGCCTTTATCTTCCCTTCTTTTCTCAGCTATTTGTAACTCCTCCTCAGACAACCATTATATATATATAATATATATATAAATATATATATATAATATATATATTATATATAATATATACTATATATATTATATATAATATATAATAATAATATATATATATATGTATTTTTTTCTGGCTAACTTTCTCTACTGGTTGCAATTAAACTGATTGGGGGTTGGCTAACCTTAACTGGCATTGTGTACTTAATTGGCACAATTGAAGTTTCACGGTTTTTGTAGATATCCTTCTTATTTTTCTTTTATTAGTTCTGAAAAGTTGGTAGGCCAGTGTAACAAGTGTTAGTGTATAACTCAGAACAACCTAGATTATCTTTTTGACTAGAGTAGCCAAATCCTCATCTAAGCTTTCTACAAGCCAAAATTAAGCAAAGCATCATTTTGATGGTTAGAGAATGACTCAGGTGTCAAACCAGAATATTGCTTAGCTTTTTGTTTTTATAATCCTCCTTTGCTGGGGAAAGTGGAGCAGCAGAAGGTGGAAGGGTTGTAAGAGGAAAAAAAAAACAAAGATAGCATCTGGCCAAGTAATTCAGATAGAGGAGGATACCTTGAGTGAGAGACAGTCAATGACGAACTACTAGCAGTCTTTTTGTTGTTGTTCTGATATAGTTTCAAGAGAAGCTTCTAGATAGCAATCAAAGTAAGCATTCCATTCAATCTGTTTGATGTTATGGCCACTTTTTTCTAACTATGTGTACATAAATATTTATTTTGGAATATCAAAACAACCCCAATTTGTTCATTTTAGGTTGGGATCTCCTTTAGTATAGCTTCCCCAATTAAGTAAGTTCTTTCAAGTATAAGTTTTGTATGTATATAACTTTGGGTGAGGTGTTAGTTAGAGGCTGGCTTTCTGACGCCCCTTGTAAAAGTATCAGATCAGCCTCTTTTCTAACCACTCAGCCCAGACCACTCAGTCTCCTACAGCTGAGCAAATCCTGGTATGTTTCAACCATTCCTCTGGGTGGGTATTCCTTTGGTATCTTTCAACTCCCCACCCCACCCCCCCCCAACGCAGTATCTTTCAACTAGAAGGAGGAAGGTAACCTGCTCCACTGCCAAATAAAACTCAGGATCTTCAACCATTATGGGAGATCTGAGAACGAGGAGAGAGTTACAAAGTCATTTGGACTCTCCAAAGAGGTGGATAGGCACACGGGGCTGTTGCTAGTACCAAGACTCTGGTTCCTCACATAGTTCAGGCAAAGGAGGAAGTCTACTCTGGACCCCTCGTGGTCACCATAAAACTGCTGATTAAAAAAAAAAAAAACAATGCACAACATGAGAGTCACAAGTTAAGTTTTATTGGGGGCTGCAGCCCAGGAGGCAGCACCTTAGATAGCTCTGAGAAACTACTCCAAAGAGGTAGGGGAAAAAGTCAATATATATGTGATTTTGGCAAGGGAGGAATACATGCAACCAAACACATATTTTTCCAGAAAGTTTCTGCTGGTCTCATGAAGCTACTGATAGTTACAAGAAACAGTCGTCACCATGGAGGATTTTAGTGCTTTTCTGGATATGGGGAGATATAAGAATTGGGCTCATACAATTGGCTCCTGAAGATATTTAACTATCTGAGGTCCTATCCTACCAGTTTTTCCCCAAGCACAGAGTGCCTCATTTCTGCTCTCCACTTTGAACTCCTTTCAGGGTATATTGAAGGCCATCAGTCACAGCAGCACATGACTTAATCCTTGTACAAATAGATAGGTAGATAGCAAACACCTATGGCAAGTGATAATTTGTAGTTGATAGATTTTAGAATTGATAGACAAGAAACTTAAAATAATTATAATTAATATGTAAAAGACTAATGGTAAACGCAGACAGCATTCAAAAACAGGTTAAGTACTGGAGGTAGAGAAATGGAAATTCTAAGAAAGGATCAAAGGGAAATGCTGGGAATTGAAAGTACTGTAGCAGAAATTAAGAATCAGTAGAGTGGACACAGCCAAGAAAATAATCAGTGAGCTTGAAAATATGTCAACAGAAACTTCCCAGTGTTAAAAAGAATACTACAGGCCCCAAATGGCATCGTTTATGCTGAAGTGTATGATACTGAACCAGAATTAATACTTAACCTAATTGCAGTTTTGACCTTCCCCAGAAATGTAATCTTAATCAGTCTGAAATTTTGTTGTCAGCACAATTGGAGGTAACCTGTCACAGGAGCCCTCTTTATGTGCCAGAGGAAGAAGAGACAAGCTGTGCAATAAAAACCCATACTGTTCCCTTCCCCCAAAGGATTTCTTGACCCAGAATACCCCTTCTGTTCTTTTACTAATGATTTCCTTGCTCTATCTTCCTTTTCATAGTTGCCCTCCATTTTGCACCACTCTTCAAGGTGTCTTTCCAGTTGCTAGAGGGCATGTTGACCAATTCATGAATTCCTAAAAAAGCCAATTATATGTTCAAATTTACCTAATTGAGTTTTTTTTTTGTTGTTTTTTAATCAATTGGTAGCAGTGATGGAAAAAACACAGGAGGTGGTGTCCTGCTGACACTTTTGAGTCCACTGTCTTTCTCACTGTTTCCCATAGCCATTGGTGAATTCCTCTTGGTTTGAGTTCTGCTTTCTTTGTGGTGAGCTCCCAATCTAATTGGTTTTTTACAGTTCTCTATTTTGAGTGGAAAACCCCAGTCCCTTGATTTTTCTCCCTTGTTTAGTTTGTATGTCCATATTTGCTTGAAATCCTTCACCCAGATTCTACTTTGAGAACTAGTGACAGCAGCTGCAGTGCTCCATTTTCTTGGAATCAGCCTGCAGCTCCCATTCTTTGGGGTCTGCTGGCTTATTACACCCTCCAATCCCCAGGTTCCACATAGGGAACTGTTGATTGTTGCTGGCCTAACTTGAACTGGGTTCAACCTAAAAACAGAATATGTCTGGGATTTCTAATCTGGGTCCAATTAGGCTATAGTATTGTTTAAATCCTGGCCCTTGGTTTTGTTCCTGGGTTCCATATTGGGAACTCCTGATGCATGTTTGTGGTTCCCCATTTGTTTGGAATCATTCCCCAGGTTCCATTGGGAATTGTTTGTGGCAGCTGCACTTCTCCATTTTTGTGGGATAAATATCTATTCTTTGAGGTCTGTTGATTCAATCTTTTCTCAATTTCTAGATTTTTTTGGCTCCTGTTCTGTTAATGAGCACATAAGATAAAGGCTAAATGGGAATCTCAGAAGTGAAAAAGCTACAAAAATCGGTGGGCATGAGACAAGCATTTAAAATCTGACAGGATACTAGCCACCTCAAGAAGACTCCTGTGATTAGATAACTTGGTCACAAAATAGGTTAGATTGACACTAGGTCACACACCAACCTCAAGAAAATTTCTGTGCAATGAAGTACACTGTACAGCACCCCATAATTCCCAACCCTGTAGCATATCACTCTTAGGTATTAGTTTGGCCCTGAGAAACCCAAAGTCTGAGCACAAAGAAATGGGATCATTTATATTGAAAGATTTGAGTGCACCACCTTTCAGCACACCTGCTTATTTTGTGTTTAACAATTATAGTCCTAGAAGCTGCGGTATCTAACAAGATGGTAAGATTTTACTATTAATAAAGATAATCTAGAATTACAATGGCCATTATGAGTAATGTTCCAAATAGGTAAGATAATTTTCAAAGTGTACCTAAAACTGGGGCTCACAAATCAAACAGACAAAATGGAACCCTTATTTAAATGAGTATTCAGAAGACTCCAGAAGTTTTTAAAGTTATAAAATAATCTCATTGAATGATTAATTGCCAAAAGTACTGAAGAATTAAATACACAAAAAGTACCTGAAACAACACCTAGACATTCCTCATTTCACTGCCCTAGGGGTCTATTATCAAAACACTGACACCAAAGTTAATGTCAATTATAATCAACTTGGATACTGTAAAAAAGAGAGTGTCCTCAAAAGCACTATGGAAATTCTTCAACAGCAACTTAAATGTGCTCATATGGGCCCATTCCAAAGTTCATGAAACTTGAAGGGAATTGTTTAAGGGAATATCCTAGCAGTTTATCAAAAGAATAAAATATCAGCCATTTTATCACTCAGATCACAACATAGTTCTCCCAGGGAATTGGGAAAAACTGTCTTTGTCTTGCAAATCTCTTTAGGGTCAAAGGTGTGTCTCTAGATTTAAAGTCCACCTGCACTTTTTGCCAAACCTCTCCTCTTCATCTCAAAATGCTTTTAAAAACTAAGGTAATGGAAAAAGAATTGTCCTGCACTTAATATGTGCCTTTGTAATGTAGAATTTCTACCCCTATCTTCTCTAGGACCTAAGAACCATTCTTTGAAAACACAAAATTTAGGCAGAAGCTTCTTGTAAGAAAGGAAAAACAGAGAGAGAGATTTGGAAATTGAAACAATGAAAAATCTTAAGCATTGTCTCCACAAACCCTAAGATTTCTCTGTTGCATCTGTCTTTAGGTTATGGGGAAACACTGACTGAAACTGCTCACCCTGGCTGGGTACCACAGTAACCATTTGTATGAGGTATTTTATGACAGGAGGTCTTAGTAAGGAGCATGGAACTAACAATCCACCACCAACTGAAAGAATTTAGGAAAGGTCAGGAGAAGACACATGTCCAACCAACCTCCCAGAATCCTGCTTGCTGGAATCCATCTTGGCTGAGCAATGTCTTCACCATCAGGAAGGACCCTGAGTCAGAATGGTTGGGCAGATACACCCCAGAAACTAATCCCATCACCATAGACCCAAGACTGCAAGCCTCGTGGCAGAGCAGTCCTCCTGGATTCCCTTAGCCTCTTGTGCTCCACCAAGATGCCCCTTTCCAATAAAGTTTCTTGTTTCATCAACACATGTGTCTCTTCCAACAATTCATTTCCTAGTGTTAGTCGAGTCCCCTCTAAGGCCCTGGAAGGGATCTCCTTTTCTGGAACACTTCTTTGGGTTTGTATAGACAGATGCTGCTGCTGCTGCTGCTAAGTAACTTCAGTCGTGTCTGACTCTGTGCGAGCCCACAGATGGCAGCCCACCAGGCTCCCCTTTCCCTGGGATTCTCCAGGCAAGAATACTGGAGTGGGTTGCCATTTCCTTCTCTAATGCGTGAAAGTGAAAAGTGAAAGTGAAGTCGCTCAGTCGTGTCTGACTCTTCGCGACCCCATGGACAGCAGCCTACCAGGCTACTCCGTCCATGGGATTTTCCAGGCAAGAGTACTGGAGTGGGGTGCCATTGCCTTCTCTGATAAATAGATGATAGATAGATAAATAGATAAGAACCCAAATGCTTTTAAAGTTCATATATTTCTGGAATGATCTTCAGTAAATACATGTTAGTTTAAGTTTGCTAATTTAATTGAAGCAGACATGTCTTTAAAGTTATCAACATTAAATAAAATGTGGATAAGCAACTTTCATTTCCTAGGTTTATTAGTCAAATAAATTCCTTTTATCGTTGTTGCAAAATGTGTCACCAAAAATTAATTAATTAATTAAATATTAGTATGACATAATTAGTTGTTCATAATTACTCACATGGTTTTAACTAGAAATTAAGGATTCTAAGGGTTAAAATTCTAATATAGGTAACTGGATTAATATTGGAAATAACATGCACAAGAAAAACAGAACGTGTTTCTGGATTAAAGAAAGATATGAGAAATTAAAATGCATTTTTGTTAAGGAAAATGGGAGTAAATTTGCCTAAACTAGAACTTCTAGTTATTTCAGAATGAGAAGCAAGAAAATAAAGGACAAGTTAAATGCATATAGAAGGAAAGAGAAAGAATTTTAATTTGTGTAACAAAACTGGCTAATACTGAATTGTTATTTTAAGGGTTACAAAAATTATTCTTGCTTTCTCATTTACAAAACACAAACAGATTCACAGACACAGAAAACAAACTTAGATAGTTACCAAAGGAGAAGCATAGTGGAGGGATAAATTAGAAGTTTGGGATTAGCAGATACAAACTACTATATATAAAACAGACAAACAACCAGGTCTTAGTTTACAGCATAGGGAACTATACTGAATATCTTGTAATAACTTGCAAAGAAAAGGAATGTATATGTATGCATGCATGTGTGTGTGTGTATATATATATATATATATATATATATACATATATATATATAAAACTGAATCACCTTGCTGTACAGCAGACTCTAACACAACATTGTAAATTAAAAAATAACAATAAATTGAGCTTTAATATTAGTAATGTACTTATATAAAACTAGAAGTTAATGTCCTTTCATTTGCTAAAAGGATAAAGTTTCTTGGATTATTGATCTGCTCTTGATAATAAGAGATTGTGAAAAGTTTTCTTTACCTTGGAGGTAATCTACATAAAAGCAAAAATTCTTGGTTTAATAAAAATATTTTTTGCTTTAAGGTATATTAATTGGGTCTTTGATTACTTAAGTAAACCAAGTCTTCTTAATACTAAGAGACCTAAGTTTTGCTAATAGATAATTAAGTTTCATAGTAGTCTGTGATTCTATTTAGGCAAACATTTCAAAACTTTTAAATTTATTTTTGGCAAACTTTCCAAAATCAAATTGTAATTGAAGTATTTTGACCACAGACTATGAAATTTTCCAGAGGATTCCTGGAAAATTTCAAAAGAATTGTTCTCTCTCCATATAAAAAGGGAGCTATTAAGCCAATGGATGCTTCCAGGTGGAGCCAATGCAGAAGACATAAGAGATGTGGGTTCGATCCCTGGGTCAGGAAGATCCCCTGGAGGATGGCATGGCAACCCACTGCAGTATTCTTGCCTGGAGAATCCCATGGACATAGGAGTCTGACGGGCTATAGTCCATAGGGTCGCAAAGAGTCGGACATGACTGAGGTGACTTAGCATGCAGCATGCACAGGCATATTTGATATGTTAAATTACATGAGAAGCATTGTCAAATAATTGATGCTAAATTGATTATATTTGTGTAGACATGTTATTAATACAGATATTCCAGAAATTGTGTGAAATTCTTAGAAATCTGATATGCTTTGGTGTAATGTTTTCACTTGTAATTTTAGTTTATTATCTTTAATTGTTGTATGATGTCCTCTGAGACCCAAATCAGAAATGGTCAATGAGCAAATAATCTTCTTACTGTTTTTTTTTCTTACCTTCTGACATTGCTGTCATCAAAATTGAGGCCCACACTAAAAGGATACACTAAAAGTATCAGGGAAATGCCCTTACTGGCTTTTATGTAAAATCAGCAGCAATAGAATCTATAAAGATTATAGCACATGTAGATGAAGTCCATTTTGCTTCTGGAAAAAATAAACCCTTATTGCCAGGCTTTTGCCATTCTGATATCCTTGTAACATGGCAATAGTCTGCTTCTGAATCAAACAAATTAGGATGGGTAAACAATGGCTGTAAATTGAATTGAAAGTCAGGGCTATGAGAAACTCAAGATAATCACTTGGCTCTTCTCAGCTGCCTGAAAAATCTCAATGTTTGGCTTTTACATTACTTCACCCATCATAGTGCATTTAAGAAAAGTTATTTTTGTCCTCAGAGGCCTGAAGTTTAACAACTGCAACTGGACTTCATTCAACTGCTCCTTAGTGTGGGTTATCAATATGTTCTTGTTATCGTGTATATATTTTCTGGATGGGTTGAAGAACTCCCCCTGTTGTAAGACCAAAGTCCTTAAGTGGCAGAGAAATCGTTAGATGTATTTTCCACTTGGAATATACCTTCCACAATTTCCAGTGACTGAAGCACTCCCTTCACTGGGTAAATCATATAAGTCTAAACAAAAGTCTTTCAAATTTATTGGATTTATCACTATCCCTATCACCCTTAATTATCAGGCAAGGTTGAGAGAACTAATGGAAAAACAGGAGTCAAGTAGGACAAGTATTAATAACATGAGACTGAATGAAGTAATTCGGAAATTATAATTTTTATGAATTCATTTAAAGTATAACTGGTTCTTTTTAAAATTTTTTTCATTCTTTTCATTTATTTTTATTAGTTGGAGGCTAATTACTTTACAATATTGTAGTGGGTTTTGTTATACATTAACATGAATCAGCCATGGATTTACATGTGTTCCCCATCCCGATCCCCCTTCCCACCTCCCTCTCTACCCAATCCCTCTGAGTCTTCCCAGTGCACCAGGTCCGAGCACTTGTCTCATGCATCCAACCTGGGCTGGTGATCTGTTTCACTATAGATAATATATATGTTTCAATCTTATTCTCTCGAAACATCCCACCCTACCTTCTCCAACAGAGTCCAAAAGTCTGTTCTGTATATCTGTGTCTCTTTTTCCATTTTGCATATAGGGTTATCATTACCATCTTTCTAAATTCCATAATGTTTTTTTTCCAGATTTAAATAAATCTTTTCTCTTAAGCTAGCAACTTTGTAAGCTATAACATTATGAACAAAGATGAAACATTTACTTTTTCTCCCTTCCTGGTCCCTCCAGAATTAAGAAATTCTCAGTGAATATATTTTTGGCTGCACTAGGCAGCATGTGGGATCTTAGCTCCATGACCAGGGATCAAACCCACACTACCTGAATTGGAACGGTAGAGTCTTAACCACTGAACTGCCAAGGAAATCCCTCAGTGAGTATTCTTAACCTTGGGTTTCCCAGGTGGCACTTCTGGTAAAGAACCCACCTGCCAATGCAAGAGACGTAAGAAACACAGGTTCAATCCCTGGGCTGGGAAGATCCCCTGGAGAAGGGCATGGCAGACCCACTCCATTATTCTTGCATGGAGAATCCTTTGGGCAGAGGAGCCTAGTGGGCTACAGTTCATGAGGTTGCGATGAGTCAGACACAACTGAAGTGACGTAGCACACGGCACACACATTCTAGACCTTATATAAATAATCAGGCTAATTTCATTACAAAAAATGGCTTTACTGTGATTATCTTTGTTAAAAAAAAATGAGAGTAATTGCAAAGAGGAAAATTGTTTGAACTTTTGTAGATATTAAATTCTAGTCCTGTTAATTGTCTTTGAGGTTTTGTTACATATCTATAAATTGGACTGGATCTTGAGTTCTTGTAGTTTCCTCAAATATCTGGTTGCAACTTACCAAATTAACATTTCCAATTTTCTTCCACTTTTCTGATTTATAATCACTAGAAATGAAGGTTGTCTTCAAGCCCCTTTGTCTCCTGACCCTAACCCTAAACACTGACACTATTACAAAACTAGAAAATATTGGGCCTTGGGAACACATTTGATAACTAAGGAGGATTCCAACTGACATCTGGTCCTGTACAAACTTTACACACTTCTAAATCATATTTAGGTGGAAAAGAAGTAGCTGACATTGAGGTAGACTGTTTCCACCCATGAATGGATCAATACTTCATACTTTACCTAAACATAAAACCTTTTCTTTCATTTCTTTACTCTGGTATTGGCCTGGAAAGATAACACCAACATTCATATCTCTCAGGCCATTGTTATGGGGGCAACTTCAGGAATTTAGAACAACTTTTTTTTTTCAGGTCAGGAGAAACTTTATCCAACCCCTGGCTTGAATAGGCAAAGGCAGTAATTCCCGTAAATAAATCCATTAGTAGTGCCAACTTAGTGGAAGTAATTTTGAGGCAAGAGATAGATGTGTCCCAGGCTGAACAGTATCCTCTGTGGACAGACACTCCAAGATGAACAGGAAAAATGAGCCCTACCCAGATAAAAGACAGCAACAACATATTTCTCATTCTAGAGGTCAAGGAGACATTCCCAACTATACATGCTCAGAAAAGTTCCTGGAGGTCAAAAGGAGAGTGATGTCAATCTCTCCATTGGCCTCTTCATTGGAATCCATCTTGGCTAAGAGGTGGAGGATCCTGAGATACACGAAATATGGACTCAGAATCAGGCAAAGCAAGATGATTGGCCAAAGGAAATCCAGATGAAAGGCCCACTTAAGTGATTCAAACTACTATGAGAGTGCAACTCTTTAAGTCCACCCATGTGTCTATCCACACATAACTGCTTTTCTTCCTAATAAACACTTACTTGTTTCACTACTTTCTGTCTTTGTAGAAATTTATTTCTGCAAAACTAAAGGGCCAGGACCTTGTCACTGACCATTGATCTAGTTGCTAGGATTTGGTTCTCCAACTGCCATCACCTGATCTCTATCTCTGGCCAGAAACCAAAGCCCAGTTTCAATCTGCTGCAGGCCGAGGCTCCCAAGATCACATTGTGCCCTGACAGGATTTGTCTTTGTCATGGTTACCATTCTCCTTGGTCCTATGAATGCTTAGGTAGCTGACACACAAACTAGCAATGCCTCTTAGGTTATCTAACTGTGCCTCTAAATGTTCTAGAAAATAAAATACCCCAGGAATAGTTTTCTTTAGCACAGCCATATTTTCCTGGTTAGGAGTAAATACACCCATTTTTTCATTGGTTTGTTTGTTTGATATTGAACTACATCCAAAGATGAGAAACAGATGGTTAAAAGTACATGAAAATATGCTGAACATCATTAATTATTAGAGAAATGCAATTCAAAACTATAATAAAGTATCACCTCACATCATTCAGAGTAGCCATCATCAAAAAGTCTACAAACAATAAGTGCTGGAGAGGATGTGGAGAAAAGGGTCCCTCCCCCCAACGCTACACCATTGGTGGGAATGTAAACTGCTATAGCCACTATGGAAAACAGTATGGAGTTTCCTTAAAAAAAAACTAAAAATAGAGCTACCATATGATTCAGCAATCTCATTCCTTGGCACATATCTGGAGAAAATCATAATACAAAAAGATACATGCACCTCAACTTTCCCTGTAGCACTATTTACAATAGCCAGAACATGGAAACAACCTAAATGTCCATCAACAGAGGAATGGATAGTGAAAATGTAAAGTGAAGTGAAGTGAAGTGAAGTGAAAGTTGCTCAGTCGTGTCCAACTCCTTGTGACCCCATGGACTATACAGCCCGTGGAATTCTCTAGGCTAGAATACTGGAGTGTGTAGCCTTTCCATTCTCTAGGGGATCTTCCCAACCCAGGAATTAAACCCAGGTCTCCCATTTTGCAGGCCAATTGTTTACCAATTGAGCTACCAGGGAAGCCCAAGAATACTGGAGTGGTAGCCTATCCCTTCTCTAGAGGATCTTCCCAACCCAGGAATTGAACTGGGGTCTCCTGCATTGCAAGAGGATTCTTTACCAACTGAGCTATCCCATATACATTAATAAGATATTTATTACTCAGCCATAGAAAAGGATGAAATAATACCTTCTGCAGCAACATGGATGGAACTAGAAATTATCATACTAAGTGAGGTAAGTAAAAGAAAGGACAAATATCATATGATGTCACTTATATGTAGAATCTAAAAACAATTATACAAATGAGCTTATTTACAAAGCAAATACAGTTACAGATGTAGAAAATAAACTTAAGATTACTGGGGTAAATAGGGGAGAGGGATAAATTGGAAGACTGAGACTGACACATATATACTACTATATATAAAATAGATAACTAATAAACACAGGGAACTGTATAGCATGGGGAACCCTACCTAATACTCTGTAATGGCCTATATAGGGAAAGAATCTAAAACAGAGTGGATATATGTATATGTATAAGAGATTCACAACAGGACCTTCAGTAGCTCAGTTGGTAGAGCAGAGTACTATAGTGAGATTCATTTTGCTGTATACCTGAAACTAACACAACATTATAAGTTATACTATTATATATAATTATAAATTATAACACAATAAAATTTTTAAATAAATTTTTAAAAAGGAGTTAAATACAAGTGAGAATATATTCTCTTTAACTCTCTTTAACTACTTCTTAAACAATTTGATCAATTTATCAATATTCTGCTATATTTTTTATCATTTTATGTGTATATCACATATATGCATATTTATGATGTTTTATATATATGTGTGTATAAGTATTCTAATATTGCAGCTTTGACAATTAACTCAATTATATCCTTTATGGCCTTTTTTCTCTAATAAAAGATCCAAATCAAGATAACACATTTCATTTATTTACTGAAGTATAGTTGATTTACAATATTTTACTAGTTTCTAGTGTACAGCATAGTGATTAATTATTTTTGCAGATTATACTCTATTATATGATATTATAAGATAATGGCTATAATTCTTTGTGCTATAGAGAAGCTTGGCTTGCTGCAGTCCGTGGGGTCACAAGGAGTTGGACACGACTGAGCGACTGAACTGAACTGATAGAATATATCCTGGTTGCTTATCTATTTTACACATAATAGCTTTAATCTGTTAATCCTTTGTCCTTAATTTGTTCCTTCTCCATTTCTAGTCTCCTTTTGTAATCACAATTTATTTTCTTTAACTGTGAATCTGTTTTATATACATTTAGTTGTATTATTTTTTAGATTTCACATATAAGGTGCTATCATACAGTATTTGTCTTTCTCTGTCTGACTTAACTCTTGAAAATGTTTCAGAATCCACTCCTAAAGAATTAGTTGTCTAGCAAAGATCCTTAGACACTCTGGTTAAGGTTGTTCTTTTTTTTTTTCCATTTATTTTTATTAGTTGGAGGCTAATTACTTTACATCATTACAGTAGTTTTTGTCATACATTGAAATGAATTAGCCATGGATTTACATGTATTCCCCATCCCAGTCCCCCCTCCCACCTCCCTCTCCACCCGATCAGATTATCTTTTACCTGAGCAGGAAGTGTCTGTGCTGTGGCCAACACCACCTTCTCTACTTGGAGCAACACTTCTGGGGAAGTTGAAAGTCAGTTCATAAAATCAATGAGCAATGGAATAGTGCTACAGTCTTGGCTTAAAAGGATGACTCTACCAATAGGATATTTCTTTGATGGGTCTTGGGAACCACAGCATGTCATATACTCTTAAAAGTTTTATTTAAAGCATGTCCACAAGCATTAACCACCAGACAAGTGATCACCCTAAGTCTGGAACACCAAAAAGGAAACAAAGAGAGTAACTCCAATTTAAGGATTATGAACTTGGAACTGTGATCTGTGAATGCCAGGAAGATTAAACAAAAATATCATGACAATAAGTAACATGACAAAGATCAACAAAGCTACGGGATGGTAGCTGGGAGCAATGCTAATTCCTTAAATCTTGACCACATCTCTTGGTTAAGCTGGGAGTCTGATCAAAAGGGGGGAGGGTGATTATTGCAAAGAAAATCACAGGCCCCAAATGACTTCACTTCTGTTAAGGCCCATGATACCAAACCTAAATTTAATCTAATTATGGTTTAAAACTTCCTCAGAATTATGATCTTAATCAACTAGTCTGGAACTTTGTCGTCAACAATCAATTAGGTAATCGGTCATATGAACCCTCTCTATCCCCTAGAGGAAGAAGAGCCAATCTGCACAATAAAAAACCACGCTGTTCTCTTCCTCCAAAAGATTTCGTGACCCAGAATAACCTCTCCCTTCCTTTCACTAGTGATGTCTTTGCCCCATTCTCCTTTTCATAATAACATTCCATTTTGTAAGGTGCTTCAACATACCCTCCCAGCTTCTAGATGGGAAGCAACTCAATTAATGAATTGCTTATTAAAGCAATTATTCAAATTTATCCAGTTGAATTTTTTAAACACAGCATAAAATGCAAAGGGAGCTTCTTAGGTGGCTCAGTGTAATCTCAGAAGAATCTTCCTGCCAAGACAGGAGACACATGTTTGATCCCTGAGTCAGAGTGATACCTTAGAGAGGAAATGGCAACCCACTCAAGTATTTTTGCATGGGAAATCCCATGAGCAAAGGAGCCTGGTTGGCTACAGTCCATGGAGTTGCAAAAGAGTCAGACATGACTTAACGAATAAACAAAAACAAACATGCGAAGAGCAAAAAACAAATCAGAGTATCCAAGAACAATGAGAACATCAAAAAAGTGGACTTGAATTACCAGGGAAGAAAGTAGAAATGGAGCAGAATAAATATTTGAGGTATTAATGGCTGATAACATTCCCAAATTATTAACAAACACTGAAACACTGATTCAGGAAGCACAGAGATCTTATCCAATGAGGTAAATGTTCCTCAAATGCACAGCTAGATGTGTCATATTCAAAATACAGAAAACCAAAGACGAATATCTTGAGACGTGTCAAGAAGTGGGGGTTAGTGTGAAAGAAAGTATATCTATAGGTGAACAAAGATAATAATAACACCAGACTTCTCATCAGATACCATGCAAGCAAGAAGAGAGTCTTAAAAACAAAAAACAAAAAAACAAAAACCCATGAATCTAGAATTCTATCCAGGAAAATGATCCTTCAAAAGTAAATGAAAAATGAAGACTCTCAGACAAATGAGAACTGAGGGAATTAATTGCCAGCCAATATGCTTTGCAAGAGATTTTTAAAAGAAGCTATTTAAGAAGAAGTAAAATATAGGTCAGAAATTTGGATGCACGTAAAGAAAGGAAGAGCAATGTAGAAGGAATAAATGAAGGTAAAACAGATATTTTTTTTACTCTGAATTGATCTAAAACTGTTTAAAGTGATGCTACTAACACTGTACTGTGTTATTATATAAAAACACGTAGAAAAGTGAAGTGAGAATTGAAGACATGAGGAATGAAGAAAATGGTGGAGGAGTAAGATGGGGTGATCACCGGCTTCCCCACAAATATAAAAAAAATTCATCAGAATACAGAACAACACCTATGATCACCTGCCTCCCCACAAATATACTAAAATTCATCAGAATATGGAACAACGCCTACAGAACAACTTTTCAACAACAATCAGTTCAGTTCAGTTCAGTCGCTCAGTCGTGTCCGACTCTTTGCAACCCCATGAATCGCAGCACCCCAGGCCTCCCTGTCTCTCACCAACACCCAGAGTTTACTAAAACTCATGCCCATCGAGTCGGTGATGCCATCCTGCCATCTCACCCTCTGTCATCCCCTTCTCCTCCTGTCCCCAATCCCTCCCAGCATCAGGGTCTTTTCCAATGAGTCAACTCTTCGCATGAGGTGGCCAAAATATTGGAGTTTCAGCTTTAGCATCAGTCCTTCCAATGAACACCCAATACTTATCTCCTTCAGGATGGATTGGTTGGATCCCCTTCCAGTCCAAGGGACTCTCAGGAGTCTTCTCCAACATCACAGTTCAAAAGCATCAATTTTTCAGCGCTCAGCTTTCTTTACAGTCCAACACTCACATCCATACATGACCACTGGAAAAACCATAGCCTTGACCAGACGGACCTTTGCTGGCAAAGTAATGTGTCTGCTTTTTAATAAGCTATCTAGGTTGGTCATCACTTTCCTTCCAAAGAGTAATTGTCTTTTAATTTCATGGCTGCAGTCACCATCTGCAGTGATTTTGGAGCCCAAAAAATAAAGTCTGACACTGTTTCCACTGTCTCCCCATCTATTTCCCATGAGGTGTTGGGACCAGATGCCATGATCTTAGTTTTCTGAATGTTGAGCTTTAAGCCAACTTTTTCACTCTCCTCTTTCACTTTCACCAAGAGGCTTTTAGTTCCTCTTCACTTTCTGCCATAAGAGTGGTGTCATCTGCAGATCTGAGGTTATTTATATTTCTCCCAGCAATCTTAATTCCAGCTTTTGCTTCTTCCAGCCCAGCGTTTCTCATGATGTACTCTGCATAGAAGTTAAATAAGCAGGGTGACAATACACAGCCTTGACATACTCCTTTTCCTATTTGGAACCAGTCTGTTGTACCATGTCCAATTCTAACTGTTGCTTCCTGATCTGCATAAAGGTTTCTCAAGAGGTAGGTCAGATGGTCTGATATTCCCATCTCCTTCAGAATTTTCCACAGTTTATTGTGATCCACACAGTCGAAGGCTTTGGCGTAGTCAATAAAGCAGAAGTAGATGTTTTTCTGGAACTCTCTTGCTTTTTCGCTGATCCAGCAGATATTGGCAATTTGATCTCTTGTTCCTCTGTCTTTTCTAAAACCAGCTTAGAAGTTCTTGGTTCATGTATTGCTGAAGCCTGGCTTGGAGAATTTTGAGCATTTCTTTACTAGCTTGTGAGACGAGTGCAATTGTGCGGTAGTTTGAGCATTCTTTGGGATTGCCTTTCTTAGGGATTGGAATGAAAACTGACCTTTTCTAGTCAGTTTTCAACAACAATAGAAGATCCCAACAATTTCAACAACAATAGAGGACCCCAAACTTCCAAAATGGCAAGCCAATCACCTTAGAACAAGGTAGGACAAAAGATAAAGACATAAAAGGAGAAAACGGATTTCAGGACAGGGATGTGTGCCCCAAGGAAGAGAGTCATGAAGGAGGAAAAGTTTCTGCACACTAGGACACTCCCTCACAGGTGGGGCCAGGGAGGAACTACAGAACCTCAGAGTGTGGTGCAACAGGTGGGGCTCAGAGTGCAAAACACAGAGAAAATTCACTACACAAATCACTGCCAAACATCACTTCTCAGCTCATAAACCTCAGCCCAGAGCAGAGGGTAGAGACAGGGAACTGAGAGAAGTGGCTAGCAAGTTTTGGCCTGCAACAAAGGGCAAGGGTGGGGAACCAAAGCTCCAGTGAAGATCGCAGGGAGAGGTCAAGGGTGGCAGCCTTGAGGATACACTGAGAGGGCTACTTTGACAAGGCTGCAGAATTAGATGTGACTGTCACTGCCAAAGCTGGGGAAGATGCCTGAGGCAGCAGACAAAATACTACTGATGCAGTCCTAACCCCAGGTGGCAGCTACCACCAGGCTGTGATCAAGCACAGGTCTGGGTGGAGAACAGACTGAACTTTAGAGGCAACTGTGAACTTTATGAGCAAGAACAAGCTGTAATAAGGCCATGTCTGAGGCTGAACTGACCCCACACTGCCTGCAACAGGCCAAGAGCCCTTCCTAGAAATATTAGAGGACCTTGGAGTAAGTCTTATTGGGTGTTCTGGGCTGTTAAGTGTTTCCCTCACCATGAGTCTTGGGGATTTTTCTTCCTCACTGTGTGGCTTGAGAGGTCTTCATGCTATAGTAAGGGTCAAGCCTGAACTCCTGAGGTGGAGGACCTGAGCCCAAGACTTTGATCCACCAAAGAACTGCTGACCCCAGGGAATATTAATAGGCAAGAGCCCTCCCAAAAACCTTCATCTCAAAACCAAAATCAAGCTCACCCGAACGCCAGCAAATGACAGTGCCTCAATGCCCCATGCCAATCCTTCAGCAAAGCAGGAAAATAGCACACTAGCAGACAGGCTGCCCAAAGCCATACCAAACCCATATACACTCCAAGACTCACTATTGGACATGGCACTGCCCGTCAGAGAGACAAGATGAAACTCCATCCACAAGAACATAGGCAAAAGCCCCCTAATTGGGAACCTTCAAAAGGCACTGGTCCATCCCCACCCACAGGGGCAGACTATGCAATTAAGAAGAACTAAAACCTTCTAGACTTCAGAAAGGAAATCCTAAGCACAGTAAACTAAGTAAAATGAAAAGACAGAAAAATATGCAGCTGGTGAAGGAACATGGTACAAACCCTCAAAACCAACAAGCAAGGAGGAAATAGGAAGTCTACCTGAAAGATAATTCAGAATAATGATAGTAAAAATTTCAAAATCTTGAAAACAAAATAGAGGCATGGATAAATATACCGGAGACATGGATTGAGAAGATGCAAGAAATGTTTAATGAGGACCTAGAAGAATTAAACAATAAGCAATCAACAATGAACAATGCAATAACTGAAATTAAAAATTCACTGGAGAGAACCAACAATTGAGTAACTGAGGCAGAAAAATGGATAAGTGAGCTGGAAGATAGAATGGTGGAAATAACTGAGGCAGAGAGGAATAAAGAAAAAAGAATAAAAAGAAGTGAAGGCAGCCTCAGAGACTTCCAGAAAAATATTAAGCACCTCAACATTCAAATCAAAGGCATCACAGAAGAAGAAGAAAAGGAAATGGCATGAGAAAATATTTGAGGAGATTGTAGTCAAATACTTCCCTAAAATGGGGAAGGAAATAGCCAACCAAGTCCAGGAAGACCAGAGATTACTGTATACGATAAATCCAAGGAGAATCACATCAAGACATATATTAATCAAGCTAACAAAAATTAAACACAAAGAACAAATATTAAAAGCACCAAGGGAAAAGCAACAAATAGCATGCAAGGGGACTTCCATAAGGTTAATAGCTAATCTTTCAACAGAAACTCTGCAGGCCATAAGAGAAAGACAGGATATACCTTAAGTGATAAAAGGGGGAAAAAATCCCACAACCAAGATTACTCTATCCAGTAAAGATTTCTTCAGATTTGAGCAAAAAAATAAAAAGCTTTATAGACAAGCAAATGCTAGGAAAGTTCAGCACCACCAAACCAGCTCTTCAACAAATGCTAAAGGAACTTCTCTAGACAGCAGGAAACACAGAAATGGTCTATAAAATCAAACTCAAAAGAATAGTGTAAGTGGTAATAAGATCATTAATTCCTTAGACTTTCTGCTGGAATTAATTTAAGGGTATCTGATTAGACACATGGTGAACAGAAGACTGAGATGACCTTCAAGTGACAGTGTCATTATTTCCTTATGACTTTAATTGATATGATAATTAAGATGTGAATCTGTTAAAACTAAATGGCAGAAGTTATTAGTTTACCAAATTGGAAATTACTTTAGTGATTGTTGCAAAGAAATATGAAGCTATAACAGAAGTCATAATCTTTATTTTGGAGTGCTACTTGACAGAGTACAAAGAGGTTATTAGAAAGATTGGAACTATTCATCATTTAATCATGCTTATTAATGGTATTTATTATCAGTATTTTTAATATGGGTAATTTTTTCACCTCTTCTTAAGAGGAATGATTTTTATTGATTAAAGATGGGAAATGGTTAAGAAGAAACCAGTTCTATTTCAGATCTTTGATTATATTATGTATGCACTGTATCAATATATGGAATTTCATTTTTCATAAAAAGTATTGATAAATGAAGACTTCCCTGTAGCTCAAATGGTAAAGAATCTGCCTGTGATGCAGGAGACCAGGGTTCAATCTCTGGGTTTGGAAATTCCTCTGGAGAAGGGAATGACAATCCACTCCAGTATACTTGCCTGGAGAATTCCATGGACAGAGAAGCCTGGTGGGTTATAGTCTGTGGAGTTGCAGAGTCAGACACAACTGAGTGACTAACACACACAAACAATAGGATCATACTTATCAATAGTTACCTTAAATGTAAATGGAATAAATGCTCCAACCAAAAGACACAGATTGGCTGAATGGATACAAAAACAAGACCCCTACATAAGCTGTCTATAAGAGACCCACCTCAAACCTAGGGACACATACAGACTAAAAGTGAGGGGCTGGAAAAAGTTATTCCATGCAAACAGAAATCAAAAGAAAGCTGGAGTAGCAGTACTCATATCTGATAAAATAGATTTTAAGATAAAGACCATTACAAAAGAGAGAGAGAGAGAGAAAAAAAGGATGACACTACATACATGACACTAATCAAGGGATTAATCTGAGAAGAAGATATAGCATTTATAAATATATATGTACCCAACATAGGAGCCTTACAATATATAAGGCAAATGCTAACAATAATTAAAGGGGAAATCAATAGTAACAGTAATAGTGGGGTTCTTTAATACCCCACTCACACCAATGGAGAGATCATCCAGACATAAAAAATTAATAGGGAAATATAAGCTTTAAATAGTACATTGGACAATGTGACCTAACTGTTATCTATGGGGCATTTAATCCCAAAATAATAGACTTCATTTTTTTCTCAAGTGCATATGGAACATTCTTCAAGATAGATTACATCCTGGGCCACAAACTGAGTCTTGGTAAATTTTTAAAAATTGAAATCATTTTAAGCATCTTTTCTGGTCACAGCACTGTAAAATTAAACATCAACTACAAGACAAAAACTATAAGAAACACAAACACAGGGAAGATAAACAATACGCTTTTGAATAACCAACAGATCACTGAAGAAATAAAAAAGTAATCAAAATATACCTAGAACCATTGACAATGAAATCATGACAACTCAAAACCTGTGGGATGCAGTACAAACAATGCTAAGAGGGAAGTTTATAGCAATAGAAGCCTACCTCAATAAACAAGAGAGACATCAAATAAACAACATAATCTTATACCTAAAGCAACTAGAAAATAAAGAACAAAAATCACCAAAGCTAGTAGAGGGAAAGAAATCAAAATGATCAGAGCAGAAATAAATGAAAAAAGAGAGAGAGAGAGAGAGGGAGAGACTATAGTAAAGATCAATAAAACTAAAAGCTGATTCTTTGAGAAGATAAACAAAATTGATAAACCATTAGCCAGACTCAGAAAGATTCAAATCAATAAAAAAGAGAAGTGAAACAGGAAACTTTACAACAGACAGCACAGCAATACAAAGGACCATGAGAGAATACTATGAGCTACTATATGCCAATAAAATGGACAACCTGGAAGAAACGGACAAATTCTTAGAAAAGCATAACCTTCCAAAGGTGAACAAGGAAGAATAGAAAATATGAACAGACCAATCACAATAACGGAAATTGAAACTGCAATCAAAAATGTTTCAACAAACAAAAGTCCAGGGCCAGATGGCTTCACAGACGAATTTTAACAAATGTTTAGAGAAGAGCTAACAGCTATTCTGCTCAAACTCTTCCAGAAAATTGCAGAGGAAGGAAAGCTCCCAAACTCATTCTATGAGGCCACCCTCACCCTGATACCAAAACCAGACAAAGATGCCACCAAAGATAGAAAATTATAGGCCAATATCACTGATGAACATGAATGAAAAACCTTCAAAAAGCTTTTAGGAAACATAATCCAACAGCACATTAAAAAGATCATACATATATCATTATCAAGTGGCCTTTATTCCAGGAATGCAAGGATTCTTAAATATACACAACTAAATCAATATGATTCATCGTAATAACAAATTGAGAGATAAACACCATCTGATCAACTCAGTAGAAACGTAGAAAGCTTTTGATAAGCTCAAGTACCGATTTATGATTAAAACTCTCCAGAAATTAGGAATAGAAGGAACATATCTCAACAACCTCAAGGTACATCTAGTCAAAGCTATGGTTTTTCCAGTAGTCGTGTATGGAAGTGAGAGTTGGATTATAAAGAAAGCTGAGTAATATTCCATAGTATATATGTACCGCAGCTTCCTTATCCATTCGTCTGCTGATGGGCATCTAGGTTGCTTCCATGTCCTGGCTATTATAAACAGTGCTGCGATGAACATTGGGGTGCACGTGTCTCTTTTCAGATCTGGTTTCCTCAGTGTGTATGCCAAGAAGTGGGATTGCTGGCTCATATGGCAGTTCTATTCCCAGTTTTTTAAGGAATCTCCACACTGTTCTCCATAGGGGCTGTACTAGTTTGCATTCCCACCAACAGTGTAAGAGGGTTCCCTTTTCTCCACACCCTCTCCAGCATTCATTGCTTGTAGACTTTTGGATAGCAGCCATCCTGACTGGCGTGTAATGGTACCTCATTGTGGTTTTGATTTGCATTTCTCTGATAATGAGTGATGTTGAGCATCTTTTCATGTGTTTGTTAGCCATCTATATGTCTTTTTTGGAGAAATGTCTGTTTAGTTCTTTGGCCCACTTTTTGATTGGGTTATTTATTTTTCTGGAATTGAGCTGCAGGAGTTGTTTGTATAGTTTTTAGATTAATCCTTTGTCTGTTGCTTCATTTGCTATTATTTTCTCCCAATCTGAGGGCTGTCTTTTCACCTTGCTTATAGTTTCGTTTGTTGTGCAAAAGCTTTTAAGTTTGATTAGGTCCCATTTGTTTATTTTTGCTTTTATTTCCAATATTCTTGGAGGTGGGTCATAGAGGATCCTGCTGTGATTTATGTCGAAGAGTGTTTTGCTCTAATGAGATGGATGAAACTGGAGCCCATTGTACAGAGTGAAGTAAGCCAGAAAGATAAATAACATTACAGCATATTAACACATATATATGGAATTTAGAAAGATGGTAATGATAACCCTATATGCAAAACAGAAAAAGAGACACAGATGTACAGAACAGACATTTGGACTCTTTGGGAGAAGGTGAGGGTGGGATGTTTCGAGAGAACAGCATCGAAACATGTATATTATCTGTGGTGAAACAGATCACCAGCCCTTGTTGGATGCATGAGACAAGTGCTCGGGCCCGGTGCACTGGGAAGACCCAGAGGGATGGGGTAGAGAGGGAGGTGGGAGGAGGGATCGGGATGGGGAATACATGTAACTCCATGGCTGATTCATGTCAATGTATGACAAAATCCACTACAATGTTGTAAAGTAATTAGCCTCCAACTAATAAAAATAAATGAAAAAAAAATTTAAATACCTTTTTCATTAAAAAAAAAAATAAAAAAGAAAGCTGAGTGCCAAAGAATTGATGCTTTCAAAATGTGGTGTTGGATAAGAGTCTTGAGAGTCCCTTGAACTGCAAAGAGCTCAAACCAGTCAATCCTAAAGGAAATTAGTCCTGAATGTTCATTGGAAGGACTGATGCTGAAGCTGAAGCTGAAGCTCCAATACTTTGGCCATCTGATTCGAAAAACGGACTCACTGGAAAAGACCCTGTTGCTGGTAAAGATTGAAGGCAGGAGGAGAAGGGGACGTCAGAGGATGAGATGGTTGGATGGCACCACCAACTTGATGGACATGAGTTTGAGCAAGCTCTGGAAGTTGGTGATAGACAGGGAAGCCTGGCATGCTGCAGTCCATGGGGTCACAAAGAGTTGGACACGACTGTGCAACTGAACTGAACTGAACTGACCTGACATCAACATAATTAAAGGCTATATATGAAAAATTCACAGAAAATATTATCCTCAGTGGTGAAAAACTGAAAGCATTTCCTCTAAATTCAGTAACAACACAAGGGTGCCCACTCTCACGACTATTATAAAACATATTTTTGGAAGTCCTAGACACAGTAATCAGAGAAGAAAAAGAAATGAAGTAATCCAGTTTGGAAAAGGAGAAGTAAAATTCTGCTTGCAGATAACATGATTCTCTAACTAGAAACCCTAAAGATGCCACCAAAAATTACTAGAGTTAAATGATGAATACAATAAAGTTGCAGGATATAAAATTAATACACAGAAATCCTTTGCATTCCTATACACTAACAAGGAAAAGTCAGAAGAGAAATTAAGGAAAGAATCCTGTTTGCTGTTGCAACAAAAAGAATAAAATATTTATTAATAAATTTGCCTAAAGAGAAAAAAAGATCTGTATGCAGAAAACTATAAAACACTGATGAAAGAAATCAACAATGAAACAAGGAGATGGAGAAATATACCATGTTCTTGGATTGAAAGAATCAATGTAGTGAAAATGACTATACTACCCAAAGCAGCCTAGATTCAATGCGATCAGTATCAAACTATAAATGGTATTTTTCACAGAACTAGCACACAAATTTCACAATTTGTATGAAAACACAGAAGACCCAAATAACCAAGTCAAGCTTAAGAAAGAAGAACGGAACTGGAGGAACCAATCTTTCTGACTTCAGACTATACTACAAAGTTAATACCATCAAGACAGTATGGTTCTGTCACAAAAACTGAAATATAGACCAGTGGAAGAATGTAAAAATCTCAGAGATAAACCCATGCACCTATGGACACCTTATCTTTGACAAAGGTAGCAGAAATATACAATGGACTAAAAATAGTCCCTTCAACAAGTGGTGCTGGGAAAACTGATCAAATACCTGTAAAGGGATGAAATTGGAACCTTCTAATACCATACACAAAAATACACTCAGTATGAATTAAAGACCTAAATGTAAGACCAGAAACTATGAAACTCTTAGAGGAAAACATAGGCAGAACACTTCTGACATAAACCACAAGAAGATCTTCTAAGACCTATCTCCTAGAGTAATGAAAATGAAAAAAAAAATAAACAAATATAGCCTAATTGAACTTAAAAGCTTTTGCACAACAAGGGAAACTATAAGCAATGTAAAGACAACCCTCAGAATGGGAGAAATTGATAGCAAATGAAACAACTAACAAAAGTTTAATCTCCAAAATATACAAGCTGCTCATGAAACTCAATACCAGAAAAACAAAAACAAAAGAAAACCCAATCAAAAAGTGGGCAGAAGACCTATAGGGCAACAGTGGAAAAACAGACATAGAGAATAGACTTATGGACATGGGGATAGAGGAGGAGAGGGTGAGATGTATGGAAAGAGAAACATAGAAACTTACATTACCATATGTAAAATAGATAGCTAATGGGAATTTGTTCTATGGCTCAGGAAACCCAAACAGGTGCTCTGTATCAACCTAGAGGGGTGGGATGGAGAGGGAGATGGGAGGGAGGTTCAAAAGGAAAGGGATATATGTATACCTATAGTTGATTCATGTTGACATTTGAAAGAAAACAGCAAAATTCTGTAAAGCAATTATCCTTCAATATAAAATTTAAGTTAATTAATTAATTTTAAAAAGTGGGCAGAAGGCTTAAACAGACACTTTTCCAAAGAAGACATACAGATGGCTAACAAATACATTAAAAGATGCTCAACATCACTCATTATTAGAGAAATGCAAATCAAAACTATAATGAGGTATCATCTTACACCAGTCAGAATGGCCATCATCAAAATATCTACAAACAGTTATTCCTGGAGAGATTTTGAGAAGAGGGAATCCTCATACACTGTTGGTGGGAATGCAAATTGATGACCATCTGGCCCTGGGCCTTTGTTTTTTTGGGAGATTTCTTTTATTACAGTTTCAATTTCTATGATTGTGATTGGTTTGTTCATATTTTCTATTTCTTCCTTGTTCAATTTTGGAAGGTTTTGCAAATTGGAGAACAGTACGGAGATTCCTTACAAAACTATAAATAAAACTGCCATATGAACCAACAACCCCACTACTGGGCATATACCTTGAGGAAACCATAATTGAAAAAGACACATGCACCCCAATAGCACCAGCACTATTTACAATAGCTAGGACATGGAAGCAACCTAGATGTCCATTGAAAGGTGAGTGGAGGAGAGGGTGTGGAGAAAAGGGAACCCTCTTACACTGTTGGTGGGAATGCAAACTAGTACAGCCACTATGGAGAACAGTGTGGAGATTTCTTAAAAAGCTGGAAATAGAACTGCCATATGACCCAGCAATCCCACTTCTTGGCATACACACTGAGGAAACCAGATCTGAAAAGAGACACGTGCACCCCAATGTTCATCGCAGCACTGTTTATAATAGCCAGGACATGGATGCAACCTAGATGCCTATCAGCAGACGAATGGATAAGGAAGCTGTGGTACATATACACCATGGAATATTACTCAGCCATTAAGAAGAATACATTTGAATCAGTTCTAATGAGATGGATGAAACTGGAGCCCATTATACAGAGTGAAGTAAGCCAGAAAGATAAAGACCATTCCAGTATACTAACACATATATATGGAATTTAGAAAGATGGTAACAATAACCCTATATGCAAAACAGAAAAAGAGACACAGATGTACAGAACAGACTTTTGGACTCTGTGGGAGAAGGCGAGGGTGGGATGTTTCGAGAGAACAGCATCGAAACATGTATATTATCTAGGGTGAAACAGATCACCAGTCCAGGTTGGATGCATGAGACAAGTGCGCAGACCTGGTGCACTGGGAAGACCCAGAGGGATCGGGTGGAGAGGGAGGTTGGAGGGGGGATCGGGATGGGGAATACATGTAAATCCATGGCTGATTCTTGTCAATGTATGACAAAAACCACTACAATATTGTAAAGTAATTAACCTCCAACTAATAATAAAAAAAAAGGGTACACACACACACACACAAAATAAATAAATGAAAAGCTATCTATCCAGCAAAAAAAAAAAAAAAAAGAAAGAAAGAAAGAAAGGTGAGTAGATAAGAAAGTTGTGATACATATACACAATGGAATATTACTCAGCTATAAAAAGGAACATATTTGAATTAGTTCTAATGAGGTGGATGAACCTAGAGTCTATTATACTGAGTGAAGTCAGAAACAGAAAAACAAATATTGTGTGCTCCTGCATATATATGAAATCTAGAAAGATAGTACTGATGATCCTACATGCAGGGCACCAAAGGAGACATGGACATAAAGAACAGACTTTTGGACACAGTGGAGGAAGGAGAGGGTGGAATGATTTGAGAGAATAGAATTGAAACATATACTTTACCATATGTAAAATAGATAGCCTTTTGCAGTTCAATGCCTGATGCAGGGAATGCAAAGCAGGTGCTCTGTGACAAACTAGAGGGATGGAAAGGGGCGGGAGTGGAAGGGAGTTTCAAGAGGGTGGGGACATATGTATATCTAATGTCAGTTTATGTTGATGTATGTCAAAATACATCACAATATTGAAGTTATCCTCTAATTAAAATAAATAAATAAAAATTTTAAAAAGTGAAGTGAATGACAACAATGTTACAAAGGAGGGCTTGGGAATACTCTAAGGTACTTACACTGTACAAGAAAGTGGTATAATGTGATTTGAAAATGGATTAGCTGCAAATTAGCTGTATTTAAACTAATTAGATTAGCTGTATTTAATTCCAGTTAGGTTATTTGAAAGTCAACTTAGATTAGTTGTTCAACGTCTGACCACTAATTTTTTTAAAAGTATAATTGATGTGTTAAGAGAAAAGAGAAAATTAAATTATATAAAATGCTCAAAATAAAATGCTCCATTACAACCAGAAAAGAGGGGAAAAGGAGAAAGGGAAATAAAGAACAAGTGCAACAGAAAAGTTACAAATGTTATAGATAGTAATTCAACTGTACTGATAATAACTGTAATTGTGAATGATCTAATACACCAATTAAAAGACAGAGATGATCTGAATGGATGAAAATAAGAAACCAACCTTATAAATAAAGAGTCATTTTAAAAGTAAAGGGATGGAAAAAGATACATTGAATATAATGAGAAAAAGGCTTTTACATAGTTAGAGTTCAATGAATGGTAGCTATGACTATTTTGTTGGAGTTTTTGTTGTTGTTACCAAACTTGGAGCTCCTAGAGGGCCTAGACCTAATCTGCTTCATCTCTGCTTTCCCAGTACCTGGCACAGATCAAGTGGGGAAGAAGAGAAGTCAAATCAATTCTCATAAAATGGATTAATTGACCACTCTGTGCCATACCTTATTTGGGAAAGAGAAAGATGATTTAGATTCAGATTCTGTCCTTGAGTAGCTCACAGTCAAATGGAAAAGAGGGACTTTCACTTTTTCAATAAATATTTATATGTAAGTCTATAGTTGATGTATGGCAAAACCCATCACAATATTGTAAAGTAATCCTGCAATTAAAGTAAATAAATTTTTTTGAAAAGAACAGTGTGGTAAGTTTTTCACATTTTGAGGCCTTTGAAATTGTGAGACATCTTGAGACTATTGGTGTTGTAGTTTAATCTACAGTATGTTTTTATCCTCTGTGTAATATAAAATGACAGTGTGGTTTCATTCAATGGCATCTTAGATTTGATAAAATACAATAATAGATTATACACAAGGTCTTCAACAACCTTAAGACATGGATTTTATTTATGAGAAAACTGAAGTTTAGAGAGGTTAATTAATTTGTTCAAGGTCACACAGCTGGCAAGTAGCAAGACATTACACCTCTAAAACTCCTTTCTCTTTTACCAGAACTCTTCAAGAACTGAGTAGGAATTCAATATCACTTTGAATGTTGGAATAAATGAATATATAATAGTAAATATCAGTTTTTAAATAAAGTGATGATATTTTGTCGCTGTTTCTTCATCTGTAAAATAAGATAAGATAAGATAGCTATGACATTGAGTTGTGACTATACAATGAGATAACTCCAGATAACTCCAACTCTAAGCATAGTGTTTGGTGCATAGTGTGAACTTACTGAACTATAAGATGGTAAAAAGGAAGTCTGAACTAATCAACTAGAGCAGATTGGTAGCCTTAATTGTTCCAGGTACTGTTTATTAATGTAGCCTATCAGTGTCTTAGCTTTTGTGGATAGTCCTATCTCAATATTAAGCCAAGCAACTTGCTGCCAGTTTTCAGAACTGCTGCTATTGAGTCCTGACTTTGCAGCTTGTGCTTATACCTGTACCTTTATCCTCTAGCAAATCTATCTCTCTTTGCTAGGGTCTTTATTGCCTCAGGCTCAGATGGTTGTACAGTCTCCTAACAAGCTTCCCTGCCATTCTAGACCTCCTCCATTCTATTGGCTTTGAGGTTTCCAGATTCTGAGAGAATGGCCAACTCTACTCCAGCTCCCTCAGGAATTTGAGATAAGTGGAAATAACAGTGGAAGGCATCAGAGGATGAGATGGCTGGAACCTGGGCAAACTTCAGGAGATGGTGAGGGACAGGGAGGCCATGGGGTCCATGGGGTCACAAAGAGTCAGACACCGTTGGGTAATTGAACAACGATAACAATAGTAGAAAGACTGAGATGAAAAGGGCATTTTATGGAGAATGGTGAATTTTCTTAACTGGTTTTCCTGTTTCCAGGTGAAACAAGAGGGAATGGGGCTGGACACAACCACTAAAAGAATGACATAGCCCTTTAGGATACAACATGAACTCGTTAGAACCAACTAGATACAAGATTGTGGAAGATTCAACTTCCAGAGGAACTTGAGCCTTATTATATGCTCATTGTAAATCATTTGCATCTAAATAACATGCCCACTAGTGCCATGAAAGTCCTGAGGCCAACCATAAAAGGCCAAAAAGTGAGTGTTGACTGAATTCCTGGAAATCCCTACCCCTTTCCAAAATAGTTGGAATAATTCTTCTGCTCATTAGCCTATGAAAGTATCCAGCCCATAAAAGTTAGCCACACTGTATTTCAGGGCCTCTCACCTTCTGAGATGGCTCACTCTTTGTGGATTGTGTTCTTTCCTAAATAAATCCACTTCTTATCACTTTGTCTCACTGACTTCTTTCTGTGGCAAGGCATCAAGAATCTGAACTTCATTACGTCTTGAGATCAGGTGTGTGATTTCAATTAAAGAACAGTGGGATCAAGTCTAAATCTTGGATTTGGCTGGGTTTAAGTCCCAACACATGGGTTGAAGTCCCATCAGAAGTGCACAGTTTCATAGGTGCTCCCCTTCAACCTACCCTCTACAAGCCACCAGAGTGATCTTTGTGACAGAGATTCACATGTCAGTCCCTTTCTCAAAACACTTCAGAGATGTCCCTTATTCTATAGAATAAAGTCCAACTCCTGAACACAGCACTTTTTTCAGATCTTTATTCAAATATTACCTTCTCAGTGCCTGCATTTTATTTAAAATTATATCTCCCCTCCCCACACATCTCATCCTTTTTCTTTTCTTTATTTTCTTCTATAGCATTTAATATAAAACTTGTTTTAAATTTTATTATCTGTCTCCCTCTACTGGAATGTAAATTGCATGAAAGCAGTGATTCTTGTTTATCTTTTATTGTCATATTCCTTACACTCCCTCAACCTTCCCATCTAGATATATTAATAGTTTTTCCCATCTCAGTGCAATGTCCTGTATTTATCCTTGGGATAGCATTTATCACACCAGACTATTATTTTCTCTCTCCTTGTCTGCCTCCTGCACTATTTCTAGAGCTCCTTGCAAGGTTTGCACTGTGTCAGTGTCTATTGTCTAACTGAATTTTACAGGTGGGTTTTGTAGCTGATGTGCAGGACTTTGCACTTAAGTAAGACAAATGCATCCTGTTGGCTGTGGCCAAGAACTCCAGTCTACACACACCCTCCTTAGACTGATGATCACCTCCTGAGTTATTGTCCCCTAACCCCACTGTTTCATAGCTTCTTGGCATTTGTGATTTTGATTGGCATATTTTCTAGTTCAACAATGCAACTGGCAAAATTATTATATACTAAGGTAGGATTTGGGGTAGGGGAATGCCTTGTGGCAAACTATCAAGTGTATCATCTGAAAAGACTATTCTATTCCTAAATGCTGCACTCATGCAGGCACTCCAGGCATACCTGCCACAACTAGTCATTAAATTGGTCTTTGCTATTCTCTTGGCTTGTCCATAGGTAGGCAAAGAGTCTTGACTCATCCCCCATATACACACATCCCTCTGGGCTTTAATACTATTGTCCCAATAACTCAGGATTTTCAGAGGTCTGAGGAACTGCAATATTAAGACATGTAATTCATCATATATTGTCAGATACTTATCATGTCTTAAGACCTGTGAAGAGTAGCCTGAGAGCTTTTGAGGGGAGGCACCTTATCTTATTCACCTCTGTATCCCTAAAATCTGGAAATCAGAAAAGAGCATGGTGCAAAATAGACATGCATCAGATGACTAACAGTAAATGGATGAATGAACAAATAAACCAGTAAATTAAGCTGCTCACAGACTAGAATACAAGAGGAGGAAAGATAACTATTTGTCAGAATAATTAACCAAAAAAAAAATCATATCTAGAAACCAAGGACTGAAAGTAGAAAACCATGTGAAGATTCTAGAGACCATGTGCCTTCCTATTCTTTAAAATTTTTTTTTTTTACCCATTTGCATTTTCCTGAAGAAATTATCAAGAAATGACTCAAGGCTCAAAATTAAATCTAGTGTTGGTGAGAATATGGCAAAATGAGAACTCATATTCTGTCTATATTTAGACAGAATGTGAGTATAAATACTTTCAGGGAAGGAGTCCTAGCTCAGCAGTTCCATCTCCAGGAACTGAGCCCAAGGAAACAAACAGCCTATTAGACTACAAGCTTCAGGATGATAGGAAACAAGTCTGCTTTGTCCATTATATTTCTCTAGAGCTTAGCATGATAAGTACTTGTAAGAATTCAACCATTTTTTGCATTTCTTTTTCGTGGAGATGGTTTTGATTACCGCCTCCTGTACAATGTCATGAACCTCCGTCCATAGTTCTTCAGGCACTCTGTCAATCAGATCTAATCCCTTAAACCTATTTGAATCCCCAAGAAAAAGAAATGCAAAAAGGCAAAATGACTGTCTGAGGAGCCCTTACAAATAGCTGAAAAAAGAAGAGAAGTGAAAGGCAAAGGAGAAAAGTAAAGATATACCCATCTGAATGCAGAGTTCCAAAAAAGAGCAAGGAGAGATAAAACCTTCCTAAGTCATCAATGGAAAGAAATAGAGGAAAACAATAGAATGGGAAAGAGTAGAGATCTCTTCAAGAAAATTAGAGATAACAAGGAAACATATCATGCAAAGATGGACACAATAAAGGACAGAAATGGCATGGACCCAACAGAAGCAGAAGGTATTAAGAAAAGGTGGCAAGAATACACAGAGGAACTATACCAAAAAGATCCTAATGACCCAGATAACCATGATGGTATGATCGCTCACCTAGAGCCAGACATCTTGGAGTGTGAAGTCAAGTGGGCCTTAGGAAGCATAGCTACAAACAAAGCAAGCGGAGGTGATTGAACTACAGCTAAGCTACTTCAAATCCTAAAAGATGATGATGTGAAAGTGCTGCACTCAATATGCCAGCAACTATAGAAAACTAAGCAGTGACCACAGGACTGGAAAACATCAGTTTTCATTCCAGTCTCAAAGAAGAGCAGTGTCAAAGAATGTTCAAACTACTGCACAATTGAACTCATTTCACATGCTATCAAAGTAATGCTCAAAATTCTCCAAGCCAGGCTTCAACAGTATGTGAACTGAGAACTTCTAGATGTTCAACCAGGATTTAGAAAAAGAAGATTTGTTCCTGTTGGAACAAATCAATGATTTCTAGTAAAGTTGCAATATATAAAATCAAAATACATAAATCAGTTGCATTTCTATACATTGATAATGAAATATGTGAACAAGAAATGGAGAAAATCACTGCATTCACAATAGCATCAAAAACAATAAATATATATAGGAATAAATTTAACCAAAGAGATGAAAGATCTGTATGACAAAAACCGCAAGACTTTATTGAAATAAATTAAATAAGAAACAAACAAATAGAAAGACATCTCAAGTTCATGGGTTGAAAAAATTAATATGTTAAAGTATCCTGGATACTCATGGGAATGTCTTGGCCAGTTTCTTGTGGGGGTCACTGCTCCTAACTCCTGGGTCCTGGTGTGCACAGGGTTTTGTTTGTGTGCTCCAAGAGTCTGTTTCCCCAGTCCTATGTAAGTTCTGATGGTTTTATGGTGGGGTTAATGGCAACCACCTTAAAGAGGGCTTATGCCATAACCAGGTCTGCTGCACCCAGAGCCCCTGCAGCAGGCCACTGTTGACCCATACCTCCACAGGAGACACCCAGACACAGTTCTGGCTCAGTCTCTGTGGGTTGGGCGTGTATTTTGTGCCCTTCCCAGGCATGAGCTGCTTAGGCGACCAGGTCCTTGGTGAGCACACTGTCTCAGGTAGGCCGTGTGTCAATCACCTCCCTGGTCCCGGCTGCTCGTTTTCCTGGAATGTTAGGTCCATGAATCACGGCAAATTGGAAGTGGTCAAACAGGAGATGGCAAGAGTGAATGTCGACATTCTAGGAATCAGTGAACAAAAATGGACCAGAATGGGTGAATTTAACTCAGATGACCATTATATCTACTAGTGTGGGCAGGAATGCCTTAGAATAAATGGAGTAGCCATCATGGTCAACAGAAGAGTCTGAAATGCAGTACTTGGATGCAATCTCAAAAATGAAAGAATGATCTCTGTTCATTTCCAAGGCAAGCCATTCTATATCACGGTAATCCAAGCCTATGCCCCAACCAGTAACACTGAAGAAGCTGAAATTGAATGGTTCTATGAAGACCTACAAGACCATTTAGAACTAACACTCAAAAGAGATGTCCTTTTCATTATAGGGGCTGCTGCTGCTAAGTCGCTTCAATCGTGTCCGACCCTGTGCGACCCCATAGACAGAAGCCCACCAGGCCCCTCTGTCCCTGGGATTCTCCAGGCAAGAACACTGGAGTGGGTTGCCATTTCCTTCTCCAATGCATGAAAGTGAAGTGAAAGGGAAGCTGCTCAGTCGTGTCCGACTCTTAGCAACCCCATGGACTGCAGTCTACCAGGCTCCTCCATCCATGGGATTTTCCAGGCAAGAGTACTGGAGTTGGGTGCCATTGACTGGAATGCAAAAGTAGGAAGTCAAGAATCACCTGGAGTAACAGGGAAATTTAGCCTTGGTGTACAGAATGAAGCAGGTCAAAGGCTAATAGAGTTTTACCAAGAGAACACACTGGTCATAGCTAACACCCTCTTCCAACAACACAATAGAAGACTCTACACATGGACATCACCAGATGGTCAACACAAAAATCAGACTGATTATATTCTTTGCAGGCAAAGATGGAAAGCTCTATATAGTCAGCAAAAACAAGACTGGGAGCTGACTGTGGCTCAGATCATGAACTCCTTACTGCCAAATTCAGACTTAAATTGAAGAAAGTAGGGAAAACCACTAGACCATTCATGTATGACCTAAATCAAATCCCTTATGACTATACAGTGGAAGTGAGAAATAGATTTAAGAGACTAGATCTGATAGACAGAGTGCCTGATGAACTATGGGCAGAGGTTCATGACATTGTACAGGAGACAGGGATCAAGACCATTCCCATGGAAAAGAAATGCAAAAAGGCAAAATGGTTGAGGAGGCCTTACAAATAGCTGTGAAAAGAAGAGAAGTGAAAAGCAAAGGAGAAAGGGAAAGATATTCCCATTTGAATGCAGAGTTCCAAAGAATAACCAGGAGAGATAAGAAAGCCTTCCTCAGCGATCAATGCAAAGAAATAGAGGAAAACAACAGAATGGGAAAGACTAGAGACCTCTTCAAGAAAATTAGAGATACCAAAGGAACATTTCAGGCAAAGATGGGTTCGATAAAGGACAGAGATGGTATGAACCTAACAGAAGCAGAAGATATTAAGAAGAGGTGGCAAAAATACATAGAAGAATTGTACAAAAAAGATCTTCACGACCCAGATAATCACGATCATGTGATCACTCACCTAGAGCAAGACATCCTGGAATGTGAAGTCAGGTGGGCCTTAGAAAGCATCACTACGAACAAAGCTAGTGGAGGAGATGGAATTCCAGTTCAGCTATTTCAAATCTTGAAAGATGATTCTATGAAAGTGCTGCACTCAATATGCCAGCAAAATTGGAAAACTCAACAGTGGCCACAGGACTGGAAAAGGTCAGTTTTCATTCCAATCCCTAAGAAAGGCAATCCCAAAGAATGCTCAAACTACCATGCAATTGCACTTATCTCACACACTAGTAAAGTAATGCTCAAAATTCTCCAGGCCAGGCTTCAGCAATACGTGAACCGAGAACTTCCAGATGTTCAAGCTGGTTTTAGAAAAGGCAGAGGAACCAGAGATCAAATTGCCAACATCCACTGGATAATCGAAAAAGCAAGAGAGTTCCAGAAAAACATCTATTTCTTCTTTATTGACTATGCCAAAGCCTTTGACTGTGTAGATCACAATAAACTGTGGAAAATTCTGAAGGAGATAGAATACCAGACCACCTGACCTGCCTCTTGAGAAACCTATATGCAGGTCAGGAAGCAACAATTAGAACTGGACATGGAAGAACAGACTGGTTCCAAATAAGAAAAGGAGTACGTCAAGGCTGTATATTGTCACCCTACTTATTTAACTTATATGCAGAATACATCATGAGAAATGCTGAACTGGAAGCAGCACAAGCTGGAATCAAGATTTTCCGGAGAAGTATCAGTAACCTCAGATATGCAGATGATACCACCCTTATGGCAGAAAGTGAAGAGGAACTAAAAAGCCTCTCAATGAAAGTGGAAGAGGAGAGTAAAAAAGTTGGCTTAAAGCTCAACATTCAGAAAACTAAGATCATGGCATCTGGTCCCATCACTTCATGGGAAGTAGATGGGGAAATAGTGGATCAATGTCAGACTTCATTTTTTTGGGCTTCAAAATCACTGCATATGGTGATTGTAGCCATGAAATTAAAAGGCGCCTACTCCTTGGAAGTTAAATGATGACCAATCTAGATAGCATATTAAAAAGCAGAGACATCAATGTATGACAAAAACCATTTCCAACAAAGGTCCATCTGGTCAAGGCTATGGTTTTTCCAGTGGTCATGTATGGATGTGAGAGTTGGACTGTGAAGAAAGCTGAGTGCTGAAAAATTGATGCTTTTGAACTGTGGTGTTGTAGAAGACTCTTGAGAGTCCCTTGGACTGCAAGGAGATCCAACCAGTCCATCCTAAAGGAGATCAGTCCTGGGAAGGACTGACGCTGAAGCCAAAACTCCAATATTTTGGCCACCTCATGCGAAGAGTTGACTCATTGGAGAAGACACTGATGCTGGGAAGGATTGGGGGCAGGAGGAGAAGGAATGACAAAGCATGAGATGGCTGGATGGCATCACTGATTTGATGGACATGAGTTTGTGTAAACTCCAGGAGTTGGGATGGACAGAGAGGCCTCACGTGCTACAATTCGTGGTGTTGCAAAGAGTCAGACACGACTGAGTGACTGAATTGAACTGAACATGCAAAAGAATGAAACTAGAACACTTTCTATCACCATACACAAAGATCAACTCAAAATGGATTAAATACCTAAATGTAAGACCAGAAATTATGAAACTCTTAGAGGAAAACATAGGCAGAACAGTGACTGAGATAAATCAAAGCAAGATCCTCTATGACCCACCTCCCAGAGAAATGGAAATAAAAACAAAACTGGGACCTGACTAAACTGAAAAGTTTTTGCAGAGCAAAGGAAACTATAAGCAAGGTTAAAAGACAACCCTCAGAATGGGAGAAAATAATAACAAATGAAACCGACAAAGGATTGATTTACAAAAGATACAAACAGCTCATAGAACTCAATGCCAAATAAACAAACACAATCAAAATGTGGAAAAGGACTTAAACAGATATTTCTCCAAACAAGAGATACAGATGGCTAACAAACACATGAAAAGATGCTCAATATCACTCATTATTAGAGAAATGCAAATCAAAACTACAAAGAGATATCACCTCACACCAGTCAGAATGGCCTTCATCAGGAAGTCTGCAAACAATAAATGCTGGAGATCATGTGAAGGAAAAGGAACCCTCTTGCACTGTTGCTGGGGATGTAAATTGATACAGCCATTATGGAAGATGATATGATGATTCCTTAAAAAACTAGGAATAAGCAATTCCACTCCTAGGCATATACCCTGAGGTAATCAAAATTGAAAAATACACAAGTATCCCATTGTTCATTGCAGCACTATTTACAGTAACTAGAACATGGAAGCAACCTAGATGTCTATTGACAGATGAATGGATAAAGATGTTGTGGTACATATACACAATGGAATATTACTCAGCCATAAAAGGAACTCATTTGAGTCAGTTCTGAAGAGATGGATGAACCTAGAACCTATTGTACTGAGTCAAGTAATTCAGAAAGAGAAAGATAAATATCATATTCCAATGCATATATACAGAATCTAGAAAAATGGTAGTGAAGAATTTATTTGCAGAGCACCAATGAAGAAACAGACATAGAAAAGAGACTTATGGATATAGGGAAAGGGGAGGAGAGGGTGAGATGTATGGAAAGAGTAACATGGAAATTTACTTACCATGTGCAAAATAAATAGCCAACGGAATTTGCTGCATGGCTCAGGAAACTCAAACAGGGACTCTGGATCAATCTAGAGGAGTGGGATGGGGCAGGAGAAGGGAAGGAGATTCAAAAGGGAAGGGATATATGTATACCTATCGCTGATTCATGTTGAGGTTTGACAGTAAACAACAGCATTTTGTAAAGCAATTATCCTTCAATAAAATAATAAATTAAAAAAAATGGTACATGCATCCCAGTGTTCATTGCAGCACTATTTACAATAACCAAGACATGGAAGCAACCTAAATGTCTGTAATAGGTGAATGGATAAAGAAGGTGTGGTAGAATACAGACAGTGGAATGCTGTTGCTGTTGTTCAGTTGCTAAGTTGTCTCCAACTCTTTGCGACCCCATGAAATGCAGCATGCCAGGCTTCTCTTTCCTTCATTACTTCCCAGAGTTTGTTCAAACTCATGATCATTGAGTCGGTGATGATATCCAACCATCTCCATCCTCTGTCATCCCCTTCTTCTCCTGCCCTCAATCTTTCCCAGCATCAGAGTCTTTTCCAAAGAGTTTGCCCTTTACATTAGGTGGCCAAAGTATTGGAGCTTCAGCTTCAGCATCAGTCTTTCCAATGAGTATTTATGGTTGAGTTCCTTTCAAATTGACTGGTTTGATCTCCTTGCATACCTAATTACCACTCCAGCCATAAAAAAGAATGAAATCATATCATTTGCAGCAACATGAATGGACCTAAAAATTATATTAATTGAAGTGGGTCAGACAGAGAAAGACAAATATGTGGTTATACTTATGTGTGGGATATATATTAAAAAAGACACAAATGAACTTATTTACAAAACAGAAATAGACTCATAGACATAGAAAATAAACTTATATTGCCAAAGTGGAAAGTGGGTGGAGGGTGGCTCAGCAAGGATACTTTAGGAGGTTTAGGTTAAGATATACACACTACTATATATAAAACAGGTAACCTACAAGGACCTACTATATAGCACAGGGAACTATGCACAATATTTTGTGATAATCTATAAGGGTAAATAATTTGAAAAAGAATATATATCATATATATCATATATATGAAAATATATATGATATATATGAGGAGGTCACAGCAACCCACTCCGGTATTCTTGCCTAGAGAATCCCTATCGACAGAGGAGCTTGGTAGGCTACAGTCCATGGGGTAGCAAAGAGTTGGACACAACTAAGCACAGCATGACATATATACATATATATATATATATACATATATATGCACTATATGTATATATAATGTATATGTATAAACACACACACATATATATGTAAATATAAATGAATCACTATGCTCTACACCTGAAAGTAACATGACATTGTAAATCACTTTAATCAAAAACATTTCAATTTTTTTTTTAATTTAAAGAGCTTCTGCTCAGAAACGGATGGAATTAAAAAAACCAAAAATTAACCTACAGAAAGGGAGAAAATTTTGGCAAATCATCTATCAGATAGACGAGGGCGTGGCAACCCATTCAGTATTCTTGCCTGGAGAATCCCATGGACAGAGGCACCTGGCAGGGTACAGTTCATAGGGTCGCTCAGTCATGTCCGACTCTTTGCAACCCCCTGGACTGCAGTACGCCAGGCTTCCCTCTCCATCACCAACTTCTGGAGTTTACTCAAACTCATGTCCATCAAGTAAGTGATGCCATCCAACCATCTCATCCTCTGTCGTCCCCTTCTCCTCTTGCCTTTAATCTTTCCCAGCATCAGGGTCTTTTCCAATGAGTCAGTTCTTCACAACAGGTGGCCACAATATTGGAGTTTCAGCTCCAGCATCAGTCCTTCCAATGAATATTCAGGACTGATTTCCTTTAGGATTGACTGGTTTGATTTTCTTGCAGTCCAAGGGAACTCTCAAGAGCTCCCCCATACCACAGTTCAAAAACATCAATTCTTCAGTGATCAGCTTTCTTTATGGTCCAACTCTCACATCCATACACGACTACTGGAAAAACCATAGCTTTGACTAGATGGATCTTTGTAGGCAAAGTAATGTCTCTGCTTTTTAATATGCTAAGGTGTATAACGAATGATTTCAGTGAGCCCAGACTCATGTCTCTTCTTTAGAAAAGCACCAAATTCCTTAACTTGGGATATCTGATTTTCTTTAATTTGCAGTAATCTTTTGAGGTTCAGACTGCCTGCCCTTTGTTGCAAAACTTCTATAATACCTGACTCTCTCACTTGCCTCATTGGAGCAGTTCTCTCAGTGTTACTTGAGATGCTGTCTTCCCTCTCCCCCAGCTTAAGTCTTAAAAATTTCCATTGAATGAAATATGACTCTAAACTTTTAAGTTTTGAATATTTTTTAAATTCACAGCAATACAGTGTGATGAAAAAACATCTAATGGGAATTCAGGCTGCGTTAATAAAACTATAGTTTCAGATCAAGGTAAGTGACAATTCCTTTCCATTCTGCCCTGTTTAGCCTCTTACTGAAGGGCTGTGTCCTGCTCTGTGTATCATACATCTATAGGGTCATATTTCAGATGTGTTCAGAAGGAAGTGTACAGTCAGAGGAGGGAGCTAAAAGACAGAGTTGTGACTTTTTATGCTGGAGAATAGAACACTTATGGAAAGTGTTCTTTGACTTCATACCTCTAAGGAGCTGGTAAAGGCAGAGAAAGAAGATGAGTTCAGGAAGCCCCAGAAGGCAGAGTTAAGGCCCATGTGTAGAATCCATAAGGAGACAGATTTCAGCTCACCAGGAAGAAGAACTTTCTGAATGGGCTACAAATGTAACAAGTTGTCATTATGTGGAGTGAGCTCCCTGTCATGGAAGATGTTCAGGAAAGGTCCAGACAATTGATTCCTTAGGGTGCTGCAGAGGAGAACCACATTTCAGCTAAGGGGCATAGACATAGTCTAGGTGGCTTCTTAGCCCTCCCTCAACTGTATGCCTAGTTTTCTGGGCTCTATGAAGCTGAGAATTTCCCCTGTATAGGCTCAAACATAGCCTGTCTAGCAGTCTGTAGAGGCTGAGATACCATCTTCTGTCTCAGAAGATTCTGTGGGATGATGCACAACATTTCCTCTGGGAGTTCAGAAGCTTATGTGCTGAATTATCTAGTGACAATTTACTTTGCCATTTGGCATTACAAAAAACATCTTCTACAAACTGTTTCTCAGGATGAGAATTGAGAACCAGAGGAAGACTGAGAGAAAAACTGTCAAATGTTATAATTAGGTCACCCAGTAAGGGCAGACTGAGAGGAGACACATAAGGTAGGCTGGGAGACAGGCAGATAACAATTAAGACAAGCACAACTTGCACTGAAGGTGAGGCAGATGAGGAGAGGAGTGGGGAGAGAATAGAAGAGGCCAGTCTGCTTAAATTGAACATCCAGTGGACTGTCATTACAATGACAAAGCTCTCAGTCTCATGTACTTAGCAGTTAACCTTTGAATTCCTGAGAGTTTCATAAGTACCAATTACTTCTGAATTCATTCTACCAAAGGATGCTCAATTGCAAATAAATCTGTCATGTATGCTTCTTGTGGATTATATCTTTGTTTTACATGAGGAGAAAACACAGCACTTTCAACTTCCACCCATGGAAAGATCCCCCATCCAGGGGAAGCAGATACAGGTCTAGACTGATATAACTTCCTGACTTCCTACACTAGCTCCCAGCCTGGCCCTTGTACATGACCACCAACTTTATGACCAGGAATGCCACAACCTCACCATGGCATAGGGTGGGGAGAATGAGCAGTAGCTGTGAAGGCAGGCCAAGGAGATGGACAGGTATTCAGCTATACCATACACTTGCCACAGAGCACAAGAAAAGCCCAAGAGAATTCTCAAAGTGAGAACTTCCTATAAATTGGGCACTCCCATTTTTTTCTCTTATTTAATCCTCATTCATTAATTCAACAGTTTTCCATTGAGAAGACACAAAAATCAAACACTGTTCTAGGTGCTGGGCATACAGAACTGAATGAAGTAGCCAAAAGTCCCTATCCTCAGGCAGCTGACATTCCTATAGAAAATTGGGAAAATAATAAGCAAACAAATTATAAAGTATGTGAGAGAGTGAGAAATGTTATGAAAGAAATGTGAAGCTTGAAAAAAAGGAATAAAGAATGCCCAGTGAGGTACTGTCCTCATTTTACAGATAAAATAGCTGAACTTTGAGACATGACTTGCCTGTCACCATCCTGGCAAGTATTGCATCTGATACTGAAGTTTGTGGGACTCTTCTCATACTCTTGCCATACTGCCTCCAAGGGCACATAGCTAAGGAGTTGAGAGCTAGAGCATTGACCTGGTGGCAGGGTTTGGGGGTGCCCTGTATTAGGCATGAGATTAGGAAGAAGACTCTGATGGGGCCTAACAAACCCACTAGTCTAGCAGTTTTGCCTGCTGGCCAGGGCTTCAAAAAGAGATTTCAGCATCCCCCTAGACAGGCCAAAAGACAGTCAGGTGAAGTGTAGCATGCTAGAGAAAGCTAAGATTCATACATATTTGGGGCACAGTTCTAGTTCTTTAAGTTTTTGTGGTGACTTTTCTATCCCCCTTCCTCTCTCGATCATAGAACCCCTTTTGTGTCATCAAGGATTTAGACTTGATTAATTTTATAAAATATTTTCCCCTTCTGATATTTCATGGGCCACTAAGCTTAGTAATAGAAGATGCCAGTTACTCAAAAAATTCTGTAAGAGTCTTTTTTTAATTTTTTTTCATTTATTTTTATTAGTTGGAGGCTAATTATTTTACAGTATTGTAGTGGTTTTTGCCATACATTGACATGAATCAGCCATGGATTTACATGTGTTCCCCATCCCGATTCCCTCTCTCGCCTCCCTCCCCATCCCATCCCTCTGGGTCTTCCCCGTGCATCTATAATGGCAGACAGTATTCCACATTTTCTATTTTTTCATCTTTTTATCCTTTGGCCGTGTCACGTGGCATGTGAAATTTTAGTTCCCCCACCAGGGATTGAACCTGCACCCTTTGCATTGGTAGCATGGAGTTTTCACCACTGGACTACCAGGGAAGTCTCTGTTGCACATTCTCCTCATCCGTTCATCTGTCAGCAGACATAGGTTGTTTCCATACTTTGGCTAGTGTGAATAATGCTGCTGTAAACATGTACAGATATTTCAAGATGATTTCATTTTCTTTGCATACATGTCCAGAGGTGGTATTGCTGAACTGTAAGGTAGCTCTATTTTATTTTATTTTTTTTTCCATTTATTTTTATTAGTTGGAGGCTAATTACTTTACATCATTACAGTAGTTTTTGTCATACATTGAAATGAATTAGCCATGGATTTGCATGTATTCCCCATCCCAGTCCCCCCTCCCACCTCCCTCTCCACTCGATCCCTCTGGGTCTTCCCAGTGCACCAGGCCCGAGCACTTGTCTCATGCACCCAACCTGGGCTGGTGATCTGTTTCACCCTAGATAATATACATGTTTCAATGCTGTTCTCTTGAAACATCCCACCCTCGCCTTCTCCCAGAGTCCACAAGTCTGTTCTATACATCTGAGTCTCTTTTTCTGTTTTGCATATAGGGTTATCGTTACCATCTTTCTAAAGTCCATATATATGTGTTAGTATACTGGAATGGTCTTTATCTTTCTGGCTTACTTCGCTCTGTATAATGGGCTCCAGTTTCATCCATCTCATTAGAACTGATTCAAATGAATTCTTTTTAATGGCTGAGTAATATTCCATGGTGTATATGTACCACAGTTTCCTCATCCATTCGTCTGCTGATGGGCATCTGGGTTGCTTCCATGTCCTGGCTATTATAAACAGTGCTGCGATGAACATTGGGGTGCACGTGTCTCTTTCAGATCTGGTTTCCTCGGTGTGTATGCCCAGAAGTGGGATTGCTGGGTCACATGGCAGTTCTATTTCCAGCTTTTTAAGAAATCTCCACACTGTTTTCCATAGTGGCTGTACTAATTTGCATTCCCGCCAACAGTGTAAGAGGGTTCGCTTTTCTCCACACCCTCTCCAGCATTTATTGCTTGTACACTTTTGTATAGCAGCCATCCTGACTGGCATATAATGGTACCTCATTGTGGTTTTGATTTGCATTTCTCTGATAATGAGTGATGTTGAGCATCTTTTCATGTGTTTGTTAGCCATCTGTATGTCTTCCTTGGAGAAATGTCTGTTTAGTTCTTTGGCCCATTTTTTGATTGGGTCATTTATTTTTCTGGAGTTGAGCTGGAGGAGTTGCTTGTATATTTTTGAGATGAATCCTTTGTCTGTTGCTTCATTTGCTATTATTTTCTCCCAATCTGAGGGCTGTCTTTTCACCTTGCTTATAGTTTCCTTTGTTGTGAAAAAACTTTTAAGTTTCATTAGGTCCCATTTGTTTATTTTTGCTTTTATTTCTAAAATTCTGGGATGTGGGTCATAGAGGATCCTGCTGTGATTTATGTCGGAGAGTGTTTTGCCTATGTTCTCCTCTAGGAGTTTGATAGTTTCTGGTCTTACATTTAGATCTTTAATCCATTTTGAGTTTATTTTTGTGTATGGTGTTAGAAAGTGTTCTAGTTTCATTCTTTTACAGGTGGTTGACCAGTTTTCCCAGCACCACTTGTTAAAGAGGTTATCTTTTTTCCATTGTATATCCTTGCCTCCTTTGTCGAAGATAAGGTGACCATAGGTTCGTGGATTTATCTCTGGACTTTCTATTCTGTTCCATTGATCTATATTTCTGTCTTTGTGCCAGTACCATACTGTCTTGATGACTGTGGCTAAGATTCTTTATTTGGTATGGTTCCTCCATGGCCCAGAAGTGAGAAGCACTAATACCCAAAGTTTCTTGACACTTAGTTTTAGGGAAGGATAAAAAAGGAAAGAGATGAGGAGACTGTATTCAAACACAGAGTTAAATTCCAAATGGGCATATGGGATATAATTCAAGAATGCTGTCAGTCATAATATTGGAAGAAGTAAGCAGATCCTGGAGTCAAAGAAAAATAGGAAGAAAAGGACTCAGCCAGGCAAACATAAGGCATTCAGGCAACTTCCTCAGCAGACTTCTGGATTTCCTGATCATGGTTTCCTAACATTCTCCCCTACAGCCCATCCTACCACCTATAAATGCAGTCTGGGCTACACTTGCTTCCCAGCTCTAGCTTAGTACTGTCATCACCTTCTATCCTCCTCTGTGCCCAGGGAACTACAGTTTGAAGAGAAAGGTTTAATAGATTATTACATAGTTTAAAGAGTGTCTCCTTTTGTGTCAGAAGTATGAGTTCTAGTCCCAGTTCTGCTCCTAACTAACTCTGTCAGCTTTGGGCAAGTTCTCCACCCCCTTTCTCAGAGACTCATTTGTAACTTTAAGGGTTTGGAATGCTTATTAACTTTTTGTGGGATCACAGATTTCTGAGAATCTGATGAAATCTGTGAATGTAGATACCACAATTTTGAATAAAATTTTAGGTGACTCATGGATCCCCAGGCTAAGAATCCTTGCCTGACAGCTAAGGGCTTTTTCAGCTCTAATCTGTGGTTCTGTGATCTGGGCATGAGGCCAAGGTCTGCCTGCCCCTTCCGGAGGAAGAGGAGGAGGAATTCACCTTCCAAATATATCCCTCAGTCAGTGTTTCCAGCTGCTTTTGTCTTTAACTCATGACACTCTGGCAGTAAGGGGAATTCCTACTTCTCCCACAAAGCCTGAAACTGAGTTAAGTTCAGTTGCTCAGTCGTGTCTGACTCTTTGCGACTCCATGGACTGCAGCATGCCAGGCTTCTCTGTCCATCACCAACTCCCGGAGCCTGCTCAAATTCATGTCCATTGAGTCAGTGATGCCGTCCAGCCAACTCAACCTCTGTTGTCTCCTCTTCTTGCCTCCAATCTTTTCAATCATCAGGGTCTTTTCTAAGGAGTCAGTTCTTTGCACCAGCTGGCCAAAGTATTGGAACTTCAGCTTCAGCATCAGTTCTTCCAATGAATATTAAGGACCAGTTTCCTTTAGGACTGACTGGTTGGATCTCCTGGCAAGTTTCAAGTTGAATCTCCTGGAAACAGTAATAAAGACAAAAACAGGGTGCTACAATGCCCTTCAAAACCCAATGCCTCTGAGCTCCCTCCTTATGACTTCTTAGGTCTCAGTCCAAAATTAAAGACAGTAGTAGAAGGGCTTCTGGTCTAGACAATAAATGACTCTCCAGGAGAACTTGTTTGCATTTCCTGTTGGCAAGGCTTTTCCAGACTGTGTTGTCCTCTGGTGGTTGTCAACTTGTATAGGTGCTTAGTTGAAGTCCCCAAACTTTAATAACTGTATAGGGACAGGAACAAGTTGGTAGCAAATCTAAGGGAAGTCCCACAAGAAGTTGAGATTTTGTCCATAGGTACTGCTATAAGGCAAGATCAGAATTTAGGCTGTGGAGAATGAAGACTGAGTACAGTACCATAAGCACATACTGAAGTTAGCCTGATAACTACTGACTTTCAGCCTTGGAGACATTATCATTGATTCTAGGGAGGCTGCTCTTTTGTTCAGTTCTGTTCAGTTCAGTCGCTTAGCCATGTCCAACTCTTTGCGATCCCATGAATCGCAGCATGCCAGGCCTCCCTGTCCATCACCAACTCCTGGAGTTTACTCAAACTCATGTCCATCGAATCGGTGATACCATCCAGCTATCTCATCCTCTATTGTCCCCTTCTCCTCTTGCCCCCAATCCCTCCCAGCATCAGGGTCTTTTCCAATGAGTCAACCCTTTGTGTGAAGTGGCCAAAGTATTGGAGTTTCAGCTTCAGCATCAGTCCTTCCAGTGAAAACCCAGGACTGATCTCCTTTAGGATGGACTTTTTGGATCTCCTTGCAGTCCAAGGGACTCTCAAGAGTCTTCTCCAACATCACAGTTCAAAAGCATCAATTTTTTGGCACTCAGCTTTCTTTATAGTCCAACTCTCACATCCATACATGACCACTGGAAAAACCGTAGCCTTGACTAGATGGACCTTTGTTGGCAAAGTTATGTCTCTGCTTTTTAATATGCTATCTAGGTTGGTCATAACTTTCCTTCCAAGGAGTAAGTATCTTTTGATATCATGGCTGCAATCACCATCTGCAGTGATTTTGGAGCCACAAAAAATAAAGAATGAAGGGATAGAGCCAAAGCTCTTTTGTAGCTCCTTGTTGTTGTATCTCTGGGACCCTGAAGTAGAGCTCCCTTCTTATGACACTGCCAATTCATTAGGCATAAGTAAGGAGAGAGTGGTCACAATGGATAACCAGGCCTCCAGAAACAATGAGGAGTAGGATTCCTTCCCCAAGATCAAAGACAATCTCATGTCTTCTTTTGGGCTCATACTTATATAGCTAACTGTTTGTTTGACATCACAAACCTAGATGTGCCACGTATTTCTTTTTTCCTAAACTCACCATATCCCAACTTAACTCATCACTTCCCTTTCCTAACCTATTTGTGTCAATTAGGAAGTTTTAAGGTACAACTAAACAGAAATTAAGTAAATTGGTTAAATTATGATAAAATGTATAAAAATTTGTTGTCTTTAATAGAAATACTGGAGATGGTCACGTATGTTGGCCAATTCATTGGCTCAATAATATCAAGAATCTAGGTCCTTTCCATCTGTTTGCTTTGTTATCATCAGTATGCCAACTACTCCTCTTATGGTAAAAAAATGGCCAGAGTAGTATTACACATTAAGTTTTCATGCAATAATGTCCAAAGACTGAAAGACAGGGCAATTGTTCCTTTTGACCATTTTTAGAGAGAGAAAAATCTTACCTAAATATCTGCAACAAATTTTTCTTCACATGTCATTAGCAAAAATTGTACCACATGGTATATGCATTACAAGTTAGGCTTAGGTTCAGCAGCAAAACAGCAGAAAAACAAACAAATCAAAACTGATAACCTAAGTATGATAAAATTGTATCCATAAGAACAGAGGCAAACAGTCTAAGGCTGAAATCATCAGAGACCCAGAATCCTTACAGCCTTCTATTTTGCCATCCTTAGGGACTTCCCATATCTACATGATCCTAGATAACTGGTGAAGATCCAGTCATCACATCCATATTCAGGAAGGAAGATGGAAGAAATAAATGTAAAAGTCTTCCCAGAAGCCCCATACAATTAAATTTCATTGGCCAGTGTCATCACTCCACCCAACTGCAAGAAAATCTTGCAGTAATGTACCAGGCTAAAAATTGGCACTCTGTTGCTAAGAAGGTGAGGGTGGCATGTTTCAAGAGAACAGCATCGAAACATGTATATTATCTAGGGTGAAACAGATCACCAGCCCAGGTTGGATGCATGAGACAAGTGCTCGGACCTGGTGCACTGGGAAGACCCAGAGGGATCGGGTGGAGAGGGAGGTGGGAGGAGGGATCGGAATGGGGAACACACATGTAAAGCCATGGCTGATTCTTGTCAATGTATGACAAAAACCACTACAATATTGTAAAGTAATAAGCCTCCAACCAATAAAAAAAAAAAAAAAGAAATGGAAAATGGACTTGGGGTTGACTAGCGCTCTGAAGAACAAACTATTTTTAAATCAATCACTGGCAGAGGAAATTAAATTTCCATTATTAGTTTATCCCTGTGGCCCCTAGCCAGGGATGATTTTGCCCACTAGGAAATATTTGACAATGTCTGGAGGCATTTTTAGTTATCACAACGTGAGGGAATTATTGCTATTAGTACCTGGTGGGTAAAAGCCCAGGATGCTGCTAAGCATCCTGCAATGCAAACAAAGGACAGACCACTGCATCAAAGAATTATCTAGCCTAAAATATGAATGAAGCTGAAAATTGGGATACTCTGGCTTAGACTTATCAAGATCTACCACATACCTACCTCTAGCTCTTAGGCTGAAGAAGGACCCAGGCTTCTCTAGGTTTCCCTAAGTCAGTGAATGGTAAGTAATGTATCCAACTTCCCAGCCTAAAATTATGGATCTGTTTAAAACTCTATAGTAGCTTCTCATTGCTCTAAGGATAAAGACAAAGCTCCTTAATATCACCTGAGTGAGCCTTCATGGACTGGAACCTATCAGTTTTATAACATACCAAACTGATGAAGGTGAAAGAGGAGAGCAAAAAAGCTGGCTTAAAATTCAACATTAAAAAAACTAAGATCATGGCATCCAGTCCCATCAATTCATGGCAAATAGACGAAGAAAGAATGGAAACAGTAACAGACTTTATTTTCTTTGTCTTCAAAATCACTGTGGATTGTGACTGCAGGCATGAAATTAAAAGATGCTTGCTTCTTGAAGGAAAAACTATGACAAAGCTAGACAGCATATTATAAAGCAGAGACATCACTTTGCCAACAAATGTCCATGTAGTCAAATCTATGGTTTTTCCAGTAATCATGTATGGATATGAGAATTGGACCATAAAGAAGACTGAGGGCCAAAGAATTGATGTTTTCAAACTGTGGTGCTGGCAAAGACTCTTGAGAGTCCCTTGGACAGCAAGGATATGAAATCAGTCAATTCAAAAGGAAATCAACCCTGAGTGTTCACTGGAAAGACTGATGCAGAAGCTGAAACTCCAATACTTTGGCCACCTGATGCTGATGCAAAGAACTGACCCCTTGGAAAAGACCTCATGCTGGGACAGGTTGAGAACAGGAGGAGAAGGGGGTGACAGAGGATGAGATGGTTGGATGGTGTCACCAAATAAATGGACATGAGTTTGAGCAAACTCCAGGAGACAGTGAAGGACAGGGAAACCCGGCATGCTGTAGTCCTTGGGGTTGCAAAGAATCAGACACAACTGAGGGGCTGAACAACAACAACAACCACTATCCCCATGCTCTCTGTACTCCAATTGCCCTTCTGCTTCAGTTTGTTAAATGTCTTATAGTCTTTCCCATCTCTCCTCATTTGCATCATACAGATTCATCTTGAATAGATTGATAGCATTAGTGGTCTCAGTTTTTCACTCTTCCATATATCCATGCCCATTTGCATTTAATATTGCAGTACCCTCCCACTCTCACTTAAGACCTGCATATCTTATTTGCTTTAGCTGATGGAAAGTTAGCATAAACAACAGTGCACCAATTAAAAAACCAGGCATTGAGAAATATTTATGTCTTCTCATCCCTGTTATCAAATTCAGACTTAAACAGAAGAAAGTAGGGAAAACCACTAAACCATTCAGGTGGAAGTGGCAAACAGATTCAAGGGGTTATATCTGATAGACAAAGTGCCTGAAGAACTATGGATGGAGGTTTGTGACACTGACAGGAGGCAGTGATCAAGATCATCTCCAAAAAATAAAAATAAAAAAATAAACAAAAAAAGAAATGCAGAAAGGCAAAATGGTTGTCTGAGGAGGCCTTACAAATAGCTGAGAAAAGAAGAGAAATGAAAGGAAATGGAGAAAAGGAAAGCTATATACATCTGAATGCAGAGTTCCAAAGAATAGCAAGGAGATATAAGAAAGCCTTCTTCAGGGATCAGTGCAAAGAAATAAGAGTAAAAGAGTAGAATGGGAAAGACTACAGATTGCCTTCAAGAAAATTAGATATACCAAGGGAACATTTCATGCAGATGGGCACAATAAAGGACATAAATGTTATGGACCTAGCAGAAGAGATTAAGAAGAAGTGACAAGAATACACAGAAGAACGATACAAAAAAGATCTTCATGACCCAGAAAACCATGATGGTGTGATCACTCACCTAGAGGCAGACATCCTGGAATGCAAAGTCAAGTGGGGCTTAGGAAGCATCACTAAGAGCAAAGCTAGTGGAGGTGATGGAATGCCAGCTGAGCTATTTCAAATTCTAAAAGATGATGCTGTGAAAGTGCTGCACTCAATATGTCAACAAATTTGGAAAACTCAGCAGTAGCCACAGGACTGGAATAGGTCAGTTTTCATTCGAGTTCCAAAGAAAGACAACGCCAAAGAATTTTCACACTACCGCACAATTGCACTCATCTCACATGCTAGGAAAGTAATGATCAAAATTCTCCAAGCTAGGCTTCAAGAGTATGTGAACCAAGAGCTTCCAGATGTCCAAGCTAGATTTAGAAAAGGCAGAGGAACCAGAGATCAAACCAGAGATCAAAACCATGTCAATATCTGTGGGATCATAGAAAATACAAGAGAGTTCCAGAAAAGCATCTACATTTGCTTTATTAACTATGCCAAAGCCTTTGACTGTGTGGATCACAATAAATTGTAGAAAATTCTGAAAGAGATGGGAATACCAGGTCACCTTACCTACCTCCTGAGAAATCTGTATGCAGGTCAAGGAGCAACAGTTAGAACTGGACATGGAACAATGGACTGGTTCAAAATTGGGAAAGGAGTATGTCAAGGCTGTATATTGTCACCCTGCTTATTTAACTTATATGCAGAGTATATCATGTGAAATGCCTGGCTGGATGAAGCACAAGCTGGAATCAAGATTTCCAGGGGAAATATCAATAACCTCAGATATACAGATAACACCACCCTTATGGCAGAAACCTAAGAGAAACTAAAGAGCCTCTTGATGAAAGTGAAAGAAGAGAGTGAAAAAGCTGGCTTAAAACTCATTCAAAAAACAAAGATCATGTCATCTGGTCCCATCACTTCATGGCAAATATATGGGATACAATGGAAGCAGTGACAGACTTTGTTTTCTTGGTCTCCAAATTCACGGCAGGCAGTGACTGCAGCCACGAAATTAGAAGACACATGCTCCTTGGAAGAAAAATTATGACCAATCTAGGCAGCAGAGCCATTACTTTGCCTACAAATGTCAAGTAGGCATTTGTCAAAGCTATATTTTTGACTATATGTCTAGTCAAAGCTATATTTTTTCCAGTGATTTTGTATGGATGTGAGATTTGGACCACAAAGAAGGTTGAGCATTGAAGAATTGATGCTTTTGAACTGTGGTGTTGGAGAAGACTCTCAAGAGTCCCTTGGACTGCAAGGAGATAAAACAAGTCAATCCTAAAGGAGATCAGTCCTGAATATTCATTGGAATGATTGATCCTGAATTTGAAGCTCCCATACTTTGGCTATCTGATGCCAAGAAGTAAATCATTGGAAAAGACCTTGATGCTGGGAAAAAATGAAGAAAGGAGAAGAAAGGTACGACAGAGGATGAGATGGTTGGATGACATCACCGACTTGATGGGCATGAGTTTTAGCAAGCTCCGGGAGTTAGTGATGGACAGGGAAGCCTGCCATTCTGTAGTCCATGGGTTCGCAAAGAGTCAGGCATGAGTGAGTGACTGAATTGAACTTAACTGATCCCTGTTACCAATCCAGAACAATCCCTGACATAATCGGTAGAACCTCAGATGACCTGCTGATATTTGAATGCAAAGTAAATCCTTATTGTTATATGACATTGAGATTCTGTGATTTTTATGCAGCATTAATGTGGCAGGACCTGACTAATAATCTCTTCAATCCAATATTACATAGATTCTGTTTATTCTAGTGCCTATCATCCCACTGATTCATTTCATTCATTCATTTAAAGTGTTTTAACTGGTGTCCCTATTTCTAGGCTTTCCCTCCTCCAGCCAAACCTCCACACTGCTTCCATAATTGTCATTCAAAACAAAACAAAACCCCCAATAATCATGTTACTATCCTACTTAAAATTCTTCTATATGTCTCCATTGCCTTCAGGAAAAGATCCAAACCCATAATCCTCACATTTTAGGCTTCCTTTCTATGCTTTTTTAAAAGATTTTTACCTTTAAAATCTCATCTATTCTGTCCTCCCTGGCATCCTCCAATTACAATGCTCAAACTTTTTCTGTACTTTAAAGCCTATATACCGTTATTCTTCCCTCTGTTCCCTTTAGTTTCTTCATTTGGATAATATTCACTGTCAGTTTTCTAGGTGAACTCAAATATCAGCTTTTCTGTGCAGCCTTCCCTGATTCCCCTCACTTCTCAGATGGAAGATATCATGCCTCTCCTTTGTGCTTCCATGAGGAGCTGTTTAGCTCACATTTCCTTTAGCCTTGGGTTATAATTAGTTCCTTAAATAGTCACCTTCCACACTCCCTGGGAATTTCCTCATGTTATTTTTTCCCCAGTCCCCTTCCTCACTCCCACAACCTCCCCATATCTAACAAAGAACCTCGAACAGAATAAATAATATGTGTTGCAAAGAAGGAATACTCTCATTTTAAGCCCTTAATGATGGATCTTTAAGGTATTATATTAGGGGCAGTTCAGTCAGTTCAGTTCAGTAGCTCAGTCATGTCCGACTCTTTGTGACCCCATGGACTGCAGCACACCAGGCTTCCCAGTCCATCACCAATTCCCGGAGTTTACTCAAACTCATGTCCATTGAGTCAGTGATGCCATCCAACTATCTCATCCTCTGTCGTCCCCTTCTCCTCCCGCCTTCAATCTTTCCCAGTATCAGGGTCTTTTCCTATGAGTCGGCTCTTCACATCAGGTGGCCAAAGGATTGAAGTTTCAGCTTCAACATCAGTCCTTCCAATGAATATTCAGGACTGATTTCCTTTAGGATGGACTGGTTTCATCCCCTTGCAGTCCAAAGGACTCTCAAGAGTCTTCTTCAACACCACAGTACAAAAGCATCAATTCTTCAGTGCTCTGCTTTCTTTATAGTCTAACCTCACACTATCTTCCCTTCCCTGCCTTCACATTTTCAACCATAAATATCCACTAATAAGAAAGTAATTGGGGTAATGAACTCTCCTTTTGAAAGCTATATAACACCTGGGAGCAGGGAAGAGTCTTCATTAGTGTGTAGTCTAGGTTTTTCCTCTCATGTATCTACCTGTGATAAGTTAACAAGCATTTTGCTGCATAAAGGAATTGAGCAATGATGTTGTATAGATTTTTATGGGACACATTCCAGCTGTAAGGTATGCCATTCAGATAGATCCATGGTAGGGTAGAAAGGAGTTGGGACTAAGTATAGTGACTCTGAAACACCCATAACAGAAGGGAGAGTAATTAACCAGAGGGTACTGAGGAGGCCAAGAGAGGAGAAGAGAAGTGGAGAGAGATGAGACAAGGAGATGAGTAATAAAAAAACAAAGGCTGGAGTCTATAGCAATTTTTCCATGTACCTCTGGCCTACAAGCCTTTGTTCTGCAGCAATCTTAGTACATGAAGACCATGATCCCGCACGGAATTGCCTTTAGAATAAACACACAGTTTGTGGGTGGTCTGCCTACTAAGCCCCTGGTGCCAGATATCCTCAGCCTTTGCTTCCATCTCCAACTTTATGCTTCAAGAAGTTTCCAAATACTTCTTAGTCTGTGTATCAATTTCCCAGCTTACCACTGACTCTCTGTGTGACCTTGGATGGATACTTTCTCCTCTTTAGGCTTCTGGGCCTCCATTTATGAGACCCAGAGTTGTGAGTTGGGGTTGATACAATGATTTAAAAGGATTTGACTCAAGGATACTGTGTATCTATGATTCCATAATGGTAAGGTCTGTTTATGAATGTGAGTGAGTATGTATGTATATGAATTTGGACATATCTCTGCCCTTTGAAAGTTGTTTAAGTTAAAAAATGGGTATATTTGATCCAAATGATCTCTTAAGGCCCTTCTAGGTTTTGAGTATCATAATCCCACAGTTCTGCAGGCCAAGCCATTTCCCTTAAGTCAGATCCTAGGGCTTCTCCTATCTTTTTTTTTTTTTTAAATATTCATTATCCTCCTATACATTTTCCCTTGTAGCTCAAGGATGCTTCCCCTCTTGCAACTCCCAGTAACATGATTTCCAGACCCTGCCCTAGATCTGAGGAGCTGCATTCTCCTCTGGCCGCATCACTCTCAGCTCCAAAGAACTATAAAAATGTCAGCTGCTTAGAGCAGTCTCCCACTACTAATAGGTTTTTTCCAGTTGTCTTGAGAAACTAAATTATTCTCCAAATAAACTCCACTTAGGTTTATAATAAATGTGATTTAAGTGAAAAAAAAATCATCACTCTCTTAGGCTGAGAAAACCACTCCAGTCTCTCCAGGGAAGAGATGCCTTCATTAACCATGGCCTCTCCCATACTCTTCAAGGCAAGGACTTCACCCTGGGGGTTGCAATCAGAGAAATACAAAAGCTGTTGGACTGGAGTGAGCTCACAACTAGTCCCAGCCCTCCTGGGGAACACAGACATTCAGGGCCCATCGAGCCCTCAATGGGATCATCCTAGACAGCTCCATGCCTTCACACTGAGCAGCCTTTCATCCAAGCCAGACAGTTGAGACAGATATCTCCTATTTGTAAGGATATTTAGTCAAGGCTATGGTTTTTCCAGGGGTCATGTATGGATGTGAGAGTTGGACTATAAAGAGGACTGAGTGCAGAAGAATTCATGCTTTTGAACCGTGGTGTTGGAGAAAACTCTTGAGAGTCCCTTGGACTGCAAGGAGATCCAACCAGTCCATCCTAAGGGAAATTGGTCCTGGGTGTTCATTGGAAGGACTGACGTTAAAGCTGAAACTCCAGTATTTTGGCCACCTGATGCGAAGAGCTGACTCATTTGAAAAGACCCTGATGTTGGGAAAGATTGAAGGCAGAAGGAGAAGGGGATGACAGAGGATAAGATGGTTGAATGGCATCACCTACTGAGTGGTCATGAGTTTGGGTAAACTCTGGGAGTTGGTGATGGACAGGGAGGCCTGGCATGCTGCAGTTCATGGGGTCGCAAAGAGTCAGACACGACTGAGTGACTGAACTGAACTGAACTTGGATATCTCACTACACTATTTATGCCACAATTTAAATATCTGTAAGGATTCTTAAAGATCATCAGATCTAACTGCCTTATTGAAGAGATGGGGAGACAGAGGCCTAGGGGGAGAAAGGACTTGCTTAAGGTCACATGGTCAATCAGTGGCAAAGCTAGAATCTTCTCAACCTGTGGAAGAGCAACAATCACATAGTAGTTTGATTTTTTGCAATATTTCCCTACCACATTCTTTGCACCTTATCAACCAGTGCTCTAGTCTAAATCATCCTTGTCAGTTTTTGGTTTTTTATGAGTCCCCAATTTTTGGATGCAAGTGAAACTATCAGATAGTGGGACCTACACCTTTCTACAGTCTGGCACAAAGCATTTACCAGCCACACCTGATTATGCTTGGGACCTTGGTTATCTAACAGCATAACCATATTATGAGCCCCTGGCATTTTTTAATGACTGCTCTGGCTGAATTCCTAGCCCCTTTATCCAAAATCAAAGACAGCTGCCCCCATCCTTCCCACAGACAGGAGCTGCTATCACCCAAGAAATTTCTGCTTCTCCCTAAGAAACACCTCTAAGAGCGTGCTCCACAGAAGAAAATGGAATGAAATTTTTCAACTCTGGAAAACTTGGTGACTTTGCACTTTTCCATCCCAACTTCTATTCTCCTCAGAACCCACCCTTACGACCAGTCCCCTATGCTTATTGTTAGCTTAGTGCATTCTAGAACAATTTTGTTGTTCAGTAGCTCAGTTGTGTCTGACTCTTTGCGACCCCATGAACTACAGCACCCCAGGCTTCCCCATCCTTCACTATTTCCCAGAGTTTGCTCAAACTCATGTCCATAGAGTCAGTGATGCCATCCAACCATCTCATCCTCTGTCGTCCCCTTCTCCTCCTGCCTTCAATCTTTCCCAGCATCAGGGTCTTTTTCAATGAGTTGTCTCTGTGCATCAGGTGGCCAAAGTATTGGAGCTTCAGCTTCAGCATCAGTCCTTTCAATGAATATTCAGGGTTGATTCCCTTTAGGATTGACTGATTTGATCTCCTTGCTGTCCAAGGGACTAGGACCATATATCATCATAAACAAAACAGGAGGCTTGGTGATACATTTTAGGACAGTGTGAAAGAGGGACTTATAAACTCTGTCACTGGAAAATCTAGGGCACACAGAGAATATGATTCCCATTGCTAAATTCTTTATTCATTCATTTATCACTAGTTCATTCATTCCTTAACAGTCACCAAGTTTCTATTGTGGGTCAGGATATGTGTGAGATGCTGGGAATAAAGAAAAAAAGCACAAACCATTATCTTCAAGGAGTTCGCAGATTAGTGGGAGTAGGTATGACAATGTTATAATACACAGTGATTTATGTCAGATCAGGGTTAGGTACAAAGTGCTGAGTATATATGAATGTCATATTTTGCTTATGGAATTCAAGCAACATTTCATGAAGGATATAATTTTTCAGTAATTTTGTAAGGACAAAGGGGAGTTTGCTAAAAAAAGGGAGTTTGCAGACAGAAGAGGAAAAGAGTGCCCCAGAGGGACTACCATATCAAAAGCCCATGGGTGAATTTTAATATCTACCACTTATTGAGAACCTACAATGTGTCAGGTACTTCATGCATTAACTAACTTAATCCTGACAGTAACCCTATGAAGTAGGTAATATTGTAACCTTATTTACAGATGGGTATCTGAGGGACAGAAATGTTAAATGACTTGCCCAAGGCTATTTTAACTAGGAAATAGGGGAGGCATTATTTGTATCCAAACAGTTGGACTTCAAAATTGGAGCTGTTAACCACTACATGATATTGCTTCTTTCAGACAGTATTGGGAAGCAACCTGACTGGCATGTAAGATTGGAGGAGTAGAGACACAGAGGGTGAAAATGTCAAGAAACAGGTTGCAAAAATTCTACTCAAAAGGTCATGTAGAGAAACAAAAAGGAGACATTAGAATGTGGGAGGCATTAGCATTAGTTATGACTCTCAGGCACAAATTCAGGTCTATGTGGAATACCCCATTTATTCACCTCTATGTAAAACACTATTGTCCCCTCCTGAGGAGACTTATGCTGTTATCCAGAAAAATGGAAGAAGGACCTCTAATATCCAGTTTCTCATGACCACCTCTAACACCCGTCAATACTTTGGCCACCTGATGCGAAAAACTGACTCATTGGAAAAGACCCTGATGCTGGGAAAGATTAAAGTTGGTCTCCTCCTTTTTCTTTTTTTTCTTTTTTTTTGCCTTTTTCTTTCTTTTTTTTTCTTTTTTGCAAATCATCAAAGCTTTGTAATCTTCTTGAAAGGAGATGACATATTCCCATGAGCTTGTAGACAGACACATATTTTTGTACCTCAAGTTTGGCCTATTTCAATCACCTTACTCAGAGTACCTCACAGTATATGTTTCACACATATAGAAGGGCACGACAGAGGATGAGATGGTTGGATGGCATCACTGACTCAATGGAGATGAGTTTGAGTAAGCCCCAGGAACTGGTGATGTACAGGGATTCCTGACATGCTGCAATCCATGGGGTTGCAAAGAGTAGGACACGATTGAGTGACTGAACTGAATGTCTATGAATGAGGCACGTTGGAAATCGCTTGTGGTAATAGGGCCCCAGGCAATTGCTGTCTTTGGACTTGTTCTGGAAAGAGTTTTGTTAGGCTCAAGAGAGGTAGTATTTGAGATTTGGAAGGAAGCTAGGAGGGAAAAGAAATCATTTCCTGAGATGTTGTACTAATGAGGTACCACTGAGTTACCTCAGAGATGATTTGTCTTCTGGCCACAAAAATTTGCTTTTGAAATTTGACTTCATTAATAAGATTTCTTTTTCCATCATTCTTTTGTTTTTTATCTTTTTTAGCAGTTAATTTTTGTGTGTGTGAGATAGCAGTCACTTTCAGTTACGATGTAAAGAAGCAGAAAAGTTGTGTGGCAGACACTGCTTGTCCTTACCCAGTATCCATTCTCCTCTCTTTCCTATCTAACAGAACTCTTGGCCCAGAAGGGATAGGGAAAACCTACATCTCTTAGCCTCCCTTGGTTTGCAGAGGGTAGTCAGAAGACTTAGTTCTGACTGATGATATGCAAGCAAAAGTCACTGTGTAGCAATTTCATAGAAGAGTTTTTAAAAGAAGGTAGACTCAATGGACACATAACTTTTTCCTTTTCCTGTCCTTTCTTCCTATCATGCAGACATGATGCCTGGTGCTACAGGGGCTATCTGTCTTATATAGAGACTCCTATATATACCCTGAGGATGATACTACAGGAAAGAATTGTAGAGTATAAAGACACAGCAGCCTGTTGGCAACCACTAACCAAATTTCTGTCCCTATGAATTTGTTTTTTCTGGATATTTCATATAAGTATAATCATGTGATATGTGGTCTTTTGTGTCTGGCTTCCTTCATTTAGCATAAAATTTTAAGGTTCATCCATATTATAGTTCATTCATACTTCATTCTTTCCAATGGTTGAATACTCCTCAACTGTATAGATACATCACATTTTGTTTGTCCATTCATCAACTGAGAGCATTTGGTTTATTTCAGATTTTTAGCTACTATTAATAATGCTCCTGTGAACCTAGGAGAAGAATTGCACATCATATAGTGACTCTATATTTAGCATTGTAAGAAACTACTGGATTATGTAATGAGGGGCATTTTTAAGTATGGAAAGTTTTAGGTTTATTTTGTGAACTTATTTGGTGAGTATAGCTACCAAGAATCTACTCTGTGTGTAAGAAGATGAAAATATTGGGTGAACTTTTTGGCCAACACAACATATCAAATAAATACAGTTCAGGTAAGGTGAAAGGGAAGAGGTGCTTCATTTTTGCTGATGGAATCAGAGAGGGCTTCAGGGAGAAAGTGTCATTTGGTCAAGCCTTGAAAGATGAATAAGATTTCCTTAGGTATATGAAAGGGAGTGGAATAGGATGGACAGGGTTTTCCAAGTAGCAGGAGTAGTATAGCAAAAGCAGCAATTTTGGAAAGGATGTGACAATGTCAACTGAAGCACAGGCTTCAGAAAATGATGAGTTGATTAGTACAGGAAAGCAGGGATAGATCATGGAAAGCCTCAAATGCCATACAAAGGATTTGAGAGTTTATTTCACCTATGGCTGATTCATGTTGATGTTTGACAGAAAACAGCAAAATTCTGTAAAGCAATTATCCTTCAATAAAAAATAAATTTAAAAAAGCAACAAAAAGTCACTGTAGATTTTTGCTGATACAAGTGACATTTGAGTTGGGTGTTTTAGGAAACCCAATACTGGTGCACTGTTTTTCTTTCCATAGGATTACTGTGACATTGACTAGAAAATGAAGCTAGAGAATGTTAGTGCTGTGAAACATATACTATGAAATACTCTGAGTAAGGTGATTGAAATAGACCAAAGTGGAGGTACAGAAATATATGTGTCTACAAGTTCATGGGAATATGTCATCTCCTTTCAAGAAGATTAAGAAGCTTTGATGATTTGAAAAAAATAAAAATAAAAAAAAAAGACTCAGGGGCCTGAATAGCCAGTGAATCCTGGACTCTAACACTTGATTTCTTGTTAAATATATATGCATGTATATGAACTCTACTTGTTTAAACCTCTGGGTTTGTGTGTATGTTTGTTTGCTTTTATTATTAATAGTTGTTGCCAAATGTAATCCAGATTGGTATAGTTTGCATACCTTCTTAAGCTGGAGTTTAAAAAATAATGGGATAACAGAATCCTCTAAGAAAGAGATGAAAGAGGTGATCCTGAGGGGAAAGTTGTAGGAAAGCCCTCCTTCCTTTCTGTAGGCCTTTCTTCCCAAGCTCCTCTTTATCTAAACCAGAAAATTCCTTCTTTTCTGATTAAACCAGGGAGGCTGTTCCCTTACAATGGGTGGCAGTGAGAAAGAGCCTTCAAGAGAGAGCGAAACCCAGGAGATAAAATATGGGTATCTGATACAAGCTGTACTTTCCCTCCTACATCTCTGTCTTTTGGAACTCTTCTCTGGCAAAACCTAGGATGTTCCTTGTTCTATTTCTTTTTAAATATGCAAATATAATGATTTAATGACTACAAACAAGAAAAAGTGATAAAATCGTGCTTCTTTTATAGACTTGTGACAATGACATGTTTAGCTATAATTTTCCATACCAACTTGAAACAATATTCATATTGAATAAACACGTTCACAAATGAGTTATGAGTGATGAATACACACAGAGTTTGAACAAAGCAAATCATAAATTAAAAAATATTGGAATTATTCGCATTTCAATTCAACATTTTTTTTTGTATTTAAAATTCGATACCTGTAGAAGATCACAGTAAAGTGATTGTATTTTCAGACATTACAAATAAAGTATATACCATCATTTATGATCATTAAAGTACCACTTAAACTAGAAAATATTGCTGTACCACATATCAAAATTTAAAAAAAAAAACCTTCCCAGTTTGTTTAAAATATAAACATTTTGGAGCCTTTCAAGATGGTGGAGAAATAAGAGGAGGTGATCAACTCCCCACCCCCCAAATACATCAAAAATTTATCTGCCTGTGGAACATACAGAATACCTCCTGAATGCTGGCAGTGGGTCTCAGACATCCAAAATGGCAAGACAATCTCTTCAGAATAAGGTAGGGCAAAAGATAAAGATTTAAAAAGAGACAAAAGATTTTGGGACCTGCGCCCTGGAAGGGAGTGTGAAGGAGGAAGTTTCCACACACTCGGAAACCCTCTCATGGGCAATATCAGAGGGAGTTTTGGAACCTCAGAGGGAAAGTGCTCTGAAGGCAAAACTAAGATTTCACCACAGAGATCATTGCCAAACTATGCTTCCCAGCAGAGAGGCGGCTCATATGCCCATGCTTGCAGTGAGTAGGGGCTGGGTATCCAGGCTCAGGCTTCAGGGGTCGGACTTCAGGGAGAGTACCAGGGTTGAATTCCATGAAGATACTCTCAGGGAGCTAGTATGACACAGCTGAGGAAGCCCAGAGAAAAGCCTGGGCCTGCCAGAGAGGCAAAAGATCATTGCCTCGGGAATGCTCTCTCTGCATGTGCAGAACACAGGACCTTACATTGGTGAATGCCAAAGGGGGATGAGCTGGCTGTGACTCGAGGTAGAAGAGCTGGTGCAAGTGCCAGAGGTGGAAGGCAGGTTGCTGCTATGGTCTCGGCCCCAGGGTCACAGGTGCCACCAAGCTGTGAGTGGGCACGGGTTGCTGCCCTCATCTTCCTGGGAGTCTGAGCAGCTTGGCTTTGACAAAGGACCCACAACCCAGGCCAACTCCCCCTGGGGAGGTGCACAACTTTCTTCAGACTGTGGCTACTTCCTGCAGGTCTCAGACATGGCTGGCACTCTGCACACACCCCAGCTATGTCTACCATACCCCTCTCTGTCCTTAGCCCACCTGAGCAAGTGAGCACTAATAAGCTTCTACTTTCACCACTCCCCCCATGTCTGGATAGAGAACAGACACTGGAGGGTGACTTGCAAGCAGAGGCGGGCCCAAAACCAAAGTGGAACTCCAGGGGCAGTGCGAGTAAAGGAGAGAAGGGGAAAGTGCTTCTACAGCCACAGGTACAGTAGATTAAATCTCTGTAATTAGCCTGAGGCTATGGAATTTAGGGGCAACTGTACCCTTTGACCCATTCCAGTGTTCTTGCCTGGAGAATCCCAGCGACAGCGGAGCCTAGTGGGCTGCTGTCTACGGGGTCGCACAGAGTCCGACATGACTGAAGTGACTTAGCAGCAGCAGCAGCAGTACACTTTGAGAGCAATTACAAGCTGGAGTAAAGCAAGCTCTGAGTAGGAGCTGATCCCCCACTGCCCAAAAGAGGTCCAAAGACCTTCATAGATTTATGGGAGCACTTTCTAAGTAGGAAGACTGGCTGGAACATATTGTGTGGAGAGAAAACGAGGAATCACAAGGATATTCTTCTTACTACCACTCTCTCTGTGTTTTCCCTAGTATTTCCTTTTTTTTTTTTTTATCATTTTCATATTGTTCTAATGTTTTTTATTATTCTTTTAATTTTCATTTTTTATAACCTAATATTTCCTTTTTAAAAACACCTTATTTTAAAATAAATCCATTTTATCTTTTCCCTAGTTTTACAGTACTGTTAAGTTATACTGCATTTTTATCCTGTTTTTGATTTTGCATTTTTGCATCTAATTTTTAGTATTCATTTTAATTCATGGGTTTGTTTATTGGCTAGATTACACTCTTTTTGTTGACTCTTGTTTTTCCCCCTTTCCCCTCTTTTTTCTCTCCTCTCTTTATGTGTGAGTCTCTTTGGGTGTTCTTTGCTGTTGAATGTCATTTTACCATTAATCTTAGGATTTTGTCTTCTGTGCTATGTGGCCTGTAAAGTACTGGTGCTACAGTAAGGAGTTGGGCCTGAAACCCATGGTGGGAGAGCTAAATCCATGCCATTGGACCAACAGAGAACTGATGACCCAATTGAACATTAATCAATGAGAGCCCTTCCAAAGGCCTCCATCTCAACATTAAGACCAAGACCCATGCAGAGGCCACCAAGCTCCAGTGTCTGATGCCTCATGCAAAATCTTTAGCCAGACAGGAACAGAACCCTTCCCATTAACCCTTCCCAAAGCTATACAAAACCCATAGACATCCAAGACATATTACTGGACATGGTGCTGCTCTTCAGCGAAACAAGATCCAGCTCCACCCACCAAAACAAAGGCATAAATTCCCCAACCAGGACACTCTCGAGGCATCGGTTGAAACCTACCCATGGGGAGCAGACACCACAATTAAGGGGAACTACAATATTCAAGACTGCAGAGAAGAGACTCCAAACACAGTAAGTTAAACAAACTGAAAAGACAGAGAAACATACAGCAGATGAAGGAATAGTAAAAACCCACATGACCAAAAAAAAAAAAAAAAAAAAAATGAAGAGGAAATAAGCTGTCTATCTGAAAAAGAATTCAGAGTAATGATAGTAAAGATGATCCAAAATCTTGGAAATAAAATGGAGGCACAGATAAGTAAACTGGAGGCACTTATCAAGAAGATGCAAGAACTGTTTAACAAGGATCTAAAAGAATTAAAGAATAGACAATCAGCAATGAACAATACTGAAATGAAAAATACACTAGAGGAAATGAATAGAAGAATAACCGAGGCAGAAAACTGGATAGGTGAACTGGAAGATAGAATAGTGGAAATAACTGAAGAGAGCAGAGTAAAGAAAAATGAATAAAAAGAAATAAGGAGAGTCTCAGAGACCTCTGGAACGACACCAATTGCACCAAAATTTGAATTATAGGTGTCTCAGAAGAAGAAGACCAAAAGAAAGTATATGAGAAAACATTTGAGGAGATTTTTGTCAAAAACTGCCCTAACATGGGAAAGGAAATAGCCACCCATGTCCAGGAAGCTCAGAGTCCCATACATCACATACAGGATAAATGAAAAGAGAAATATGCCATAACACATTAATCAAACTAGCAAAAATTAAACACAAAGAAAAAATATTAAAAACATCAAGGAAAATAACAAATGATATGCAAGGTTATCCCCATAAGTCTAACAGCTGACATTTCAACAGAAACTCTCAGACCGATGGGAGTGGCAGTCTACACTTAAAATGATGAAAGGGAAAAAATTACAACAAAAATTACCCTCTCCAGCAAGAATCTGTTTCAGATTCCAAGGAGAAATCAGCAGTTTAACAGACAAGCAAGAGTTAAGAGAATATAGCACCATGACCACCCAAAGAGGAACTAAAGAACCTCTTAAAAAAGGTGAAAGAGGAAAGCTTAAAATTGAACATTCAGAACACAAAGATCACAGCATCTGGTCCCATGACTTCATGGCAAATAGATGGGGAAGCAATAAAAACAGTGACAGACTTTATTTTTGGGGGCTCCAAAATCACTGCAGATGGTGACTGCAGCCATGAAATTAAAAGATGCTTGCTCCTTGGAAGAAAAGCTATGACCAACCTAGACAGCATATTAAAAAGCAGAAACATTACATTGCCAACAAAGGTCCATCTAGTCAAAGTTATGATTTTTTCCAGTAGTCATGTATGGATGTGACAGTTGGACCATAAAGAAGGCTAAGCACTGAAGAATTGATGCTTTTGAACTGTGGTGTTGGAGAAGACTCCTGAGAGTCCCTTGGACTGCAAGGAGATCCAACCAGTCCATCCTAAAGGAAGCCAGTCCTGAATATTCTTGGGAAAGATGATATGCTGACACTGAAACTCCAATAGTTTGGCCACCTGATGCAAAGAGCTGACTCATTAGAAAATACCCTGATGCTGAGAAAGACTGAAGGCAGGAGGAGAAGGAGAGGACAAAGGATGAGGTGGTTGGATAGCATCATCGACTCAATAGACATGAGTTTGAGCAAATTCCGGGAGATAGAGAAGGACAGGGAAACTTGGTGCACTGCAGTCCATGGGGTCTCAAAAAAGTGAGACATGACTGAGCAACTGAACAATATCTTGTATTTTATTTATTTTTATTTTTTTCCATTTATTTTTGTTAGCTGGAGGCCAATTAATTTACAATATTGTAGTGGTTTTTGCCATACATTGACATGAGTCAGCCATGGATTTACATGTATTCCCCACCCCGGTCCCCCCTCCCACCTCCCTCTCCACCCGATTCCTCTGGGTCTTCCTAGTGCACCAGCCCTGAGCACTTGTCTCATGCATCCAACCTGGGCTGGTGATCTGTTTCACCCTTGATAATATACATGTTTCAATTCTGTTCTCTCTAAACATCCCACCCTCACCTTCTCCCATAGAGTCCAAAAGTCTGTTCTGTACATCTGTGTCTCTTTTTCTGCTTTGCATATAGGGTTATCGTTACCATCTTTCTAAATTCCATATATATGTGTTAGCATACTGTATTGGTCTTTATCTTTCTGGCTTACTTCACTCTGTATAATGGGCTCCAGTTTCATCCATCTTATTAGAACTGATTCAAATGAATTCTTTTTGATGGCTGAGTAATATTCCATGGTGTATATGTACCACAGCTTCCTTATCCATTCATCTGCTGATGGACATCTAGGTTGCTTCCATGTCCTGGCTATTAAAAACAGTGCCGCAATGAACATTGGGGTGCACGTGTCTCTTTCAGATCTGGTTTCCTCAGTGTGTATGTCCAGAAGTGGGATTGCTGGGTCATATGGCAGTTTTATTTCCAGCTTTTAAAGAAATCTCCACACTGTTCTCCATAGCGGCTGTACTAGTTTGCATTCCCACCAGCAGTGTGAGAGGGTTCCCTTTTCTCCACACCCTCTCCAGCATTTATTGCTTGTAGACTTTTGGATAGCAGCCATCCTGACTGGCATGTAATGGTATCTCATTGTGGTTTTGATTTGCATTTCTCTGATAATGAGTGATGTTGAGCATCTTTTCATGTGTTTGTTAGCCATCTGTATGTCTTCTTTGGAGAAATATCTGTTTAGATCTTTGGCCCACTTTTTGATTGGGTCATTTATTTTTCTGTAATTGAGCTGCAGGAGTTGCTTGTATATAAGCAAGGTGAAAAGACAGCGCTCAGATTGGGAGAAAATAATAGCAAACGAAGCAACAGACAAGGGATTAATCTCAAAACATCTTTTCTTTTAGTGCTTTCAAATATTTTCCTGTTTCTTTGACTTTGATATTTTAATTATAATGTTTATTCAGTTTATCCCTATCAGATTCAACCTATTTGGGGTTTTCTGGCCTCATGGATGTAGATGTCCATTTCTTTCCCCAGATTTGGCAACTTTTTGGTCATTACTGCTTTAAATATACTTTCTGTCCCTTTTACTTTTTCTTCTCTTTCTTGGATTCCCCTGATGAAGACATTGTTAAATAATGTCCCGAGAGTTCTATAGGTTTTCCTTTTATTCTTTTTGCTCCTCTGACAGTAATTGCAAATACTCTGTCTTCTAGATCACTGATTCTCCTGCATCATCAAGTCTACTGTTGATTCTCTCTATGTAATTCTTCAGGTTAATCATTTTATTCTTCAGCTGTAGCATTTCTGAACTGGTTTTTTATTGTTTATATTTTTGTTGTTGATCCTATCTTTTTGTTCATACATTATTTTCCTAATTTTGTTTAATTTTCTGTATCTGCATTCTTTTTTTTTTTTTTAATTTTTATTAGTTGGAGGCTAATTACTTTACATCATTACAGTAGTTTTTGTTATACATTGATATGAATTAGCCATGGATTTACATGTATTCCCCATCCCAGTCCCCCCTCCCACCTCCCTCTCCACCCGATCCCTCTGGGTCTTCCCAGTGCACCAGGCCCGAGCACTTGTCTCATGTCCCCAACCTGAGCTGGTTATCCATTGCATTCTTATAGCTCACTAAACTTCAATAGGATTATTCTGAATTCTTTATCTCACAGTTCATAGATCTTCATTTCTTTAGGATCAGTTATTGGATCTTAATTAGAGTCCCTTTGTGGTTCTATGTTTACCTGATTTTCCATGATCACATCTTTCCATGATCACAGATTCCTCACATCTGTATCTGTATATTAGAGTAAGTGGTCTCCTCTTCCTGACTTTACAAGTTTGCTTTGGCAGAGAACCCTTCACAACTCTTCACCTGAACAGTCAACTCAAGCTTTGGTCCTTGTAGTATGACCTGATATCATCTGGCAGGTGGGGCTTGCTATCTGTGTCCTTCTCTGGGAGAGCTTACTGCTCAAGCTCGAGATCAGATGGAGTGACTCTTCCTGAAAACATTTGAATAAGACCTCAGGCTTGCTTCCCTGTCCAAGTGAAGCTATAGGATGGGCTCCATGATTTCCCATTTTCTCTGATAGGTTTTCTGGATGGTCAGGAGTGGGTACTATATTCAATAGTTGATGGAACTATGAATTAGTTCTTCTGTCCATGAAGGGCAGCAGAATGGGTACCAAGGACAGCAAGTCTTGTTTAGGGACTCAAGTCAAGTAGAACTATGTACTGAATTCCATGGCTATATGGGCCCACTTGCTTTGCTCTGTTATTGGGGAGAATCATTGGCTTGGATATCTGCTCAAGTGCCACCATAAGCAGGTGTTAAGGGATGGATAGATTACTCAGCTTAGTATATACTCTTATTAGGTTTCCTGTTTGAGCAGGCTGAAGGATGTATGCAGCAGTTGGTGAGGCTACAAATTAATTTCCCTTCCCAGGTGTAGCCATCATACAGACCTGATGTAAGTAAGGCTCTTGTTTTGGGACCAAATTAGGCAGAACTGTCACAAAATTCCCCAGCCTTGTGGGCCATTGCTTGACTTTACGAATGGGCAGGCTGCCTGCTGTACTCTCCACTCAAGTTCCAGTGTAATGAGGGTTTCAGGATGGACTACACAGATTCCTGGGAGTTCTGATTAGGTTTCCTGGTAAGGTAGGGTTCATGGCTATACACGGCCATGAAAAGGGCTATGGACTACCTTACCTGTCTATGTAGGCCTATAGAACAGGCCCTGAGACTGGCATGTTTCTTGTTTGGGAACCACATCACACTATTCACTTGGATGCTATTAGACTTGGCAGACTTCTAGATGCTCTGACCAAGCTTTCTGGTCAGGTGGGGCTGGGAGCTTCATTAAGAAGCAGGCAGGACTATTAACTTCTCTGCCCCGTGGAGCAGCAGAACAGCTCCAAGTCTGAAAAGCCATGTTGCCTGAGGATCCTGAATCAGTCAGACTTGTGCCCTGTCAAGTTCTCTGGTAAGACTGGGCCACCATCTTGGCTCTGAAGATGAGTAATTCTGCAGGTTGGGATTTCCATTTGGGTGCTGCTGTCAGTAGGAACTCAGTTTGCCAAGACTCAAGTGCTTGTTGATGAAAGCCCTGTCTCCATTACTATCTGACCCCAGTAGTCAAGTACCACAGATTTTCTGGTGATCTCATAAGGCAAGATCTGAGTGGATCTTCTGAGAAGTAACCCACAACATTGGAGCAGCTGAATGTCCACCTTGGGCTCTCTTTTTTCCCAATGAAGATGTTGTAAGCTCATGGGGGCTCTCTCAGTGCAGTGTGGAGACAACTAAAACTGAATCAATTCAAAGAAACTTACTTAACCTGTCAGGGTTATAAGTTCGATTAGAGTAGACTATATAGTCTAATGTCCTATGAATATGGATAGGGATACTGAGACATAGAACTCAAGCATAAAATTTAGTAGTAATACCAAACTTCATATTCTTAGTCTAGTTTTCTTTCTAATATGCCTGGCCCAGAGAACATGCATGGGGATTGTTCAGTAAAGGAATGAATAAATGGGTTAATGTTATACCTAAACTGAAACAAGTGGTTCTGACAATGCTGTGGGAATGGAGATAAATAGAGCAGGCTTATTAGTATCAAACCAGAAGCTCTTAGAAGACAAGAGCAAGGTGTCCTGATCTCTTCTTACATACTTATTTTATTTGAATATGGCCCAATAAGAACTATCAGAAACCTAATGAGGACAGTGAGTGATTCTGCTCTCAAAAAACTCTCTGTCTTTGTCTCTTTTCCTTTCTCTGTCTCTCTCTCTCACACACACAGTTCCTTTTTTGTCAAGAAGCAGGATATCCTGTAAGGAAGCTGGCATATTGTGGCATTAAAAAGAGCACTGGAGCTGGACTCAGAGAATTCTAGGCTCTGCCACTTACAACCTATATGACAAATTATGTAACTTCCCTGAGCTTGTTGCCTCATTTGTCCAGTGAGAATTAAAAAACCTCCTCACAGTGTTGCTGGGAAGAGTAGATGAGATGATTTAATAAAAAGTTGATTAAATCATGGTTATGAATGTATTGAGTCCCTATAATAGAAATTAAACTAGAATGACTAAAATAAATAGGGACTTTGTGTCACTAACAAATATCTGGAAATAGATCACAGAGGTGTGGGACAACGGTTTCAGAAAGTCATTAAAGACCAGATTCCTGTGGTTTTTGGCTCCACCATCCCAAGCATATATCTTTCTTCTTTGTGCTCTCATGTTGACATCACATTCTAAGCATGAAAAGGAGAAGGACAAAAAGACATGCCAGCTGAGTCTATCCTTTTTCATCAGGAAATTTGTTTCCCGAAGCCCCAACCAGGGATCTCTTGCTTGTATTTCATTGGCCACAACTGAGCCATATGGCCAATACTAGCTGCAGTGAGTCTGGCAAAGAGAAAATTTTAAGTAAGTGCATTGTTGACCCTAGTTAAATCATGATTCTATAATGAAAAAGGGAAGAATGGATAAATGGTAGGAAACTTGCAGAGTTTATTACAATGGTGTATCTGAAAGATTTTATATATAAGGACAGTCTGGGACATAAGAGATGTTCAATAAATGTGAGTGAGTCATTGATCTCTGAATCTGAGAAAAGTTCAGGTGATGGATGAAGACAAAGTCATTCCAGCCTATTGGATTGGGGTATTCAAGAGTCAGATTTTCAGACTGGAGCACCCCATCAAGGTGTCTGCTTACATTTTGTTTCTTAAAGAATTTGAAAGATATTGGGGAAATCCTTGAAAAAAAATAAGAAAATATTGTAAAACCTCACACATCAAGATCTTGCCTACTGACCTCAAGCAATTCCTGAAATTTTCATTCAGCTTATTCTTTTGAACTAAGACATTGCATCTAGTTTAAAATACCAACATGTCACCTTAGAGTAGATAATATGTTGGTCTTTTATGCCCTTTGCAAGTCATCACAACTAAAAATCTAAGGCATAAAATATGCCTTGAAAGAATGATGATGTGGGTACTTGTGGAAATGTGAAGATGAGGTGTAAAAAGCCCAAACCAGGGGAAAACTCAGGGTAACTCTGTGGAGACAGACAATCAGATTTATACTTATATGGTGGGCACAGGAGCCCACAGAGAAATATAAACTCCTAAAGATCAGTTTATTCTTTTCCTCTGGAATCAACCTGCTTAGTCATCATGATCAAGTTTTTAAGCCATTTGTGGTACACAAAGGCCACCAACAAGTTTTTCAAGTTCTCATGTTCTCCAATTCACTGTTCTCCAATTCACTGGCAAAACTTGATCTCACTTTCTTTCCTATTACCATGGTTGAAATCCCTTTATGGATAAAGAAGGAAGGCTAGAATAAGAGTCAAGAGATTCAATTTCCAACTTTGATGCTCATTTTTTGATAACATGGGGAAGTTGTTTAGAATAAATATTGCAATGTTTTACTTTCCCCATTGATCAAGTGAGGATGAGAATCCCCATCTGGCTCAGGGGATGGTTGTGTACCATCCTTCAGATAAGTGAAGGAAAGGGCTTTGAAAAGAATAAATCCTGATGTTTAGTACAAATGCAATACATTATTTTCTGGGTTTGTTGTTCAGTCACTGAGTCATATCCGATTTTTTGCAACCCCATGAACTGCAGCACTCCAGGTTTCCCTGTCCTTCACCATCTCCCAGAATTTGCTCAAAGTCATGTCCACTGTGTCGGTGATGCCATCCAACTGTCTCATCCTCTGTCATCCCCTCCTCTTCCTGCCTTCAATCTTTTGCAGAATCAGAGTCTTTTCCAACGAGTCAGTTCTTTGCATCAGGTGGCCAAAGTATTGGAGTTTCAGCTTCAGCATCAGCCCTTCCAATGAATATTCAGGGTTGATTTCCTTTAGGATTGACTGGTTGGATCTCCTTGCAGCCAAGGGACTCTCAAGAGTCTTCTCTAGCACCTCAGTTTAAAGCATCAATTCTTCAGTGCTTAGCCTTCTTCATGGTCCAGTTCTCACATTCATACATGACTACTGGAAAAACCATAGCTTTGACTAGACAGACCTTTGGTGCCCAAGCAATGTCTCTGCATTTGTAGGCAAAATAATGACTATGCATTTTACTATGCTGTCTGGGTTTGTAATTGCTTTTCTACCAAGGAGCAAGCGTTGATTTTGGAGCCCAAGGAAATAAAGTCAGTCACTGTTTCCATTGATTCTCCATCTATCTGCTATGAAGTGATGGGACCAGATGCCATGATCTGAGTTTTTTGAATGTTGAGTTTTAAGCCAGCTTTTTCACTCTCTTCTTTCACCTTAATCAAATACTCTTTGTTTCCTCTTACCTTTCTTCCATAAGGGTGGTATTATCTGCATATCTGAGGTTATTGATATTTTTCCCGACAATATTGATTCCAACTTGTGATTCATCCAGCTCAGCATTTTGAATGATGTACTCTGCATTTAAGTTAAGTAAGCAGGGTGAAAATATACAGCCTTGACATACTTTTTTTTTTTTTTAACAATTTTAAACCAGTCTATTTTTCCACGTCCTGTTCTAACCATTGCTTCTTGACCTGCATACAGGTTTCGCAGGAGGTGGGTAAGATGGTCAAGTATTTCCATCTCTTTAAGAATTTCCCACAGTTTGTTGTAATCTACACAGTCAAAGTCTTTAGCATAGTCAATGAAGCCGAAATAGATATTTTTCTGGAATTCTCTGGTTTTTCATGTGATCCAATGGATGTTGGCAGTTTGATGTCTGGTTCTGCTACCCTTTCTAAATCCAACTTGTGCATCTGGAAGTTCTTGATTCACATACTGTTGAAGCTTAGCTTGGAGAATTTTGAGCATTACTTTGCTAGTGTATGAGATGAGTTCAATTGTACAGTAGTTTGTACATTCTGTGGCATTGCCTTTCTTCAGGACTGGAATGAAAACTGACCTTTTCCATTCCTGTGGCCACTGTTGAGTTTTCCAAATTTGCTCGCACATTGAGTGCAGCACTTTAATAACATCATCTCTTAGGATTTGAAATAGCTCATCTGGAATTCCATCACCTCCACTAGCTTTGTTCATAGTGACTTCACTCTCCAGGATGTCTGACTCTAGGTAAGTGATCACACCCTTGTGATTACATGGGTCATTGAGATTTTTTTTGGTATAGTTCTTGTTTTTCTTGCCACCTCTTCTTAACATATTCTTCTTCTGTTAGGTCCATATCATTTCTGTCCTTTATTGTGCCCATCTTTGCATGAAATATTCACTTGGTATCTCTAATTTTCTTGAAGAGATCTCCAGTCTTTCCCATTCTTTTGTTTCCCTCTATTTCTTTCTTTCTTTCTTTTTGATTTCTTTCTTTTTTTTTTTTTTGATAACTTAAAAATGCTTCCTTATCTCTCTTTTCTCTTCTCTGGAACTCTGCATTGAGATGGGTATATCTCTCCTTTTCTCCTTTGCCTTTCACTTCTCTTTTCTCAGCTACTCATAAGGCCTCCTCAGACAACCATTTTGCCTCTTTGTATTTCTGTTTTCTTGGGGATGGTTTTGATCTCAGCCTCCTGTACAATGTTACAAACTTCCATTATAAATCTCATATCTACCTACGTGTCGAGCTCCAATTGCCTCCACAGAATGTCTTCTCATCCTTCCAATTCTTATGCCTTTGTTGAAAAACTATGGCCTGAAATCATATGCAGAAGGCAATTCTTTAAAAAAAAAAAGTAGTTTTGAATTTGGTGATTCTCAACTGACAGTCTAGACTATTGAGAGCTACTTTAGGTTGTGTCAGGAAAGTTCTTCAAGACAGACCCTTCACAATACAGTGTATTTTACACAGAGACACCCAAATGAAAAAGAGAGGGACTGAAATTCAGCCCACATTCTGCTAGCTTATACTTGGGCCTTGATATTGTGTCAGGAAAAAAGGAGAACCTTTTTTAAATAATTCCCTGAGGTTGTTACTTTTTGGAGTTTATCATGGGTGGGGTCAAGCCTTCATATAATTTTCAAAATGATACTATATGTCTTAACTATGGTCTTTCTCTCTTAGAAAGTTACAATTAAGATATGAGATTTTACCTAAGTCATGATTTTACCTAGTCATTCTGCCTATTGCAGGCACCTTAAAATCAAAGAAATGTACATATGTTAGTTTTTCCTGTGTTGGTTAGCTGGCTGATTAACAGAAGTCTGTGTTATTGACAAGATTAGTGATGGACTAGCCAGTTGGAATTAACTGAATTTCTGATTGGAGGGCTTACAAACTGTTAGAATGAGTGGCAAACTGACTTGGTTGATAGTATGACTTGTTAACATTCTGACTAATAGAATAATTTGCTGGATGATTTGTTATTGGTCTATAAGGCAAGCTTTCTGCCTGTCTTTCTCAACTTCATGGAAGGCTGATTGTTTTGTTACTGTTTCCTGATTTACATATGATTGGTAGGTTAATCTGATGGGCTGTGTTCATATATACTGATTTATTGACATACAAAGTTGATGACTATCTGATTGCCTGACTCTCTGACTAACTGACTGACTGGCTGGGTATCATACTGGTTGACATACTACATAGATTTCTTTCCAACTGATGGCTTTTCAGGGTGACAGGCTGAGTGACAGGACAATCCAATGGGTGTGGAAATGGGTGACTGACTAGCTATTATTCTGACAGACTTGTCAACAAAATGGTCAAGTGCAGAGTCAAGGGTGAAGAAAGAGTGATAAGACATGGAATTCAAGATTTTACCCCATGCAGATGAAAGAGGAAGGCAAGTTTTGTTCTTGTTTAGTTGCTCAGTCATGTCCAATTCTTTGTGACCCCATGGACTGCAGCACGCCAGACATCCTTGTCCTTCACCATCTCCCAGAGCTTGCTCAGACTCATGTCCATTGAGTCAGTGATGCCATCCAACCATCTCATCCTCTGTTGTCCACTTCTTTTCCTGCCTTCAATCTTTCCCAGAATCAGGGTCTTTTCTAATGAATTGGCTCTGCACATCAGGTAGCCAAGGTATTGGAGCTTCAACTTCAACATCAGTCCTTCCAATAAATATTCAGGATTGATTTCCTTTAGGATTGACTTGGTTGATCTCCTTGCTGTTCAAGGGACTCTCAAGAGTCTTCTCCAACACCACAGTTCAAAAGCATCAATTCTTTGGTGCTCAGCCTTCTTTATGGTCCAACTCTCACATCTATACATGACTGCTGGAAAAACCACAGCTTTGACTAGACAGACCTTTGGTGCCCAAATAATGTGTCTGCTTTTTAATATTCTGTCTAGGTTTGTCATAGGTTTTCTCTCAAGGAGCAAGTGTCTTTTAATTTCATGGCTGCAGTCACTGTCCACAGTAATTTTTCAGCCCAAGAAAATAAAGTCTGCCACTGTTTCCCCATCTATTTGCCATGAAGTGATGGGACTGAATGCCAGGATCTTCATTTTTTGAATGGTGAGCAAAAAGAGAGGGCACTTGACAATGGTTTTAACAGTTTTCTCCTGACAGCTCAAGGGGGAAAATGGCTCTAGACAAAATCAACCTATTATTAATGGGGCATGATATTAATTTTAGCTCTAAAGTGCTTGAGACATAAGGCTTATTATTCAGCTTGATTATTAACAGAAAAAATAGCAGATGACACTTGGATAATAAAGGAGCAGCAAAGCATCTAGAATGGTTATAAAGGAGTTACTTGCTGAGGCAGCGGGAAGAGTACTGAGATGGCACAATTCCCAGAGTCCATAGATTCAGCTCCAGGCATAAGGAAGCCCAGAAACAAAAGAGACTCAAGGATTCTACTTGTTTTCCAGTAGACAGAAGAGGTGGAGGAATTATTGTCTTTTTGGTCTCTGAATAACATAACCCTCAAGTCTCCTTTTCCCCAAAGTCCTTCACTTTTATGTTAAGAAATATTAATTGGTACTATACTTACTGGGTTTCTCTGGTAGCTCATTGGTAAAGAATCCATCTTTCAAGGCAGGATGTGCTGGATTGATCCCTGGGTCAGGAAGATTTCCTGGAGAAGGAAATGGAAACCCACTCCAGTATTCTTTCCTGGGAAATTCCATGGAGAGGGGAGCCTGGAGGGCTGCAGACCATGGAGTCACAAAAGATTAGAACATGACTTAGTGACTGAACACCAACAACAACAATTACAATTAATACTGTGGTCCATTTTGGACTCTGTGGGAGAAGGTGAGGGTGGGATGTTTCAAGAGAACAGCATCGAAACGTGTATATTATCTAGGGTGAAACAGATCACCAGCCCAGGTTGGATGCATGAGACAAGTGCTCAGGCCTGGTGCACTGGGAAGACCCAGAGGGATCGGGTGGAGAGGAGCTGGGAGGGGGGATCGAGATGGGGAATACATGTAAATCCATGGCTAATTCATGTCAATGTATGACAAAAACCACTACAATATTGTAAAGTAATTAGCCTCCAACTAATAAAAATAAATGAAAAAAAAATACTGTGGTCCACACATTATTCTTTGTGCACTAGATGTCAATCTTGACACCAGCCACACCCACAGTTTCTTATAGATAGCTGGCTACACCTTGAGATGTTGGTATAGGAAGACATGACTATGCTTACATGCATAGCTATAGCTATAGCTATTAAAATATGAATGCAAAATTAATTAAATGTAAGCCTATCCATAGACTTGCCTATGACTTATGACATTGCCTACTACAAAAAGTTTGACTGGGGAAGTTCTGTATTCTTGAGAAGTTAGTTGAACTAAAAAATATATTGAGAAGGAGGCAGTTAGTAGGAGAACTAGAATCTGAAAGATGGTGGTAAAGAGAGACAAGGGCAACCTTCATGGGTCAACTTAAGTCTAAATTCTATGAAAATAGAACCACATGTTTAGAGTCAAAGAAAAGGGTGATAAACTGGCTATAATTGAAATGTGAAATCACAGACTAACCATGGGGTAGCTGCGTTTCAATCATAGAAAACTACTAGAATGAGGAACCAGTTGCTGAAATCTGTGGAACTGTTTTGATCCATTCTATAGTTCCCTTTTACTGAATACCAGGTGATTTGCTTATCCTGTGCTCCTGGTACATGTCCCTAAAATAAATCTATCATGCTTAAAGAAACAGTGAGTTTATTATAATCAAAAGAACTAAGTCTATATATAGAAACCCCTAACCTCTTGCTCTCTTCCCAGCCTCTGTTTCCTTATAATGTAATCCTTTTTAATCAAAATCTTCCTTCTTCCATAATATTTCCATATCCATAAGGACTCTTATACAAAATACATGAGGTTCTATATTCTTAGATATATAATGCTGTTACTCAAGTCCTAAGTCTTGTATTTCTAGCAATTGTTAATATTTGTATGGAATGTTCACATTCCTTTAAAAAAATTTATCCCATAGCCCTGACAGGTGGATAAGATAATTGTTCTTATCCTAATTTTTTCTTTCTTTTTTTTTTAATTAGAGGATAATTGCTTTACATATGGTGATAGTTTTTTCCATACATCAACATGAATCGACATTAGGTTCCCTCCATCTTGAACCTGCCTCCCACCTCCCTCCCCATCACACCCCCCTAGGTTGTCACAGAGCACAGACTTGGGGTTCCCTGCATCATACATCGAACTCCCACTGGTGATCCTTTGTACATATGGTAAGTTATATATTTCAATACTATTCTTTCAAAGCATCCCACCCTCTCCTTCCTTTACTGTGTCCAAAATTCTGTTCTTTATGTCTGTGTCTCCATTGGTGCCCTGCATGTAGGATTCTCAGCACTATCTTTCTAGAATCCATATGTATGCTTTGTATATGATATTGATCTTTCCCTTTATGACTTACTTCACTCTATATAATAGGCTTTAGGTTCACCCACCTCTTTAGAACTACACAAATGTGTTCCTTTTTATAGCTGAGTATATTCCACTGTGTATATGTACCACAACTTCCATATCCATGCACCTGTCAATGGACATCAAGGTTGCTTCCATGTTCTAGCTATTGTAAATAGTGCTGCAATGAACATTGGTGTATATGTGTCTTTTTCAATTCTGGTTTCTTCACAGGGTGTATGCCCAGTAGTGAAATTGCTGGGTCATATGCTGGGTCATATGCTTTACTCTGAACTTTGTAAGCAGTCTCCATCTGTGTTCCATAGTGTCTGTATCAATTTGCGTTCACACCAACAGTGTAAAAGGCATCTCTTTTCTCCACACCCTCTCCAGCATCTAATGTTTGTAGACTTTGATGATGGCCATTCTGACTGATGTAGTTTTGATGTGCATTTCTCTAATGATGAGTGATGTTGAGCATCCTTTCATGTGTTTATTAACCATCTTGTATGTCTTCTTTGGATAAATGTCTGTTTAGGCCTTCTGTCCATGTTTTGACTGGGTTGTTTATTTTTCTGGTATTGAACTACATGAACTGCTTGTATATATTGGAGATTATTTTTTTTCAGTTGCTTCATTTGCTATTAAATTCTCCCACTCTGAAGGTTGTCTTTTCACCTTGTTTATAGTGTCCTTTGCTGTTCAAAATATTTTAAGTTTAATTATGTCTGATTTGTTCATTTTTGTTTTTATTACCATTATCCTAGAAGATGGATCATAGAGGATCTTTGCTGTTGTTTGTGTCAGAGAGTGTTCTGCCTGTGTTTTTCTCTAAGAGGTTTATAGTTTCTGGTCTTACATTTAGGTCTTCAATTCATTTTGAATTTATTTTCTTGCATAGTGTTTGGAGGTGTTCTAATCTCATTTTTTTACATGTAGCTGACCAGTTTTATGAGAACCATTTGCTAAAGAGACTGTCTTTTCTCCACTGCAAATTTTTGCCTCCTTTGTCAAAGATAAGGTACCGATAGGTGAGTGGATTTGTCTCCAGGCTATCTGATTCCATTGGTGTATATTTCTTTTTTTATGCCTGTTCCATACTTGCTTGATGACTGTAGCTTTGTAGAATTGTCTGACGTCAAGAAGCTTGATTCCTCCAATTCCATTCTTCTTTTTCAAGATTGTTTTGGCTATTCGGTGTCTTTTGTTTCTCTATACAAATTGTGACAAAGCACTGGTTCACAATTGGAAAAGGAATAAGTCAAGGCTGTATATTGTCACCCTGCTTATGTAACTTATAGGCAGAATTCATCATGCAAAATGCTAGGTGAAGCTCAAGCTGAAATCAAGGTTGGTGGGAGAAATATCAATAACCTCAGATATGCAATAACACCACCCCAATGGCAGAAAAATAAGAGGAACTAAAGAACCTCTAGATGAAGGTGAAAGAGGAGAGTGAAAAAGCTGGCTTAAAACTCAAGATTCAAAAAATTAAGATCATAGCATCCAGTCCCATAACTTCATGAAAAATAGACTGAAAAAATGGAAACTGTAGATTTTATTTTCCTGGGCTCCAAAATCACTGCAGACTATGACGGCAGCCATGAAATTAAAAGACGCTTACTCTTTGGAAGAAAAACTATGACAAAACTAGAGGGCATATTAAAAAGCAGAGACATCACTTTGCTGATAGAGATCTACATAGTCAAAGCTATGGTTTTTCCAATAGTCGTGTATGAATGTGTGAGTTGAACCATAAATAGGGCTGAGTGCCGAAGAATTGACTCTTTCAAGCTGTGGTGCTGGAGAATACTCTTGAGAATCCCTTGGCCAGCAAGAAAATCAAATCAGTCAATCCTAAAGGAAATCAACTGAGGATAACGTCTGCTGTGGGTTTGTCATATATAGATTTTATTATGTCGTGGTATGTTCCTTCTATGCCTACTTTCAGGAGATTATTTTTTTTTTTACTATAAATGGACATAGAATTTTGTCAAAAGCTTTTCTGCATCTATTGAGACAATCATATAGTTTTTTCTATTTCTTAATATGGTGTATCACATTGATAAGGCTCACTTGATCATGATATATGATCTTTTTAATATGTTGTTGGATTCTGTTTGCTAGAATTTTGTTGAGGATTTTTGCATCTATGTTCGTCAGTGATATTAGCCTGTAATTTTCCTTTTTTGTGGCATCTTTGTTTGGTTTTCATATCAAGGTGATGATGGCTTCGTAAAATGAGTTTGAGAGTTTTCCTTCCTCTGTAATTTTAAGTTTTTGCGTAGGATAGGTGTTAGCTCTTCTCCAAATTTTTTGTAGAATTCACCTGTGAAGCCATCTGGTCCTGGGTTTTTGTTTGTTGAAAGCTTTTTCTTTCTTTATTTTTTTAATGGAAGGATAATTGCTTTACAGAATTTTGTTGATTTCTGCCAAACATCAACATGAATCAGTCATAGGTATGCATGTGTCCCCTCCCTCTTGAGCCTCCCTCCCATCTCCCTACCATCCCATACCTCTAGATTGTTGTAGAGCCCCTGTTTGAGTTCCCTGCAGTTTGTCCATGCTTGTCATTGGTCTGATCATATTTTAAATTTCTTCCTGATTAAGTTTTGTAAAGTTATGCTTTTCTAACTATTTTTCCATTTTTTCCAAGTCGTCCATTTTATTGGCATTTAATTGCTCATAACAGACTCGTATGATCCTTAATGTGTCTGTGTTGTCTGTGATATCTTCTTTTTCATTTCAAGTTTATTGATTTGGATCCTCTTTTTTTTCTTCATGAGTGTGGCTATCAGTTTGTCAATAGTGTTTATCTTCTTAAAGTACAAGCTTCTAGTTTTATTGATCTTTGCTATAGTCACCTTCATTTCGTTTTCATTTATTTCTGTTCAGATCTTTACAATTTCTTTCCTTCTACTAGCATTGTGGGGTTTTTTGTTCTTTTTCTAGCTGCTTTGGGTGTAAGGGTTGATCCTTTATTTGATGTCGCTCTTGTTTCTTGAGGTAGGCTTGTATTGCTATAAACATCCATCTTAGCACTGCTTTTCCTGAATCCCATAGGTTTTGAGTTGTCATGTTCTCATTGGCATTCATTTTTAAGCATATCTTGATTGGCTTTTTGATTTCTATGGTGATTGGTTGCTTATTCAGAAGTGTATTTTTTAGCCTCCAAAAGATTGTTTCTTATACTTTTCTTTCCTGTAGTTTATATCTTATCTTACATCATTGTGATCAGAAAAGATGCTTGTAATGATTTCAATTTTATTCTTATATTTACCAAGCCTTGACTTGTTGCATAGGGTGTAGACTCTCCTGGAGAATATTCCACATGCACTTGAGGAAGAAAAGTGCAGTCTATTATTTTGGGGTGAAATGCCCTGTACATATCAATTAAGGCCAACTGATCCAATGTACCATTTAAGGCTTATGTGTCCTTATTAATTTTCTGACTGGATGATCTAACCATCAGTGTGAGTGGGGTATTAATGTCTCCCACTATTATTGTATTACTGTTGATATCTCCTTAACTAGTTCAGTTCAGTTCAGTTCAGTCACTCAACTGTGTCAGATTCTTTGCAACCCCATGAACTGAAGCACGTCAGGCTTCCCTGTCCATCACCAACTCTCAGAGCTTGCTCAAACTCATGTCCATCAAGTCGATGATGCCATCCAACCATCTCATCCCCTGTTGTCCCTTTTCCCTACTGCCTTCAATCTTTCCCAGCATCAGGGTCTTTTCCAGTGAGTCAGTTCTTTGTGCCAGGTGGCCAAAGTATTGGAATTTCAGCTTCAGCATCAGTCCTTCCAATGAATATTCAGAACTGACTTTCTTTAGGATTGCCTGGTTTGATCTCCTTGCAATCCAAGGAACTCTCAAGAGTCTTCACCAACACCACAGCTCAAAAGCATCAATTCTTCAGTGCTCAGCTTTCTTTATGGTCCAACTATCACATTCATACATGGTTACTGGAAAAATCATAGCTTTGACTATATAGACCTTTATCAGCAAAGTAATGTCTCTGTTTTTAATATGCTATCTAGGTTGGTCATAACTTTTCTTCCAAGGAGCAAGCATCTTTTAATTTCATGGCTGCAGTCACCGTCTGCAGTGATTTTGGAGCCCAAGAAAATACAGTCTGTCACTGTTTCCATTGTTTCCCCATCTATTTGCCATGAAGTGATGGGAATGGATGCCATGATCTTAGTTTTTTGAAGGTTGAAAAAAACCCAGCTTTTTCACTCTCTTCTTTCACTTTCATCAAGAGGCTCTTTAGTTTCTCTGCACTTTCTGCCATAAGGGTGGTGTCATCTGCATATCCCGGGTTATTGAAATTTCTCCTGGCAATCTTGATTCCAGCTTGTGCTTCATCCAGCCTGGTATTTCACATGATGTACTCTGCATATAAGTTAGATAAGCAGGGTGACAATAGATAGCCTTGACATACTCCTTTCCCTATTTGGAACCAGTTTGTTCCATGTCTAGTTCTAAATGTTTCTTCTTGACCTGCATACAGATTTCCCAGGAGGCAGATAATGTTGTCTGGTATCCCTATCTCTTTAAGAAATCTCCTTAATAACTGTTATCATTTTCTTACATTCTGAGGTTCTCCTATGTTAGGTGGATATATATTTATAATTGTTAAATCTGCTTCTTGGATTAATCTTTAATCATTATGAAGTGTTCCTCTTTGTCTCTTGTAATGGTCTTTAAATTGGAAGTGGTCAAACAGGAGATGGCAAGAGTGAATATCTACATTTTAGGAATCAGTGAACTAAGATGGACAGGGATGGGCAAATTTAATTCAGATGACCATTATATCTACTACTGTGGATAAAAATCCATCAGAAGAAATTGAGTAACCCTCATAGTCAACAAGAGAGTCCAAAATGCAGTACTTGGGTACAATCCAAAAAATGACAGGATGATCTCTGTTCATTTCCAAAGCAAACCATTTAATATCACAGTAATCCAAGTGTATTCCACGATCACTAATGCCAAAGAACCTGAAGCTGAATGGTTCTGTGAAAATTTATAAGACCTTCTAGTACTAACACCAAAAAAAGGATGTCCTTTTCATCATTGGGGACTGGAATGCAATAGCAGGAAGCCAAGAGATACCAGGAGTAACGGGAAAGTTTGGTCTTAGAGTACAAAATGAATCAGGGAAAAGGCTAACAGAGTTTTGCCAAGAGAATGCACTGGTCAGAGCAAACACCTCCTTCCAACAACACATGAGAGGACTCTACATATGGGCATCACTAGATGATCAATACTGAACTCAGATTGATTATATTCTTTGTAGTCGAAGATGGAGACCTCTATACAGTCTACAAAAACAAGACTGGGAGCTGACCACAGCTTGGATAGTGAACTCCTTTTTGCAAAATTCAAACTTAAATTGAAGAATGTAGGGAAAACCACTAGGCCATTCAGGTATAACCTAAATCAAATCCCTTACATTTATACAGTGGAAATGACAAACAGGTTCAAGAGATTAGATCTGAAAGAGTGCCTGAAGAATTATGGATGGAGGTTCATTATATTATACAGTAGGTGGTGGTTAAAACCATCCTGAAGAAAAAGTAATGCAAAAAGGCAAAATATCTGCCTTAGGAGGGCTTACAAACAGGTGAAAAAAGAAGATAAATGAAAGGCAAAGTAGAAAGGGAAAGATATGCCTATCTCAATGCAGAGTTCCAGAGAAGAGCAAGGAGAGGTAAATATGCACTGTTAAGTTATCAAAGCAAAGAAATAGAGGAAAACAAAAGAATGCGACAAACTGGAAATCTCTTCAAGAAAATTAGAGATACCAAGTGAATATTTCATGCAAAGATTGGCACAATAAAGGACAGAAACAGTATGGGCCTAACAGAAGCAGAAGATATTAAGAGGTGACAAGAATACACAGAAGAACTTTACAGAAAAGATCTTAATGACCTGAATATCCATGACGGTATGATCACTCACCTAGAGCCAAACATCCTGGAGTGCGAAGTCAAGTGGGCATTAGGAAGCATCAGTACGAACAAAGGTAGTGCACAAGATGGAATTCCAGCTGAACTATTTCAAATCTTAAAAGATGATGCTGTGGAAGTGCTGCCCTCAATATGCCAGCAAATTTAGAAAACTCAACAGTGGCCACAGAACTGGAAAAGGTCTGTTTTCGTTCCAGTCCCAAAGAAAGGCAATGTCAAGGAATGTTCAAACTACATCACAAATGCACTCATTTCACATGGTATCATAGTAATGCTCAGCATCCTTCAAGCTAAGCATCAACAATATGTGAAACAAGAACTTCCAGATGTACCAGTGGATTTAGAAAAGGCAGAGGTCCAGACATCACATTGCCAATATCTGTTGAATCATATAAAAAGCTAGAGTATTCCAGAAAAACATCCACCTCTGCTTCATTGACTACACTAAAACCTTTGACTGTGTGGATCACAATAAATTGTGGAAAATTCTTAAGGAGATGGGACTACCAGACCACCTTACCTGTCTCCTGCAAAACCTGTATGTAGGTCAATAAGGAACAGTTAGAACAGAACATGGAACAACAGACTGGTTCAAAATTAGGAAAGGAGTATGTCAAAGCTGTATATATTCACCCTGCTTACTTAATTTATATGCCGAGTATGTCATGTGAAATGCCAGCCTGGACGAAGCACAAGATTGAATCAAGATTTTGGGAGAAGTATCAATAACCTCAGATATGCAGATGACACCACACTTATGGCAGAAAGTGAAGAGGAACTAAAGAACCTCTTGATGAAAGTGAAAGAGGAAAGCAAAAATCTGGCTTAAAACTCAACACTCAAAAAAAGATCATGGCAGCTGGTCCCATCACTTCATGGCAGATAGATGGGGAAACAATGGAAATGGTGACAGACTTTCTTGGTCTCTAAAGTCACTGCAGATGGTGACTGCAGCCATGAAATTAAAAGACGCTTACTCCTTTGAAGGAAAGCAATAACAAACCTAGACAGCATATTAAAAAGTAGACTATTTTGCTGACAAAAGTCAGTCTAGTCAAAGCTATGTTTTTTTCCCAGTCGGTATGTATGGCTGTGAGAGCAGGACAATAGGAAAGGCTGAGTGCAGAAGAATTGATTTTTTTTTTAGCTGTGGTGTTGGAGAAGGCTCTTGAGAGTTCCTTGAACTGCAAAGAGGTCAAACCAGTCAATCTTAAAGGAGATCAACTCTGAGTATTGATTGAAAGGACTAATGCTGAAGCTGAAGAACCAATTCTCTGGCCACCTTATGGGAAGAGTTGATTCATTGGAAAAGACCCTGATGATGGGAAAGATTGAAGGGAGGAAGAGAAGGGAATGACAGAAGATGTGTTAATTGGATGACATCACCAACTCATTGGACATGAGTTTGAGCACACTCCAGAAGATGGTGAAGGGCAGGGAAGCCTGACATGCTGCAATCCATGGGGTCGCAAAGAGTCAGAAATGACTGGCCAACTGAACAATGGCAACATTTCATCTAATGTGAGTATTGCTACCCCTCTTTATTTTTACTTCCATTTGCGTGGAATACCATTTTCCAGCCCCTAACTTGCTGTTTGTGTCCCTGTGTTTGAGTTGGGTCTCTTGTAAACAGCATATGTAGGGGTCTTAGTTTTGTATCCATTCAGCTAGCCTGTGTCTTTTGGTACAAGTATTATCCCATTTACATTTAAAGTAATTTTTGGCAAGTATCCTTTTGCTATTTACTTCATTGCTTTGGGTTTGTTTTCATAAGCTTTTCTGTGTTTCCCGTCTAGAGAAATTTTTTAGCATTTTTTGCAGAATTTGTTTTGTGGTGCTGAGTTTTCTTAGCTTTTGATTATCTCTAAATATTTTGATATTTTGTTTGTTTGTTTGTTTGAATCTGGAAGATCTTTGTTAGATAGAGTAATCTTGGTTGTGGGTTTTTTCCCTTTTATCACATGAAGTATATCCTGCCATTCTTTTATGGTCTGGAGAGTTTCTATTCACAGGTCTGCTGTTAGCCTTATAGAGGTCCCCTTGTATGTTATTTGTTGCTTTTCCCTTGCTGCTTTTAATATTTATTCTTTGTATTTAATTTCTGTTAATTTGATTAATTTGTGTCTTTTTATGTTTCTTCTTGGATTTATTCTTTATGGTAATATCTGGGCTTCCTGGAATTGGATGGCTATATCCTTCCCCATGTTAGGGAAGTTTCAACCATAATCTCCTGAAATATTTTCTCATGCCCTTTCCTTTTGTCTTCTTCTGGGCCGCCTATGATTCAAATGTTGTTATGCTTAATGTTGTCCCAGAAGTCTCTGAGGCTTCTGAGGCTGTCTTCATTTCTTTTTACTCTTTTTCTGTTCTGCTTCAGTTATTTCCACCATTCTATCTTCCAGTTCACTTATCCATTCTTTTCCATCAGTTACTCTACCGTTGGTTACCTTTAGTATATATTAATCTCATTTATTGCATTGTTCATTGTTGATTTTTTATTCTTTAATTCGTTTAGTTCCTTGTTAAACATTTCTTGCATCTTCTTTATCTGTGTCTCCAGCCTGATTATACATGCCTCCATTTTGTTTTCAAGAATTTGGATCATCTTTACAGTCTTTATTCTGACTTTCAGGTCAACTCCCTATTTCCTCCTTGTTTGTTTGGTCTGGTGGGTTTTTACCTTGTTCCTTCATCTGCTGCATATTTCTCTGTCTTTTCATTTTGTTTAGTTTACTGTGCCTGGGGGTCTCCTTTTTGCAGGCTGGAAGGTTATTGTTCCTCTCGACTATGGAGTCTGCCCCCCACCGTGGGTGGGTTTGGATGAGTGGCTTGTGATGATTTCCTGGTTGGGGGAACTTGTGCCTGTGTTCTTGTGGATGAATCTGGATCTCATCTCTGGGCAGGACCATGTCCAATAATGAGTTTTTTTGTGTCTGTGTCCAGTATATCTTTGAACAGTCTGTCTTCTAGTGTGCAGCATTGTGTTTCTATTTTGTTGAAGAATCGGCATAGGTTATCTGGGCACTGGGGCATGCTGGGCTTTGGGTGGGCTTGGTTTTGGTGTTGAGATGGAGGTCTCCTGGAGCACTCTGATCTGTTAATGTTCCCTGGATTTGGTGGTTCTCTGGTGGATCTAAGTCTTGGGCTCAGGTCTCCGACCTCAGGGTTTCATGCTTGACCCCTACTGTAGCACCAAGACCTCACAAGCCATGCAGCACAGGAGAAAAGTCCCCAAGACTTTTGGTGAAGGTAACACTCAACCCCCCAGAACACCCAGTGAGACTTATACCAAAGTCCTTTAATATTTCTAGGAAAGTTTCTGGACCTGTAATGGCAAGTGTGGAGTCATTTTGGTGTCAGATCTGGCCTTATTCCAGCTTGTATGTGCTCCTAAAGTTCACAATTGCCCCTAAAGTCCACGGTCTGTTCCCTACCTGGACACCAGGGGGTGAAGGCTTAGAAGCATTAGGGATTACTTGCTCTCTTGAGCTTGGGAGAGGGAAGGATATAGCAGCCACAGTTGGGATGTACTGGGGAGTGAGTGGGGCAGTAGGGACCTGTTGGATGATGTTACAATCTGAGTCAGGTCGTGAGTTCTCCCAGAGGAAAAGGCCCCATTTAGCGGGTCCCTAGGGAGAGCCAAGCTAGTTAATCTCCCAGCAAGGTGTGTATAGTAACCTTTACTTGCTCAGAGCCTGGTGGTAGCTGTCACCTCTAGGATTGGGACTGTATCAGTGGTATTTTGTCTGATACCTCTGGCACCTTCCCCAACTTTGGCAGTTGCAGTCAAGTCTAATTCCACAGCTATGTTGAAGCAGCCTTCTCAGCAAATTCTCAAGGCTGCTAGCCCCTGACCTCTCCCTGGGATCTTTGCTGAAGACTTGGCATCCTGCCCCACCCTCTGATGTAGGCTGAGACTGGATAGCCACTTCTCTCAGCTTCCTGCCCCTACCCTCTGGTCCAGGTTGAGGCTTGTGAGTTGCTTATCAGCTAAGAATTGCTAAGCAGCAAAGGCAGCAATTTCCAGGGTGGATTTCCTGTTTTGCACTGAGACCCCACTGTTTCATGGCATTATGATGTTCTGTAGCTCCCCCCTTGGTCCTGGCTGTGAAGGAGTTTCCTGGTGCAAAAAAACATTTCCTTCTTCGTGACTTCCTCCTTCCTTCAGGGCACAAGCCTCCATCGTGAAATACTCTGTCTCATTTTACGCCTTTATCTTTAGTCCTACCTCATTCTGAGGATATTGGTTTGTCTTTTTGTAGGTTTGAGACCTTCTTCTATCATGTAGAAGTTTTCTTTCAAGAGTTGTTCCATATACTTCAGAAAATTAGATGTATTTGTGGAGCAGCTGGTGATCTCCCTGTCTTACTCCTCTGCCATCTTCTTCTATCTGGTGTACCCTCATTTTTGAGCTAAATAAACATAGACAAGGAGAGAAGAAGTCATATAGTGCTCAAGATAGGACTATAACTCACTTTTCTTGACATTCAGTCCTAAGTTTTCTTCCTTAAGTTCTTATTTCCTAAGGACTCATTCTTTAGATCAGAGTTTTCAAAGTGGGTTGTGCCTACTTCGCAGGATCCAGAAGAAAATAGGGTGCTACAAGTAAAACAAACAAACAAACAAAAAAAAACGTTATATAGAATTTTGCTTCTGGCAAGATGAAACAGACATAATTTTTCTTCTTTTTCATAGTAAATATAACTAAAACCCATGGACATTGTATACAAAACAATATAAAAAGATTAAAATATAGAGAATAGCAGGCAGACTGGTAAGGGACACTGAGAATTAAAAATAAAAAATGATGGTCAGCTCTCTGGGTTTTCTTTTGATCATTAAACCATGAAACTGAAGACCAGCAATGCAGAAATACCAAAGGCACAGACATAAAAATCTTTTACAGGAAACATCTACCCTCAAATAGCCAAAATACCAGAAAAGGACCAACCTAGAAAAACAGAAAGTTTTAAGTAATACCACTTTACTCCAGCTAGACAATATGGAAAAAAAAATGTTGGTTGCATTACCAACCTATGTGTATTAGTAAGGATTCCCCAGGAAAACAGCCAATTTAACAGGCCTTAAGCACATATATAAAATATTTTAATATTAGTGACTCGGCCCACACAATTATGGGTTGTAGTAAGTCCAAAGTTTTTAGAGCAGGCCAATATACTGGAAATTCAAGCAAAAGTTGGTGCTGAAGTCGTGAGTCCAAAAGCAATCTCAAGGCAGAATTCCTTCTTTCCCAGGGGACCCCTGTCTTTTCTCTTAAAGTTGGAAGAAGTCTATCTATATAATGGAGAGTAATCTCCTTTACTCAAGCTTTACTCATTTAAATGCCAATCACATCTAGAAAACACCTTTACATTCATATTAAATTGATGTTTGAACAAACTACTGGACAGTATAGATTACTTAAGTTATACATAAAATTAACCATCACAATTCACCTCTTATCAATGTGACACCCATACACATCTCTGGAAATTATACTAAATCTCAAAATAAAGACCACAGCAAGGTCATACTTCTGCTCAACATAATACAACTACCCTATATACAACTGAAGTTCACTAGCCCTTTCCCTAGAAGAGGAAACAAAGTCCTTGCGTGATATTTTCTCTTCTCAATATCCTGTAACAAATATTATGATGCAAAGTTAACAATATTTATATAGTATTATGGGAAGCCAATGCATATTTTGCTATAAAAAGAAGGGAAATATATTTGAAAACAAGCATTTAGATGTAGACACATATATATGTCCTCTTCATGAATCACAGCCGTGTAGTGGTGAAGGGACTTGCATAACTCAATCAAGCTATGAGCTATACCATGTGGGGCCACCCAAGATGGGTGAGTCATACTGAAGAGTTCTGACAAAATGTGGTCTACTAGAGGAGGGAATGGCAAACCACTCCAGTATTATTGCCACAAGAACTCCATGAACAGTTTGAAAAAGTTTTAAAGATGACACCAAAAACTGAGTTCCCCAGGTCAGAAAGTGTCCGTTATGCTGCTGGGGAAGAGTGGAGGGCAATTACAAATAGCCTCAGAAAGAATGAAGCAGCTGAGCCAAAGCAGAAATGGTGCTAAGTTATGGATGTGTCTGGTGGTGAAAGTAAAGCCTGATGCTATAAAGAACAATATCACATAGGAACTGGGACTGTTAGGTACATGAGTCAATGTAAATTGGATGTAGTCAAGCAGATGTCAAGAGTGAATATCGACATCTTAGAAATCAGTGAACTAAAATGTATGGGAATGGGTGAATTTAATTCAGATGACAATTATATCTAATGCTGTGGGCAAGAGTTCCTTAGAAGAAATGGAATAACTTTCATAGTCAACAAAAGAATCTGAAATGCTTTAGTTGACTACAGTTTCACAAATGACAGAATGATCTCAATTCATTTTCAAAGCAAATCATTCAACATCTCAGTAATCCACGTCTATGCCCCAAATATTGATCCCAAAGAAACTGAGGTTGACTGGTTATACGAAGACCTACAAGACCTTCTAGAACTAATGCAAAAAATAAGATGTCCTTTTAATTACAGGTGATTGTAATGTAAAAGTAGGAGGTCAAGCGATACCTGGAATAACAGTACGTTTGGCCTTGGAGTACAAAATAAAGCAGGGCAAAGGCTAATAGAGTTTTGCCAAGGCAACACACTGGTGATAGCAAACACCCTCTTCCAACAACACAAGAAATGACTCTACACATGGACTTCACCAGACAATCAGTATGAAAATCAGATTGATTATATTATTTACAGCAAAAGATGGAGAAACTGTATACAGTAGGCAAAACAAGACCTAAAGCTGACTGGCTGACTGCTTCAGATCATCAGCTCTTTATTGAAAAATTCAAGCTTAAATTGAATAAACTAGGAAAAATCACTAGGTTATTTGAGTATGACCTAAACCAAATCCCTTATGACTACACAGTGGAGGTGACAAATAGATTTAAGGGATTATATGTGATAGAGTGTCTGAAGAACCATGATAGTGGTTCTTCATACATGAGGCAGTGCAGTGACCAAAACCATCCCAAAGAAAAAGAAATGCAAGAAAGGAATGGGATTGTCTGAGGAGGTTTTACAAATACCTGAGGAAAGAAGAAGAGTGAAAAGCAAGAGAGAAAGGGAAGGATATACTCAAAAGAGTGCAGAGTTTCAGAGAATAGCAAGGAGAGATAAGAAGGCCTTCTTAAGTGAACAATGCAAAGAAGGAAATGAAAACAATAGAAGGGAAAAGAGTAGAGATCTCTTCAAAAAAAACTCGGAGTTATTAAGGGAACATTTCGTGCAAGGATGGGCATGATAAAGGACAGAAGTGGTAAGGACCTAACAGAAGCAGAAGAGATTAAGAAGAGGGGGCAAGGGTACACAAAAGAACTATACTGCAAAAAAGGTCTTAATGACCCAGATAACCACAATGGTGTGGTCACTCACCTAGAGCCAGACATCCTGGAGTGTGAAGTCAAGTGGGCCTTAGGAAGCATCACTACAAGAAAAGCTAGTGGAGGTGATGGAACTCCAGCCGAGCTATTTCAAATCCTTAAAGACGATGCTGTTAAAGTGCTGAACTCAATATGTCAACAAACTTGGAAAACTCAGCAGTGTCCACAAGACTGGAAAAGGTCACTTTTCATTCCAATCCCAGAGAGGGCCAAAGCCAAAGACTGTTGAAACTACCAAACAATTAAGCTCATTTTGCATGATGTTAAGATTATGCTCAAAATTCTTCCAGCTAGACTTCAACAATACATGAACTGAGAACTTTCAGGTGTACAAACTGGATTCAAAAAAGGCAGAGGAACCAGAGATCAAATTGCCAACATTCTTTGGGTCATGGAAAGAGTAAAGAAATTCCCACAAAAAAACATCTACTTCAGATTCATTGACTACCTGAAAGCCTTCGACTGTGTGGATAACAACAAACTGGAAAATTCTTGAAGATATGCAAACACCAGGCCACCTTACCTGATTCCTGAGATATCTGTATATGGGTCAAAAAGCAACTGCTAGAACCAGATAGGGAACAACTGACTGGTTCAAAATAGAGAAATGAGTATGACAAGGCTGTATATTGTCACCTTGTTTATTTAATTTCTAAGTATATTATATCATGTGAAATGCTGGGCTGGATGAATCACAAGCTGGAATCAAGATTGTCAGGAGAAATATCAGCAGTCTCAGATATGTAGATGATACCACTCTAGTGGCAGAAAGTGAAGAGTCTCTTGATGATGGTGAAACAGCAGAGTCAAAAAGCTGGCCTCAAAGTCAACATTCAAAACCTGAGATTGAGAGTCATTTCCTAGGCAGTTGATAAGAAGTCTAGGGGTCCCCAAGGAGAGAGGGGTCTGGAATTCTCAAGGAGGAAGAAAGGACAAACTTTTTTTCCCTTCTTTTTTCCTCTCCTCTATATTCCTTAGGATTATACAACAATAGTGTATCTTGCCTGAGGACAGTCTCTGGATTAAACCTTATGGATAATCCTGTTATCTTAAAATGTAAAATTATGGGAGTAGGTCTGGTGAGGTCTTTACAACCTCCAGACATTCTTTTGATTCATTGGAGATTATATAACTCCAATGCTAACACTGAAAGTGAAAGTGAAGTTGCTCAGTTGTGTTCAACTCTTTGAGACCCTGTGGACTGTAGCCTACCAGGCTCCTCTGTCCATGGGATTCTCCAGGCAAGAATACTGGAGTGGGTTACCGTTTCCTTCTCCAGGGGATCTTCCCAACCCAGGGATCGAACCCGGGTCTCCCACATTGGAGGCAGACACTTTTAACCTCTGAGCCACCAGGGAAGCCCCTGCTAACACTATCAAGGTGTTACTCTTTCTACCCCCTTCTGATGTCTATGTCAGAAACTTTCTCTATCTCCTTTATACTTTAATAAAACTTTATTACACGAAAACTCTGAGCGATCAAGCCTCACCTCTGGCCCTGGATTGAATTCTTCTCCTCCAGAGGCCAAGAATCCCGGCATCTTTTTGAGATTCAGCAACAGCCTTTCAAGATTAAGGCATCTGATCCCATCACTTCATAGCAAATAGAAAGGTAAGCAATGGATGCAGTGACAGACTTTATATTCTTGGCCTCTGAAATCACTGCATATGGTGACTGTTGCCAAGAATTTAAAAGACACTTGCTCCTTGGAAGAAAAACTATAACAAATCTAAACAGCACATTAAAAACAGAGACATCACATTGCCTACAAAGGTCCATATAATCAAAGTTTTGGGTTTTCCAGAGGTCATATGAGGATGTGAGAGTTGAACCACAAAGAAGGCTGAGTGCTGAAGAATTTCTTATTTTGAATTGTGGTGCTGGAGAAGTCTCTTCAGAGTCCCTTGGACTGCAAAGAGATCAAAGCAGTCAATCCTAAAGGAAAACAACACTGAATATTCATTGGAAAGGCTGAAGCTTCAGTATTTTGGCCACCTGATGTGCACAACTGACTCATTGGAAAAGACCTTGATGCTGGGAATGATTGAAGACAGAAAGGAGAATAGGGCAACAGATTATGAGATGGTTACATAGCATTACTGACTCAATGGATGTTAATTTGAGCAAACTCTAGGAAATAGTGAAAGACAGGGAAGCCTCTTCATGGGTCACAACTGGTCAAACATGACTTAATAAATTAACAACAAAAACTATATATGTACATATAGCATAGACACACATAAAATATTCATAAAAATAACTAAGAAATTCCATAACAGTTACAGTTCTAATTTCTGCAACTGGGCACATGGTTGTGCGTGTGTACTCAGTTGCTCAATCGTGTCAGATAGTTTTCGATCCATGGACTGTAGTCCTCCAGGCAGATGGCTCTAACTGGTATTTATAACTAGCTTCTTCTACTACCCATTATGCATTTCATTTGCCTTTAGCGAACACCTCGTATTGTAGTGGTTCCATACCTGATGGCATGACCCAAATCTTCAATCCTGAATGTTCTGTGCCATTGATAGTCTTACCCGAATTGAGCTGTAGTTTTCCATTGACTCTAAACACAGAGCATGACACTAAGAAACCTCCTAAAGCATTTTCAGTTTTCCAAACACACTCGACTTTACCTCTCTTGTGGAGTACTAGTTCAATTTGTCATGGTAATCAGTATCAATCATCACCACCGGTACAGTTACTCCCTTCCTCGACTATTGATTCAGAGGCATAAGGAGCCCAAAGTGACTGTGTGATAACCTTAACTTCTAGTTAAATGAAATGATTGTTGTGTCTACTAAAAGAAACATTCCTCCTTCTGTAACTCTAATACATTTAGACCAACAGAGGAAAACTTTACAGGAACAAAAAGCTGGTGCATCCTTAGTGGTAATAGTGAGTAGTGCCACACATTTCTACCTTTTAATTCCTGAACTCATGAATATTGACCATAGAAGAAATAGTACAATATATTTAATGCTGATTTAGAGTTTCAAAAACCTCCTGAAGCACCTTGTCCCAGCTTTAGAAGTTATGGTTGCCTACTTAGCTGAGGCTGAAACTGAGTCTTCAAAAAGCCATTTTATCATTTATTGCCTTAGGATGGTGGGGAAAATAGTAAGACCAATAAATTCCATGAAAGCAAACCCATCGCCACATTTCAATGTCTGTGAAGTGAGTTCCTTGATTATTTATAGTCAATTAGAAGTAATCAAGGATCTTACTTGATTGCTGTGTGAGACCCACAGTCATCAAATTGGCAAAATTTCTTGAAAAATATTTAAAGCAACAAGGGAAGAGCAACAAATAATGTAGAAGGAAACTTTCATAAGGTTATCAGCTGATTTCTCAACAGAAACTCTGTAGGCCAGAGAAAGTGGCATGATATATTTAAAGTGATGAAAAGGAAGAATTTACAGCCAAGAGTATTCTATTCAGCAAGGTTCTCATTCAGAATTGACAGAGAAATCCAAAGCATTGCAGACAAGCAAAAGCCAAGAGGATTCAGCACCACCAAAACGGCTTTGCACCAACTACTAAAGAAAGTTCACTAGGTGGAAAAGAAAAGACCACATTAGAAACAAAGAAAATTACCAATGGAAAAACTCACTGGTAAAGGTAAACATAGAGTAACATAGGAAATAATCTGCATAAAAAATATATCAAAGCCAGCATCAGTGAGAAAATGAGACCACAAATGTAAGACATTGGAAATGCATTCGAAATTAAAAGATCAGCAGCATAAATTAAGCCTGTTTACATGTATACAGCTATGTCAAAATCTCATGGCAACTATAAACCAAAAATCTCCAATATACACACATACAAAGAAGAAAAAGGGATCCAAGTCACAAGGAAAAAAAAAAAGAACAAAGAGGAAAACCACATCAAAAGCAACTAACAAAATGGCAATAAGAGCATACAAATTGGTAATTACCTTAAATGCAAATGCTCCAACCAAAAGACATAGACTGGCTGAATGGATAAAAAAACAAGACCCATATCTATGCTGTCTACAAGAGACTCATTTCAGAGAAACATGGACTGAAAGTTGGGAAATGGAAAAATGTATTCCATTCAAATGAAAATCAAAAGAAAGCTTTGTCATATCAGACAAAGATAGACTTTAAATAAAGACTGTTATGAGAGACAAAGAAGGACACTACATAATGATCAAGGATCAATGCAAGAAGATATGACAATTGGAAATATATATGCACTCAAGATTGGAGCACCTCAATATATAAGGCAAATACTAATAGCCATAAAATAAGAAATCAGTGGTAACAATAATAGTGGGGGACATTAACATCTCACATTCCTTAATGGAAAGATCACCCAGACAGCTAATCAATAAGGAAATATAAACCTTAAATGAAACATTAGACCACATGGGTTTGATATTTATAGAGCATTCCATTCAAAAGCTGTGGAATACACATTCTTCTCAAGTGCACATAGAACAGTCTCCTGGATTGATTACACCCTGGGACACAAAGCAAGCCTTGGTAAGTTTAAGAAAACAAAAATCATATAAAGCATCATTTCTGGTCACAATATTATGAGATTAGAAACCAATTATAGGAAAAACAAATTGCAAAAACACAAACACATGGAGGTTAAACAATATGCTACTAAGCAACCAATAGATCACCAAAGAAATAAAGGAGGGAATCAGAAACTACTGAGAGACAAAGGAAAATAAAAACATGGAAATCCAAAACCTCTGGGACACAGCAAAAGCAATTCTAAGAGGCAAGGTTAGAGCAATACAATCTTACCTCAGGAAACAAGAAAAACCTCAGATGAACAACCTAACTCTACACCTAAGGTAGCTAGAGAAAGAAGAAAAAACAAAACCCAAATTTAGTAGAAAGAAAGACATAATAAAGGCCAGAGCAGAAATAAATGAAATAGAATGGAAGAAAACAACAGAAAATCTCAATGAAACTAAAAGCAATTTATTTTAAAAGATAAACAAAATTAATATACCTTTAGTTATACTCATCAAGAAAAAGGATACAGCTCAAATAAAAAAAATAGAAACTAAAAAGGAAAAAAATGAACACCATAGAAATGCAAAGAATCATAAAAAAATTATAAGAGACTATATGGCAATAAAATGTAAAACCTAGAAAAAATGAACAAATTCTTAGAAAGGTTCAGTTCAGTTCAGTTCAGTTCAGTCACTCAGTCGTGTCCAACTCTTTGCGACCGCATGAATTGCAGCACGCCAGGCCTCCCTGTCCATCACCAACTCCCAGAGTTTACCCAAATTCATGTCCATCGAGTCAGTGATTCAGTCCAGCCATTTCATCCTCTGTCGTCCCCTTCTCCTCCTGCCCCCAATACTTCCCAGCATCAGAGTCTTTTCCAATGAGTCAACTCTTCACATGAGGTGGCCAAAGTATTGGAGTTTCAGCTTCAGCATCAGTCCTTCCAACGAATACCCAGTACTGACCTCCTTTAGGAAGGGCTGGTTGGATCTCCTTGCAGTCCAAGGGACTCTCAAGAATCAAAGAGACACGTGCACCCCAATGTTCATCGCAGCACTGTTTATAATAGCCAGGACATGGAAGCAACCCAGATGCCCATCAGCAGATGAATGGATGAGGAAGCTGTGGTACATATACACCATGGAATATTACTCAGCCATTAAAAAGAATTCATTTGAATCAGTTCTAATGAGATGGATGAAACTGGAGCCCATTATACAGAGCGAAGTAAGCCAGAAAGATAAAGACCATTACAGTATACTAACACATATATATGGAATTTAGAAAGATGGTAACGATAACCCTATAAGCAAAACAGAAAAAGAGACTCAGATGTATAGAACAGACTTGTGGACTCTGGGAGAAGGCGAGGGTGGGATGTTTCAAGAGAACAGCATCAAAACATGTATATTATCTAGGGTGAAACAGATCACCAGCCCAGGTTGGGTGCATGAGACAAGTGCTCGGGCCTGGTGCACTGGAAAGACCCAGAGGGATCGGGTAGAGAAGGAGGTGGGAGGGGGGACTGGGATGGGGAATACATGTAAATCCATGGCTAATTCATTTCAATGTATGACAAAAACCACTGCAATGTTGTAAAGTAATTAGCCTCCAACTAATAAAAATAAATGGAAAAAAAAAATCTTCTCCAGCACCAGAGTTCAAAAGCATCAATTCTTTGGCGCTCAGCTTTACAACTTTCCAAAAATTAACCAGGAAGAAATAGAAAATATGAATAGACCAGTAACAAGTGCTGAAATTGAAATTGTGATTTAAAAACTTCCAACAAACCAGAGTCAAGGACAGATGACTTCACAAGTGCATTCTACCAAACATTTAGAGAAGAGTTAAGACCTATTCTTTTCAAACTATTCCAAAAAATCACAGAGGAAGGAAAACTCCCAAACTCATTCTATGAGGTCACCATCACCCTGATAACCAAAGCCAGACAAAGACATCACAAAAAAGGAAAATGATAAGCCAATACCACTGATGAACATAAGCAAAAAAAAAAAAAAAAAAAAAAAAAAAAAAATTCAACAAATTACTAGCAAGCCAAATCCAACAATATATTAAAACGATCAGTCCAGAGGGATGGGATGGGGAGGGAGGTGGGAAGGGGGACTGGGATGGGGAACACATGTAAATCCATGGCTGATTCATGTCAATGTATGGCAAAAACCACTACAATATTGTAAGGTAATTAGCCTCCAACTAATAAAAATAAATGAAAAACAACAACAACAAAAAAGATCATACACCAGGATCAAGAGGGATTTATCCCAGGGATGTAAGCATTTTTTTCAACATCATCAATTAGTGTGATACGTTACATCACCAAATTGAAGAGTAAAGACATATGTTCATTTAAATCGATGCAGAAAAAGCTTTTGACAAAATTCAACACCTGGTTTCCCAGGTAGTGCTAGTGGAAAGAACCCACTTACCAATGGAGGAGATGTAAGAGATGCATGTTCTGTCCCTGGGTTGGGAGGAGGAAATGGTAACTCACTCCAGTATTCTTACCTGGAAAATCTCATGGACAGAGGAACCTGGAAGGCTACATTCCATGGAATCACAGATTCAGACATGACTGAAGTGACCTAGCACATAGTACAACACCAATTTGTGATAAAAACTTACAAGCAAGTAGGCATGGAGGGAACATACCTCAAAATTGTAAGAGTCATATATGACAAACCTTACACCTAACATTATACTCAAAGGCTAAAATGTGAGAGCATTTCCTCTAAGATAACATTCTCACCACTTTTATTCAGCATAGTTTTTGAAGTCTTAGCCACAACAATCAGAGAAGAAAAGGAAATAAAGGGAATACAAATTGGAAAAGAAGAAGTAAAATTGCCACTATTTGCAGATGTCAGTCAGTTCTATCACTCAGTCATATTCGGCCCTCTGTGACCCCATGGGCTGCAGGATGCTAGGCTTCCCTGTCCACCACCAACTCCTGGAGCTTGCTTAAACTCATGTGCATCGAGTTGGTGATGCCAACAAACCATCTTGTCCTCTGCTGTCCCTTTCTCCTCCTGCCTTCAATCTTTTCCATCACCAGGGTCTTTTTCAGTGAGTCAGTTCTTCACATCAAGTGGCCAAAATACTGGACCTTTAGCTTCAGCATCAGTCCTTCCAATTATTATTCAGGACTAATTTCCTTTAAGACTGAATGGTCTGATATCCTTGCTGTCCAAGGGTCTCCAAGATATTTATCCAGCACCACAATTCAAAATTTTAATTCTTTAGCACTCATTAATGGTCCAAATCTCACATCCAAACGTGACTACTGGAAAAACCATAGCTTTGGCTAGATGGACTTTTCTCGGCAAAGAGATGTTTCTGCTTTTTAATATGCTGTCTAGGTTTGTCATACCCAACACCTGAGGCCAGGGGCAGCGGCCAAGAGGAACTACCCCACGACCAAGAAGCAGTGGCTGCTTGGGAGCAGGAGGGCTGAGAGAAGCTACTCCATGGCCAAGGTCAGGAGGGGCAGCCATGAGGAGATACTCCTCGTCCAAGGTAAGGACCAGCAGCTGTGCTTTGCTGGAGCAGCCATAAAGAGATACCCCACATTCAAGGTAAGAGAAACCCAAGTAAGACAGTAGGTGTTGTGAGAGGGCATCAAAGGGCAGACACTCTGAAACCATAATCACAGAAAACTAGCCAATCTGATCACACAGACCACAGTCTTGTCTAACTCAATGAAATTAAGCCATGCCATGTGGGGCCACCCAAGACGGATGGATCATGGTGAAGAGAGCTGACAGAATGTTTTCCACTGGAGAAGGAAATGGAAAACCACTTCAGTATTCTTGCCTTGAGAACCCCATGAAGAATATGAAAAGGCAAAATTATAGGATACTGAAAGAGGAACTCCTAGATGCCCAATATGCTACTGGAGATCAGTGGAGAAATAACTCCAGAAAGAATGAAGGGATGAAGCCAAAGCAAAAATAATGCCCAGATATGGATGTGACTGGTGATAGAAGCAAGGTCTGATGCTGTAAAGAGCAATATTGCATAGGAACTTGGAATGTTAGGTCCATGAATCAAGGCAAATTCGAAGTGGTCAAACAGGAGATGGCAAGAGTGAATATCAACATTCTAAGAATCAGCGAACTAAAATGGACTGGAATGGGTGAATTTAACTCAGATGACCATTATATCTACTACTGTGGGCAGGAATCCCTTAGAAGAAATGGAGTAGTCATCATGGTCAACAAGAGTCCGAAATGCAGTACTTGGATGCAATCTCAAAAATGACAGAATGATCTCTGTTCGTTTCCAAGGCAAGCCATTAAATATCATGCTAATCTAAGCCTATGCCCCAACCAGTAATGCTGAAGAAGCTGAATTTGAATGGTTCTATGAAGACCTACAAAACCTTTTAGAACTAACACCCCAAAAAGATGTCTTTTTCATTATAGGGGACTGGAATGCAAAAGTAGGAAGTCAAGACACACCTGGAATAACAGGCAAATTTGGCCTTGGCATATGGAATGAAGCAGGGCAAAGGCTAATAGAGTTTTGCCAAGAGAACACACTGGTCATAGCAAACACCCTCTTCCAACAACACAAGAGAAGACTCTATACATGGACATCACCAGATGGTCAAAATCGAAATTAGATTGATTGTATTCTTTGCAGCCAAAGATGGAGAAGCTCTATACAGTCAACAAAAACAAGACTGGGCGCTACTGTGGCTCAGATCATGAACTCCTTATTGCCAAATTCATACCTAAATTGAAGAAAGTAGGGAAAATCACTAGACCATTCAGGTATGACCTAAATCAAATCCCTTGTGACTATACAGTGGAAGTGAGAAATATATTTAAGGGACTAGATATGATTGAGACAGAGTGCCTGATGAACTATGGGCAGAGGTTTGTGACATTGTACAGGAGACAGGGATCAAGACCATCCCCATGGAAAAGAAATGTAAAAAGGCAAAATGGTTGTCTGAAGAGGTCTTACAAATAGCTGTGAAAAGAAGAGAAACAAAAAGCAAAGGAGAAAGGGAAAGATATTCCCATTTGAATGCAGAGTCCCAAAGAATAGCAAGGAGAGATAAGAAAGCCTTCCTCAGCGATCAATGCAAAGAAATAGAGGAAAACAACAGAATGGGAAAGACTAGAGATCTCTTCAAGAAAATTCGAGATACCAAGGGAACATTTCAGGTAAAGATGGGTTCGATAAAGGACAGAAATGGTGTGGACCTACCAGAATCAGAAGATATTAAGAAGAGGTGACAAAAATACACAGAAGAACTGTACAAAAAAGATCTTCATGACCCATATAACCACGATGGTGTGATCACTCACCTAGAGCCAGACATCCTGGAATGTGAAGTCAGGTGGGCCTTAGAAAGGATCACTGTGAACAAAGGTAGTGGAGGTGATGGAATTTCAGTTGAACTATTTCCAATCCTGAAAGATGATGCCGTGAGAGTGCTGCACTCAATATGCCAGCAAAATTGGAAAACTCAACAGTGGCAACAGGACTGGAAAAGGTCAGTTTTCATTCCAATCCCAAAGAAAGGCAATCCCAAAGAATGCTCAAACTACCACAGAATTGCACTCATCTCACACGCTAGTAAAGTGATGCTCAAAATTCTCCAAGCCAGGCTTCAGCAATACGTGAGCCATGAACTTCCAGATGTTCAAGCTGGTTTTAGAAAAGGCAGAGTAACTAGAAATCAAATTGCCAACATCAGCTGGATTATCAAAAAAGCAAGAGAGTTCCAGAAAAACATCTATTTCTGCTTTATTGACTATGCCGAAGCTTTTGATTGTGTGGATCAAAATAAACTGTGGAAAATTCTGAAAGAGATGGGAATACCAGACCACTTGATTCACCTCTTGAGAAACCTATATGCAGGTCAGGAAACAACAGTTAGAAATGGAAATGGACCAACAGACTGGTTCCAAATTGGAAAAGGAGTACGTAAAGGCTGTATATTGTCACCCTGCTTATTTAACTTATATGCAGAGTACAACATGAGGAACACTGGGCTGGAAGAAGCACAGGCTTGGAATCAAGATTGCCAGGAGAAATATCAATAACCTCAGATATGCAGATGACACCACCCTTATGGCAGAAAGTGAAGAGGAACTAAAAAGCCTCTTGATGAAAGTGAAAGAGGAGAGTGAAAATGTTGGCTTAAAGCTCAACATCCTGAAAACTAAGATTGTGGCATCTGGGCCCATCACTTCATGGGAAATAGATGGGGAGACAGTGGGAGCAGTGTCAGACTTTATTTTTCTGGGCTCCAAAATCACTACAGATGATGATTGCTGCCATGAAATTAAAAGGCGCTTACTCCTTGGAAGGAAAGTGATGACCAACCTAGATAGTAGAGATAGATATTAAAAAGCAGAGACATTCCTTTGCCAACAAAGGTCCGTCTAGTCAATGCTATGGTTTTTCCAGTGGTCATGTATGGATATGAGAGTTGGACTATAAAGAAAGCTGAGTGCCAAAAAATTAATGCTTTTGAACTGTGGTGTTGTAGAAGACTCTTGAGAGTCCCTTGGACTGCAAGGAGATCCAACCAGTCCATCCTGAAGGAGATCAGTCCTGGGTGTTCATTGGAAGGACTGATGCTGAAGCTGAAACTCCAGTACTTTGGTCACCTCATGCAAAGATTTGACTCATTGGAAAAGACTCTGATGCTGGGAAGTATTGGGGGCAGGAGGAGAAGGGGACGACAGAGGATGAGATGGCTGGATGGCATCACCGACTTGATGGACATGAGTTTGAGTAAACTCCGGGAGTTGGTGATGGACAGGGAAGCCTGGCTTGCTGGGATTCATGGGGTCGCAAAGAGTCGGACACGGCTGAGCGATTGAACTGAACTGAGGTTTGTCATAGATTCTCTTCCAAGGAGCAAGCATCTTTTAATTTCATGGCTGTAGTCACTGTCCACAGTGATTTTGGAGACCAACATAGAATTTACAATAGCATGTGTAAAACATATAGCCAATGTAAATTTGGTTTTGACTAAGGGAACTCAAGTATGGTTGAGTTGAAGGGTGTGGTGGGGAGGAAGATGGGAGGGAGGTCTGGAAGGGAGGGGACATGGGTGTACCTATGGCTGATTCCTGTTGATGTATGACAGGAAACCACAAAATTCTGTAAAGCAATTATCCTTCAGTTAAAAAGTTTTAATAAAAGAAAAGAAAATCTGTCACTGCTTAAATTTTTTCCCCTTTCTATTTGCCATGAAGTGATGAGACTGATTGCCATGGTCTTAGGTTTTTAAATATTGAGTTTTAAGCTAGCTATTTCACTCCTCTTTCACATCCATCAAGGAGCTCTTTAATTTCTCTTCCATTTCTGCCATAAGGATGGTGTCATAGGAATATATGAGGTTACTGATATTTCTTCCAACAATCTTGATTCCGTCTTGTGATTCATCCAGCCCAGCATTTCACATGATGTACTCTGCATATAAGTTAAATAAGCAGGGTGACAATATACAGCCTTGACATACTCTTTTCACAATTTTAAACCAGTCCACTGTTCCATGTCCAAGTCTAACTGTTGCTTCTTGACCTGCATGCATGTTTCTCAGGACACAGGTAAGGCAGTCTGGTATTCCCTTATACTTTGTATAGACACACACACATGCACACACACACACACACACACACACACACAAATAGCCAAAGCAATCTTGAGAAAGAAAAATGGGGCTGGAGGTATCAAGCTCTTTGGCTTTAGACTGTATTATAAAGCTACAGTCATCAAAGCAGTGTGGTACTAACACAAACACAGAAATATAGATCAATGGAACTGGATAGGATGTCCAGAGATAATCTCATGAACCTGGAGTTGATCAATTTATGGCAATAGAAGCAAGACTATAAAGTGGAGAAAAGACAGTCTCTTCAATAAATAATGCTGGGGAAACTGGACAGTTACATGTAAAAAAAATGAAACTAGAATGTTCTTTAGCATCATATACAAACTTCTGCTGCTGCTAAGTCACTACAGTCGTGTCTGACTCTGTGTGATCCCACAGACAGCAGCCCACCAGGGCTCCCCTGTCCCTGGGATTCTCCAAGCAAAAACACTGGAGTGGGTTACCATTTCCTTCTCCAATGTGTGAAAGTGAAAAGTGAAAGTGAATTTGCTCAGTCGTGTCCAACTCTTAGCGACCCCATGGACCACAGCCTTCCAGGCTCCTCCATCCATGGGATTTTCCAGGCAAGAGTACTGGAGTGGGGTGCCATTGCCTTCTCCAATCATATACAAAAGTAAACTCCAAATGGAATAAGGACCTAAATGGAAGACTGGATACTATAAAACTCTTAGAGGAAAATATAACCCTAACACTCTTTGATATAAATCACAATGTGCTTCTCAGTTCAACTTCTAGACTAATGGAAATAAAAACAGAAATAAATTCATGGGACTAAATTAAATTCAAAAGCTTTTCATAGCAAAGGGAAGCACAAACAATGTGAAAGGACAATCCATAGAATGGGACAGAATATTTTGCAAATGATAGGACTGACAAGAGATTAGTCTTCATAATTTACTTACAAGCAATCCATTCAACAAAATGACAGAATATATAAATAGAAATTTCTCTAAAGAAGACATATAGATGGTCAAGGGGCACATGATGCTCAGCCTCACTAATTATTTGTTGTTGTTCAGTTGCTAAGTCGTGTCTGACTCTTTTTGACCCCCATGGACTGCAGCATGCCAGGCTTCCCTGTGCAACACTATCTCCCAGAGTTTGCTCAAACTCACATCCATTGAGTCAGTGATACCACCCAACCATCTCATTTTCTGTTGCCTCCTTCACCTCCTGCCCTCAATCTTTCCCAGCATCAGTGTCTTTTCCCTTGAGTCCTCTCTTTGCATCACATGGCCAAAATATTGGAGCTTCAGTTTCAGCATCAGTCTTTCCAAAGGATATTCACTAATTATTAGAGAAATTCAAATCAAAACTGCAATGAAATATTACCTCATAGTAGTTAGAATGACCATCTTCTCAATACAATAAATGCTGGAGAGGGTGTGGAGAAATGGGAACCCTCTTATAGTGCTGGTGAAAATGTAAATTTGTGCAGCTATTATACGGAACAGTATTGAGGTTCCTTAAGAAACTAAAAATAGAACTACCATATGATCCAGCAATCCCCCTATTGGGCATATATCTGGAGAGAAACATGGTTTGAAAGGATGCTTCTATCCCAGTGTTCATGGAAGCATTGTTTACAATAGCCAAGACATGGAAGCAAATTAAATGCCCACCAATAGGTGAGTAGATAAAGATGTGGAACATATATACAAAGGGAAATTATACAGCCATCAAAAATAATGAATTAATGCCACTTGTTTCAACAAGGATGGACCCAGAGAGTATCATACAAAGTGAATTAAGTCAGGTAAAGAAATACAAATATTATATAACACCTTTTATATGCAGTCTATTTTAAAAGAAACAAATGAACTTACTTACCAAAAAAAAAAAAAAAAAAAAAAGGAAGAAACAGACTCATAGACTTAGAGAATGAACTTGGGGTCTCCAGGGTTAAGGGTGAGGGGGAAGGATAGATTGAGAGTTTTGGATTGATATGTACACATTGCTATATTTAAAATAGATAACCAGCAAGAACAAGAACATACTGTATTGCACAGGGAACTATGCTCAATATTCTTTAATAACATAAATGGGAAAACAATTTGAAAAAGAATAGATACATGTATATTTAAAAATGAATCACTTTGTTGTGCACCTGAAACTAATACAAGTTTGCTAATCAATTATGCTGTAATATTGGTGAAAGTGAAAGTTGCTCAGTTGTGTCTGACTCTTTGTGACTCCATGGACTATACACTCCATGGAAGTCGCCAGGCCAGAATACTGGAGTGGGTAGCCTTTCCCTTCTCCAGGGGATCTTCCCAACTCAGGGGTTGAACCCAGGTTTCCTGCATTGCAGGCAAATTCTTTACCAGCTGAGCCACAAGGGAAGCCCAAGAGTACCAGCGTGGATAGCCTATCCCTTCCCCAGCAGATCTGTCTGCCCCAGGAATTGAACCGGGGTCTCCTGCATTGCAGGCGGATTCTTTACCAACTGAGCTATTAGGGAAGCCCATGCGTCGATATACAATAAAAGTTAAAAAAGAATTTATGCTGTGTGAAGTAATGCTATTTACTGAATTGTTTTTCTCCTCAAATTCCATATATTGAGTTTCTAACACCATTGTGACTGTATTCAGAGTAAAAATTAATTAAGTCTAGATGAATTCATGAGTGAGGTCCTGATCTGGTAGGATTAGTGTCCTTATAAGAGACTTGCAGAGCTTTCTCCCTCCCTCTCCCATATGCACACAAAGAAGAGGTCATTATGTGATGAGATGGCAGCTACCTACAAGCCCAGAAAAATCCTCCCACAAGAAACTTACATTGTTGGCTGTTTATCTGGGACTTCTAGCCTCCAAAATGTGAGAAAATAAATTTTATGCTGCCTAAATCACCCAGAACATTATATTTTATTGTGACATACTAAGCTCACTGGGCTTCCCAGATGGCGCTAATAGTAAAGAACCCACCTGAAAATGCAGGAGATGTAAGAGATGCAGGTTTGATCCCTGGGTCGGGAAGATCCCCTAGAGGAGGGCATGGAAGCCCACTCCAGTATTCTTGCCTGGAGAAGCCCATGGACAGAGGATCCTGGAAGGCTACAGTCCATAGTGTCACAAAGGGTTGGACATGACTGAAGTGACTTAACATGCTTAAGCTGACTAATACAAATACCATGAGAGTGGATGAAGCATTCTGTGTGACAAATTGTCATGGATAGTAATTATAGCAGAAGCAATGCAAACAAAGAATTCAAATCTGTGATCAGGGTAAGTATCTATTCAAATAAGATCAAAATGTTGCTTCTTCAATCATGGAAATACTCCCATGTAATCAGCTTGCCACCCAGGCTGATCATCTCAGGGAACAGTCCCATACTGGAGACTCAGTGTTGATTTATACTATTGGTAGATTGGGCACTGAGCCATGGCTGTAATTGGGTCAGCCTCACTGAATAGAAGTCCATATTCTTAAGTCCATATCAAACGTTCATCCTTGCCATCATGGCCAGAGTCTGTTGAACAATGACGAGAGGCTGAGAAAAGAAGTTAACTGGTAGTCACAGAATGGGTCATCCTATTACTTGATTATTAAAAGTTTCCTCTACTGACATCACCCTACGGTGAAGATTCACATAGTACATAAATATCTTTGCTTTTCACCCATTCAGAAAGATCTATTGATATCCCTATTCCCCAGACCTTCCTAGGTACCAATTTTACAGTCACGTTCCTTCCAATTACCTGACCATAGAGGCAAATCATTGACCACAGGTCATGAGCTGATAAACAGCTACATCTCTGGCCATTTTTCTTTAAAAGCAAAACAAACAACCATAAGCTAAAAAATATGCCCCTGGGAGAATTTACTTTTTTTTGTTTGTTTGTTTTTATCTTTCTTTTTTTTTTTTTTCATTTATTTTTATTAGTTGGAGGCTAATTACTTTACAATATTGTAGTGGTTTTTGTCATACATTGACATGAATTAGCCATGGATTTACATGTATTCCCCATCCCGATCCCTCTGGGTCTTCCTAGTGTTCTTCAAAGATGTCCCAGAAAGGGATTGTAGTGCTAGAGCTGATACTGTCTACTTCGGGTGGTACCTGCATATTGTACAGAAGCATCTGTAAGTCAGGCCCTAGTTTACTTTTGCTTTGCCAACTGATCATAGAGAACTCTCCTTAAGGTTTACCTTCAGTCTAAAAGGAAGAAGCCAATGTAACAGAAATGGGGACCATAGGTATTTGGGGCACTTCTGTATATACCTTATTTGTGTCTTCAAGTCCTACTTGAATTCAATCTCATATACCATTTCCACTGATAATAGATTACTGCTGTGCACACCAAACTTTTTTGGTTTTGTAGGGCAGAAAACAACCAGTTCATGGTGGAAAGCTTATGAACTTGAGAGCCCAGTCCAGTCTTTACTAAGATCCAGTAGCAAGACAAAGTTCTTTCTCAAAAGGAGAGTGATAATCTTGTGAGAACTGTCAGGCTTTGAATTGATATCCAAAGGTTCTGAGTTTTGATTCATGTAGAAAGGCCTCCAAAATCTTCAAATAGTATCCCAATGTGCCACTGACACTTCAAGCACCATTGAATCTGTATGTCCTAAGTGGCTGAGAACCTTGCATGGCAGCCTGAAACTGTTACTGAGCCTTCTCTAATCTAGAGGCCCACTCAAAATTAACAGCTTTTCAGGTCACTAGTAAATATGTCAGAGTAGCACACCCAAATGAAGAATACGCTGGTTTAAATTTCAAAGAGGCACACTTAGCAGTGTACCTATAGTTTGGTTGTAGGAAGTGCCAGATATAACAACTTACTTTTCAATTTAGAAGAGATATCTTAACATGCCCCACACCACTGGAGGCCTAGAAATTTCACTTGAGATGAAAGCTCTAAATTTTGTCAGATTGATTTCACACACTCTGATATGTAAATATCTTACTGATGAGGTGGAACAAGGAAGGTGTATTTCTGGTCTTGCCAAGTGAAATAAAAATGATTCTGGTCCCTTTTACTAGAATTTATGGATAAAAAAGCAATGATCCGATGAATATCTGTATACTAGGTACTAAATGCATATTAATTTACTCAAGAAATGATACTATATCTGGCACAATACCTGCAATTGGCATCATCACCTGGCTAAGCTTATGGCAGTCCACTTTAATTCTTTAAGATCCATCTGTTTTCTACAGAGGCAAATAGGTGAATTGAATGAAGATTTAGTGGGAAACTATACTTCCACTGATGCATGTGTGCTAAGTCGTTTTAGTAGTGTCTGACTCTTTGTGATCCTATGAACTATAGCCCACCAGGTTCCTCTGTCCATGGGATTCTGCAGGCAAGAATAATGGAATGGGTTGCCATGCCCTACTCCAGAGAATCTTCCAGACTCACGGATCCACCAATGAGGCTATAATTAAGCACCCCAGGATCTCCACTAGAGTGGTGTCAGAAAAGACTAGGAAGCCAGAATTTTCAACCAGTTGTTCAGTAACACATCCTCCAGATGTGTTAGTAGAGAGAGCTCAGGAGCTTAGATTTTCTCTACCACTTGGCAGTAAGAAGCTGGAGCGGCAGCTGTGTGGCCCTGGAGCAGCGGCTGCACAGCATTGGAGCGACTGTGAAGATATACCCCACGTCCAAGGGCAGAGAAGCCCCAGCAAGACGGTAGGCACTGGAGCAGTGGCTGTGTGGTGCTGGAGCAATTTTGAGAAGATATCCCACATCCAAGGGCAAAGAAGGATTGTAGGAGGGGCAAAATTGTGCTTAGAGTCAAACCTCATATCCGCCAGAGATGCTTAGAGGGATCAAACAAACTTTGTGCACACCAGGATCCAGAGACCAACAGAGACTGAGACAGAACTGTGTTTGAGTGTCTCCTGCGGAGGTATGGGTCAGTAGTGGACTGCTGCAGGGGCAGGGGCTCTGGGTATGGTAGACCTCACTATGGCATAATCCCTCTTTGAGGAGGTCACCATTAACCCCACCTTAGAGCCACCAGAACTTACACAGGACTGGGGAAACAGTCTCTGAGAGGGCGCAAACAGAACCTTGTATGCACCGGGACCCAGGAGAAAGGAGCAGTGACCCCACAAGAGACTGACCCAGACTTTCCCGTGAGTGTCCAGGAGTCTCCAGCAGAAGTGTGGGTTGGCAGTGGCCTGCTGCAGGGTTGAAGGCACTGAGCCTAGCAGTGCATGCATTGTACCTGTTGAAGGAGGTCGCCATTATCTTCATTACCTCCACCATAGTTTGGCCACAGATAAATAGTTAACAAAAACATGACTTGGAGCTGACTGTGGATCAGATCATGAACACCTTATTGCCAAATTCAGACTTAAACTGAAGAGAGTAGGGATGACCACTAGACCATTCATGTATGACCTAAATCAAATCCCTTATGAATATGCAGTGGAAGTGAGAAATAGATTTAATGGACTAGATTTGATAGACAGGGCCTGATGAACTATGGACGGAGGTTCAGAACATTGTACAGGAGACAGAGATCAAGATCATCCCCATGGAAAAGAAATGCAAAAAGGCAAAATGGTTGTCTGAGGAGGCCTTACAAATAGCTGTGAAAAGGAGAGAAGCAAAAAGCAAATTAGAAAAAGAAAGATATTCCCATTTGAATGCAGAGTTCCACAGAATAGCCAGGAGAGATAAGAAAGCCTTCCTCAGCTATCAGTGCAAAGAAACAAAGGAAAATAACAGAATGGGAAAGACTAGAGATTTCTTCAAGAAAATTAGAGATACCAAGGGAACATTTCATGCAAAGATGGGCTCAATAAAGGACAGAAACAGTATGGACCTAACAGAAGCAGAAGCAGAAGCAGTAGATAAGAAGAAGCAGAAGCAGAAGATAAGAATACACAGAAGAACTGTATAAAAAAGATCTTCATGACCCATATAACCACGGTGGTGTGATCACTCACCTAGAGCCAGACATCCTGGAATGTGAAGTCAAGTGGGCCTTAGAAAGCATCACTATGAACAAATGTAGTGGAGGTGATGGAATTCCAGTTGAGCTATTTCCAATCCTGAAAGATGATGCTGTGAAAGTGCTGCACTCAATATGCCAGCAAATTTGGAAAACTCAGCAGTGGCCACAGGACTGGAAAAGGTCAGTTTCATTCCAGTCCCTAAGAAATGCAATGCCAAAGAATGCTCAAACTACCGTGCAATTGCACTTATCTCACACACTAGTAAAGTAATGCTCAAAATTCTCCAAGCCAGGCTTCAGCAATACATGAACCAAGAACTTCCAGATGTTCAAGCTGGTTTTAGAAAAGGCAGAGGAACCAGAGATCAAATTGCCAATATCTGCTGGATCATCAAAAAAGCAAGAGAGTTCCAGAAAAACATCTATTTCTGCTTTATTGACTATGCCAAAGCCTTCGACTGTGTGGATCACAGTAAGCTGTGCAAAATTCTGAAGGAGATGGGAATACCAGACCACCTGACCTGCCTCTTGAGAAACCAGTATGCAGGTCAGGAAGCAACAGTTAGAACTGGATATGGAACAACAGACTGGTTCCCAATAGGAAAAGGAGAATGTCAAGGCTGCATATTGTCACCCTGCTTATTTAACTTATATGCAAAGTACATCATGAGAAACCCTGGGCTGGAAGAAGCACAAGCTGGAATCAAGATTGCTGGGAGAAATATCAGTAACCTCAGATATGCAGATGACACCACCTTATGACAGAAAGTGAAGAGGAACTAAAAAGCCTCTTGATGAAAGTGAAAAGGAGAGCGAAAAAGTTGGCTTAAAGCTCAACACTCAGAAAACAAGATCATGGGATCTGATCCCATCACTTCATGGGAAATAGATGGGGAGACAGTGGAAACAGTGTTAGACTTAATTTTTCTGGGCTCCAAAATCACTGCAGATCGTGATGGCAACCATGAAATTAAAAGACATTTACTCCTTGGAAGGAAAGTTATGACCAACCTTGATAGCATATTAAAAAGCAGAGACATTCCTTTGCCAACAAAGGTCCGTCTGGTCAAGGCTATGATTTTTCCAGTGGTCATGTATGGATGTGAGAGTTGGACTGTGAAGAAAGCTGAGCGCCAAAAAATTTATGCTTTTGAACTGTGGTGTTGTAGAAGACTCTTGAGAGTCCCTTGGGCTGCAAGGAGATCCAGCCAGTCCATCCTGAAGGAGATAAGTCCTGGTTATACATTGGAAGGACTGATGCTGAAACTAAAACTCCAGTACTTTGGCCACCTCATGCAAAGAGTTGACTCATTGGAAAAGACCCTGATGCTGGGAGGGATTGGGGGCAGGAGGAGAAGGGGACGACAGAGGATGAGATGCTGGATGGCATCACTGACTCGATGGGCATGAGTTTGAGTAAACTCCGGGAGTTTGTGATGGACAGGGAGGCCTGGCGTGCTGCAATTCATGGGGTCTCAAAGAGACGGACATGACTGAGCAACTGAACTGAACTAACTAAATAACAGGGAGGGAACACAGCCCAGGCATCAACAGAAAAATGGATTAAAGATTTACTGCATAGCTCACTCATCAGAAAAAGACCCAGTTTCTGAGGCTGGGTCCTCTAGGAGGTTTATAGTTTCTGGTCTTAAGTTTAGATCATTAATCCATTTTGAGTTTATTTTTGTGTATGGTGTTAGAAAGTGTTCCGGTTTAATCTTTTTACAAGTGGTTGACCAGTTTTCCCCGCACCACTTGTTAAAGAGATTGTCTTTTCTCCATTGTATATTCTTGCCCTTTTATACAGAGTGAAGTAAGCCAGAAAGAAAAACACCAATACAATATACTAACGCATATCTATGGAATTTAGAAAGATGGTAAGCATAACCCTATATTCAAGACAGCAAAAGAGAAACAGGTGTATAGAAGACTCTTTTGGACTCTGTGGGAGAAGGCGAGAGTGGGGTGATTTGAAAGAATAACATTGAAACATGTATATTATCATATTTTTAAACAGAATGCCAGTGCAGGTACAATGCATGAGACAGGGTGCTCAGGGCTGGTACACTTGGATGACACAGAGGGATGGGATGGAGAGGGAGGTGGGAGGCGTGTTCGGGGTGGGGAACACATGTACACCCATGGCTGATTCATGTCAATGTATGGCAAAACCACTACAATATTGTAAAGTAATTAGCCTCCAATTAAAACAAATAATTTTTTTTAAAAAAGAATGAAACTATGACACTTTATAACACCATACAAAAAATGAACTCAAAATGGAATAAAGATCTATGTGTAAGACCAGAAACTATAAAACTGATAGAAGAAAACATAGGCAAAATACTCTCTGACATAAATCACAGCAGGATCCTCTATGACCCACCTCTCAGAGTAATGGAAGTAAAAGCAAAAGTAAACAAATTGGACCTAACTAAACTTAAAAGCTTTTGCACAATGAAGGAAACTATAAGCAAGGTGAAAAGACAGCCTATAGAATGAGAGAAAATAATAGCAAATGAAACAACTGACAAATAATTAATCTCAAAAATATACAAGCAGCTCCTGCAGCTCAATTCCAGAAAAATAAACGAACCAATCAAAAAATGGGCCAAAGTACTAAACAGACATTTCTCCAAAGACAACATACAGATGGCTAAAAAACACATGAAAAGATGCTCAACATCACTCATTATCAGATAAATGCAAATCAAAACCACAATGAGGTACCATCTCATGCCGGCCAGAATGGCTGTTATCAAAGAGAGTGTGGAGAAAAGGGAACCCTCTTACACTGTTGGTGGGAATGAAAACTAGTACAGTCACTATGGAGAACAGTCTGGGGATTCCTTTAAAAACTGGAAACCGAATTGCCATATGACCCAGCAATCCCACTGCTGGGCATAGGTACTGAGAAAACCAGAATTGAAAGAGACTCATGTACCCCAGTGTTCATCACAGCACTGTTTACAATAGCTAGGTCATGGAAGCAACCTAGTTGCCCATTGACAGATGAATGGATAAGAAAGCTATGGTACATATATACAATGGAGTATTACTCAGCAATTAAAAAGAACACATTTGAATCAGTTCTAATGAGGTGGATGAAACTGGAGCCTATTATACAGATTGAAGTATGTCAGAAAGAAAAACACCAATACAGTATATTAATGCACATATATGGAATTTAGAAAGATGGTAAAGATGACCCTATATGTGAGACAGCAGGAGAGACACAGAGGTAAAGAACATACTTTTGGACTCTGTGGGAGAAGGCAAGGGTGGGATGATTTGAGAGAATAGCACTGAAACGTGTATATTATCAAATGTGAAATACATCGCTGGCCCAGGTTCGATGCATGAATCAGGGTGCTCAGGGCTGGTGCACTGGCATGACCCTGAGGGATGGGATGGGGAGGGAGGTGAGGGGTTTCAGGCTGAGAGACACATATACACCCATGGCTGATTCATGCCAATGTGTGGCAAAAACCACTACAGTATTGTAAAGTAATTAGCTTCCAATTAAAATAAATAAATTAATTTTTAAAAATAAAAGGGCATTTAAAAAAAGAAAGAAAAAGAAATTGCCTCTCCTTATCTCTACTGAAGTGATATCAATGTTAGACTGGAAAGAGTGAGGACTTTCAGCATCACCAAGTTATATAGAGGATTTTTTTATCATGCTGTGAGTAGACAGACCATATGCTGTTCAGACACTCAGTCGTGTCCAACTCTGTGACCCCATGGACACAGGAGATTCCATGTCCTTCAGTATCTCTCAAAGATAGTTCAAACTCATGCCCATTGAGTTGGTCTTGCCATCAAACCATCTCATCCTCTGTCCCCTTCTTCTCCTGCTTCCAATCTTTCACAGCATCAGGGTCTTTTACAATGAGTCGGCTCCTTTTACCAGCTGGCCAAAGTATTGAAGCTTCAGCTTCAGCACCAGTCCTTCTAATGAATATTCAGGTTCGATTTCCTTTAGGGTTGAATGGTTTGATCTCTTTGCAGTCCAAGGGACTCTCAAGAGTCTTCTCCAACACCAGTTTGAAAGCATCAAACTTTCAGCACCAAGCCTTCTTTGTGGTCTCTCTCACATCCATACTTGACTACTGCAAAAATCATAACTTTGACTCTATGGGACTGTGCTGGCAAAGAGATGTTTATGCTTCTTAGTACGCTATCTAGTTTTGTCATAGGTCTTATTAAAAGGATCTAGTATCTTTTCATTTCTTGGCTGCAGTCTTTGTCAGCAGTGATTTTGGAACCCAAGAAAAAAAGTCTGTCACTGCTTCCATTTTCCTCCTGATACTTGCCATGAAATGATGGGAGCAGATGCCATGATATTAGATTTTGAATGTTGAAGACAACTTTTTTACTCTCCTCTTTTCACATTCATTAAGAAGCTCTTTAGTTCCTCTTCACTTTCGGCCATAAGGGTGATGCCATCTGCATATCTGAGGTTATTGATATTTCTATTGGCAATCTTGATTCTAGATTGTGTTTCATCCAGCCTGGCATTTCATGTCATGTACTCTGCATATAAGTTAAATAAGCAGGATGACAATAAACAGCCTTAAGGTACTCCTTTCCCAATTTAAACCAGTCTGTTGTTCCATATCTGGTTCTAACTGTTGCTTCTTGACCTGCGTACAGATTTCTCAGGAGGCAGGTAAGGTGGTCTGGTAGTCCCATTTCTTTAAGAATTTTCCAGAGTTTGTTGTGATCCACACAGCCAAAAGCTTTAGTGTAATCAATGAAGCATAAGTATTTATTTTTCTGGAACTCTCTTGCTTTTTCTATGATCCAGTAGATTTTGGCCTTCTGATCTGCTTTTGCTATACCCAGCATGTACATCTGGAATTTCTTGATTCACATATGGTTGAAGCCTAGCTTGAAGGATTTTGAGCATTAGTTTGCTAGCATGTGAAACGGGTACAGTTGAGTGTTAGTTTGAACATTCTTTGGAAATTGCCATTCTTTGAGATTGGAATAAAAACAGACTTTTTTCAGTCCTGTGGCCACTGCTGACTATTCCAAATTTGCTGACATATTGAGTGCAGCTCTTAAATACCATCATCTTTCAGGATTTGAAATAGCTCAGCTGGAATTCCATCATCTCCACTACCTTTTCTTGTAGTAATTCTTAAGGTCCACTTGACTTCACACTCCAGAATATCTGGCTCTAGGTGAATGATGACACAATTGGGGTTATCTGGGTCATTAATATCTTTTTTGTATAGCTCTTCTGTGTATTCTTGCTACCTCTTCTTAATATCTTCTAGTCTTGTTAAGTCCATACCATTTCTGTCCTTTATTGTGCCTATCATTGCATGAAATGTTCCCTTGGTTTCTCTAATTTTCTTGAAGAGATCTCCAGTCTTTCCCACTCTACTGTTTTCCTCTTTTTTTTTTTTTGCATTACCATTCATTATCACAGTAATCCAAGTCTATGCCCCAACCACTAATGTCGAAGAAGCTGAAGTTGAATGTCTTTATGCAGACCTGCAAGACCTTTGAGAACTAACACCAAAAAAATGTCCTTTTCATGATAGCCGACTGGAATGCAAAACTAGGGAGTCAAGGGATACCTGGAGTAACCTGCAAGTTTAGTCTTGGAGTACAAATTCAATCAGGAAAAAGACTAACAGTTTTGCTAAGAGAACACACTGGTCTTAGCAAACATCCTCTTCCAACACAAGAGGTGACTCTACACATGGACATCAACAATACCAAAATCAGACTGATTATTTTATTTGCAGCCAAAGATGGGGAAGCTCTATAGTCTGTGGCTCAGATCATGAACTCCTTATTGCTAAATTCAGACTTAAATTGAAGAAAGTAAGAAAAACCAGTAGGCCGTTCAGGTATGACCTAAATCAAATCCCTTATGATTATGAAGTGGAAGTGACAAATTGATTCAAGGGATTAGATTTGATTGGGAGAGTGCCTGAAGAACTATGGTTGGAGGTTCATAACATTGTATGGTAGGTGGTGATCAAAATTATCCCCAAGAAAATGAAAGGCAAAAAGGTTATCTGAGGAGGCCTTACAGCTGAGAAACAAGAGATGTGAAAGGCAAAGGAGAAAAGGAAAGATAGCCATCTGAATGCAGAGTTCCAAAGACTAGCAAGAAGAGACAAAAAGCCTTCCTAAGTGAACAATGCAAGTAAACAACACAAAGACAGACCATACATAGGGCCAGAAACATCACGCCCAAACAGCAATAATGATAAATTCTCTCTTTTGTCAACAGTCTGCATGGGAAAACTGAATTTCTATCTCCACAAAAAATAATGAGGTGGAACATTTATTTACCCTGTTGGAGCAGTGTTTTTAAAAAATCCACTTAAAGCATAAATTATACAGAATTTAAATAATATCTAGAGTTCCCTAAAAAAATTGGAAATGCCCAGGTTTTAATTAAAAGTCTCATCAAATTAAAACCCAGGAAAATTTCAAGCAGAATGAACAGTGAAATAAATAGATTACAAAAAATAATGATAGAAATATTAGAATGATGTGACAAATAATTTAACACACTCATGAAAAAAATGTTTCAGCATAAAATTACAAACACATAAACCTTATGATAAAATAGAAATATTCTCTAAAGAAATAGAAAGGCTCAGCAAAAGCAAAGAAAGGAAGAAAAAAATGAATCAAAGAAGTATTAAAAAAGAGAAAATGCAAAGAATAAGAAAATGGAAAGTTAGGATCGATACATATGTATAATAACTAAAGTATAAAGTTCTATCTACCTCAACAAGATGCAAGGTTTGGAGACCCCAACCTCCATCTCCGCCCCAAAATAGGAAAAACAAAATCACTAACCATGAACAAAAGTACTTCAAGGAAAGCTCAGGAGTTTACTTAAGTTGCTTCATCAACACAGAGGAACGAAATACTTGAGAATATCCACACAAAAGAGTAGGAAATACAGCTTCATTTTCCCTGAATCATTCCATACTTCAGGCCAGCATTCCTCAAGAAGAAATGTCTTAGCTTGAAAGAGTTCCCCTCACTGGGAAAGGAAAAATATGATGAGCAACAAGTTTCCTCAAATTTTGGGTGTATTACATAAAAAATCCTTTTAGTTTTCATTGTGTCTAGAGGCATAAAAGCAAGGACATCTAGAGATAATCAGGAATAAAAATGGCAGAGGATAGCACCATCAGTCAGTCAGAACTCAGTTGCACAGTGGTATCCAACACGTTCAGAGCCCATGGACTGAAGCATGCCAGGCTTCCCTGTTCATCACGAACTCCTGGAGCCTACTCAAACTCATGTCCATCGAGTCGGTGATGCCATCCAGTCATCTCATTCTCTGTCGTCTGCTTCTCCTCCTGCCTTCAATCTTTCCCAGCATCAGGGTCTTTTCCAGTGAGTCAGTTCTTCACATCAGGTGGCCAAAGTATTGGAGCTTCAGCTTCAGCATCAGTGTATCCACTGAATATTCAGGAATGATTTCATGGTTTGATCTCCTTGCAGTTCAAGGGACTCTCAAGAGTCTTCTCCAACACCACAGTTCAAAAGCATCAATTCTTCAGCACTCAGCTATCTTTATAGTCCAACTCTCACTTCTATACATGACTACTGGAAAAACAATAGCTTTAAATAGACATACCTTTGTTGGCAGAATGATTTTTAACACCACAGTTCAAAAGCATCAGTTCTTCTGCACTCGGCCTTCTGTATGGTCCAGTTCTCACATGCAAACATGATTACCATTAAAACCATAGCTATGACTATATGGATATTTGCCGGTAAAGTCTTGCCTCTGCTTTTCAATATGCTGCCTAGGTTGGTCATAGCTTTTCTTCTAATGAACAAGCATCTTTTAATTTCATGGCTGCAGTCACCATCTGCAGTGATTTTGGTGGAGCCTAAGAAAATAAAGTCTGTCCTCTTGAAACATCTGAGACAAGTGCTCGGGCCTGGTGCACTGGGAAGACCCAGAGGGATCGGGTGGAGAGGGAGGTGGGAGGGGGGACCGGGATGGGGAATACATGTAAATCCATGGCTAATTCATTTCAATGTATGACAAAAACTACTGTAATGATGTAAAGTAATTAGCCTCCAACTAATAAAAATAAATGGAAAAAAAAATAAAATAAAGTCTGTCACTGTTTCCATTGTTTCCCCATCTATTTGCCATGAAGTGATGAGACTGGATGCCATGGCCTTAGTTTTTCAAAAGTTGAGTGTTTTTTTTTTTTTTTTTTTTTACTTTAAAATATTGTATTGGTTTTTGCCATACATTGACTTGAATCCATCATGGGTGTACATGTGTTCCCCATCCAGAATCCCCCTCCCACTTCCCTCCCCATCTCATCCTACTGGTCATCCCAGTGCACCAGCCCCAAGCACCCTGTATCATGCATCAAACCTGGACTGGTGATCCATTTCACATATGATACTTTACATATATCAGTGCCATTCTCCCATATCATCCCGCCCTCACCCTCTCCCACAGAGTCCAAAAGAATGTTCTATACATCTGTGTCTATGTTGCTGTCTTGTTTATAGGGTTATTGTTACCATCTTTCTAAATTCCATATATATGCATTAGCATATTGTATTGGTGTTTTTATTTCTGGCTTACTTCACTCTGTATAATAGGCTCCAGATTCATCCACCTCATTAGAACTAATTCAAATGTATTATTTTTAATGGCTGAATAATATTCCATTGTGTATATGTATGACAGCTTTCTTATCCATTCATCTTCTGATGGACATCTAGGTTGCTTCCATGTCCTGGCTATTATAAACAGTGCTGTGATGAATATTGGGTACACATGTCTCTTTTAGTTCTGGTTTCCTCGGTGCGTATGCCAAAGAGTGGGATTGCTGGGTCATATGGTAGTTCTATTTTCAGTTTTTAAGGAATCTCCACACTGTTCTCCATAGTGACTGTACTAGTCTGCATTCCCACCAACAGTGTAAGAGGGTTCTCTTTTCTCCACACCCTCTCCAGCATTTGTTGCTTGTAGACTTCTTGACAGTGGCCATTCTGAATGGCGTAGATGGTACCTCATGGTGGTTTTGATTAGAATTTTTCTGATAATGAGTGATGTTGAGCATCTTTTCATGTGTTTGTTAGCCATCTGTATGTCTTCTTTGGAGAAATGTCTGTTTAGTTCTTTGGCTCATTTTTTGATTGGGTCTTTTATTTTTCTAGAATTGAGCTGCAGGAGTTGCTTGTATATTTTTGAGATTAATTCTTTGTTGCTTCGTTTGCTATTATTTTCTCCCATTCTGAAGGCTGCCTTTTCACTTTGCTTATAGTTTCCTTTGTTGTACAGAAGTTTTTAATTTTAATTAGGTCCCATTTGTTTATTTTTGCTTTTATTTCCAATATTCTGGGAGGTTTGTCATAGCGGATCCTGCTGTGGTTTATGTCAGAGAGTGTTTTGCCTATGTTTTCCTCTAGGAATTTAATAGTTTCTGGTCTTACATTTAGATCTTTAATCCATTTTGAGTTTATTTTTGTGTATAGTGTTAGAAAGTGTTCTAGTTTCATTCTTTTACATGTGGTTGACCAGTTTTCCCAGCACTACTTGTTAAAGAGATTGTGTTTTCTCCATTGTATGTTTTTGCCTCCTTTGTCAAAGATAAGGTGTCCATAGGTGTGTGAATTTATCTCTGGGCTTTCTATTTTGTTCCATTGATCTATATTTCTGTCTTTGTGCCAGTACCATAATGTCTTGATGACTGTGGCTTTGCAGTAGAGACTGAAGTCAACCAGGTTGATCCCTCCAGTTCTATTCTACTTAATATTTCTTTGGCTATTTGAGTTTTTTGGTATCTCCATACAAATTGTGAAATTATTTGTTCTAGTTCTGTGAAAAATACCATTGGTAGCTTGATAGGGATTGCATTGAATCTATAGATTGTTTAGGGTAGTAAAATAATTTTCACTATATTGAATACAATCCATGAACAAGGTATATTTCTCCATCAATTTGTGTCCTCTTTGATTTCTTTCATCAGTGTTTTATAGTTTTCTATTTATAGGTCTTTTTTTTTTGTCAGATATATTCCTAAGTATTTTATTTTTTTCGCTGCAATGGTGAATGGAATTGTTTCCTTAATTTCTCTGTCTGTTTTCTCATTGTTGGTGTATAGGAATGCAAGGAATTTCTGTGTGTTAATTTCATATCCTGAAACTTTACTATATTCATTGATTAGCTCTAGTAATTTTCTTGTGGAGTCTTTAGGGTTTTCTATGTAGAGGATCATGTCATCCGCAAACAGTGAGAGTTTTAATTCTTTTCCAATCTGGATTCCTTTTATTTATTTTTCTGCTCTGATTGCTGTGGCCAAAACTTCCAAAACTATGTTGAATAGTAGTGGTGCAGTGGGCACCCTTGTCTTATTCTTGACTTTAGGGGAAACGCTTTCAATTTTTCACCATTGAGGATAATGTTTGCTATGGGTTTGTCATAGATAGCTTTTATTATGTTGAGGTATGTTCCTTCTATTCCTGCTTTCTGGAGGGTTTTTTACCATAAATGGATGTTGAATTTTGTCAAAGTTTTTCTCTGCATCTCTTGAGATAATCATATGGTTTTTATTTTTCAATTTGTTAATGTGGTGTATTACACTGATTGATTTGCTGATATTGAAGAATCCTTGCATCCTTGGGATAAAGCCCGCTTGGTCATGATGTATGATCTTCTTAATATGTTGTTGGATTCTGTTTGCTAGAATTTTGTTAAGGATTTTTGCATCTATGTTCATTAGTGGTACTAACCTATAGTTTTCTTTTTCTGTGGCATCTTTGTCAGGTTTTGGAATTAGGGTGATGGTGGCCACATAGAATGAGGTTCGAGGTTTACTTTCCTCTGCAATTTTCTAGAAGAGTTTGAGTAAGATAGGTGTTAGCTCTTCTCTAATTTTTTGGTGGAATTCAGCTGTGAAGCTGTCTAGTCCTGGGCTTTTGTTTGTTGGAAGATTTCTGATTACAGTTTCAATTTCTGTACTTGTGGTGGGTCTGTAGAGATTTTCTATTTCTTCGTGGTTCAGTTTTAGAAAGTTGTACTTGTCTAAGAATTTGACCATTTCTTCCAAGTTGTCCATTTAATTTGCATACAGTTGCTGATAATAGTCTCTTTTGATCCTTTGTATTTCTGTGTTGTCTGTTGTGATCTCCATTTTATTTTCTAATTTTGTTTATTTGATTTTTCTCCCTTTGCTTCTTGATGAATCTCGCTAATGGTTTGTCAATTTTATTTATCTTCTCAAAGAACCAGCTTTTGGCTTTGTTGATTTTTGCTATGGTCTCTTTTGTTTCTTTTACATTTATTGCTGCCTTAATTTTTAAGATTTCTTTCCTTCTACTAACCCTGGGGTTCTTCATTTCTTCCTCTTCTAGTTGCTTTAGGTGTAGAGTTAGGTTATTTATTTAACTTTTTTCTTTTTTCCTGAGGTAAGCCTTTATTGCTAGGAACCTTCCCCTTAGCACTGCTTTTACAGTGTCCCATAGGTTTTGGGTTGTTGTATTTTCACTTTCATTCGTTTCTATGCATATTTTGATTTCTTCTGTGATTTGTTGGTTATTCAACAGCGTGTTGTTCAGCCTCCATACGCTGGAATTTTTAATCGTATTTGTCCTGTAATTGAGATCTAATCTTACTGCACTGTGGTCAGAAAAGATGACTGGAATGATTTCAATTTTTTTTTAATTTACCAAGGCTAGATTTATGGCCCAGGAAGTGATCTATGCTGCAGAAGGTTCCATGTGCACTTGAGAAAAAGGTGAAATTCATTGTTTTGGGGTGAAATGTCCTATAGATATCAATTAGGTCTAACTGGTCTATTGTATCATTTAAAGTTTGTGTTTCCTTGTTAATTTTCTGTTTAGTTGATCTATCCATAAGTGTGAGTGGGGTATTAAAGTCTCCCGCTATTATTGTGTTATTGTTAATTTCCCCTTTCATGCTTGTTAGCATTTGTCTTACATATTGTGGTGCTCCTAGGTTGGGTGCATATATATTTATGATTGTTATATCTTCTTCTTGGATTAATCCTTTGATCATTATGTAGTGTCCTTCTTTGTCTCTTTTCACAGGCTTTGTTTTAAAGTCTATTTTATCTGATATGAGTATTGCTACTCCTGCTTTCTTTTGGTCTCTATTTGCATGGAGTATCTTTTTCCAGCCCTTCACTTTCAGTCTGTATGTGTCCCTTGTTTTGAGGTGGATCTCTTGTAGACAACATATATAGGGGTCTTGTTTTTGTATCCATTTAGCCAATCTTTGTCTTTTGGTTGGGGCATTCAACCCATTTACATTTAAGGTAATTATTGATAGGTGTGGTCCCGTTGCCATTTACTTTGTTGTTTTGGGTTCACATTTACACAACCTTTCTGTGTTTCCTGTCTAGAGAAGGTCCTTTAGCATTTGTTGAAGAGCTGGTTTGGTGGTGCTGAATTCTCTCAGCTTTTGCTTGTCTGTAAAGCTTTTGAATTCTCCTTCATATCTGAATGAGATCCTTGCTGGGTACAGTAATCTGGGTTGTAGGTTATTCTCTTTCATTACTTCAAGTATGTCCTGCCATTCCCTTCTGGCCTGAAGAGTTTCTATTGAAAAATCAGCTGTAGCTGTTATCCTTATGGCAATCCCCTTGTGTGTTATTTTCTGTTTTTCCCTTGCTGCTTTTAATATTTGTTCTTTGTGTTTGATCTTTGCTAATTTGATTAATATGTGTCTTGGGGTGTTTCACCTTGGGTTTATCCTGTTTGGGACTCTCTGGGATTCTTGGGCTTAGGTGATTATTTCTTTCCCCATTTTAGGGAAGTTTTCAACTATTATCTCCTCAAGTATTTTCTCATGGCCTTTCTTTTTGTCTTCATTTTCTGGGACTCCTATGATTCGAATGTTGTGCCATTTAACATTGTCCCAGAGGTCTCTGAGGTTGTCCTCATTTCTTTTATTCTTTTTTTCTTTTTTTACTCTCTGTTTCACTTATTTCTACCGTTCTATCTTCTACCTCACTTATCCTATCTTCTGCCTCTGTTATTCTACTGTTGGTTCACTCCAGAGTGTTTTTGATCTCACTTATTGCATTATTCATTATATGTTGACTCTTTATTTCTTCTAGGTCCTTGTTAAACCATTCTTGCATCTTCCCAATCCTTGTCTCCAGGCTATTTATCTGTTACTCCAATTTGTTTTCAAGATTTTGGATCATTTTCACTATCATTATTCAGAATTCTTTAACAGGTAGATTCCCTATCTCTTCCTCTTTGGTTTGGTTTGGTGGGCCTTTATCCTGTTCCTTTACCTGCTGGGTATTTCTCTGCCTTTTTATCTGGTTTATATTGCTGTGTTTGGGGTGGCCTTTCTGTATTCTGGCAATTGGTGTTTCCTTTTTATTGTGGAGGTTCCTCACTGTGGGTGGACTGGTGGCTTGTCAACGTTTCCTGGTTAGCAAAGCTTCTGTCTGTGCTCTGATGGGTGGAGCTGAATTTCTTCTCTCTGGAGTGCAATGAAGTGTCCAGTAGTGAGTTTTGAGATGTCACTAGGTTTGGTGTGACCTTGTTCAGCCTGTATATTGAGGCTCAGGATTATGTTCCTGTGTTGCTGGAGAATTTGCGTCATATGTCTTGCTCGGGAGCTTGCTCGCACTTGGGTGGTGCTTGATTTCAGGGTAGGTATGGAGGCATTTAATGAGCTCGTATCAATTAATGTTCCCTGGATTCAGGAGTTCTCTGGTATTCTCAGGATTTGGAATTAAGCCTCCTGCCTTTCGTTTTCAGTCTTATTCTTTTTTTTTTCATTTATTTTTATTAGATGGAGGCTAATTACTTTACAATATTGTAGTGGTTTTTGTCATACATTGACATGAATCAGCCATGGATTTACATGTATTCCCCATCCCGATCCCCCCTCCCACCTCCCTCTCCACCAGATCCCTCTGGGTCTTCTCAGTGCACCAGGTCCGAGCACTTGTCTCATGCATCCAACCTGGGCTGGTGATCTGTTTCACCCTAGATAATATACAGGTTCTGATGCTGTTTTCTCAAAACATCCCACCCTCGACTTCTCTCACAGAGTCCAAAAGTCTGTTCTATACATCTGTGTCTCTTTTTCTGTTTTGCATATAGGGTTATCGTTGCCATCTTTCTAAATTTCATACATATGTGTTAGTATACTGTAATGGTCTTTATCTTTCCGGCTTACTTCACTCTGTATAATGGGCCCCAGCTTCATCCATCTCATTAGAATTGATTCAAATGAATTCTTTTTAATGGCTGAGTAATATTCCATGGTGTATATGTACCACAGCTTCCTCATCCACTCGTCTGCTGATGGGCATCTAGGTTGCTTCCATGTCCTGGCTATGATAAACAGTGCTGCGATGAACCTTGGGGTGCACGTGTCTCTTTCAGACCTGGTTTCCTTGGTGTGTATGCCCAGAAGTGGGATTTCTGGGTCATATGGCAGTTCTATTTCCAGTTTTTTAAGAAATCTCCACACTGTTTTCCATAGCGGCTGTACTAGTTTGCATTCACACCAACAGTGTCAGAGGGTTCCCTTTTCTCCACACGTTCTCCAGCATTTATTGCTTGTAGACTTTTGTATAGCAGCCATCCTGACTGGCGTGTAATGGTACCTCACTGTGATTTTGATTTGCATTTCTCTGATAATGAGTGATGTTGAGCATCTTTTCATGTGTTTTTTTGCCATCTGTATGTCTTCCTTGGAGAAATGTCTGTTTAGTTCTTTGGCCCATTTTTTGATTGGTTCATTTATTTTTCTGGAGTTGAGCTGGAGGAGTTGCTTGTATATTTTTGAGATTAATCGTTTGTCTGTTGCTTCATTTCCTATTATTTTCTCCCAATCCGAGGGCTGTCTTTTCACCTTGCTTATAGTTTCCTTTGTTGTGCAAAAGCTTTTAAGTTTCATTAGGTCCCATTTGTTTATTTTTGCTTTTGTTTCTAATATTCTGGGATGTGGGTCATAGAGGATCCTGCTGTGATTTATGTCAGAGAGTGTTTTGCCTATGTTCTCCTCTAGGAGTTTTATAGTTTCGGGTCTTACATTTAGATCTTTAATCCATTTTGGGTTTATTTTTGTGTATGGTGTTAGAAAGTGTTCTAGTTTCATTCTTTTACAGGTGGTTGACCAGTTTTCCCAGCATCACTTGTTAAAAGAGGTTGTCTTTTTTCCATTGTATATCCTTGCCTCCTTTGTCGAAGATAAGGTGACCATAGGTACATAGATTTATCTCTGGGCTTTCTATTCTGTTCCATTGATCTATATTTCTGTCTTTGTGCCAGTACCATACTGTCTTGATGATTGTGGCTTTGTAGTAGAGCCTGAAGTCAGGCAGGTTGATTCGTCCAGGTCCATTCTTCTTTCTCAAGATTACTTTGGCTATTCGAGGTTTTTTGTATTTCCGTACAAATTGTGAAATTTTTTGTTCTAGTTCTGTGAAAAACACCGTTGGTAGCTTGATAGGGATTGCATTGAATCTATAGATTGCATTGAATCTATAGATTGCTTTGGGTAGTATAGCCATTTTGACAATATTGATTCTTCCAATCCATGAACACGGTATATGTCTCCATCTGTTTGTATCCTCTTTGATTTTTATCTCTGTTTTATTAGAGATTTTTCAAGATTCTTTTCTTGTTGGAAACATAGTCCTATGTCTTTTTATTTTGGTAACTTTTTCTGTCTTTATGAAATATGTCTCCCCCCAAGGTGCACTGCCAGCCATCAGGTAGGCTAGGCTGGAAACAGAAGCTCTGCACCTAGAACCAGGTGCAAATTGAGGATTCTGCTAGGCTGAATGATGATTGTCATCCTATCTCTGGGGCCCTATGTGCTGGACCATAGGTTCTGAATGATTTTAATTTCTCCCTGTTGTAATGGAAGTCTTTGCTTTATTTGGAGGTGTTCTTAACCACTGAATTTGGGGCTGAATTTTTGTATTTGCTCCACTTTTTCCTCAGTTTGCATGCCTTGGTTAAAGACGAGGTTGTAGCCATAGGGATTGGAGCTACAGTACTAAACTCTTTCTGCTTCTTTCTTGGTACATGCATGTGCCAGCTATGGTAGTCTTTGCCTTGGCTTGAGGCAGGGCTGGTGCCTGAGCTGTTTCTGCTCCTTCTCCAGTGTGCACATACATATAGATGCCAGAAATGTCTGCCTCTACCTGGGTAGAGATAGGGCCAGAGCCTAAGCTGGCTCTTCTCTTTCACAACAGGGTGCATGAACATTGGCCATCATGACCTCCCTCTTTGTTCTGGCAGTGCCAGAACAGGAGGTGCTATAGTCAGAGCCCAGTGTAGACGGGGGGGGGGGGGGGGGATATGCTAGGTGTTTCTGGCAGCTGGCCAGAGCAGGGCAATTTTTAGCCTTCTATATCGATGCTGTGACTGGAAGCAAGCAAATCTGTGCATGCACTATTCAAGAGTAGAATCTCAGTTTCTTACAGTCCTCTGGTAAGCCTCACTAGTTTTCAAACCAGCTAAGAGGGTTCATCTTTCTGCTGTTGAGCCCCAGGGCTTGAGTGCCTAATGTGTGTCATAAACCCTTATATGTCATAAACCCCCTAATGTGTGTCACTACCCCCACCCCAGGGTTGATCATGAAGCCTAATGTATCCCCCTACTCTTCTGGGTCACCTGCTAGAGTTGTGGGTCCAAATTAGATAGTTCCTCCTCCCCTCCTGCAGACTCTATATGGTTCTTTTTTTACAGCCTTGGATGTAGAAGAGCCATTCTACTAGTCTTCAAGTCATTCTCAGTGAGAGTTGCAGTTTTGAAGTGTACATGAGAGGAGACAAGCTCAGGATCTTCCTACTCTGCCAAATTAATTCTGTCCCAACTGCTACCATTTTAATTTCAGTTAATAGGAAAGGTCCTAGCCAAAACAGTAAACTAAGAAAAAGAAATAAAAATTTAAAGCATTAAAAATTTTAAACTGTTATTACTTACACAATATTATTAATATAAAATAAAAGGAGAGTGACAAAAAATAAATTATTAGAATTAAGTAGTAAAGTCGCTTGATGAAAAATAAATATGCAGAAGTCAACTGCATTTTGATATCCCAAAACAAACAAGTAAGTTTAAAATTTAATTGAAAAAGATACTATTTTGGGGATCATCAAAAAATATGTGGAGGGCTTTATGCTTAGAGAAGTAAAACAGAGAAAGACAAATACTCTATTTTTCACTTATATATGGAATCTAAAAGTTAAAACGAATGAGTACATACAGCAAAACAGAAACAGACTCAGATCAGAAAGCAAACTAGTCGTTATCAATGGGGAGAGGGATGGGAGATGGGACAAGATAGGGGAAGGGGATAAATTGGTACAAACTACTAGATAAAAGGGCTTGCCCTGTGGCTCAGCTGGTAAAGAATCCGCCTGTAATTCAGAAAACCTGTGTTTGACCCCTGGGTTGGGAAGATCCCGTGGAGAAAGGAAAAGCTACCCACTCCAGGATTCTGGCCTGGAGAATTCCATGGACTATATAGTCCAAGGGGTCACAAAGAATCAGATACGACTGAGCATGAACAAAATTTTCACTTTCACTAGAAAAAAAGAAGATACAAAGATGCAATGTACAACACAGAGAATACAGACAATATTTTATAAAAACTTTAAGTGAACTATAATCTAAAAATATCAAGCCACTATGTAGTACTTCTGAAACTAACATCAGTTCAGTTCAGTTCAGTTCAGTCCAGTCGCTCAGTTGTGTCCGACTCTTTGCGACCCCGTGAATTGCAGCACACCAGCTATCCCTGTCCATCACCAACTAGTATTGTAAATTAACTATATTTCAATTAAAGGAAAGAACAGAAAAGGGGGGCTTGTTTCTTCCTTTTAAGGATATGACACAGAATTTGCATGTTACCTCCATTCCCATTGCTTTAATCACAATTTAGTTTTACTACTGTTTTGCTACTATGTAATAAGATTAAAATGGATATTGGAGAACTGGTTTCTTTTAACATTTAACCCTATTTACCATCCAAATATGTGGTCCTCTCCCAATACATCAGACACATTCAACCCTGTCTTCAAAAGAAACACTTGCATCAAGTTCAAAGCCTCTGAGTAATGAGAAGTTAGCTTCATCATGTGTAGATGTGGCTTCCTGTGGTGGTGACAGTATACTAATGGACAAATTATTTGTACACCCACAATATACAATGAAGGAAAAGTAACAAGATGCCTGAAATAAAACAGCAATGTGTAAAAGGAAATAATAGATTACACAGAAGTCACTGATATATAAAAATTTCAGATGCTGCTGGATGGGAATTGTCAAAGCTCTCTTCCTTATTGGTAAAGCATTCTTAATGAGCTCATGTTTCTGCAGTATTCAAGGCATTCATTCCCTTGTTCATTGTCTTTGTTGGTCCTTGGTTTCCCCCTGCCCCTGATATATAAAAATTATCAGATGCTGCTGGATGGGAATTGTCAAAGCTCTCTTCCTTATTGGTAAAGCATTTTTAATGAGCTCATGTTTCTGCAGTATTCAAAGCATTCATTCCCTTGTTCATTGTCTTTGTTGGTCCTTGGTTCCCCCCTGTCCCTGTTGGAAGGTTCTCCTTTATCAATTATTCTCTAGTGAGCATTTCTTCTCCACTTCTAGAATCTTATCTCTCTTCATGGAATTGACAGTTAAATCTGACAGCATCCTTCTCTTCCATAAATCTCAGAACTTGAAGTCTCAAGTGTGTATTGAAAGACCAGTCAGCATGCCAGTTGCTGTTGGGCTATTGCAGAGAAATAATTATAAAAGTTATCTGCCAAGAGTCTACAAACTTCTAGAAACCTATTAGACTGTAATAATGTTTAGATTGTAAAAGCCTGGAATTAACTAAATGTCTCCTGATAAGCAAATGACTAAATTATAGCTTATACATATTATGTATATACAGTCATTAAATAGTATAATATTGGCTTATATGAACTAGAGTGGAAAATTATTCATATGCTATTTATGTGAAAAGCACAAGTTTTAGAAGCATATATATTACACTTTTCTATTTATAGTACTGGTTTTAAAAAGCATGCTTGCTTGTCAATTCATGTCTGAGTCTTTGGGACCCTATGGACTATAACCCACCAGACTCCTCTGTCCATGGGATTCTGCAGGCAAGAATACTGGAGTAGGTTGCCATGCCCTCCTCCAGGGAATCTTCCCAATCCAGGAATCAAACCCACATCTCCTGTGTCTCCTGCATTGCAGGTGGATTATTTACTACTGAGTCACCAGAAGTGTGTGGAAGTGTTAGTTGCTCAGTCATGTCCAACTCTTTGCAACTCCCTGGACTGTGGCTCACCAGCTCCTGTGTCCTAGGGATTTTCCAAGCAAGAATACTGGAGTGGCTTGCCATTCCCTTCTCCAGGGATCTTCCCAACTCAGAAATCAAACCCAGGTTTCCCACATTGTAGGGAAGATTTTTTACCATCTGAGCCAATGGGGTATCCCTTAAAAAGAAGAGAAAAAGATAATAAAGAAATATATTAAAATTGTTAACTCTGGTGAAGAAGTATGAATAAGACTAAAGTGGTGGTAGTAAAGGGAATCTCTTCCTTCTTAAGTATTCATATTATGGCAATATTTTTCTGTTAGAAAACTCATTTTTAACTCCTTACAATTTCTGTTACCCTAGAACATTTCCCCCATTTCAGAGTGTTTATGAAATACTATCTTATTGCCCCAAAAGGAGACCGCAAAATAGTAACAAGTGAAAAAAGCTATTTTTTAATTTTTATTTTCAAAATAGGCTTTTGAATACCAAGAATCAATGTCTATTAAATGGTCTGTAGATTAGGAAGAAGGAATAAAGACATAAGAGCCAGTTATTCTACTCTAGTGGTGGGAGTGAACAAAACAATCTAGACATACGGATTCAGAGAGGAAATAAGAAACACAGACCAGTGGGGGGACAGGTAACTGAGAGGGCCCTGAAGCAACCTGGTCCCTCAAATTGATAGAGAAACACAAACCACCCAATGGGTTTATGCATCTGAGAAACATGTATATTTGTTCCACTTTCCACTGCTTTTTAAAAGGTGTATAAGAGAGCAATCTTATTGGCATGGAGTGCCTGGGCAACTGGGCATAAATTAAATTCACTGAATCCTTGCTCACTGAATCCTGTTTTCAAGGGCCAAAGCTAAAAATTTTATCATGAGATATACTAAAATCAAGGGAAGTTTCATAAGCATTGTGATCAGTCTGGTAACCCTAGAGAATTTGCTCAGAACAATGAAAAGAGATTGGTTGGGGTCCCACAGTTCTCAGTAGAAGTCAGTAGGCTATAGATGTCAACCATTAGAGACTAGGTAGCTTATCCAACCTGGAATGTACCACCTTGTTAATCTCCTAGAACATAAAATCAAGCCAGGGAAGGTGGGAGGAAAATAACCCTGAATTACCTTGGGCTTGACTGAAAAAAAAAAGCAAATCTGATTTAAGGGGATTTCAATCTAGATATTAATTTAAGTTTTCAGTTACACAAAATAAAGTCACCTTCAACAAACAAAGCTTGTGGTCTATAAGAACTTCTAACTTGTACATTATTCTAAATTGTTTGATTAAAATATAGGTTTATAAACAACAAAATAAGATTTACTAATAATAGATCTTAACAAAGAGAATATGAGAGTATTAACAGAATATTTTTAACAAGGAGTATTAAGACAACATTAACAAAAATAATATAAAGCTATTTTAATTTTAAAGCAATTAACATAAGAGGATAAGGAAAGATGACATAATTTTTTAACCAAAAAAAAAAAAAAACAACAGATATGTTATTAGAACTTATGAGCGATTGCTGCTGTAGTTGATTCACTAAGTTGAGTGTGACTCTTTGTGACCTCATGGACTGCCAGGCCCCTCTGTCCTCCAATATCTCCTAAGTGTGCTCAAATTCATATCCATTGCAGTGATCCCCTTCTCCTTCTGCCTTCAATCTTATCCAGCATCAGGGCCTTTTTCAATGAATCGACCCTTCACATCAGGTGGCCAAACTATTAGAGCTTCAGCATCAGTCCTTCCTATGAATATTCAGGGTTTATTTCCTTTAGGATTGACTGATTTGATCTCTTTCTGTCCATGGGACTCTAAAGAGTCTTCTCCAGCACCACAGTTTTAAAGCATCAATTCCTTAGCACTCAGCCTTCTTTATGGTCCAACTCTCACATCCATGCATGACTACTGGAAAAATCATAGCTTTGATTATACAGACTTTATTTGCAAAGTGATATCTCTGCTTTTTAATACACTAAGTTTGTCATAGCTTTTCTTCAAAGGAACAAGTGTCTTTTATTTTTTTCTTCTGTTTTTTAAAAATTTTTTTCATTTATTTTTATTAGTTGGAGGCTAATTACTTTACAGTATTGTAGTGGGCTTTGTCATACATTGACATGAATCAGCCAAGGAGTTACGTGTATTCCCCATCCCGATCCCCCCCTCCCACCTCCCTCTCTATCCAATCCTTCTGGGTTTTCCCAGTGCACCAAGCCCGAGCACTTGTCTCATGCATCCAACCTGGGCTGGTGATCTGTTTCACCCTAGATAATATACATGTTTCGATGCTGATCTCTCGAAACATCCCACCCTCGCCTTCTCCCACAGAGCCCAAAATCTGTTCTGTACATTTGTGTCTCTTTTTCTGTTTTGCATATAGGGAACAAGCGTCTTGTAATTTCATGGCTGCAGTCTCCATCTGCAGTGATTTTGGAGCCCAAGAAAATAAAGTCCATCAGTGTTTCTGATTTTTCCCCATCTATTTGTCATGAAGTAATGGGACTGGATGCCATGATCTTCATTTTTTGAATGTTGAGTTTTAAGCCAGCTTTTTCACTCTCCTCTCACTTTTGTCAAGAGGCTCTTCAGTTCCTCTTTATCTTCTGCCATAAGGGTGGTTTTATCTGCATGTCTGAGGTTATTGATATTTCTCCCAGAAATCTTGATTCTAGCTTGTGCTTCATCCATTCTGGCATTTTGCATGATGTACTCTGCATATAATTTAAATAAATGGGGTGACAGTATGCAGCATTGACATACTCCTTTCCCAATTTTGAATCAGTCCATTGTTCCATATCTGGTTCTAATTGTTGCTTCTTGACCCACATATATGTTTCTCAAGAAACAGGAAAGGTGATCTGGTATTCTCATCTCTTTAAGAATTTCCTTTTTTTTTTTTTGTGATCCACACAGTCAAGTCTTTAGCATAATCAATGAAGCATAAGTAGATGTTTTTCTGGTATTCCTTTGCTTTCTCCATGATCCAGTGAATGGTAGCAATTTGATCTCCAGTTCTCTGTCTTTTCTAAATCCAGTTTGTACATCTGGAATTTTCAGTTCATGTACTGCTGAAGGCTAGCTTAGAGGATTTTTGAGCATAATCTTGCTAGAATGTGAAATGAGCACAATTGTGCACTTGTTTGTACATTCTTTGGCATTGCCCTTCTTTGGGATTGGAATGAAAACTGACCTTTTCCAGTCCTGTGGCCACTGCTGAATTTTCCAAATTTGCTGGAGAAGGAAATGGCAACCTACTCCAGTATTCTTGCCTGGAGAATCCCAGGGACAGGAGAGCCTGGTGGGCTGCCATCTATGGGGTCACACAGAGTCGGACAAAACTGACGTGACTTAGCAGCAGCAGCAGCAGTTGGCATACTAATTGTAGCATTTTAACAGCATCATACTTTAGGATTTTTAGTAGCTCAGCTGGAATTCCATCCCCTCCAAGTACTATAGCTTTGTTTGTAATAATGTTTCCTAAAGCCCATTTGACTTCACACTTCATGAGTGAGCAGCCATTGTGGTCATCCAGGTCATTAAGACATTTCTTGCATCATTTTTCTGTATATTCTTGCCACCTCTTCTTAATATCTTCTGCTTCTGTTAGGTTCTTACCATTTCTGTCCATTATTGTGCCCATCCTTGTATGAAATGTTCCTTTGATATCTCCAATTTTCTTGAAGAGATCTCTACTGTTCTCCATTCTGTTGTTTTCCTCTATTTCTTTTTATTGATTATTTAAGAAGGCTTTCTTATCTCCCCTTTGTATTCTGTGGAACTCTGCATTCAATTGAGTCTATTTTTGCCTTTCTCCTTTGCCTTTCACTTCTTTTCTCAGCTCTATGTAAAGCCTCTTTAGACAACCAGTTTTCCTCCTTGCATTTCTTTTTCTTTGGGATGGTTTTGGTCATTGCCTCCTGTACAATGTTATAATTTTTTTCCCATAGTTTTTCATGTACTCTGTCTACCAGATCTAATTCCTTGAATTTATTGGTTACCTCCTCTGTATAATCATAGGGTATTTGATTTTGGCCAAACTTGCTGGTTATTCCAGCTTCCTCTTCACTTCCTACTTATTCATTCTAGTCCCCTGTGATGAAAAGGACATCTTTTTTTGGTGTTAGTTCTAAAAAGTCTTGTAGGTCCTCATAGAACTGATCAGCTTCACCTTCTTTGACATTAGTACTTGAAGCATAGATTTGGTTTACTGTGATGTTGAATGGTTTGCCTTGGAAAAGAACCTAGATCATTCAGTTGTTTTTTGAGACTGCACCCACGTACTGGTTTTGGACTCCTTTGTTGACTATGAAGGCTACTCTATTTCTTCTAAGAGATTCTTGCCCATAGTAGTAGATAAACTGTAATGTTTAACAAATAAATGTTTTAACAAGCTAATACCTTCTTTTATACACTGCTGCTGCTACTGCTAAGTCACTTCAGTCATGTCCGACTCCGTGAGACCCCATTCCTGGGCTTCTCCAGGCAAGAACACTGGAGTGGGTTGCCATTTCCTTCTCCAATGTATAAAAGTGAAAAGTGAAAGTGAAGTTGCTCAGTCATGTCTGACTCTTCGCGTCCCCATGGACTGCAGCCTACCAGGGCCCTCCTTCCACGGGATTTTCCGGGCAAGAGTACTGGAGTGGGGTGCCATTGCCTTCTCTGTCTTTTATACACTAGAAATAACCAATTAGAAAATGTATCAAGAAATAATCTATTCATAATACCAGTGAACACTAGAAAATATGATGGTACAAACTTTATGTGATATGTGTAGGAACTACATGAACAAGGTATAAAATTGTGAATGACATAATGAAAAAAATAATAAATAAGGATGAATACCATATTTCTGGATGAAAGATGAATAAGAGTATTTCTTTTCAGATATTAAAATATATTTAACATGACTATTGTGATTGTATGGTACTAGTACAATCTCAAAGAAATAGAATAAAAACCCAAGGTAAGGTTAAAAAATATATTGTAGAGGTGTATGTCGTCATCATGACAATATAAGTCACTGCCAACTTCAGTTCTCCTCACATGAAGACTAACTAGCAACCATTTATAGACAAGACCTCATTGTGAAAATCCCAGAACATGAGGGTGAGGATGAAAAACTCTTCCTGGATCACAGAGACTGAGGAAGACCACATTAAAAGAGTAACACAAATAGCTACACTCTAACCACATTATCCCTTTTCTAGACCAGAACAGCAACACAGTAAGAGGACAACCCTCCCTCCCCTACCCTGGAGGGCCACAATTTCTCTAATCAGATGAAAGAACCTCAAGTTAACCTCTAGCTTTCAAAGCATTGTGGCATTGTTTCCCAGGAGGTCCACTTGTTTTTCACTTTACAGGAACCATGGGACCATTGGAACATCTGTAGAACTGGAATAATGGAGATCCAACTGAGATAGAGAAACAATCAGCACTTGGGAATTTGGCAGATGACATTCCTCCTCAAAGGGGGAACAGAATAGAGATCCCAGCCACCAATCTTTCTATCTACAGAGACCCACTATTGAACCCATATAGCTAAGGAGTTCCATGTACACTTCTGCCTAATTCATGTACAGAATTCTTCCTAGTTCTGCCTAATTCCATGTACAGTTCTGCCTAATTCATCCAATAATCCATACAGGCCTTAGAAGCCAGGCATGGGAAACTAATTTGTAGGCTTGTTTATTGCTAAATACGACCTTTAGCCCTATCCAAACAAGAAGCCTACTCAGACCATCTAGGAAACTTCATAGCATATCCTATAACCTCATTTACAATGATGCTCTAATAGGAATCCAAGTCAATGATTCTGCTCATCTGCAGAGAAAAGCCAGTGTCCCTAACTGTCCAGGGAGTTTGGTGGCAGTTCTGCCTGATCCAGATCACCAACCGAGTCACACTGGCTGAGGAGTCTGTTCTGTGGCCTTGTCTCAACAAAGAAGTGGATTAAAAGCTCCATCTACAGCTGAATATAGCCTACAATCCAGCCTAGCCAGGTAGCCTAACCAGAGGACAAGTGAGGCTGTGTGGCACATTCTCCACCCCAACTTATGGCAATGCCCAAGCAGAGAGCCCGGCCAGTGGCTCCGTGCACTCTGCACAGCCAAATCAGTGACATTTCACTGTCCATGAAATGAAGCTAGAAGTTCTACATGATTCAGATCCTTAACAGACTAGTTATACCAGCTGGGTGACTTGTTCTATGACTGTATCAAAGCTATGAAGCAAATTTGAAGTGGTACTTATGAATAAATATAACCTCTAGCCCCAACTAACAATGAAATCAAACAAAAACATCTAGGAGGTTGTGTAGCCCATCTTACAGTTAAAAGGATCCTGAAAAGGGAGCCCAGCTAGTGACACTGTCCATCTGCAGAACTAAATTGATTTATTTATCTGGCTGGGGAGTATGGTGGACAGCTTTGCTTGATTCAGGAATCTAGTCATTGAGCCATAATAGCTATGGAACCAGTTCTAACACATTGCCAGGAAAGGAAAAAATTTATATCCCTACCTGACTGCTAATTATAGCATATAGTGCCTCCTGATTAGGAGGGTTGACCAGAGAGTCCAGGCAACTATGGAGCCCATATTACAACCATGTCTGAGCGCGGAACCAAGCCAGTAGTCCTATTTAACTGTTCCCAGCCAGCAGATCTCAGGAAGCAGTCTTGCCAAAATAGAGACAATAGCAAGCCACACTTACCCAAAGATGTTACCAGCTGAATTATCCATAATCCTAAGGTGAACTGACTGATGAAGAAGAGTCTGCCAAAGTGAACCTGTAATGTCTTGATGAAGAGATTGCTTACTCAAATGCACAGATATCAATGTAAGAAATGAAGTATCATCAAAAATCAGGTAAACATAATATCACCAAAGAAAACTGATAAAGTTCCAATAACTGACCCTAAATAGAGATCCATGAAATATCTGACAAAAGAATTCAGAACAAATCCTCTAAAAGGAGATTAGTTAATGACAGGAACATAGACAACTAAGCAAAATTAGAAAAATAAATAATTAAAAAAGAAATAAAAACCATCAGAAACAAACAGAAATCCAACAGGTTTAGAATGTAATAAGTGAACTGAAGAATTAAAGAACTTCAACAGCAGACTCAACCAAGTTAAAAAAAAAACGACTTAATGAATTAGAAGATATATCATTTGAAATTGTCCAGTGATAGGGAAAGATAAAATTTTAAAAATAAAAAGAATAAAAAAAAAGCCTACAGCATTCATAAAACATAAGAAAAGAAAAAATAAGCATTATAGAATCTTAGAGGGAGAAGAAAAACAGATAGAAACAGAAAATTTATTTAAAGCAATAATGGCTAAAAATTTCCCACACATGTACAGACAAGATTAATGAGACTAGAGAACCCCAAATAACTTTAATCTAAAAAATGGATATACTGAGATACATAATTAAAATTTCCAAAGTAAAAGAACAAAAGAGAATAATAAAAGCAGCAAGAAAGAAATGACTCAATACATATTAGGAACTTCCATAAAACTGTAGGGAATCTCTCAACAGAAACTGCAGACAAAGAGAATGGTGAATGATATTTCAAAATATTATAAGAAAAAAAAGACTGTTAATGAATATTACTATTCATTGAATAATACTACTACCTGGCAAAACTGTCCTTCAGACATGAAGGAAAGATAAAGATTACCCCCCCAAACCGCCAAAGCTGGGGAAGTTCATCACCACTGGACCTAGTTTACCCAGTAATGCTAAAGTGAATTCTTCAAAGAAAAATGAAAGGATTATAGTGACTAATGTAAATATATATATGTGTCAAACTCACTGATGATGGCAAATATACAACTTCAGATTGTCTAATATTTCAATGGTAGTGCATAATTCACTTACAGCTCTACATTTAAAGTTAAAAAAACAAACATACTAAGAATAACTATAGTCACAGTAATTTCATAGTAGATACAAAATATAAAAATATGTTAATAGTGATTTCAATAACAAAAAGTGAGAAGGGAGAAGTTATAGTACAAAGTTTATGTGTGCAACTGATGTTATCAAGTTAACATAGGATGCTATCAATACATTTTATGTAAGCCTGATAGTAACCAAAATAGAAACATTTGTTTCTATTTGTAGAAACATTTGTAGAAGATATTCAAAATATCATAATAAAGGAATCAAAGCATACTGTTAGTAATTGTCATCAAATAACAAAAGAATATAGCAAGATGAGGAGTCAAGATGGCGGAATAGGAGGACACGGAGCTCACCTCTCCTAACATGTACATCAAGAATACATCTACAAATGGAACAATTCTCACAGAGCACCGGCTGAACACTAGTGGAGGACCTTAGACACCTAAAAGGATAAGAAAAATCCCCACACAACTGGTCAGGATGAAAGAAAGAAAAAAAAAAAATCAATGGAAAGAGAACAGCTCCCCTGAAGGGAGGGGGCAGAGGTGAAGGAAAGGAAAGATTCCCACACTCAGAGAAGTCCCCTCACAGAAGGAGAATCAACTGAGAAAGAGAGGGACTTTGGAGAGGAATGGAGCAACCGGTCTGTGGAAGGCAGAATAGAGTAGGACTTATGCACTCGGTCTGTGCTGCCTTCCTGTGCCCTCCAACCTGAGTTGTGAGTCTCCTGGTATAGAGAGGGCCTGGGTGTTGAAAAGTGGACCTTGGAGACTGAACTCAGGGAGGGGATATCACTTGCTGTGAGGAGACATTCTGAAAGGAAGGGAGTGGGGAGCTCCACAACTGGAAAATTTTGCAGAGGAGAGCCAGGCCACCATAGATGCAAGATGCCATTGTTCAATGACACACAAGGGGCAGGACCACCATTGCAAACTCCTTCCCCACCCACCAGCTTCTGCCTCCATGGACACCCATCTGAGCATATTTTTACCACCTCAAGCCAAGGCATAATTTGGCCCTCCAGGGCCCATATGCTACCCTTGCCAGGACCTCCTGGGGAGGCAGCCCTGGAATGGCCCATCCTGAGACAAGAGTTTGCAAATGTTGGCAGGGGCTAGGTGCTAAATATGGGAACAGGAGAGAGGACCTAGGGAGAGGATTGCAGTTGACTGTAAGAAGATAGCCTGGAGAGATAAGAGTGAGGAGCTTCAGAACTGAGAATGCTCCTAGAAGAAGTGTGATCTGTCTCTGAAGTAAGGAACCATTGTTGAGTGGCATGCAAGGAGTGGGACTGCCGTTATGGACTCTCTCCCTACAAGCCAACCTCTGCCTCCACAGGCACTAGATGGGACTCCCAGCAGAGCAATCCCATCTGTCTGTTGCAAACTCCTGCAGGCCTCTGCCACCTTGGGTATTAGAGGGGGTTCCCATCAGAATAAGCACGCACACCCCAGCTGTGGCTGCTTTGTCCCTTCTCTGCCTGAGTGATTATGTGATCTCCAGTCTGTTACTGCTTCTTGTACCTCCCATCTAAGTGAGAAACTGTGCCCCAGTCACTTCTGACTTTGCCTCCTGTTGCCTAGGGAAGAACAAACTCCTGAGAGTGGATCACACACAAAGGTAAGGCCAAAACCAAAGCTGAATCTCAGGGACTGTGTGACTAAGGAAGAGGAACTTAAATCTCTCCATACAGCTGCACAAGCTGCAAACTAAACTCCCATGATCAACTTGGGAAACGTACTGTTTGAACAATATCTGAATAAACAAGTAATCCCACAACTGAGACCAATCTAGCTTTACCAGATGTGGAATTTAGGGGCAAGTATACATGGCAGTTGGGCCAGGAGAGAGTCTGAGATTACCCCCACAATGCACAGAGGGGATCCAATGATACACCTAGAGGTATTAGAGGGTGTTGTGGAAAGGTGGGAGTCAGCTGTGTTTCAACATTAGGGGAAGAAGACTGACAGTGGAAGCCCCAACAACAACAAAAAATTGTTAATTTATTTGCTTTATTTTTAAAATTTATGTTTAGTTTAATTTTTCTTTTTTAAAAAATTTTACTTTTATGTTTTTTAGTTTTTTTTCATGTTTTTGTTTTGTTATTTAAAAAATTTTTCTTCAGGTTTTTTTTTTCTTTTTTTGTTTTGCCTTTATCTTTTTTTGATCATTCTTGAGTGTTTCCTTTCTGTTTTCTTTGCATTTCTTTTAAGTTTACTTTTTGTTTTTCTTTTCTTGTTAGTTTTGCTTTTATTGTTTGTCTTGGCTTTTTGAGTTCTATTTGGTTGTTTTCTTATTTTATATTTTCTTTGACTTCTTAATTTTTTTGGAGGGGTGTTTCTTGTTTAGTTTTGATTGATTTTACTTTTACTATTTGTCATGAGTATTGTTTGATTGTTTTTGTTATTTGTCTTGGGGGTTTTGATCATCTGTTTGTTTCCTTTTCCCTTGTTTTGGCCATGATGCATGGCTTGCAGGGTCTTGGTTCCCTGGGAAGGGATTGAGACTTAGCCCCAAGAGTGGGAGCACCAAGTCACAGCCCCAAGAATTATTAATAGACATGAGCTTTCCTGGAGGTACTCAAGACTCAGTTCCATGCAACTACCTGCAAGCTCCAGTATTGGTTGCCTCAGGCCAAACAACCAGAAAGACAGGGATACAGCCCAACCCGTCAGCAAACAGCTTGCAAAAAGTTATTCTAAACTCATGGACACCCCAAAACACACACCTTGAGAAGACATGGCCCATCAGAGGAACAAGACTCAGCTCCACCTACCAGAGGCCAAGTACCAGCCCATTATACCAGGAAGCAAACATAAACCCCTGAACAAACCTAACTACAAGACAGCAGAAGCAAGAGGAACTACAACCCTACAGCCTGTGGAAAGGAAACCACAAACATAGCAACTTAGACAAAATGAGATGGCAGAGAAATTTATTGAAGATGAAGGAACAAGGTAAAAACTCACAAGACCAGATAACTAAAGAGGAAACAGGCAATCTACCTGAAAAATTCAGAATACTGGTAGTAAAGGTGATTCAATATCTCAAAAATAAAATGAGAGCATTGAGAAGATTTAAGAACCATTTAACAATGATCTAGCATAACAAACAAACAGTGATAAACAACACAATAAATGAATTGAAAAATGCACTAGAAGTAATCAATATCAGACTAAGTGAGGTAGAAGAAATAAGCAGAAAAATAAAATGGTGGACATAATTGCCACAGAGCAGAATAAAAAGATGAGAATAAAAACAAGGACAGTCCCAGAGACTTTTGGGACAACATTAAACCCACCAACATTTGAATTACAGGAGTTCAATAAGAAAAAGAGAAAGAAAAAGAGTTGGGGAAAATATTTGAAAAGATTATAGTTAAAAACCTGCTTAACATGGGAAAGGAAATAGTCACCCAAGTCCAGGAAGTATAAGAGAGTCATATACAGGATAAATCCAAGAAGAAACATGCCAAGGCACATATTAATAAAACAACAAAAATTAAATACAAAGAAAAAATATTAAAAACATCAAGGGAAAAGCAACAAACATACAAGGAAATTACCATAAGGTTATTAGCTGATTTTTCAGCAGAAACTGCATTCCAGAAGGGTGTGGCAAGATATATTTAAAATGATGAAAGGGACAAAACAACAGCCAAAATTATTCTAACAAGCAAGGCTCTCAGTTAGATTTCATGGAGAAATCAAAAGCTATACAGGCAAGCAAAAGTTAAGACAGTTCAGCAACACCAAACCAGCATTGCAATAAATGATAAAGTAACTTCTCTACGAAGGAAAAACAAAAGAAATACAAAGACCCGTAAAAATAAACCCAAAACATTTGACCAAATGGTAATGTGAATAAACATCTCAATAATTACCTGAAATTTAAATGAATTAAATACTCTAACCTAAAACCCCACATCCAACATAGGAACACATACAGACTGCAAGTGAGGGGATGGAAAAATATACTATTTGCAAATGGAAATCAAAAGAAAACTGGAGGAACAATACTCACAGCAGACAAAATATATTTTAACATAAAGACTGTTACAAAAGTCAAAGAAAGACACTACATAATAATTAAGGGATCAATCCAAAGAGAAGATATAACAATTGTAAATATTTTTGCACACAACAAGGAGAACCTCAATAAATACAGGAAACACTAACAACCATAAAAGGGGAAAGCAACAGTAACACAACAATAGTGGGGAACATTAACACCTCACTTACACCAATGGACAGATCACTCAGACTGAAATGTAATAAGGAAACAGAAGCCTTAAATGACACATTAGGCCAGATAAACTTAATTGATATTTATAAAACATTCCATCTGAAAGCAATAGAATAAACTTTCTTCTCAAGTGCACATGGAGCAGGATATCTAAGATATCCTGTTAGATATCCAGGATAGACAGACCACATCCTTGGTCACAAATCAAACTTTGGTAAATTTAAGAAAATTGAAATCACATCAAGCATCTTTTCCAAATACCATGCTATGAGATTGAAATCAACTACATGAAAAAAGAAAGCTATAAAAGACACAAACACATGGAGGCTAAAGAGTATGCTACATGCACACCGAGGAAACCAGATCTGAAAGAGACACATGCACCCCAAAGTTCATCGCAACACTGTTTATAATAGCCAGGACATGGAAGCAACCTAGATGTCCATCAGCAGACGAATGCATAAGGAAGCCGTGGTACATACACACCATGGAATATTACTCAGCCATTAAAAAGAATTCATTCGAATCAGTTCTAATGAGATGGATGAAACTGGAGCCCATTATACAGAGTGAAGTAAGCCAGAAAGATCAAGACCAATACAGTACACTAACGCATATATATGGAATTTAAAAAGATGGTAATGATAACCCTATATGCAAGACAGAAAAAGAGACACAGATGTACAGAACAGACTTTTGGACTCTGTGGGAGAAGGCGAGGGTGAGATGTTTAGAGAGAACAGAATTGAAACATATATATTATCAAGGGTGAAACAGATCACCAGCCCAGGTTGGATGCATGAGAAAAGTGCTCGGGGCTGGTGCACTGGGAAGACCCAGAGGAATCGGCTAGAGAGGAAGGTGGGAGGGGGGGATCAGGATGGGGAATACATGTAAATCCATGGCTGATTCATGTCAATATATGGCAAAAACCACTACAATATTGTAAAGTAATTAGCCTCCAACTAACAAAAATAAATAGAAAAAAAAAGAGTATGCTACAAAATAGCCAAAGGATTAATGAAGAAACCGAAGAGGAAATTAAAAAAAAATATCTAGATTATGATAAAAAAAAAAAAAACTCCCCAGAAAGTGGGCATAAAGGGAAACTACTTCAATATAATTAAGACCATTTATGACAGACTAACAGTAGCAATCATTCACAATGGTAAAAAACTGAAAGCATTCTCTCTTATGGCAGGAACAAGACAAGGATATCTGTTCTCACCACTGTTATTCAACATGTTGGGTTTGCCAAGAAGTTTGTTCAGGTTTTTCCATTACATCTTACAGAAAAATCTGAACAAAGTTTTTGGCCAACCCAATAGATTTGGATGCCCTAACCATGGCAATCATAGAAGAAGAAAACAAAGGGAATCAAAATTGGAAAAAAAAAAAAGCAAAACTGTCACTGTTTGCAGATGACATGATACTATGCACAGAAAATCCTAAGGAGGCAACTAGAAAATTACTTGTGCTACTCTAAGAATCTGGTAAATTTTCAGAATACAAAATTAATGCACAAATGCCTCCTGCATTCCTATACACTAGCAATGAAAGAAGAGAAAGAGAATTTAAAGAAACAATACCATTTACCACTGCAATAACAACAGCAAAATATTGAGGGATAATCCTACCTGAAGACACAGAAGACCAGTACTCAGAAAACTATAAGATACTGATGAGGGGAGAAAGGAAGATGGTGGAGGAATAAGGCAGGGAGATCACTTTCTTCCCCACAAATACATCAGAAATTAATCTGCATATGAAACAACTCTTACAGTACACCTTCAGAACACTGGTAGAAGAACCTAGACTTCCAAAAATGCAAGTCAATCTCTAGAATGAGGTAGGGCAAAGATGAAGATAAAAAAAGATAAAAAGTCTTTCTGTACAGGGACATGCACCCTGGGGAGGGAGTCATGAAGGAGAAAGTTTTTGCAAACTCAGAAACCCCTTCATGAGTGACGACAGGAGAGAACTTCAGAACCTCAGAGAGGAGCACAACAAAAGGTTCCTAGAAGGCAAAATGAAGAGAATTCACCACAGAGTTTGTTTCTGAACAGCACTTCCGCCTGAGAAGTGGCTCACATGCTTGTGCACATAGGAGAAGGTGGGACACAGAGTGCCAAGGCTCAGGCTCGGGTATCGGACCCCAGGGAGAGGACGGGGGTTGACTGCCATGAAGATACTCTGAGGGGGCTAGTATGACACAGCTGAGGGAATCCAGGGAAAAGACTGGGTGTCACATAGAGGCAGGATATCATTGTCATTGGGATACTTTAATTCCATGCACATTCACAGTGGCTGTGTGCTCTTGTGGCCACCAAAACCAGCAAAACCGGTAGGAGTGCCAGCAGTAGAATTAGAAGTGACTTGCAATTTACAACCCCAGAGCGGCAAATGTAAACCCTTAACCACTGTCAAAGCCAGCGAAAGTGCCTGAGGCAGCAGACAAATGCCACCTCTGTGATCCTGAACCCAGAGGTGGCAGCTGCCGCCAATCTGTGATTATGCACAGGTTACTGCTAACTCCTTCCTGGGAGCCCAAGAAGCTTGGATTTTCCTGGGGACCCACAACATTGGGCCAAATCCTCTGGAAGAGTGCACAACGCACCTCAGACTAACAACAACCGGCAAGTTTCTACCACTGGAGACACTCATTGGTACATCTCAATTGCAGCTGCCTTACCACTCCCTCTCGCCAGTCCGAGAGAGCAAGGGAGCCCTAATAAGCCTCAAACTTTGGCCCCTTTTTCCTCAGGAGCAAACACTGGAAGACAGCCTACAAGCAGAGCCAGGCCCCAAACCAAACCAGAACACCAGGGAATGTGTGACCAAAAAAGAGAAATGGAATTAGTTACTGTAGTCGCAGGGGCAGTGTATTAAATATCCACAATCAGCTTGAGATTGTGGACTTTAGGGGCAACTGTGGACTTTGAGAGCAAGTACAAGCTGGAGTAAGGCTATATTTGAGACTGAGTTGGCTCCATACTACTAAAAACAGGTCCAGAGACTTTCCTAGAAATATTGGAGGATTTTGGTGTGAGTGTCTTTAGGTATTCTGGGCTGTTGAATGTTGCTTTCACCAAAAGTCTTGGGGTATTGTCTTCTGTGCTGTGTGATCTATGATTTCCTGGTGCTACAGTATGGGGTTGGGTCTGAACTCCTGACATGGGAGACCAGACTACAGGACTCTGAATCACCAGGGAACTCCTAACCCATGAAATATTAATTTGTGAGTGCTTTCCCAAAATCCTCCACCTCAACAATAAGACAATGTTCCATCCAAAGGCCAGCAAGCTGCAGTGCTGAACGTCTCATGCAATACTTCATCAAAACAAGGGCATAAAACTTTACATTAACAGACAAGCTGCCTAAAGCCATAACAAACCCATAGACACCTAGAAACACCAAAACTCACTACTGAACACAGCACTACCGTTCAGAGAGACAAGATTCAGCTCCACCCACAAGAACACAGGCACAAGTGCCACCAATCAGGAAACTTTCACAAGGCACTGGTCCAACACCACCCACGGAGGGCAGACTCCACAAGTAAGAGGAACTATGACCTTCCAGTCTGCAGAAAGGGGACCCAAAGCACAGCAAATTAAACAAAATGAAAAGACAGAAAAATATGCAGCAGATGAAAAAACATGGTAAAAAAAAAAAAACAAAAAACCAAAAACATGACCAAACAAATGAAGAGGAAATAGGCAGTCTACCTGAAAAGAATTCAGAATAATGATAGTAAATATGACCAAAATCTTGAAAATAAAATGGAGACACTGATAAACAGATTGGAGCCTCAGATTGAGATGATACAAAAAAATGTTTAATAAGGACTTAGAAAAATGAAAGAATGCACAGCCAGCAATGAAAAACACTGAGAATAAAAATACACTAGAAGGAACACATAGAAGAGTCACTGAGGCATAAGAATGGGTAAGTGAGCTGGAAGAGATAATGCTGGAAATAAACAAAGCAGAATAAGGAAAAATGAATAAAAAGAAATGAGGACATTCTCAGAGACCACTGGGGTAACATTAAGTGTAACAACATTCGAAGAAGAAGGCAATAGAAAAAGCATGAACAAATATTTGAGGAGGTTATAGTAGAAAATAACCTAAAATGGGAAAGGAATTAGTCACCCAAGTCCAAGGAGTCCAGAGAGTCCCATAAAGGATAAACCGAAGAAGAAATGTGCCAAGACACATCTTAATCAAACTAACAAAAATCAAACACAAAGAACAAATATTAAAATCAGAAATGGAAAAGCAACAAATAATATACCAGGGAATCACTGTAAGAGTAACATGTGATCATTTAACAGAACCTCTCCAGGCAAGAAGGAAGTAGCATGATATACTTAAAGTGATGAAAGGAAAAAAGCCTACAACCAGGATTACTCTACCAGCAAGAATTTCATTCTTTCAAAGAAGAAATCAAAAGCTTTACAGACAAGCAAAAATTAAGAGAATTCAGCACTGCCACCACCACTGTAAAGTTGTAATTCAGCTTTACTACAAATACTAAAGGAACTTCTCTACACAGGAAACACAAGAGAAAGAAAAGCCCTACAAAAACAAACCAAAATCAATAAATGGTAATGTAAATGGGCTAATTGCTCTAACCAAAAGAACAAAGATTGGCAGAATGGATACAAAAGTAAAGAACCCTATGTATGCTGTCTACAAGAGACCCAACTCAGATGTAGGGATATAGACAGACTAAAAGTGAGGGGCTGGTAAACACATATTTCATGCAAACATAAATCAAAAGGAAGTAGTTATATTCATATCAGATAAAATAGACCTTAAAATAAAGACCATTACAAGAGACAAGGAAGAACATTACATAAAGATCAAGGGATCAATCCACAAAGATATAACAATTGTAAACATTTATGCACCAAACACAGGAGCACCTCAAAACATAAGGCAAATGCTAACAACTATTAAAGGGGAAATCGACAGTAATACACTAAGAGTAGGAGATTTAATGCTCCACTCAAACCAATGGACAGATCATCAAGACAGAAAATTGAAAAGGAAACACAAACTTTAAATTATATATGGATCATTTGGAGCTGATTGATATTTATAGGGCATTTCATCCAAAAAAAGTAGATTTCACATTTTTCTTAAGTGTATATAGAATTTAGATTAGAACTTGGGTCACAATTTTATTTTTTAATTTTTTTTCCTTAAATTTTATTTATCTTTTTTTCTCTGATCAAGATGTTTTATTTTTATTTTTTTTTCCATTTATTTTTATTAGTTGGAGGCTAATTACTTTACATCATTGCAGTGGTTTTTGTCATACATTGAAATGAATTAGCCATGGATTTACATGTATTCCCCATCCCGGTCCCTCATCCCACCTCCCTCTCCACCCAATCCCTCTGGGTCTTCCCAGTACACCAGGCCCGAGCACTTGTCTCATGCACCCAACCTGGGCTGGTGATCTGTTTCACCCTAGATAGTATACATGTTTCAATGCTGTGCTCTTGAAACATTCCCACCCTCGCCTTCTCCCAGAGCCCACAATTTTAAATACTGAAATCATTTCAAGCATCTTTTCTGACCACAACTTTATAAGATTAGATATCAACCACAGGGGAAAAAAAAACTATAAAAACTACAAAAACATGGAGGCTAAACAATACACTTCCGAATAACCAACAGATCACTGAAGAAATCAAAGAGGGAATCAAAATATGCCTAGAAACAATGACAGTTAAAATACGACAAATCTAAACCTATGGGATGCAGGGGAGAAAAAAAACAGTGTTCAGAGGGAAATTTATAGCAATACAAGTCTACTTCAAGAGAAAGGAAAAACACCAAATAAATAACTTCACATTACGCCTAAAGCAACTAAAAAAAGGAACAAAATCCCCAAAAGTTAGTAGAAGGAAAGACATTAAAAAATTAGAGCAAAAATAAATGAAAAAGATATAAAGAAGACAACAGCCAAGATCAATAAAACTGAAAGCTGATTCTTTGACAAGATAAACAAAATTCATGAATCATTAACCAGACTGATCAAGGAAAAAAGAGAGAAGACTCAAATCAATAAAATTAGAAATGAAAAGGAGATGTTAAAACAGATAACACAGAAATACCAAGGATCATAACAGAATACTATGAGCAACTGTATTCCAATAAAAGGACAATCTGGAAGAAATGGAAAGATTTTTTAGAGAAATATAACCTTCCAAAGCTGAACCAGGAAGAAATGCAAAATATGAACACACCAGTCAGAAGCGCAAAAATCAAAACTGTAATAAAAAATTTTCCAACAGACAAAAACCCAGTGCCTGATAGCATTACAGGCGAATTCTATGAAATGTTTACAGAAGAGCTAACACTGAAATTCTCAAACTCTTCCAGAAAATTCCAGAGAAAGAAAAATTCCTGAACACATTCTACTAGGCCGCCATCAACCTGATACCAGAAACAGATAAAATTGCCACAATTTTCTCAACAAATTTCTAGCAAACGGACTCTACCAACACATTAAAAGAATCATATATCATGATCAAGTGGGCTTTGTCCCATGGATGCCAGGATTCTTCAATAGATGCAAATCAATCAGTATGATACATCATGTTAACAATTGAAAGATTAGAAAACCATATGATTATCTCAATAGATGCAGAGAAAGCTTTTGACAAAATTCAACATCCATTTATGATAAAGAACTCTCTAGAAAATAGGCATAGAAAGATCGTACCTCAACATAATAAACACCATATATAACAAACCCACAGCAAACATTAATCTTAGTGGTGAATAAGTGAAAGCATTTGTACTAAGATCAGGAACAAGATGAGGGTGTCCACTCTCACAACTATTTTACAACATAGTTTTGGAATTCTTTGTCACAGCAATCAAAGAACTAAAAGAAAAAAAAGGAATCCAGATGTGAAAAGAAGAAACAAAACTACCACTTTTTGCAGATGACATATATAGAAAGCCCTGAAGATGCCAGCAGAAAATTACTAGACCCAATCTATGAATATAGTAAAGTTGCATGATATAAACTTAATACACAAAAGTTCCTTCATTCGTACACACTAACAATGAAACATGATCAATAGAAATTAAAGAAAGAATCCCATTCACCACTGTAACAAAGAGAAAGAAATACCTGGGAATAAACTTACCTAAAGAAAGAGACTTTTATGCAGAAAATTTTAAAACTTTGATGAAAGAAATCAGAGATGACACAAACAGATAGATAGATAAACCATGTTCTTGGATTGCAAGAATCATTATGAAAATGACTATAAAACCCAAGGCAATCTACAGATTCAATGTAATTCCTATCAAACTACCAATGATATTTTTCATAAAACTAGAACAAAAAAATTCACAATTTGTGTGGAAATTCAGAAGATCCTGAATATCAAAAGCAACCTTTAAAAGGAAAATAGAGCTGGAGAAATTAACCTTCCTGAATTCAGACTATACTACAAAGCTACAGTCATCAAGACAGTATGGTACTAGCAGAAAAGCAGAAATGTAAACCAATGGAACAAGACAGAAACCTCAGTGATAAACCCATGCATCTATGTGCACCTTATCTTTGACAAAGGAGGCAAAAATATACAGTGGAAAAAAGACAGCCTCTTCAACAAGTGGTCCTCAGAAAACTGGTCGACTACATGTAAAAGAGAGATTAGAACACCTTCTACACCACACACAAAAATAAACTCAAAATGGATTAGAGATATGAATGTAAGATCAGAAACTATTAAACTCTTAGAGGAAAAAATAGGCAGAACACTCTATGTCATAAGTCACAGCAAGACCCACCTCCTTGAGTAATGGAAATAAAAACAAAATTAAACAAAGGGGACCTAATTAAACTTAAAAGCTTTTACACAATGAAGGAAACTCTAAGCAAGGTGAAAAGACAATCCTCAGAATGGGAGAGATTAATAGCAAATGAAAAACTGGCAAATAATTAATCTCCAAAATATACAAGCAGCTCATGCAGCTCAATACCAGAAAAACAAACAAACCAATCAAAAAGTGGGCAAAGGACCTAAACAGACATTTACCCAAAGAAGACATAGCAAAGATGGATAAATCAGATGGCTAATAAACACATGAAAAGATGTTCAACACTGCTCATTGTTAGAGTAATGCAAATCAAAACGACAATGAGCTATCACCTTAAATTGGCCAGAGAGTTCATCATCAAAAAAGCCTACAAACAATAAATGGTGGAGAGTGTGGTGAAAGAGGAACCCTCTCGCCCTGTCAGTGAGAATGTAAATTGATAGAGCCACTATGGAGAACAGTATAGAAATTCCTCAAAATCTAGGAATAAAACTACCATGCTGTGCTGTGCTTAGTTGCTCAGTCATGTCTGACTCTTTGCGACCCCATGGACTGCAGCCTGCCAGCCTCCTCTGTCCATGGGGATTCTTCAGGCAAGAATACTGGAGTGGGTTACCATGCCCTCCTCCAGGGGATCTTCCCAGACCAGGGAACGAACCCAGTTCTCCCACATTGCAGGCAGATTCTTTACAGTCTGAGCCACCAGTGAAGCCCAAGCCTAGGGTTCCTCCTGACCTAGGAATCAAATTGGGGTCTCCTGAATTGCAGGTGGATTCTTTACCAGGTGAGCTACCTGGGAAGCCCAAAACTACCATATGATACTGCAATCCCACTTCTGGACATATACCCTGAGAAAACCACTATTGAAAGAGACATATGTACCCCAGTCATTCCAGCACTACTCAATAGCCAGGACATGGAAGCAACCTAGATGTTAATTGGCAGATGAATGGAGAAAGAAGTTGTGATACATGCATACAATGGAATATTGCTCAGACATAGGAAGGGACATATTCAATTCACTTTAATGAGGTAGACAAACTTAGAGCCTATTATACTGAGTGAGAGAGATAAGATGCTTGTGCTCAGTTGTGTCTGACTCTATGGATGCTATGGACTAGTCCACCAGGCTCCTCTGTCCATGCAATTTTCCAGGCAAGAACACTGGAGGGGGTTCCATTTCCTTCTTCAGAGGATCTTCTGGACCAAGGGATCAAATCCAGGTCTCTTGCATCTCCTGCATTGGCAGGTCAATTCTTTACCTGTAGTATCACCTGGGAAGCCCTATACAGGGTGAAGTAAATAGGAAAGAGAAAGACAAATGTTATATATTAACACACACACACACATACACACACATATATGTATATGAAATCTAAAAAGATGACACTGATAAGCCTAATTTCAGGGAAGCAATGGAGATGCAGACATAAAGAACAGACTGGTGGACACAGTGGGTAAAGGCGAGGGAGGGATAAATTGAAAGAATAACACTGAAACATGTACATTACAATATATAGAATAGATAGCCAGTGGGAATTTGCTATATGATTCAGAGAGCTCAAATTTGGTGGTCTCTGACAACATAGAGGAGTGGGCTGGGGTGGAAGGTAGTATGAGGTTCAAGAGAGATGGGACATATGTATACCTATGACTGATTCATGTTGATGTATGGCAGAAACTAACAGAATATTGTAAAGCCATTATCCTCCAATTAAAAATAAATTTCAGAAAAAATCCTGATGAAAATGTCAAAGAAAGCACAAACAGATGGAGAGATATGCCATATTCTTAGTTTTGAAGAATCAATATTGTAAAAATGACTATACTGCCCAAAGCAATCTACAGATTCAATGCAATCCCAATCAAATTACCAAAGGCATTTTTCACAGAATTACAACAATTTTACACTTCATATGGAAACACAAAAGGCAGAGTAGCCAAAACGATCTTGAGAAAGAAGATTCCTAGAGGAATCAGTTCCCTTGACCTCAGACTATACAAAGCTACTGTCATCATCAATGACAAAAATGTGGGATACTTACAGAAAAACAGAGATACAGTTCAGTGGAACCAAAGTCAGAAATAAAGCCATGCACCTAGGCCCACCTAATCTATGACAAAGAATATACAATGGGGAAAGACAGTCTCATCAATAAATAGTCCTGGGAAAGTTGGATAATCACATGTCAAAGAATTAAATTAGAGCACTCCCTAACACCATGTGGTGCATGTGCTCATTACTGTCTGATTCTTTGTGATCCCATGGATTCTAGTCCACCAGGTTCCTCTCTGTGTGGAATTTTCCTCGCAAGAATACTGGAGTGTGTTGCCATTTTCTACTCCAGGGAATCTTCCCACACCTGGGATCAAACCTACATCTCCTGTCTCCTGCATTGGCAGGTGGATTCTTTACCACTGAGCCACCTGGGAAGCCCATCCCTAATACTATACACACACAAAAAAACCCAAAAACTCAAAATGGATTAAAAACCTAAATGCAGAAGCAGATACTATAAAACTCTTACAGGGAAATATAGATAGAACACTCCAGCATAAATCTCGGCAAGATATTTTTTCTGTCCACCACCTAGAATAATAACTATAAAAGCAAAAATAAGCAAATTGGGCCTAAGTAGACTCAAAAGCTTTTTGTACCATGATGAAACCATAAACAGGATGAAAAGACAACACTCACAATGAGAGAAAATATTTGCAAATCAAACAACCAACAATAAATTTATCTCCCAAATAAACAAACAGCTCATGCACCTCAGTATCAAAAATATGAACAACCCAGTCAAAAAATGGATGGTAGACTTAAATATACATTTTTCCATAAAAGACATATAGATGGCCAAAAAACATATTAAAAGATGTTCAACATTATTAATTATCAGAGAATTGTAAATAAAAATTAAAATGAGTTTTCACCTCACAGAAAACAGAGTGGTTGCTATCAAAATTATATAAACAGTAAATGCTGCAGAGGGTGTGGAGAAAAGGGAACACTCCTACACTGTTGGTGGGAATTTAAATTGTTGCAACCACTATGGAGAACAGTATGGAGGTTTCTTAAAAAAAAATAGAGATACCATATGACCCAATAATCCCATTGCTAGACATATAATCAGAAAAAAAATAATAATCGTTCAAAAGGAAGCATGCACTCTTATGTCCATTGCAGCACTATTTCCAGTAGCCAACACAAGGAACTTTCCAAATGACCTTTGACAGAGGAATGAATAAAGATGTGATATATATGTATACATATACACAATGGAATGTTAGTCACAGAAAAAAATAAAATAGTGTCGCTTCTAGAGATGTGGATGGACTTAGAGACTGTCATACAGGTGAAGTAAGAAAGAGAAAAATAAGTATATTACTAAATATCATATAATACCACTTGAAAGTAAAGTCACAGATGTAGAGATCAAACTTCTGGTTACCGAGAGAGAAGGAGTGATGGGATGAATTGGGAGATTGCGACTGGCATATATTCATTCATGCATGCATGTTAAGTAGCTTCAGTCGTGTCTGATTCTGCAACCCTATGGACTTCAGCCCATCAGGCTCCTCTGTCCATGGGATCCTCCAGGCAAGAGTAATGGAGTGGGTTACCATGCACTCCTCCAGGGGATCTTCCTGACCCAGGGATCTAACCCACATCTGTTCTGTCTCCTGCATTTGGTAGGTGGGTTATTTACACTAGTGCTACTAGAAAGTCCATATATTCACTACTATGGATAAAATAGATAATTTAACAAGAACCTAATGTACAGCACAGGGAACTTTGCTCAGCGTTCTGTGGTGGCCTAAATAGGAAGGTAATCTAAAAAGGAGTGGATATATGTATGCATATGACTGATTCATTTTGCTGTACAGCAAGAAACTAGCACAATATTATAAAACAAATATACTCTGATAAAATTTAATTTAAAAGAAGTTGGTGTGGATTAGTTACCAAATCTTTTAGGAAATGATTATTCAGCCAGCTGGAAATCAATATAACTTGCTCTATTTGCTATACATCTCTCCAGTAATCAACTAAGTTACTATAATTGATATTTGTCTAAGATACTGAGAGGTACATTCACTGCCTTAACCTTCCAGCCCAATTATGCTTTAAAATAAATAATTAATAAATCTTATTTATACTTCACCATTCATATTTTCTTTAGCACCTTTCTTTCACCAGCTCTTGACTTTTCCTCCTGACCTGTGGCTTACTTAACATCAGACATTGGTCCTATCTAGAAGCTTGCTTCCTTCTTTTTTCTTTTTTTTCTCTAACTATACAATACAGTTTTTGTCTCCCTAAATACATTATCAGTTCAGTTCAGTCATGCAGTCATGCCCAACCCTTTGTGACCCCAAGGACTGCAGCACACCAGGCTTTCCTGTCCATCACCAACTCCTGGAGCTTATTCAAACTCATGTCCATTGAGTCGGTGATGCCATCCAGCCATCTTATCCTCTGTCATCCCCTTCTCCCCCTGCCTTCAATCTTTCCCAGCATCAGGGTCTTTTCCAATGAGTCAGTTATTTGCATCAGGTGGCCAAAGTATTGGAGTTTCAGCTTCAGCATCAATCCTTCCAATGAATATTCAGGACTGATTTCCTTTAGGATGGATTGGTTGGATCTCCTTGAAGTCCAAGGGACTCTCAAGAGTCTTCTCCAACACCACAGTTAATATGCATCAATTCTTCAGTGCTCAGCCTTCTTTATAGTCCAACTCTCACATCCAAACATGATTCCTGGAAAAATCATAATTTTGACTAGATGGACCTTTGTTGGCAAAGTAATGACTGTACTTTTTAATATGCTGCCTAGGTTGGTCATAGCTTTTCTTCCAAGGAGCAAGCACCTTTTAATTTCATGGCAGCAGTCACCATCCGCAGTGATTTTGAAGCCCCACAAAATAGTCTCTCACTGTTTCCATTGTTTTCCCATCTATTTGCCATGAAGGGGTGGAATCAGATTCCATGGTCCTAGTTTTTTGAAAAAATTGTCATCACTTGGGTCATATTTTAAGCACACAATGAGCAGTTTCTATTTCATCAGTAAAGGTATTGATCATTAGAAAAACAAGGTAGCAAGGTAGGAAAGAAGGAGCAAAGGATATACAAAGAGTCAGAAAGCAATAAAGAAAATGGAAATAGTAAGTCTATTTATTAATAATTAGTTTAAATTAAAGGGATTATTATAGTAAAAGATGTGGGATTGCTGAATTGATTTTTAAAAAGCCCAATAGCCAATGATATACTGCCTACAAAAGACATTTTGGTTTTAAAGACACATATAGACTGAGAAGGAAGGAATGGAAAAAATATGAAGCAAAGGTAGCTGTATTTATATCCAATAAAATAAACTTTAAAAAGAAGGTCATTATATAATGATGAAGAGGCCAATTATTGGTAAGAAAATATACTGGAAAATTCTATCCATCCAACATCACAGCACAGAAATGTATAAAGCAAATATTAAAATACATAAAATGAGAAATAAGAAGCAATGCAATACTTTAATACGCCACTCTCAACAATGAATAGATAATCCAGACAGTGAATTGATGAGAAAACAATGGATTTCAACATTTTAGAGCAAATGAACCTTACATACATATATAGAATATGCCACCCCAAAACACCAGAATATACATTCTTTTAATGTGCATATAAAACATTTTCTAGGCTGGATCGTCTGTTAGGCCACAAATCAAAACTGAGCAAATTTAACAAGGTTGAAATCATATCAAGAATCATTTCTGAGGTTCAATGCATGCAACAGGGTGCTCAGGGCTGGTGCACTGGGATGACCCAGAGGGATGGGATGGGGAGGGAGGTGGGTGGGGGGTTCAGGATGGGGAACTCATGTATACCCGTGGAGGATTCATGTCAATGTATGGCCAAACCACAACAATATTGTAAAGCAATTAGCCTCCAATTAAAATAAATAAATTTATATTAAAAAATAAACTATAAACCAATTGACAGGAAGAAAGCAGAAAAATCACAAATAAGAAATTAAGCAAATCCAAAGTAACCAATGGATCATTTAAATCAAAAAAGAAATTTTAAAATATCTTGATAGATAGGAAAATGAAAATCAAACATAAAATATCTTGATAGATAGGAAAATGAAAATCAAACATATCATAAATAATGGCATAAAGCAAAAGAAGTTCTAAGATAAAGTGAATTTTTTATTTACTTTTTTGTTATTGATATACAACTAACGCATAACATTAGTCCCAAGTTTACAACATAATAATTCAATACTTGTATATGTTGCAAATTGGTCACCAGAATAAGTATAGTTAACACCCATAACCAAGCATAGTTACAATTTTTTCTTTTGATGAACACTTTTAGGTTCACAATTTTAGTAACTTTTACATATACAATTCAGTTTTATTAACTATAATCTCCCATGAAACATGTTACATAATCATGACTTATTCATTTCATAAGTGGAAGTTTGTACCTTTTCACCACTTTCGCTCATTTCTCCCACACCCATCTCCCCATCTTTGGCAGCCTCAGCAATCCCTTCTCTGTATCTGTAAGATTGTTGTCATTGTTGTGTAAAATTTCATATGTCAGTGAGATCATGTTGATATTTCTCTGCTCCTCTGACTTATTTCACTTAACATTAGCAAAATGCCTTCAAGGTCCATCCATATTTTCACAAATGGCAAGATGTCCTTCCTTTTAAAAGTCGAAATACATATACATATATGTACATATATGTGTCTCCCAGAGGAGAAAATGGCAACCCACTACAGTGCTCTTTTTTTTAATTTATTTATTTTTAATTGAAGGATGATTGCTGTATAGTATTGTGTTGGTTCCTACCAAACATCAACATGAATCAGCTATAGGTCTACTGATGGATAAGTTTACCCTTGTCTTAAAAATTCCATGGATAGAGGAGCCTGGAGGGCTACAGTCCACGAGGTCACAAAGAGTTGGACATGACTGAATGACTGAGCACACACACACACACACATATAAGTGTGCGTGTGTGTGTGTATATATATACACGCACACACACATATCTAGGCTTCCCAGGTGTCTCTAGTGGTATAGAACCCATTCGCCAATGCAGGAGGCATAATAGACATGGGTTTGATTCCTGGGCTGAGAAGATCCCCTGGAAGAGGGCATGGCAACCCACTCCATTATTCTTGCCTGGAAACTTGCATGGACAGAGGAGCCTGGCAGGGGTTGCAAACTGTAAGACATGACTGAACAACTATGCACATATGCACATGCTTATTTTAATCTTGCTGATTATTTTCTGGCTAGTTTGTAGTTTTTCTTCTCATTTCTTCTTCTCTTCTCTTCTTTTGTAATTTGATGATTTTCTGTAGTGCCAATGTTTGGATTCCTTTATCTTTGTAGTAGATACAATAGGTTTTTGCTTTGTTGTTACCATGAGGTTTACATGCAACAACTTATATATTTATATAACAGTTTTTTAAAGTTGATAAAAATTATTGTGCTTATGTTTACTTTTATTATTTTCTTTTAATCTTCATACTGTAAGTGATTAACCCATCTCCTTTACATTAGATTATTCTAAATTTTACTATGTGTTTACATTTACCAGTGAGATTTATACTTTCATATGTTTTCCTGCTACTAATGCTGCCCTTTCTTTTCAGCTTAAAGAATTCCCTTTAAAATTTCTTTTAAGTCCAACTCATAAATAATAATGAGCTTATTTACCATTTGCTTGTCTGGAAAATTTTTCAACTCTCCTTCAATTTTGAATGCTAACTTTACAAAGTAGAATATTCTTTTTGGCAGTTTTTTTCCCAAAACCTTAAATATACTGTGATGCTTTCTTCTGAACAGTAAAGTTTCCATTGAAAATCTGCTAATAGTCTTATGGGAGTTCCCTGGTACATAATGTGTTGTTTCTTTTTTGCTGTTTTTAAAGATTATCTCCTTGTCCTTAAAGATTTTTTCTATATTTTTAATTTTCACTTGGAGGATAATTGCTTTACAATGTTGTGTTGTTTCTGCTATACAACAACGTGAGTCAGTCATAAGTATACATATGCCCCTCCATCTTGAACCTCCCTCCTACCCTCACCCCATCTTACCTCTCTAAGTTGTCTTTAGCTTTTGACACTTTAATTATAACAAGTTTTTGTATAGTTCTCTGGTTTCATCTTATTTGGAACTTTCTGGGCTCCTTGGATCTGTATAGCTCTTTTTTTCCTCATGTTAACGAAGTTTTCAGTCATTATTTCTCCAAATAAGTTTTTTACCCCTTTCTCTCTCTTTTCTCATTCTAGGACCACTACAATGGGAATGTTGGTTCACTTGATGATGTCCCACAAGCCTTGAAGCCCTATTCATTCTTGCTTCATTTTGCTACTCTTACTGAGTCCCACTACCCTGCCTTGGAGTTAATTGATCGTTTCTTCTGCTCCATCTAATCTTTTGTTAAATCCCTCTATTATATTTTTCAACTCATTTATTGTTTTCTTCACCTCTGTGACTTTTACTTGGTATTTTATCACATTTTCTATGTCAAAATTCTCACTGTGTTCATCCATTCTTCTTCCTGAGCTCATTAACAACTTTATGAGCATCATTTTAAATTCCTAATCAGGTATATTACATATCTTTCATCAAGTTATTTTTCTGAGACTTTATTTTTGGTTTTAAACACATTCCTCTGTTTCTTCTTTTCCCTTGACCTTCTGTTTTGGTTTCAATGCATTGGATAAAACAGCCACTGCTCCAAATCTTTTTTAAGATTTATCTATTCATCTATTGACTGTGGTGGGTCTTTGTTGTTGCACATGGGCTTCCTCTAGTTGCAACAAGTGGGAGCTACTCTTCATTGCAGTGTGCAGGCTTCTAATTGTAGTGGCTTCTCTTGTTGCAGAGCACAGGATCTAATTACACAAGCTTCAATAGTTGGAGCACGTGGGCTCAGTAGCTGTGACTAATGAGTGCTAGAGAACTGGCTCAGTGTTTGTGATGCTCAGGTTTAGTTGCTCCACAGCATATGGGATCTCCACAGACCAGGGATTGAACTGGTGTCTATTGCACAGCAAAGTAGATTCTTAACCACTGTATCACCAGGGAAGCCCCTGCTCCCAGTCTTGAAGGAGTGGCTTCATTTTGGAGATTAACCTTATTGTTCAACCCTGCCCAAGCCCTGGGCTATTTCTCAAACCTATGTGATTATACAAGTAGACTACTTAATTTTTAGTGGCTCCTAATAGTTTAGGGTGTTGGATATGATTTAGCCATTGAACAGCAACAACAAAACATGTCAGTGTCCCAATTGGGAGGATCTGTGTCAGCACTGAGATTAAGGCAGGCTGGAATCCAGACACTCAGGAAGCTACTTTTAAAGTATGGAAATATGCGCAGTGCTGTGAGACTGTGTGCATAATCCCTGCTGGCCACCAGATTCAGAAGATATAGAGTTGTCTCCAGGGAAGGGGCTGCAAAATTAGGGGTGCCAGATGAATTTAGAAATTCCTTTCTGAAAAATATCAGTGACCAGGAGCAAGGCAGAGGGATAGTCAAAGATGGCATCTGCTGGCCTCTGTCCCTAGACAGCACTTCAGTATGTCCCTAGATGTATGCCAAACCAGTAGCCTTCCCTTCAGATCAAAATTCTGGGACCAGCAAATATGCCTCTTTCACAGAAAAACAAGTGTTATATTTCATTCTGCTCTCTGTGCTGAAGCCAGCCGAGAACTACTTCTCTGTTTGCATGAGTCTCATACTCCCACGGGACCCACAAAAAAGGCTCTGCTGGCCAGAAAACAAGGGGCTTTCCTTGGGTGGCAGACACCAGAAGCAGAGCACCAGGTGTAAAAAACAAGGCACAAGAAGTGTGTACAAGTTCACCTCCAGGAGATACTAGAAGAAGAAATTTTATAGAAATAACTGAATACATTAAGAAAAAAAGATTTCAAATAATAATCTAACTTTGCACTTGAAGAAATAGAAAAATATGGAACTCAGCCCAGAGGTAATCGAAGTAAGAAAATAACAAAATCATAGTATGAATAAATAAAATAGAGACAGAAAAAATAATACTAAACATCACCAAAAGTAAAGAATTGTTTCTGAAAAAATCTTTAATTCTTTGAAAATTTAAAACTATTAGCTAGACAAGAAAAAGAGAGGAGTTTAAAAAATAAAGGAGAAATGAAGTAGGAGTGATTACAGCCAAAAACAAAGAAACTCAATCTTAAGGAAATAATTTGGAAAATTATATGTTAACAAAGTGGAAAACCTAGGAGAAATGGATAAATTCCTGGAAAAATGAAGCTGTCAAAACTGATTCATAAGAAATAAGATACTTGAACAAAAGAGTAATGAGTAAGGAGATTAAAACTTTAAACAGATCAACAAAAAGTAAGAATATTGAATCCATAAAGAAATTCCCAACACAGAAAAGCTTAGGAATAGATGGTTTCACTTGTGAATTTTAACAGACATGTAAAGAAAAAATTATGACAATTCTTCTTAAATCTTCCAAAATATTTAAATGAGAAGACTTTCCAAAACTCATTTTGCAAAACAAGCATTACCCTTATACTAAAGCAGATAACACAATATGAGAAAGAAAACTATATGCTAATACCTCTGAAAATAATAGACACAAGCAATCACCAATAAAATACTAACAAACTGAATTCGATAGCACATTACAAGGATCACATTGCTTGATCAAGTGGTATTCATATCTAGAATGCAAAGATGGTTGAACATAACCAAAACAATAAATTCAATATATCACATTAATTGAATAAAAAATAAAAATCAAATTATCTCAAGAGATGCAGAGAGAGTATTTGACAAAATTCAATAACCATTCATAATACAAAAAAAAAAATGCTCTCAGAAAATCTGGTATAAAAAGAATTACCTTAGAGGGAGATCAAGATGGTAGAGTAGAATAATGTGAAATTCACCCCCTCCCAAAAAGCACATCAAAAATATGTCTACATGTGGAACAATTCTCATAGAAAGCTAACTGGAAACTGGTAGAAGAGCTCCTATGCAACCAACACGGCAAAAAAAAGATCTTCACATAACTAGGTAAGATGGAAAAAATACAACAGTCCGTACCTGTGCCCCTAGGAAGGATCTCGAAGGGAGAGAAGGCACACACAGGTGGACATTTGCCCTGGGGAGTGAGGAAGACAATTCACAATCTGGACATCCCAGTCCTGGTTTCCTGCATAGAGGAGAAACACACCCTTTCCTACCAGGAAATCTGCTGAGACAGAGAGAAGGGTTGAAGAAGCCTAGACTCTACTCTTGAAACACATGCATGCTGGCATGTTAACAATGAGGACAGAGAGAGCCTTGGACTGGTGCTTTCCACCCTGCTGCACTTTCCAAACTGAAGGGACTGACATTCTAGACCCATTCGTTCCATACCACACCCTGGCATGAGATCAGGGCAAAGGTTCCATCTGGCTACTCAGAAACAGACTGGGTTACCTGGGCTGTGATCCAGGAGGAGGAGCCATAGAAATCATTGACCGTGTGTGCACTGGGTGGTGCCACAGTTAGTTCACTTCAGTTCAGTTGTTCAGTCATGTCTGACTCTTTGTGACCCCATGGACTGCAACATGCCAAGCTTCCCTGTCCATAACCAACTCCTGGAGCTTACTCAAACTCTTGTCCATTGAGTCGGTGATGTCATCCAACCCATCTCATCCTCTGTCATCCCCTTCTCCTCCCACCTTCAATCTTTCCCAGCATCAGGCTTTTTTCAAATGAAACAGTTCTTTGCATCAGGGGACCAAAGTATTGGAGTTTCAGCTTCAGCATCAGTCCTTTCAATGAATATTTAGGACTGATTGCCTTTAGGATTGGCTTGTTTCATCTCTTTGCAGTCCAAGGAACTCTCAAGAGTCTTCTCCAACACCACAGTTCAAAAGTATCAATTCTTTCTTGCTTAGCTTTCTTTAAAATCCAACTCTCTCATCCATGCATGACTACTGGAAAAACCATAGCTTTACTAGATGGACCTTTGCTGGCAAAGTAATGTCTCTGCTTTTTAATATGCTGTCTAGGTTGGTCATAGCTTTCCTTCCAAGGAACAAGCATCTTTTAATTTCATGGCTGCAGTCATCATCTGCAGTGATTTTGGAGCCCCCCAAAATAAATTCCGTCACTGTTTCCATTGTGGTGGTGCCACAAGAATTTGCAAATGCTAAGTGGTGAATATCAGGCAGATAGGCCATGTGAGAGAACTTGATCTAGCTATGTAGAGACAGTCCAGATGGCCCGGGGTGTGATCCAGGTGGAATTTCAGAGTTCATTGCCTGAACACACATAGTGGCAGAGGATTTAGCTATAGAAGACATTGTCAGTGCTTACAACAGGCAGCATCACAAGAGCATGTAACAACTCAGTGCTAAAACTTAGGCAGGCCATGGTCACAGCTTTGCACTAGTTCTGGGAAGACAACAACAAGGCACTTTGCTGCTTCTGAGCAAAACCGAGGACTCCTCAATTTTGTAGGTTTGCTGTGACCCCACAGGCCTCAATTGCTTCAACAATCACATCCTTTGGGTCATGGCACATACTCAAGGGTAATGAAGCCTGATGGATCATGACTCAGAACTTCTACTCCAACTGGGAGCAGACCCACCCCTGGCAGGGTGGTGACAGCCACGAAGCAAAAAAGAAGCCGCACCTCACATCCAGCAAGTCTAGATACTACAACACCAACCACACTCCCTATCACTGGGAAAACTGTCAACACCCTCTGAAGAAAGATGGGGCTGGCATCCATATTAGATTAAGACCTCATGCAAAAAATATTGGATGAACACAGTACACACAAGAATACCCCAACACAAAAACACCCTTTTAAGAACACAGCAGATAATTGACATTTCTAAATTAATACAGACAGAGAAATTAAAGTAAAATGAAAAAGCAGAACTATTCGAAATTACAAGGACAAGGAAACTCCCCTGAAAGAAAAAAACAAAAAAAAGGAAACAGACCTCACCATTGTCCTAGACTCTTGAGTTAAAAAGTGAGGTAATAGAGGGGAGGGGCTAAGATGGTGGAGGAATAGGACGGGGAGACCACTTTCTCCCCTACAAATTCATCAAAAGAATATTTGAACGCTGAGCAAATTGCACAAAACAACTTCTGATCACTAGCAGAGGACATCAGGCATCCAGAAAAGCAGCCCATTGTCTTCGAAAGGAGGTAGGACAAAATATAAAAGATAAAAAAAGAGACAAAAGAGTTAGAGACGGAGACCCGTCCCTGGAAGGGAGTCGTAATAGAGGAAGTTTCCAAACACCAGGAAACCCTCTCACTGGCGGGTCTGGGGGAAGTTTTCGAATCTCGGAGGGCAACCTAAAAAAGCAACTCCCAGCAGAAAAGTACCCCAGACACTCGCATCCACCACCAGTAAGTGGGGGCTGAACGGAGAGGAACGAGGAGCATTGCTTAGTAACAAAGGAAGGACTGAGCAATTCCAGAGAAGAGCTAACTGGAGGCAGACTGGCCCACCCCCCGCCAGAGGCAGGAAGCAGGGGGGAGGAGAAAGGGGGCAAACTCGGCCCCAGAGATGGCATCCCCTACCAAACTGCAAACAGGCTCCCAGTTTCTAACCAAAGACTGCCTGAGATTCTGGATGGTTGACATCTGCCCGGAGGTTCGCAGCAAGAGACCAACTCCCCAGAACAGACACAAGGTGCACCCAACCGGCGCACGGAAACTGAGGCTGGGGCCGCAGAGGGGATAAGGCACACTGCACCCGGGGAGAGTGCACTCGTCAAGCTCTTGGCTGCCTGAGCTGCTTGGCCGGGGAAAGCACAAAACGCAGGCCCAACCAAGTCTGTGTTTTTGTGGAGTACCCGGAAACTGGAACCGCATGCAACTCAGAGACCGCTCCCTATAGAGCATCCTGGAGCCTGAGCAGTGTAGACGGGGAAAGCACACGCGCTGTGAGCAAGGGCAATCCCAGTGTGGCCAGAACACTGCGAGTGCTCCCCATACAGGCCGGTGATATTTGTCTGCAGTGCCCTCTCTCCCCACAGCAGGACTGAACAAGCGGACCTAAACAAGAGACCACCTCCGCCCGCTTGTGTCAGGGTGGAAATTAGACACTGAAGAGACCAGCAAACAGAAGTCAAATAAACAAAGGGAACCACTTCAGAAGTGACCGGTGCAACAGATTAAAATCCCTGTAGTTAATACCAACTACACTGGAAGGGGCCTATAGATATCCAGAAGTGTAAGCTGGAACAAGGAGCTATCTGAAATTGAACTGAACCCACAGTGCCCACAACAGCTCCAGAGAAATTCCTAGATATATTTTTGCTGTTATTTTTTAATTAAAAAAATATGATTTTTTTCTTTTCTTTTTTTTCTTTTTTTAAATTTTTGTCTTCTTTTTCTTTTAAAATTCCCTATTAATCCTCTATAATCCTTAATTTTAATTTCCTTTTATTTTCTTTTAAAGTCCTATATTACTCCTCTATTGCTCCTTAATTTTCATTTTCATTTCACTATAACCTTACCAAAAAAAAGACCATATTTTTAAAGCAAACTTCATATATATTTCTTATTTTTTGTGTGTTTTTGTTTTTAATATTGTATTTTCAAGAGTCTAACCTCTACTCTAGAAGTTTAATCTTTGTTTTTCAGTATTTGATATCAATTTTGGACATTTAAGAATCCAATATTCAATACCCATTTTTACTCAGGAGTGTGATGATTACTCTCTCTCCCTTTTGACTCACCTTTTTCTCCCCCAGATCACCTCTATTTCCTCCCTCCCCCTTCTCTTCTCAGTCCAATTCTGTGAATCTCTGTGGGTGTTCTGGGCTATGGAGAACACTTAAGGAACAGAGTACTGCATAGATCTGTCTCTCTCCTCTTGAGTCCCCCTTTTTCTCCTACTGCTCATCTCTATGTCCTTCCTCCCTCTCTTCTTCTTCATGTAACTCTGTGAACCTCTCTGGGTGTCCCTCACTGTGGAGAATCTTTTCCCCTTTAACCTAGAAGTTTTATTATCAGTGCTGTATAGTTGGAGAAGCCTTGAGGCTACTGGAAGTGTAAGGCTGAAATCCAGAGGCAGGAGACTTAAGCCTAAAACCTTAAGCCAGTGAACTTCTGACTACAGGGAACATTAAGTAATAAGAGATCATCCAAAAGCCCCCATACCTACACTGAAACCAACCACCACCCAAGAGCCAATAAGTTCCAGAGTAAGACATGCAACACAAATTCTCCAGCAATGCAGGAACATAGCCCTGAATATCAACATACACGCTGCCCATCTCAAAACTCACCACTGGACACTCCAATGCACTCCAGAGAGAAGAAATCCAATTCCACACACCAGAACACCGATGCAAGCTTCCCTAACCAAGAAACCTTGACAAGCCAATCGTCCAACCCACCTACTAGGAGAGACCTCACACTAAAAAGGAACCATGGACCACCAGAATACAGAAAGGCCACTCCAAACACAGCCATCTAAACAAGATGAGAAGGCACAGAAATACCCAACAGGTAAAGGAATATAAAAAATGCCCATCAAGCCAAATGAAAGAGGAGGAGATAGGGAATTTACCTGAAAAAAAAGAATTTAGAATAATGATAATAAATATGATCCAAAATCTTGAAAACAAAATGGAGTTACAGATAAATAGCCTGGAGACAAGGATTGAGAAGATGCAAGAAATATTTAACAAGGACCCAGAAGAAATAAAAAAGAGTCAATTAAAAATGAATAATCCAATAAATGAGATCAAATACACTCTGGAGGGAATGAACAATACAATAAGTGAGGTAGAAGATAAAATGGTGGAGATAAATGAAGCAGAGAGGAAAAAAGAAAAAAGAATCAAAAGAAATGAGGACAACCTCAGGGACCTCTGGGAAAATGTGAAACACCCCAACATTCGAATCATAGGAGTCCCAGAAGAAGACAAAAAGAAAGGCCATGAGAAAATACTTGAGGCCATAACAGCTGAAAACTTCCCTAAAATGGGGAAGGAAACAATTACCCAAGTCCAAGAAACCCAGAGAGTCCCAAACAGGATAAACCCAAGGCGAAACACCCCAAGACACATATTAATCAAATTAACAAAGATCAAACACAAAGAATAAATATTAAAAGCAGCAAGGGAGAAACAACAAATAACACACAAAGGGATTCCCATAAGGATAACAGCTGATCTATCTATAGAAACTCTTCAGGCCAGAAGGGAATGGCAGGACATACTTAAAGTAATGAAGGAGAATAACCTACAACCCAGATTACTGTACCCAGCAAGGATCTCATTTAGATATGAAGGAGAACTCAGAAGCTTTACAGACAAGCAAAAGCTGAGAGAATTCAGCACCTCCAAACCAGCTCTTCAACAAATACTAAAGGATCTTCTCTAGACAGGAAGTGCAGAAAGGTTGTATAAACGCGAACCCAAAACAACAAAATGGTAACGGGACCATACCTATCAATAATTACCTTAAAAGTAAATGGGTTGAATGTCTCAACCAAAATACAAAGACTGGCTGAATGGATACAAAAACAAGACCCCTCTATACGCTGTCTACAAGAGACCCACCTCAAAACAAGGGACACATATAGACTAAAAGTGAAGGGCTGGAAAAAAATATTTCACGCAAACGGAGACCAAAAGAAAGTAGGAGTCGCAATACTCATATCAGATAAAACAGACTTTCAAATAAAGGCTGTGGAAAGATACAAAGAAGGACACTACATAATGATCAAAGGATCAATCCAAGAAGAAGATATAACAATTATAAATATATATGCACCCAACATAGGAGCACCATGATATGTAAGGTAAATGCTAACGAGTATAAAAGAGGAAATTAATAGTGACACAATAATAGTGGGAGACTTTAATACCCCACTCACACCTATGGATAGATCAACTAAACAGAACATTAACAAGGAAACACAAACTTTAAATGACACAATGGACCAGCTAGACCTAATTGATATCTATAGGACATTTCACCCCAAAACAATCAAGTTCACCTTTTTCTCAAGTGCACACGGAACCTTCTCCAGAATAGACCACATCCTTGGCCATAAATCTAGCCTTGGTAAATTAAAAAATATTGAAATCATTCCAGTCATCTTTTCTGACCACAATGCAGTAAGACTAGATCTCAATTGCAGGGAAAAAAAGCTATTAAAAATTCAAACATATGGAGGCTAAATAACACGCTTCTGTATAACCAACAAATCATAGAAGAAATAAAAAAAAATTCAAAATATGCATAGAAACAAATGAAAATGAAAGCAAAACAACTGAAAACCTATGGGACACTGTAAAAGCAGTGCTAAGGGGAAGGTTCATAGCAGTACAGGCTTACCTCAAGAAACAAGGAAAAAGTCAAATAAATAACCTAACTCTACACCTAAAGCAACTAGAGAAGGAAGAAATGAAGAACCACCATCACCCTGATACCCAAACCAAAGATGCCACAAAAAAAGAAAACTACAGGCCAATATCACTGGTGAACATAGATGCAAAAATCCTTAACAAAATTCTAGCAAACGGAATCCAACAACATATTAAAAAGATCATACATCATGACCAAGTGAGCTTTATCCCAGGAATGCACGGATTCTTTAATATCCACAAATCAATCAATGTAATACACCACATTAACAAATTGAAAGATAAAAACCATATGATTATCTCAATAGATGAAGGAAAAGCCTTTGACAAAATTCAACATCCATTTATGATAAAAAAAAAACTCTCCAGAAAGCAGGAATAGAAGGAACATACCTCAACATAATAAAAGCTATATAAGACAAACCCACAGCAAGCATTATCTTCAATCATGAAAAATTGAAAGCATTTCCCCTAAAATCAGGAAAAAGACAAGGGTGCCCACTCTCACCACTGCTATTCAGCATAGTTTTGGAAGTTTTGGCCACAGCAATCAGAGCAGATAAAGAAGTAAAAGGAATCCAGATAGGAAAAGAAGTGAAACTCTCTCTGTTTGCAGATGACATGATCTTCTACATAGAAAACCCTGAAGACTCTACCAGAAAAGTACTAGAGCTAATCAACGAACATAGTAAAGTTGCAGGATATAAAATTAACACACAGAAATCCCTTGCATTCCTACACACTAACAATGAGAAAACAGAAAGAGAAATTAAGGAAACAATACCATTCACCATTGCAACAAAAAGAATAAAATACTTAGGAGTATATCTACCTAAAGAAACAAAAGACCTATACATAGAAAACTATAAAACACTGATGAAAGAAATCAAAGAGGACACAAACAGATGGAGAAATATACCATTTTCACGAATTGGAAGAATCAATATTGTCAAAATGGATATACTACCCAAAGCAAACTGTAGATTCAATGCAATCCCTATCAAGCTACCAATGGTATTTTTCACAGAACTAGAACAAATAATTTCACAATTTGTATGGAAATACAAAAAAAGAAAAAAAAAAACCAATCTCGAATAGCTAAAGTAATCTTGAGAAAGAAGAAGGGAATTGGAGGAATCAACCTGTCTGACTTCAAGCTGTATGAAAAAGCCACAGTCATCAAGACAGCATGGTACTGGCACAAAGACAGAAATATAGATCAATGGAACAGAATAGAAAGCCCAGAGATAAATCCACGAACCTATGGACACCTTATCTTTGACAAAGGAGGCAAGAATATACAATGGAAAAAAGACAACCTCTTTAACAAGTGGTGCTGGGAAAACTGGTCAACCACTTGTAAAAGAATGAAACTAGAACACTTTCTCACTCCATACACAAAAATAAACTCAAAATGGATTAAAGATCTAAAGGTAAGACCAGAAACTATAAAACTCCGAGAGGAGAACATAGGCAAAACACTCTCTGACATAAACCACAGCAGGACCCTCTATGACCCACCTCCAAGAATATTAGAAATAAAAGCAAAAATAAACAAATGTGACCTAATTAAACTTAAAAGGTTTTGCACAACAAAGGAAACTATAAGCAAGGTGAAAAGACAGTCTTCAGAATGGGAGAAAATAATAGCAAATGAAGAAACAGACAAAGGATTAATCTCAAAAATATACAAGCAACTCCTGCAGCTCAATTCCAGAAAAATAAATGACCCAATCAAAAAATGGGCCAAAGAACTAAACAGACATTTCTCCAAAGAAGACATACAGATGGCTAACAAACACATGAAAAGATGCTCAACATCACTCATTATCAGAGAAATGCAAATTAAAGCCACAATGAGCTACCATTACATGCCAGTCAGGATGGCTGCCATCCAAAAGTCTACAAGCAATAAATGCTGGAGAGGCTGTGGAGAAAAGGGAACCCTCTTACACTGTTGGTGGGAATGCAAACTAGTACAGCCGCTATGGAGAACAGTGTGGTGATTCCTTAAAAAACTGGAAATAGAACTGCCATATGACCCAGCAATCCCACTCCTGGGCATACACACAGAGGAAACCAGATCTGAAAGAGACATGTGCACCCCAATGTTCATCGCAACACTGTTTATAATAGCCAGGACATGGAAGCAACCTAGATGTCCATCAGCAGACGAATGGATAAGGAAGCTGTGGTACATATACACCATGGAATAATGCTGCAAAGTCACTTCAGTCGTGTCCAACTCTGCGACCCCATAGACAGCAGCCCACCAGGCTCTGCCATGCCCAGGATTCTCCAGGCAAGAACACTGGAGTGGGTTGCCATTTCCCTCTCCAATTCAGCCATTAAAAAGAATTCATTTGAATCAGTTCTAATGAGGTGGATGAAACTGGAGCCCATTATATATAGTGAAGTAAGCCAGAAAGATAAAGACCAATACAGTATACTAATGCATATATATGGAATTTAGAAAGATGGTAACAATAACCCTATATGCAAAACAGAAAAAGAGACACCAATGTATAGAACAGACTTTTAGACTCTGTGGGAGAAGCTGAGGGTGGGATGTTCTGAGAGAACAGCATTGAAACAAGTGTGCTATGAAGGGTGAAAGAGATCACCAGACCAGGTTGGATGCATGAGACAAGTGCTCAGGGCTGGTGCACTGGCAAGACCCAGAGCGATGGGTTGAAGAGGGAGGCGGGAGGGGGGATCGGAAAGGGGAACACATGTAAATCCATGGCTGATTCATGTCAATGTATGGCAAAAACCACTACAATACTGTAAAGTAATTAGGCTCCAACTAATAAAAATAAATGGGAAGAAAAAAAGTAAAAGAAAAAAATGAGGTAATAAAAATGTTAATTAAGAAAGTATCAATATAAATGCAGATTACTGTAACAAGGAACTAGAACTTATAAAAATAAACCAATTAAAAATAGACAAATTGCCAAGACAAAGACCAATCTAGAAGCACTGGATAGCAGATTAATGTCACAGAATGAGTAAGTAATCTGAAAGATAGAATAATGGGAATCACCCAATCAGAACAGCAAGAGAAATACAAATAAAAAAATGAAAGCAACACACGAGATTTATGGAATAATATTAAGCCTGCCAACCTATGCATATTAAGACTTATAAAAGAGTAAGAGAGAAAAGGTGATCAAATGTATTTGAAGATATTATGACTGAAAATTAAAAAAAAAAAAAACTTAAAGAAGGAAAGAGATATCCAAGTACAGGAAGCTCAGAGAGTCCCAAAGAAGATAAACCAAAAGAGACTTACAACAAGATATATCATAATTAAAGTGGCAAAATTTAAAGGGAGGATTCTAAAGGCAGAATCAGTATACTGACTGATTTTAAAAGTCAGTTATGAGAGAATCCCCATAAGCTATCAGCTGATTTCTCTGTGAAAAATTTGTAGGCCAGGAGGGAGTGGCATTCAAATCTTAAAAGGGAAAAAATTGCAACCTAGGGTATCCTATGTAGCAAGATTATAATTTAGAGTAGAAGGAGAGAGGAATAATTTTTCAGATAAGCAAAAACTAAAATAATTCAGCGATACTAAACCTACTCTACAAGAAATATTAAAGGGCCTTGTCTAAATAGAAAAGAAGCAGGAATCTATTAGAAAGGGAAAATCACAATAGGAAAGGCAAATATATAAAAGGATTGGTGATCACTTTAAAAGCCGGTACATGAACCTAAAAACAAGAAAAAAAAATTGCAAAAGTGACTTTAATTGCAATTAACAATAAAAAAATGAAATGAAATATGATATCAAAATCACAAAGCATGAGAGAGAAAAGTAGGAAAATATAGATCATTTAGAATGTGTTTGAACTTGTATGACTGTCAGTTTAAAGCAAGTAGGTATATTTATGGGTTAATAAACTTGAGCTACATGGTAACCATGAATCACATACAAAATAGATTCACAAAAATAAAAAAGAAAGCAACTCAAGCACACTACAAAAGAAAATCAACAAACCACAAAAGGAAAAGCAGAAAGAAGAAATGAACAAAAAAGAACTATAAAAACAGCTAGAAAACAAGGATTAACATGGAAGTTAGTGTATACCCATCAGTAATTATTTGAAAGGTCAATGAACTAAAAACATACAGAGTAGAAGACTGGATTAAAAAATAAGAACCTACAATATGCTGTCTACTGGAGACTCACTTCAAGGTAAAAGAGACACAAACTGAAAGTGAGGAAATGGAAAAGGATATTTCACGAAAATGGAATGGACAGAAAAGTAGAGGTAACAACAAAATAGATTTTAAAACAAATACCATAAGGAAAGAAATGATAAGCATTATATGCTGTTAAATTGATCAATGCAAAGAGAAGATATTATACTCATTAATATCCAAATAATACTTCCAAAATATCCAGAGGAATCGGGTGAAGAGGGAGGTGGGAGGGGGGATCGGGATGGAGAATATATGTAAATCCATGGGTGATTCATGTCAATGTGTGACAAAAACCACTAGAATATTGTAAAATAATTAGCCTCCAACTAATAAAAATAAATGGAAAAAAAACATACTAACAGATATAAAGGAGAAATGGATGAAATAGTAGAATTTAACGATCCACACACATCAATGGAAAGATCATGCAGACAGAAAATCAATAACACAACAGAGGTCTAACTTATGCAATAGACCAATTGGACTTAACTGATACCTACAGGACACTATATCTGAAAAAAAAGAAAAAAGAAAGAATGTACAATGTTTCAAGAGCACACGGGGTTTTCTCTAGGAGAGACCACAAACTAGGTCATAAAAAAGCCTTAACAAATTTAAGAGGATAGAAGTTTTCTCAAGCATCTTTTATGAAAACAGTGGTATGAAACTAGAAATCAACCACAGAAAGAAAAATGGGAAAAGAGTGAATGTATGGAGACTAAACAACACACTGTTAGAAAAAAATGGCTAAATGATAAAATCAAAGAAGAAATCAGAAAATATCTCAACACAATTGAAAATGAAAATACATCCTTATAAAATCTATGGGATATAGCAAAAGTAGTTCTAATATTAAAGTTTATAGTAATACAGACCTTCTTCAAGAGACAAGAAAAAAATATTAAATAGACCACCTAACCTACTACCTAAAGGGATCAGGAAAATAGCATATAAAACCCAAGGCCAGCAGAAGGAAGGAAACAATAGAGATCAGAGAGGAAATAAATAAAATAGGGATAAAATAGAAAAGATCAACATAAAAAAGAGCTGAGTTGTTAAGATAAAATTGAAAATTCTCTAGCTAGGCTCATCAAGAAGAAAAGTGAGGAGACTAAAATAAATAAAATAAGGAATGAAAGAGAGGAAATAACAACTAACTGATACCACAGATTACAAAATTATAAGCAAATATTATAAACAGTTATATGCCAACAAATTGTACAACCTAGAAGAAATGGACATGTTTCTAAAAATGTAAAACTTGTCAAGGTGGAGTAAAAAGGGAACATAATTGCAACAGACCAATAGAGTCTGTAATTTTAAAACTCCCTCCAAACAAAAATTCACAATCAGAGAGTTTCACCAGGGAAATTCATCCAAACATACAAAAAAGAACCTATACTTACCCTGTTCAAAGTATTCAAAAAAACTGAAGAGATGAGAACACTCTCAAATTCATTCTATGAAGCCACCATCAACCTGACACCAAAACCAAAGATACCATTTAAAAAAAAAGAAAATTACAGACCAATATCTTTGATGAATATAGATGTAAAAATCCTCAAACTATTAGCAAGCTGAATTCAACAATACATAAAAAGGATGATCAAGTGGGATTCACTCTGGGGTCATAGGATGGTTCAACATATGCAAACCAACTAATGTAATAAGGAACATTAGCAAGAGGAAAGATAAAAATCATATGATTATTTCATTAGATGCAGAAAATGCATTTGACACGATTCAATATCCATTTGTTAAAAAAAAAACTCAGCAAAACAGGTATAGAGGAAACATACATGTATATAATAAAGGCCACATGTGACAAATCCATAGCCAATATTGGTGAAAAGATGAAAGCCTTTCATCCACATTCTCAGTGGTGAAAAGAAATTTAGCCTTTCTGTTAAATTCAGGAACAAAATAAGGATGCCCAGTCTCACCACTTCTATTTAACATAATATTGGAAGTCCTAGCCACAGTAGTCAAAAAAGAAAAAGAAATAAAATATATCTGAATTGGAAGGGAATAATTAAAATGGTCACTATTTGCCAATGACATATACACTAATATAGAGAACCCTAAGTCTCCATACAAAATTATTAAAACTAATAAATGACTTCAACATGGTAAGAGGATATAAAATTATTATACAGAAATCTGTTGCATTTCTTCACACTGAAATGAAATATTGGAAAAGAAAGAATAAATCCTTATTTAAACCTTGCCACAAAAAAAAAAAAAACTAAGAATAAGCTCAACCTAGGAGATAAAAGACCTATCCACTCAAACCTATAAACATGGATAAAGGAAATTGAAGATGGTTCAAAATAATGAAAAGATATTCCATGTTCTTGGGTTGAAATAATTAATAATGTTATAATGGCCATGCTATCCAAATTAACCTACAAATTTAATGCAATCCTTATGAATTTCCTAAGACATTTTTTTTCACAAAGTTAGAAGAGATAATCCTAAAATTTACATGGAACCACAAAATACACAGAAACGCCTAAGCAATTCTGAGGAAAAAGAACAAAGCAAGAGGCATATCCCTCTTGGATGTCACAAAATACTATGAAGCAACAGTAATCAAAACAGCATGGTATTGGTGATTAAAAAAAAAAACTTACACGTAGGTCAATGGAACACAATAGAAATTCCAGAAACAAATCCACATGCTCATGGCCAATTAATCTATGACAAAGGAGGCAAGAATATACAATGGAGGAAATACAGTCTATTTAACAAGTGGTGTTGGGAAACCTCGACAGCTACATGTAAATCACTGAAGTTAGAACACTCCTCATACCATATATGAAATAATCTCCAAATGTTTTAAAAATCTAAATATATAACATGACACTATAAAACTTCTAAAAGAGAACTTAAGTGAAATATTTTCTGACATAAACTGCAGAAACATTTTTTAGATCAGCCTCCTAAAAGGAAAGAAATAAAAGCAAAAATGAACAAATGGGACCTAACCAAGCTTACAAGCTTTTATGCACAGCAAAGAAAATCAATAGAATGAAAAGACAACCTATGAAATGAAAGAAAATATTTGCAAATTATGCTACTGACAATAATAATATCCAAAATATATAAATGGCTTATACAACTCAATATTAAAAAAAAATTCAACCCAATCAAAAAATGGGCAGAAGATCTACATAGGCATTTTGATGAAGAGGACATACAGATGGCCAGTAGGCAAGTGAAAATATGCTCAGCATTGCTAATTATTAGAAAGATTGAACATAAAACTACAATGAGGTATCACCTCACATGTGTCAGAATGGTTATCATCAAAAAAAAATCTACAAATAATAAATTCCAAAGATGTGTAAAGGGAATCCTTGTATACTGTAGCTGGGAATGTAAATTGATGCAACTATTTTTGAAAAAGGTGTGGAGCTTCCTTAAAACTAAAAATAGAGCTACTATAAGATTGAAAAATCCCATTTCTAAGTATATATTTGGAAAGTAAATAAAATCTTTAAACAAAAAACACTTCATTGTTCATAGCAGCAAAATTTACAATAGCTAAGACAAGGAAACAATCCAAGTGCATCAACAGATGATTGGTTGAAGAAGATGTAATATATATATATATATAATGTAATATTACCTAACCTGAAGAAAGAGTGAAATATTGCCATTTGCAGCATTATGGATTGACATAGACAGCATTATACTTAAGTAAATCAGAGAAAGAGAAATATGATATCATTATATGCAGAATCTAAAAAATAATATAAATTAAAATATAAATCCTAAGCTTCCCTGGTAGTTTAGAGGGTAAAGAATCTGCTCGCAGTGAGAGAGACTTGGGTTTGATCCCTGGATTGGGAAGATCCCCTGGAGGAGGGCATGGCAACCTACTCCAGTATTCTTGTCTGGAGAATACCCATGGACATAGGAGCCTGGCAGGCTACAGTTCATGACGTCTCAAGGAGTCAGACATGACTGAGTGACCTAGCACAGCATGGTACATGCTATAATGAATATCACTTATGAATATTGATGCAAAAAATTCCAAAATAAAATTTTAGTGAGCAGATTTCAACAGCAAGTTAAGAAAACATCATGACCAAGAACAGTTTATGAATAACCAGGAAGTTGATTCAATAATTTTAAAATCTGTTAACATAAACTACTATATTAATACATTAATAGTTCTGAAAAAACCTTTGAAAACATTCAACATTTGCTGCCAGGAACTAGGATGAGAGGGAATGTGGAAAAAGTGCTCAGTGACTGTAGGGCTTTATTTTCTATTGATGAAAATATTTTGTTTCTAAATTATGTTAATGTTCTAAATGAAATGTGTTCACTTTAAATTGTTATTTTTAAATTATGTGACCAGGTGGTGTAGTGGTAAAGAATCCGCTTGCCAATGCAAGATACAAAGGAGACACAGGTTCATTCCCTGAGTCAGGACGATTCCCCAAGAGGAGGAAATGGCAACCCACTCTAGTATTCTTGCCTGGAGAATCCCCATGGACAAAGGAACCTGGTGAGCTACAATACATGGGGTCACAAAGAGTCAGACACAACTGAGTGACTAAGCACTAACGCATATGCAAAACAAAAACACAATTACAGACATAGGAAAAAAACTTATGGTTATTAAAAAGAAAGGGAAAGGGAGGGACAAATGGGGAGTACGGGACTAAGAGATACAAACTACTATGCGTTAAATAGATAAGCAGCAAGGTTTTACTGTATAGCACAGGAAATTATATTATCTTGTAATAACCTATAATAGAAAATAACCTGAGATATACATACATACACATACACACACACACATATAATTGAATCACTTTTCTGTACACCTAAAATAACAAAATATTGTAAATCAACTATATTTCAATTAAAAAAGAATTATCTAGACATATAAAGGCAATATATCACAAACCCAAAGTTAATATCATAGTTAAGGTGAAAAACTAAAAACATTTATTTTTAAAATTTCAGGAATAAGGACAAGGGTGCCCTCTCTCACCATTCTATTCAACTTAGTCCTGGATGTCCTAGCCAGAGCAACTAAACAAGGAAAAGAAATAAAGGTATCTGAATCAAAAAGGAAGAAATAAAATTGTCTTTGTTTGAAGATGACACTGTGTTATATAGAAAATTCTAAATACTCCACCAAAAAAAATTTAGATATAATTAATGAATTTCAGTAAAGCTGAAGGATATAAAAATCAATGTAAAAAAAATCAGTAGTGTTTCTTTACCTGAACATGAAACATCAGAAATAAATTTAAAAAGACAATTCCATTTATAATAGTATCCAAAAAAATAGCATCAAAAACAATAAAAAATACTTAGCCAACATCCATTGGATCATTGAAAAATCAAAAGAGTTCCAGAAAAACATGTACTTCTGCTCTATGGACTACACCAAAGCTTTTGACTGTGTGGATCACACAAACTGTGGAAAATTCTTAAACAGAGGGGAATACCAGACCACCTGACCTGCCTCCTGAGAAATCTGTATGCAGGTCAAGAAGCAAAAGTTAGGACTATTTTTTTCTGTTTTGCATATAGGGCTATCATTACCATCTTTCTAAATTCCATATATATGCATTAGTATACTCTATTGATCTTTATCTTTCTGGCTTACTTCGCTCTGTATAATGGGCTCCAGTTTCATCCATGTCATTACTGATTCAAATGAATTTTAATGGCTGAGTAATATTCCATGGTGTATATGTACCACAGCTTTCTTATCCATTCATCTGCTGATGGGCATCTAGGTTGCTTCCATGTCCTGGCTATTGTAAACAGTGCTGCGATGAACATTGGGGTGCATGTGTCTCTTTCAGATCTGGTTACATGTAAATCCATGGCTGATTCATGTCAATGTATGACAAAAACCACTATGATATTGTAAAGTAATTAGCCTCCAACTAATAAAAATAAATGAAAAAAAAAGTTAGAACTAGACATGGAAAAACAGACTGGTTCCAAATCAGGAAAGGAGTATGTTAAGTCTGTATATTGTCACCCTGTTTATTTAACTTATATGCAGAGTTCATCATGAGAAATGCTGGGCTGGATGAAGCACAAGCTGGAATCAAGATTGCAGGGTGAAATATCAATAACCTCAAATATGCAGATAACACCACCCTTATGGCAGCAAGTGGAGAAGAACTAAAGAGTCTCTTGATGAAAATGAAAGAGGAGAGTGAAAAAGTTGGCTTAACACTCAACATTCAGAAAACTAAGATCATGGCATCTGGTCCCATCACTTCATTACAAATAGATGAGGAAACAGTGAGAGACTTTATTTTGGGGGGTTCCAAAATCATTGCATATGGTGAGTGCAGCCATGAAATTAAAAGCTACTTGGAAGGAAAGCTATGACCAACCTAGACAGCATATTAAAAAACAGAGACATTAAAGGAGAGTGAAAAAGTTGGCTTAAAACTCAACATTCAAGAAACTAAGATCATGGCACCCAGTCCCATAATTTCATGGCAAGAGAATGGTAAAACAGTGGAAACAGAATGATACTTTACTTTTTGGGAGGCTCCAAAATCACTTCATATGGTGACTGCAGCCCTGAAATTAAAAGATGCTTTCTCCTTGGAGGAAAAGCTATGACCAACCTAGACAGCATATTAAAAAGTAGAGACATTACTTCGCCAACAAAGGTCTGTCTAGTCAAAGCTATGGTTTTTCCAGTAGTCATGTATGGATGTGAGAGTTGGACTATAAAGAAAGATGAGCACAGAAAACTTGATGCTTTTGAACTGAGGTGTTGGAGAAGACTCTTGAGAGTCCTTTGGACTGCAAGGAGATCCAACTAGTCCACCCTAAAGGAAATCAGTCCTGCATATTCATTGAAAGGACTGATGCTGAAGCTGAAACTCTAATACTTTGGCCACCTGATGTGAAGAACTGACTCATTGCAAAACCCTGATGCTGGGAAAGATTGGAGGTGGGAGAAGGGGTCGACAGAGGATGAGATGTTTGGATGGCATGACCAACTCAATGGACATGAGTTTGAGTAAGCTCCAGGAGTTGGTGATGGACAAGGAAGCCTGGCATGCTACAGTCTATGGGGTCACTAAGAGTTGGACATGACTGAGCAACTGAACTGAACTGAGGAACAAATTTAACTATGGAAGTAAAAGATCTCTGCACTGAAAACCATAAGATATTGATGAAAGAAATTGAATAAGACACAACCGAAGAAAAATACATCTTATGTTTATGCCTTGGAGAATTAATATTGTTAAAATATCTATGTTACTCAAAGTCATCTACATATTCAATGGAATCCCTCAAAGCAGGAAGCATCACACTTTTTAATTTTAAACTATATTACAAAGCTAGAGCAGTTTTTACACTATAGTATTGGCATAAACACAGAACAATGGAAGAGAACCAAGAGCTTAGAAATAAACCTATGCATATTTGTTCAACTAATATTTGACAAGGAATCCAAGAATATTTAATGCTAAAGATGGCTTCTTCCAAATGGTTTAGAGAAATTTGGATATTTAAGTGTGAATAAATGAAACTAGGCCACTATTTACACCATTCACAAAAATTATCCCAAAATGGATTAAGGACTTATATGTACAACCTTAAGTTATAAAATTCCTAGAAAAAAAAACAAAGGAAAATCTCCCTGATATTGGTCTTGGCAATGATTTTTTTTTTTTTGCATATGACACCTAAAGCACAGGCAATAAAAGCAAAAGTAAATAATCATGGCTATATCAAAGAGAAAAGCTCTTGCACAGCCAGATAAATAATCAGCAGAATGAAAAGGCAATGTATGGAATGGAGGAAGATATTTGCAGTTCAAATATGTGATAAGGGGTTAATATATAAAATTTACACATAAATCATATAATAGCAAAATCATCATCATCATCATCATCACCATCTATTCAATCATGGCCTCAGCCTGCATAGTCATTTTTCCTAAGAAGGTATTCAAATTGCTAAGAGATACATGAAACGGTGCTCCATATCACTAATCATCAGGGAAATAAAAATGAAATTACAATGAGATACAACCTTACACCTGTTAGAAAGGCTATAATCAAAAAGACAAGAGATAACAAGTGTTGCCGAGGATGTAGAAAAAAAGTGAACCCTAGGGTACTATTGGTGGGAACATAAATTGGTATACCCACTATGGGAAAAAAATATAGAGTTTTCTATAAAACTAAAATATAGCTATCAAATGACACAGCAATTCTACATCTGGGTATATATTTGAGGGAAATAAAATCACTATCTTGATGAGATATTTGCACCTCCATGTTTATTGCCACATTACTTTCAGTAGCCAAGGCATAGAAACAACTTGTGTCCATTGTTAGAGGACTGGATAAAGAAAATGTGATGTACATACAAGGAATGAAATATTATTCGACCAGAAAAAGAAGGAAATCTTTCCATTTGTGATAACATGAAAAATCCTGAAGGCATTATGCTAAAAGTGAACTGTCAGACAAAAAAGACAAATTTTGCATGATCTCACTTATATAGGGAACTAAAACATCTAAACTCATAGAAACAGAATAAACTGATGGTAGCTGGAGTTGGGGATAGGAGTGAGTAAAATTGTTGAAGGAAGCAAAAAGGTTCAAAATACATTTATAATACAAAGTTACAAAGATATATTCAGCATGGTGGCTACAGTCAATATTGTATTGTATATTTGGAATTTTCTAAGAGAGTAGATATTAAAAGTTCTCATCACAAAAATATCAACTATGTGAGGTAATAAATGTTAACCAAAGTTATTGTGGTTATCATTTTGCAATATATTCATTTATCAAATCATTATGCTGTATACTTTAAATAATAAAACTAAGTAAAAAGAATATACTGTGATTTAGTGTAGAATTAAGGCAGCTTCCATATCAATAGGGAATGTATAGATTACTGAATAAATGATACTAAGGCAATTTATTCATTATTTGTGTTTGTCACAGTGGGCTTGTGACAGAGTTCAGGTCATTGAGATGCAAGTAGAAGACTTTAGATTGGGCTTCTAGAAATGCTCTTTAAGTCAGAATGATTCATATTGTATATTTCTTTCACTCTCTGCTCTTTTTTTTTTCTTATGTTTAAATGCATATGATACAAGAAATAGAGTAGCCATCTTACTGTCTCGAGAAGATATAGCTAACCACAGGCAAATCATATGGTACCTTTGTTAGAAAGTGAAGAAGGTATTACCTCCACACACAGGATCAATTTCAGGTTTTACTTACCCCTTCACTAGGCATCATTGGACAGTTGAAGATTGTCACAACCAAATGTGACAGTCCAGGCTGAGCGGAAGACCAGAAACAGATTCAATTTCTCAGAAAATGAAAGTGTCACTTACAATGTACTTATCATTATGTGAGAAAAATAAAACCCATAATAAACAGAAAACCACCATTTTTATTATTCATGGGTAAATACATTGTTTAACTTATATATCTATGGACAGGGCTCTTCAGTGATGACCATCATTGACAGGGCAAGAAGAAATCTGTATCGTTTTCTGGGCACGTGAGAAAAATGGATTTTCCTTTGGTATGTGAAGTGCTTATTTGAAAATTGGGGAAAAACTGTTGGGTTTGGTTGCAAAGAATGTAAAATAAATTATTTCTTAGAAGTTTACTTCCCTCTAAGATGCCAAGAAAGAAAAAAAGTGTTGCTGAAATCATGAGCTTTTATAACGGCCCAACAGATATTTGAATGTGGGCATATAAACCAAGAGTTTGCATAAGCTGGCATTTTTGTGTTCCTTTATCCTATCAATCATGTTCTGACCCTGGAATGGGCACACACGAGCCAGAAAATACATAGTGATAGAACCTTCCTATTGTCTGCATAGTGCACTTCCTCCCTGCTCTCCCAACATCTGTCTCCTAGAAGGAAGCCCACAGTCCTAGTACTGACTTCATCATGGAGTCCTGAGAGCATATACAGTATTCAAGAATACTTTCTTACAGGCTGTCCCAAAGTTAGTGGGTTGAGTAAGGGTTATGCTAAGGCTTGGGACTGATCTAAAAGTCAGTATCTCAAACAAGTAAAAGTCAAAGCCAAATGTATTCTCAAAGCATTTATCCAAAGTGGCTCATCCCAGTCAGCAAATATACAAACCACATACTGCCACTAATAATCCACCGTCAATCTATCCTCTTATGATATTCTGTACTAATCAGAGTACTTCTCCCACCAAGCCCAGATAGAGTCAGATAATACTTCCCAATATGGTGTTCCAAGCAGTCACAACTAATTGATTTTCTGGTACATTAAATACTATCTATGTGTCACTCTGGGACTGGATAGAAAGGGAGAATCTGAACACCATGAAGCAATGAGATGGTAAATGAGGATCAAGACAAAAGCAGAAAGATTAAAAATTGAGTGCAGAAATGTAGTCTTCAGAAAGTTTGTGGAAGGTAACTGAGGATTAGGCAAGGGAAAGAGAAAACTGCTAGGGTTGCAGATTCAGTCTAGACAGGGGCATTTAAACATTGCTGTCTTATAGGAGCCTTCAGGAGACAAAGCCTGTAGGGAATGCAAGACTGAAGGTCAAGTCAGAGAATTTTGATGTTGGGACTATGGAGAAGAGAAAGGAAGCAAGAAAAGAGGACACTAGGTTTCTAACCTATGTTCAGTCAAGTTTTCTATCCCTGCCTCTGGCTTGCATTTGCTGGACTGTGGCCTATGATGTAAATATTCTTATTTCCTCAAAACCTCTCTGAACTAGATCATGTACTCTTGGCCCCTTGCTATAAGGCTGTTTTATAAACTTTGTTCCTTCAGATTCTTTGAGGCCTATTTATGTTGATTTCTTATTCTGTCAAGCTCTGAGCTGATTCTGAAAAACAATCTGCTCAACTACTCCTCAGAAAGATGTTTCCCTGAATGGACATCAGTTCACAAGGCTAAACTTGCAAAAGCCCCTCTTTATGAGGCCACAATTATTTGGAAGCCCCCAGAAAGCATTCAAGACTTTTTTTTTCAGAAACTTATCAAAAGAAATTCCTTAGAGAACGAACATCATCCTTTGTTATGTCCCAAACAACTTTCAAAAATGAGTAACCCATGGTTCTAAGATTAGGTACTTGTTTGTTTGATTTTTTCCTACTCTCTTAGGATGAGTATCCTGCTCTCCAGGAGCAATTGCTTCCTCCATGCCTCAATTGGCTCATTTGTTGTCCTCTCTTTTTGTCCCAGAGTCTAATGTTTATTATCAGTTACAAAATTGCCCTCACTATATTTCCCAGGAGAGCTCAGACCTTGGTTTAACTGATTCCCCTCGTCTCAGTCTCTACTAGCTAGAAATTCCAGAGTTGGGTATGTAGATTAAGCCCTCTGCAATAATAATAATAACACATGTGTAAATAGAGCAGTAAAGCTTTTAAGGCACGCATGCTCATGATTTATTTTAATCCTTCCCTGTGAAATAAATGGATCAGAGGTTATTATCCCCATTTTCAAAATGAAAAAACTATGTTCCAGAGAGAGGTTATGCCTTGTGCAAGGCCACATTGTACAACTATGTAATTCCCACTCTAATGTTCTTTCTGCTCTGCCATGGACCTCTGGATCAGGATAGTTTACACCCACAGTGGGATCGGCTTTCCACTGACAAGCCCCTATTTCCAGGGCCAAGGAGCTGGCAGCCTTAGAGCCCATCTGGTCTCCAGTGGATGAAGCTTTCAGTGATTGGTGACAGGCCCCACCCTGCAGTCCACTCCATTAGGAGCATTCTGTCTGAACTGCTGGAGGCACGGAAAGCTCTGCAGTATGTGAGTATGCAGCAGAAATCTGCTTTGCATTTGCAGTTTGAAAACTGCAAACCCCAAAGCACTGGATTGAGGCTCAAGAGACATGAGAATGTTTGAGTGTGCCCACAGCCTAAGAAAAGAGAAACATTTCCAGTGCCGAATTCTTGGAAGAAGACAGGGAAGGCATATTTAAAACAGAAACTAAAAAGATAGAAGTAAGTGTGAAAGTGGATCATTGAAATCCACCATGCACCATTTTTCCAGTGTTCCAGAGGGAACACTGAGACATAAAAGATGGAAGTATCTGGTTGAGGTTCTACTATTAATACCTGACAGTGGTGGGATTTGAATTCAATTTGTGTGTCCCAAAACTGGTACTCTCTCCACTGTACCCCACTGCCATGCTAGGTGCCCTCAAAGGAAATTTTCCTATTCCTGTTCATTTCCTTCCTTCCCTTAAGTCAAGGCCTAAGGTGCTCAACCTTCAAGTCCCTAAGAGAAACTGGTGAGGAGGAAGCAGACAGCAGTGGTAAAATGACTTTGGCTTGCTCTGCATGTATGATGAGAGAAGATGAAGGCTCCTGTTTCCAGTGTGTTCAGAAGAGTAGCAGTTCCTGCTGGCTTTCAGACTGGCTTATTTAAATTGTTTTTATATTATTTAATAATTCATAGCAAACGATTGATAATGTGCCTCACTCAGATACTCAAACAAAGACATTTCTGATACCATGACTCTGTAAGTGAAATAAAGAACAACCTAGTCTTGGCAAAATCATTACCTGAAGCATAAGCTAGAAAGCCTCACGATTGTTCACAGCTAAATATCTAGAGGAGGGTGCTGTGGCTAGGTTCAAATCATGAATGTGCCTCCCACTTGCCTTGTGAATTTTGGGTAGTCATTTAAGTCTTTGTTGCCTCTGAGGAGGAAGAGATGCTGTCTGTTCTTCCAGTGCAGGACTATGAAGGATTTGGATTGGTTCAAATGTCTCTTTTCCTCTTTGAGCCTTAGTTTCTACATTAAACCATAAAGAGGTGGATTAACTATTACCTAAGGGCCTTTCTATTTCTGAAAGATTCCTTTGAGTCTACACTGTACCCTCATACAGACTTTGAAATGCTTTAATTTTTAAAAATCATATTAATACAATATTATTACAAATTTACCATACAATAATAGGAGAATGTAAATAACAACATAAAAATAAAAGAGAAAATCAACCACAATTTCATTACTTAGAGATAACTATTGTTAAAATTGAGAGCTATCTACCCTTCTGGACATTTTTCTATGCAAATTTGCCTGTTTATTCTGTTTGAATTTTTTCAAAAATACAATCATGACACAGACTATTTTGTAATCTGTTTTTTTCACTACGGAATGCATCATGAATGTTGCATGGAAAATGTATGCCAATCTTTTCATGCTGTGGATTTAAAATAAGGAGACCTCTGTTCTCTTTCCCCATAGAGTTTCACGCTAGTGAGGGACTTATTTCTTTAAAACCTCACTAATCCCCTGTTTGTTCATACACAGACACACACACACGCACACACACACACATTTAAATATATACTACAGTACTTAAAAACAGTATCCTTCTTTTCATTTTCTGTGCCTAGACACTTCTGACCTTCTTCCACATCCTATCTGTAAGATAAATGCACTAGATAAGAGCCCAGAACCTGCCATTTAGCTATCTTTTATCCTAACTCTCTTCTGCCTGTAATTGAAGTATGTAGCAAACTTTCATCCTCATTCATAGAACTGGCTGAGTAAATGTACCCAAGCCCACTTTTGCAGATTCATGAGAGGGAAAATGCCACAATTCAGCTTCAAACTTTCACTACTTTCTCTAAATCAAAGCTCTACTTGACAGTTACCTTGAGTAAAATTAGCATTTATTTCACACTTGGCTAGTGACCTTTTTGTATGCATCCCATTTTCAGAAATCTGAAGAAACAAACAAAAAAAGATGAATGGCATACTGATATTTAACAATGAATACACACACACACACATATATATATATAAACTACATTTCCACATTGTCAGTTGAACTGGCTGCAGGTTACCTCATTGTAACTATGTCTCATATTTATTTTTAAAATTTCCTATTGTTGAATATTTAAACTGCTTCATTTTTTGTCCAGGTTATAAGATCCATATGGTGAAAATAACAAAGTGCTGATAAAAGACATCGAAGAAAAACTGGACAGCAAAAGAGGCACAGATGTAAAGAACAGACATTTGGACTATGTGGGAGAAAGTGAGGGTGGGATGATTTGAGAGAATAGCATTGAAATATATATATTACCATATGTAAAATAGATGACCAACGCAAGTTCAATGCATAAAGCAGGGCACACAAAGCCAGTGCTTTGAGACAACCCAGAAAGCCGGGTGGGGAGGGAGGTGGGAGAGGGTTTCAGAATGGGAGGACACATGTACACCCATGGCTGACTCATGCCAATGTATGGAAAAAACCACCACAATAGTGTAAAGTAATTAGCCTACAACTAAAATAAATAAACTAATTTAAAACAAAGAAAACCTAAAGAAATGGAAATACCGTGTTCATGGGTTGGATGAATCAGCATGGTAAAGATGTCAATTCCTATAAAAATCCCAACAAGATTTTTGCATATGCATAAAAGACCATGCTCTTAATAAAATGTAAATATAAAGGCAAAGAACCTAGATTAGCTAAAACAATTTTGGAAAAATGCTATAAAATGAGAGTAATAATTTTATGAGATATGAAGTCTTCCTATATAGCCACAATAATCAAGACTGCAGTACTGTCTGTGAGAAAGACATAAAGACCAATGGAACATAATAAAGGGATCAGAGATAGACCCATACAAATATGCTCAACTGAGTGTTTTAGAAGGTGCAAAATAACTCAATGGAAGAAAGATAACTTTTTCCACAAATGGTCCTGGAGCAATTGGATATTCATGGACAAAAAACCAGGAACTTTGATCAAAAGTCATAGCTTATACAAAAATTCATCAAAACTTATCATTAACTTAAATAAAACACACAAATGTTAAAATTTTTATAAAAGTAGGGAAAAAATCTTTGGAATATAAAGCTAAGTAATGAGTTCTTTGATTTGCCATCAAAGCATAACTCATCAAAAAAAATTGATAAGTTGGGGCTTATTAAAAAGATAAAAGCTTTGTCCTGTGAAAGACCATGTAAGAAGAAGGATAAGACAAACTACAGTCCAGGAGAAAATATTTGCAAAACACATATCCAATTGAAGATATATATATATATATATATATATACATATATATATATATATATATATATAATCAATGCTAAAATTGCTTTTGCCATGACAGCACTGATCAAGTTCCCAGAGAAACTCACGACTATTACTTAAAAACAATCATTTAAAGACTCTGGAAATGGTCTCAAGGGCAAACAGCAAATGAACCAATATCTATTCAAGAAGATAAATGAAAATTAGATACAAATGTCAAGAGTCTGTTTAAATTATTATCACACTCTCCTATTCTGCTACCAGATTAATAAGATGAAGATGCCACTCTAAAGAACTTCAGCTAAGAACACAGGGTTCCCTCTTCCCCCAACTACCAGTAAGACAACATTCTTCCCTGGAGGAACAAGACTTCAGGAAACAGCATTTCTCACATTGCTGCTGCATGCTTGTTGCTGAGGCTAAATACTAGTGGTGTTCAGTCTAGAGGTGGGGGCTCCCTTATGCATAACCTCTGCATATGGAATGACGTCTATACCTTGAGCATGGCTTGCTTATAATACTGAGGTACCAATAGCTTTCACTCTAGCATGTGAGATGGTGGTTCAACACCAAGAGGAACAAGATGAGAGGATTTCACACTACTGCCCAGCTTCCTCACCACCACTGACCACTTAGCTCCTATAATAGGATTGTCACTCAGAAATATGCTTGCCATTGTGGCAACTCCAGAGCCTAGCTCAGAGGTTTTGCCTGGGTAGAAGAGGAGGATATAAAACTGACACCTTTTAATCCCTTCTTAATGGAAGCAACAGTGGGTAAAGAATCTGCCGGCAATGTAGAAGATGCAGAAAGACACGAATTTGATTCACAGTTAGGGAAGATTTCCTGGAGGAGGGCATAGCAACCCACTCAAGTATTCTTGCCTGGAGAATCCCATGGACAGAGAATCTGGTGGGCTGCAGTCTGTGAGGTTGCGGAGTTGGAAATGACTTAGGCAACTTAGCATGCAGTGGAAGCAACTTCATTCATGAGAATATGGAAAAGTATAAAACTAAGAGTACTGCCAAACCCAGTGAGATTGTGGTGAAGGGAATTGAGAGTAAATTCATATATCTAATGAACAAACAATATAAAATATAGACTGGCTAGTTTGAAGGAGAAAACTAGGGGAAAAGAGAGCCAGGAGGAGCTCTGTTGAGGTCAGAACAAATAAATATCAAATACTAATCACTGAAACAGTTCCATAAAAGGAGCACAATTTTATTATATTAGTCTGTAGGTAAATTTTAGACTCCATCACATTAGGTAAGCAATAGATTAATAAAGAACCAATTAGTGTAGCTTAGCAGCTGAATATTGTCAGAGAAAGAGAGGAAGCAAGCCCTACCATTACCAGTATTATTCCGTGGTAACTGTAGACATACCCAAATTTCATCTCACTGAGGAGTATCAGAGATTTAAAACTGAAAAGTTGGAATGTAGTAGACTTCAGTAAAACAATTAAGACATTCACTAAACAAGCTAGTAATAATAACAATTTCCAGGATAGGAGGCCCAGTACACATAATTTCTAAAATATAATATATAAAATTTTAAGTTTCCAACAGAAATATTACAAAGAAATAGGAAAATATGACCATAAAAAAGAAAACATAGAAACTACCTGCTAGAGTCAGTAGATGTTAGACTTAAGGAGAAAATATTTTAAAGTAGCCATTACAAATGTGTTTACAGAAACAGAAAAGTTTGACTAAAGAAATACAAGAAAATATGAAGAAAGTATTGATCAAAATGATTATAAATATATAAGAAAAAGAAGAAGAAAAACCTAAATTCAGCAGAAGGAAGGAAATAATAAAGATCATGGAGGAAACAAAATAGACATTAAAAAAAAGAAGAAATTAGTAAAATCAAGAGCTAGTTCTTTGAAAGTGTAAACAAAAGTGAACAACCTCTGTCCAGGCCCACCAAGAAGGAAAGAAAAAGAACCCAAATAAACAAAATTTTAAAAATGAAAGGGAAAAATCTTCACTGATACCACAAAAATGCAAAAAACCCTAAGAGAAAACTATAAAAAACTATATGCAACAAATTTTGCAACCTAGAAGAAATGGACAACTTTCTAGAAATATACAGCTCACCAAAATTTAATCAACAAGAAATAAATAATTAGAACAGATCAATTAGAAGAAGTGAAGTAGAATCTGTAATTTTAAAAAAAACTCCCTACAGACAAAAGTCCAGGACCAGAAAGCTTTGCACATGAAATCTATCAAACATGCAAAAACTTATACTGATTCTCCAAAGTCTTCCAAAAAATTGAAGGGAAGGGAATACTCACAACAACATTCTATGAAGCCACCATCACCCTGATACCAAAACCAGACAAAGATGCCACCAAAAAAAAAAAAACCACAATTAAAGGCCAAAATATTTGATGAAAATGTATGCAAAATCTCAAAAAATATTGAAAAGTCAAATCCAGCATAAAAAAAAAATCATACACTATGACCAAGTGGGATTCACTCCAGTGTCACAAGAATGGTTCAACATATGTAAATCAATTGATATAATACACCACCTTAACAAATGTCAAAAATCACATGATCATCTAAATAGATGCAGAAAAAAGCATTGGACAAAGTTCAACATCCATTCATGATAAAACAAATAAACTCTTTCCAAAGTGAGTACAACAGGAACATTTCTCAACATAATGAAAACTATATATGACAAACACAGCCAATATAATAATTGTGCAAAGCTGAAAAATGTCAAGTGAAAGTCAGTCATGTCTGACTCTTTGCAACTCCATGGGCTGTATAGTCCATGGAATTCTCCAGGCCAGCATATTCTAGAGGTTAGCCTTTCCCCTCTCCAAGGGATTTTCCCAACCCAGGGATCAAAGTCAGGTCTCCCACATTGCAGGCAGATTCTTTACCAGTTGAACCACCAGGGAAGCCCAAAAAGCTGAAAGACTTCTGCTAAAATCTGGAATAAAACATAAATGCCCAGTCTCACCACATTTTTTTGTCATTTCCTTTTCTATGTTGTTGTTTTATTTTATTTTTTTATTAAAGTGTAATTGCTTTACAGAATTTTGTGGTTTTCTGTCATATGTCAACAAGAATCAGCCACAGGTAGACTCATGTCCCCTCCCTCCCAAACCTCCCTCCCATCCCCCTCCCCATCCCACCCTTCAACCTTGTCACAGAGCCCCTGTTTGACTTCCCTGAGTCACACAAAAAATATATGGAATATAAAAAGATGGCACTGATGAATTTATTTTCATTGCATCAATGGAGAAACAGACATAGAGAACAGACCTTTGGACATGGTGGGAGGAGAGGAGGGAGAAGGTGAAATATATGGAGAGAGTAACATGGAAATTTACAATACCATATGGAAAATGGATAGCCAATAGGAATTTGCTGTGTGACTCACCATTTTTATTCAGCATAGTATTGCAAGTCCTAGCCATAGCAGTCAGACCAAAAAAATCTAAAAAATTATAAGTACCCAAATTGGAAGGGAAGAGGTAAAATTGTCATTATATGTAGATGGCGTAATACTGCATATAGGAAATCCTAAGGACTACACACAAAAACTACTAGATCTAATAAATGAATTTGTCAAAGTAACAGGATACAGGTTTAACATTTACAAATTGATGGCATTTCCTTACACTAACAATGAAGTATCAGAAAGGGAATTTAAAAATATATGCCTTTTAAAATTGCACCAAAAAATATCTAGGAATAAACCTAACCAAGGAGGTGAAAGACTTATATGCCATGAACTATAAAACATTAATAAAGGAAATTAAAGATGATTCAAAGAAATGGAAAGCTGATCCCATGCTCTTGGATTGCAAGAATTGGCATTATTATAATGTTAACTCCACCCAACTGAAAGGTCCTTTTCATTCCAATCCCAAAGAAGGGCAATGAGAAAGAATGTTCAAACTACTGTACAATTGCATTCATCTCACACGCTAGCAAACTAATGCTCAAAATTCTCCAAGCCAGACTTCAACAGTATGTGAACTGAGAACATCCAGATGTTCAATCTGGATTTAGAAAAGGCAGAGGAACCAGATATCAAGTTGCCAACATTCGTTGGATCACAGAAAAAGCAAGAGAATTCCAGGAAAAAAAAACCTACTTATTCTTTATTGATTACGCCAAAGCCTTTGACTGTGTACATCACAACAAACTGGAAAATTCTTCAACAAATGGCAATACCAGACCACCATAACTGCCTCCTGAGAAATCTGTATGCAGGTCCAGAAGCAACATTTAGAACTGGACATGGAACAACAGACTGGTTCCAAATTGGGAAAGGAGTACGTCATATTGTCACCCTGCTTATTTAACTTGTATGCAGAGTACATTATGCAAAATGCTGGACTGGATAAAGCACAAGCTAGGATCAAGATTGCTGGGAGAAATATCAATAACCTGAGATATGCAGGTGACACTAACTTTATTGGTATTTTTCACAGAACTAGAACAAATAATTTCACAATTTGTATGAAAATACAAAAAAACCTCAAATAGCCAAAGCAATCTTGAGAAAGAATGGAACTGGAGGAATCAACCTGCCTGACTTCAGGTTCTACTACAAAGCCACAGCCATCAAGACAGTATGGTACTGGCACAAAGACAGAAATATAAATCAGTGGAACAAAATAGAAAGCCCAGAGACAAATCCACGTACCTACAGACACCTTATCTTCGACAAAGTAGGGAAGAATATACAATGGAAAAAAGACAACCTCTTTAACAAGTGGTGCTGGGAAAACTGGTCAACCACTTGTAAAAGAGTGAAACTAGAATGCTTTATAACACCATACACAAAAATAAACTCAAAATGGGTTAAAGATCTAAATGTAAGACCAGAAACTATAAAACTCCTAGAGGAGAACATAGGCAAAACACTCTCCGACATAAATCACAGCGGGATCATTTATGACCCACCTCCCAGAATATTGGAAATAAAAGCAAAAACAAACAAATGAGACCTAATCAAACTTAAAAGCTTTTACACAACAAAGGAAACTATAAGCAAGGTGAAAAGACAGTCTTCAGAATGGGAGAAAATAATAGCAAATGAAGAAACAGACAAAGGATTAATTTCAAAAATATACAAGCAACTCCTGCAGCTCAATGCCAGAAAAATAAATGACCCAATCAAAAAATGGGCCAAAGATCTAAACAGATATTTCTCCAAAGAAGACATACAGATGGCTAACAAACACATGAAAAGATGCTCAACATCACTCATTATCAGAGAAATGCAAATCAAAACCTCAATGAGGTACCATTACACGCCAGTCAGAATGGCTGCTATCCAAAAGTCTACAAGCAATAAATGCTGGAGAGGCTGTGGAGAAAAGGGAACCCTCTTACACTGTTGGTGTGAATGCAAACTAGTACAGCCGCTATGGAAAACAGTGTGAAGATTCCTTAAAAAGCTGGAAATAGAACTGCCATATGACCCAGCAATCCCACTCTTTGGCATACACACAGAGGAAACCAGATCTGAAAGAGACACGTGCACCTCAATATTCATCGCAGCACTGTTTATAATAGCCAGGACATGGAAGCAACCTAGATGCCCATCAGCAGACGAATGAATAAGATAGCTGTGGTACATATACACAATGCAATATTACTCAGCCATTAAAAAGAATTCATTTGAATCAGTTCTAATGAGATGGATGAAACTGGAGCCCATTATACAGAGTGAAGTAAGCCAGAAAGATAAAGACCATTCCAGTATACTAACACATATATATGGAATTTAAAAAGATGGTAATGATAACTCTATATGCAAGACAGAAAAAGAGACACAGATATACAGAATAGACAATTGGACTCTGGGAGAAGCCGAGAGTTGGATGTTTGGATAGAACAGCATTGAAACAAGTATACTATCAAGGGTGAAACAGATCACCAGCCCAGGTTGGATGCATGAGACAAGTGCTCAGGGCTGGTGCCCTGGGAAGACCCAGAGCGATGGAATGGAGAGGTAAGCGGGAGGGGGGATCGGGATGGTGAACACATGTAACTCCATGGCTGATTCATGTCAATGTATGGCAAAACCCACTACAATAGTGTAAAGTAATTAGCCTCCAACTAATAAAAATAAATGCAAAAAAAAGAAAAAGAAATAAAAATAAAGTTAGTTTAACCTGTTTAAAAAAAAAGGAAATCATAGGATCTGTTCTTTTATCACTGTGGAATTATGTTAGAAATCAATATCAAAAAATATATTTTAAAAAAACACGAATTTTTCAAGGGACTTCCCAGGTGGCACTAGTGTTAAAGTACCTCACTGCCAAAGCAGGATAGATGAGATGTAAGTTCAGTCACTAGATTGAGAAAATCCTCTAGAGGAGGGCATGGCAACCCATTCCAGTATTCTTTCCTGGAGAATCCCATAGAGAAGAGCCTGGAGGGCTAGAGTCCATAGGGTCACAAAAAGTCGAACAAGAATGAAGTGACTTAGCATGCATGCATGCACATATTTTCAAGTGCAATGTGACATACACCAAGAGAGATGTTTTTCTTAGCTACTGAAAGCCTCAATAAAATTAGAAGACTGAAAAAATACACAGAGTAATTGAAGAGAAGAAATAATTTCAATGAGAAATTGATACCAAAATTAGAAATTAATGTCAAAGATAATTTTAAAACCCATGTATTTGGAAATTAAATGCCTACTTTTAAATGATAGGTATATCTAAGAAGTCATAAAAAGGAAAATTAGAAAGTGTTTGCAATAGAATAGAAATGTAAAGAGAATTTATCAGAATTTGTTGCATGCAGCTCAAGTTGCACAATGCAATTAAAGGCAACATGGAGTCTTGAATAAGGTATAGAAACAAACAATGGACATGCATAAAATTTTGTGAAATTTGAACAAAATCTGTACTTTAGTTAAAATTACTGTGTGACATGTTGATTTCTTTTGTAAAAAACATAGTATTTATTTATATTCTCAGAACTGGAATAGAAGTTTCAACCTTCATTCAAACTTTTTAAATCATTAGACAATAAACTTTCTAGACTGTTAGCGGAAATACTAGATGCCAAAATATCTGGAAGTATATCAAAGTTTTGAGTTAATATAAATTCAAAATCTAGCATTCTGTTCATACTAAGTCAAGAAAATTGGAACAAAATATAATTTTTAGCTAGGTAAAAATTCATGTTTTGTGAAATACATACATTATATTATGCATACTATAAACATATGGGCTTCCTGGTAGCTCAGCATCTGCCAGCATTGCAGGAGACCCTGGTTCAGTCCTGGGAAGGGAAGATCCCCTGGAGAAGGGATAGGCTACCCACCCCAGTATTCTTGGGCTTCTCTGGTGGCTCAGATGGTAAAGAATCCACCTGCAATGAGGGAGACCTCGTTTTTGATCCCTGAGTTAGTAAGGTCCCCTAGAGGAGGGTATGGCCACCCACTCGAGTATTCTTGCCTGAAGAATCCCCATGGACAAAGGAGCCTGGTGGGCTGCAGTCCATGGGATTGCAAAGAGTCAGACAGGACTGAACAACTAAGAACAGCACACACACACACACACACACACACACACACAAGCTTTTCTACTTTGCTTGATAAAGTCTTGAGAAAGAACAACAAAAAAAGAGATGGAGAAATTGTAAAACATAAACTAAATCTAAATGAAATGGTAGTACTGAATATGAAATAGAAAAAGTGAAACAAATTAGATAAAAGTAAATGATCATCATATAGTCCAGTTGTTTTTAAACACAGCTGCTCATTAGATACACACCTGGAGCTTTGGAGAAAAAAGCAATACCTAGGCATTTATATTTTTTAAAAAAATCCAAGATAATTCTGATATGCATCTGAATTTTAAAATGTGATTACAGATTTTTCTAGTAATGGTATTTTTACTGATACTGGACTTCCCTGGTGGCTCAGATGGTAAAGAATGTTCTTGCAATGCCAGAGACCTCGGTTTGATCCCTGGGTTGGGGAGATCCCCTGGAGAAGGAAATGACATCCCACTCCAATATTCTTGCCTGGAGAATCCCATGGACAGCGGAGCCTGGCAGGCTACAGTTCATGGGGTCACAAAGAGTAGGACACAACTGAGTGACTAACACTTTCACTTTCACTTCACTTTACTAATATAGAATTCTATTATTTTCTGTCGACCAATCATGATACAATGGTATCAAACAAATAATAACTATATAATCACAATAGTAAAAGATGTTTATCAATTTTCCCAATCAATAGCCAGAACTAAAATAAAAGACAATTAAAATTGTAAGCCATAGTTGAAACATGATTAACCTAACAATATAAAATAATTACACACAATGTAGGGGGTTGAGTAGAGAGATGTGGCAAGTGGAAGTGCATACATGCACAGGTTTTCATCTACCCAGGCAGTCTATGGTTTTGATTGGTGCATTTAATCCATTTATACCTAAGGTAATTATCAATATGTATGATCTTCTTACTTTTCTTAATTGTTTTGGATTTATTTTGTGTACGTCTTTTCCTTCTTTTGTGTTTCTTGCCTAGAGAAGTTTCTTTAACATTTGTTGTAAAGCTTGTTTGGTGCTGCTGAATTTTCTTAACTTTTTCTTGTCTGAACTCTTTTGATTTCTCCATCAAATCTGAAAGAGATTCTTGCTTTCTCAAGTTTTCTTGGTTGTAGGTTCTTCCCTTTCATCACTTTAAATGTATGATGGCATTCTCTTCTGGATTGTAGAGTGTCTGTTGAAAAATCAGCTGATAACCTTATGAGAGTTCCCTTTTATGTTATTTGTTGTTTTTTCCTTGTTGATTTCAATACTTTATCTTTGTTTTTAATTTTGTCACTTTGATTATCATGTGTTGTATGTGTTCTTCCTTGAGTTTATCCTGCCTGGGACTCTCTGCACTTCCTGGACTTGGTTGACTCTGTCTTTTCCCATGTTAGGGAACTTTTCAGCTGTTATTTCTTCAAATATTTGCAGGTCCTTTCTCTCTCTCTCTCTCTCTCTTGTCTTTCTGGGACCTCTACAATTCAAATGTTGGTGCATTTAATGTTGTCCAGAGGTCTCTTAGTTCATTTCAGTTCAGTCACTCAGTCGTGTGTGACTTTTTGTGACCCCATGAACCACAGCATGCCAGGCCTCCCTATCCATCATCAACTCCCGGAGTTTACCCAAACTCATGTCCATTGAGTCGGTGATGCCATCCAACCAAGTCATCCTCTGCCATCCCTTTCTCCTCCTGCCTTTAATCTTTCCCAACATCAGGGTCTTTTCAAATGAGCCAGCTCTTTGCATCAGGTGGCAAAATTATTGGAGTTTCAGCTTCAACATCAGTCCTTCCAATGAACACCCAGGACTGATCTCCTTTAGGAAGGACTGGTTGGATCTCCTTGCAGTCCAAGGGGCTCACAAAAGTCTTCTCCAACAAGACAGTTCAAAAACATCAATTCTTCAGTGCTCACCTTTCATTATAGCCCAACTCTCACATCCATATATGACTACTGGAAAAACCATAGCCTTGACTAGACGGACCTTTGTTGGCAAAGTAATGTCTCTGTTTTTTAATAAGCTGTCTAGGTTGGTCATAACTTTTCTTCCAAGCAACAAGCATCTTTTATTTCATGGCTGCAGTCACCATCTGCAGTGATTTTGGAGCCCCAAAAAATAAAGTCAGCCACTGTTTCCACTGTTTCCCCATCTATTTCCCATGAAGTGATGGGACCAGATGTCATGATCTATGTTTTCTGAATGTTGAGCTTTAAGCCAACTTTTTCACTCTCCTCTTTCACTTTCATCATGAGACTCTTTAGTTCTTCTTCACTTTCTGCCATAATGGTGGTGTCATCGGCATATCTGAGGTTATTGATATTTCTCCTGGAAATCTTGATTCCAGCTTGTGCTTCATCCAGTCCAGCGTTTCTCATGATGTACTCTGCATATAAGTTAAATAAGCAGGGTGACAATATACAGCCTTGACATACTCCTTTTCCTTTTTGGAACCAGTGTGTTGTTCCATGTCCAATTCTAACTGGTGTTTCCTGACCTGCATACGGGTTTCTCAAGAGGCAGGTCAGGTGGTCTGGTATTCCCATCTCTTTCAGAATTAACCATAGTTTATTGTGATCCACACAGTCAAAAGCTTTGGCATAGTCAATAAAGCAGAAATAGATGCTTTTCTGGAACTCTTTTGCTTTGTTGATGACCAAGCAAATGCTGGCAATTTGATCTCTGATTCCTCTGAGTTTTCTAAAACCAGCTTGAACATCTGGAAGTTCTCAGTTCACGTATTGCTGAAGTCCGGCTTGGAGAATTTTGACCATTACTTTACTAGCGTGTGAGATGAGTGCAACTGTGCGGTAGTTTGAGCATTCTTTGGCATTGCCTTTCTTTGGGATTGGAATGAAAACTGACCTTTTCCAGGCCTGTGGCCACTGGCTGTCTTCATTCCTTTTTTTTTTTTTTTTTAAATTCTGTTATGTGGCAGTGATTTCCACCATTCTGTCCTCAAGGTCACTTATCCATTCTTCTATTTCAGTTATTCTGCACTGATTCCTAGTGCATTGTTCATCTCTCTATGTTATTTAATTCTGCTTGGTTTTGGTAAACATTTCATGCATCATCTCCATTCTGTTTCGAGATCCTGGATCATCTTCACTATCACTATTCTGAATTCTTTTTCTGGAAGGTTGCCTATCTCCATTTCATTTAGCAGCTTTTCTGGAGGTTTATCTTGTCCCATCATCTGGGATATAATCCTCTGCTTTTTCATTCTGATTAACTTCCTGTAAAGCAGTTTCCATTGTAGGTGCTTCAGGATTGTGCTTCTTCTTATTTCTTCTGTCTTCCCTCTGGTGGATGGTTAATGTCAACCTCTAAGAGGACTTATGCCAAGGGTCTCCTTCCAGTACTTCTGTTTCCAGTGCCCCTATACCTGCAGCAAGCCACTTCTGACCCACACCTCCACCATAGACCCTCAAAACTAGCAGGTAGGTCTGGTTCGGTCTCCTGTGGAGTTACTGCTCCTTTCCCCCAGGCCTTGGTGTGCACAAGACTATTTTTTTGCCTTCCAAAAGTGGAGTCTTTATTTCCCCCAGCGTCCCATGGAACTCCTGTAACCAAATCTTGCTGTCACAGTCAGATTCCCTAAGGATTTCCAGTCCCTTTGCTAGGTCCCCAGGCTGGGAAGCCTGATGTGTGACTCAGAACCTTCGCAACAGTAGGAGAACTTCTTAGGTATTATTATTCTCCAGTTTGTGAATCGCCCCCTTAGTGGGTATAGGATTTGATTTTATCATGATTGTGCCCCTCCTACCATCTTATTGTAGTTTCTCCTTTGTCTTTGGATGTGGGGTATCTTTTTGGTTGACTCCTGCATCTTCCTGTTGATTATCATTCAACACTTATTTGTGATTTCAGTTTTCTCACAAGAGGAGGTGATCACATGTCCTAAAGGTGATTTTTGATAGGTATGTACTTACTGACATTTTATTGCTTATTTTATGATTACTTTTGCAGTTTTCTTCTTCTTTTGGCTTCATCCATTGTTTTATACATTGTCTTATGAATAAAACTACTTGTTTTAAACTAATGGTTAAACTCAAAAACATTATAGGAGATCTACATTTTTACTTGCCTCCATGTCTTTTGTTTTTGTTGATATAATATTTTACATCTTCATGTTTTTTGCTACCTCTTTATTATAGATGGTCAGTTTTATAATTTTTGTCTTTTAATCATCATACTAGCTTTTATAAATTGATTGTTCCATAGTCTTTATTATATACTTGCCTTTACTAGTGGGATGTCTTATGAATTTTTACTTCTTATTGTAAATTTTTCTTTTCCACTTAAAGAAGATAGTTTAATACTTTTCATTGTGTCAGTTTAATAGTGACAAATTCTTAGCTTTTTCTTGTCTAAGAAGTTCCTTATATCTCCTTTAATTCTGAATGTTAGACTTGCTGCATAGAGTATCCTCTTTTGTTGGTTTTCCCCTTTTAGCACTTTAAATATATCATGCCACTCCTTTATGACCTGCAAAATTTCTGCAGAAAAATCATCTGATGGCCTTATGGGGATTCCCTTGGGTGCGAATCATTTTTTTTTCCTCTCTCTCTTTCTGAATTTAAAAATCTCTCTTTGCCTTGAAATTTTGTTGTTTTAGTTATAACATGTTTTGATGTGGGCCTCTTTGGGTCTATCTTTTTTGTGATCTCTGTAATTCTTGTATCAGGATATCTATTTCCTTCAGGTTTCAGAAGTTTTCAGCCATCATTTCATCAAATACATTTTCAACCATTGTCTCTGGTACCCAATAATCTTGATATTGTCCCCAAAGTCATATAAACTATCATTTAATTTATTTATTTACTGGTTGTTTCTATTGGGTGATTTCCATTATTCTGTTTTCCTGATTACTTATGTTTCTCTTGTTTCATATAGTCTGCATTTTATTTATTCTGTGTGCTTTTTATTTTGGTTATTGTATTCTTCAGCTTGACAGGTTCTTATTTTAATACTTTGTAATTCCTTGTTAAACTTCTCCCCATGTTCATCTATTCTTTTCCCTATTTCAGTTAGAATACTTATTGCTAATTTTTTGAATCATTTATCTGGTAAATTACCTCTGTTTCATTAATTTTTTTTAGGATTTTTCCCTTGTTTTTTGATTTGGCACAAATTTCTGTCCTCTCTTTTTGCTTAACTTTCTGTTACTGTTAAGTTAGTTGGAACAGTTACCTATCCTGTTCTTAATATGGTGTCCTTGTGTGGAAGTATCCTTATGCAGTCTACCAGTGTTCCATGGCTTCCTTGGGAGTGTTGGATCTGAAATTAGAATGGGTCACTTCTCGCCCCAATGTTGACTAACAGCTATCACCTTGGTGGGTGGTAGGGCTGGAGATAGAATGGATATATCCAGATCCAAGTGTAAACCGGAGTTTCTTTTCTAACCTATCATGGACAGAACTAGGTCTTAAGGTGCTGAAGCTGAAGCCCTGAGGATCACATCTGATCTGGTTTATTCCCTCAATATGTGTGCTCTCTCTCCATCCAGACATAGAACTTTCTCACCAGAGAGGAGCAGCACTGGTCCAAACAGGGACCAGAGTGCATGCTCAGCATGAGATGTGGCCTGGTCTGTGGCAGTCCCAGGACACCAGTGAACTCCAAATTGCATCCTTATCTGATGCCACCAAGAACGCCGGCAATGGTCATTCTTGCTCAGTTTAGCTGTAGTGCCAAGTCCAAACTACTCCATCTCTAATAATTGCATACTCTCTTCAGTAGTGGCAGGCTTCTCCCTTTTATGAAGCTGCACCAGAGCCAATAGGGCCAGAGTGGGTCCTTAGCCTTGGCCTGTACACATGCTTGAAGGTCCTGGCCCATTAGTCAGAGTTCCAAACCTCTCTGAACCTGCTGCCAAGTGAATGCCAATAATGGGCACCCTTGCCTTATTTGGATGCTGTGCCAAGTTTCAGTTGGCTCTGTCCTCTCAAATTGCACTCTCTTTGGCAATGCTAGCCTTTGCCCTAGTATGGAGCTGCTCTGGGCTAAATGTTCCAGAGCAGGCACTCAGTGCCAGAGGAGGAACTCATATGCTGAGGTGGTCATGGGAAAATGGCCAGAGTTGCAGGCACTTTCAATCTTCTCCCTCCTCCTTGTACCTGGGAGTAAGTAAGTATATGTGTGCTCTTCACAAGTGCAATCTCAGTTTCTTTCATCACTCTAGCAAGTCCTACTGGTCTTCTAACCAGCTAAGGTGACTCAGTCCTGGTGCCATACACCCCAGGGTTGTGGTGCCCAATGCATTGTTCAAACTGCTCACTTCCTGAGGTAGAATCTCTGAACCCAAGATATCCCTCTCCTCTTCTGTGTCCTCGCCTAGGAGCATAGGTCCCAACCTGTTTCTCTTCTCTTCCTATCTAACTCTACGTGGACCTTTTCTTACAGCCATGGTTATGTAAAAGTCCTTCTGACAGTCTCCAGTTTGTATTCAGTGAGAATTGTTCCAATGTAGATGTACTTTTGATGTGTTCATGGGGCGAGGTGAGCTCAGCATCCTCCTACTGTGCTATCTTGATCTCCTCCTATATATATTGTTTTAGAATACTGATTTTTAAATGAGTTAAGAGAAAAAAGTAGTAAAATATGGGAGTAAATATAACAATTCATTTTATATATAAACATATATAATGTATTACTTGGTCTGTGGCACAGAGAAATTGATATATGAGTAATACATTTGTCAATAACAGCACAGAGTAATAGTAGTAATAGTACTACTAATATCTACTAATAGATACTAATACTAGTAGATACTAGTACTACAAGTATCTACTAATAGTAGATATAAACAAAGCTGCAGTGGGTTTAGAAAATTACATAATAGATAATTTAATGACATAAATAGGTAACAATGATTATAACCATATATTATTGCATTCATAGTGTCAATAGAAGTAACATGTATAACAAACTATAACAAAGAAGAAAAGTGAATATAGGTATACAAGCATAACATTTCAGTATATAATACTGGAATTTAATAAATATCTGAAACTGGTTCTTATGAGAAATATGGTGAACACAAAAGCAATCACTAAAAAATAATTCAAAAATATGAAGAAAAATCATTAATGAAAGTAAATGCTACATTAGAAAATATTCACTCAACACAAATAAGTTGGTGAAGGAAGAGGAGATTAATAATAAAGATATGAGAGATATGAAAAACAAAAAGATGGCAGAGATAAATCCAATTATACTTGTAATAATTTTAAATGCAAATGGTACAAATAATTTAATCAAAAGATAGATTAAAAACTTGATCCATCTATACGTTGTCTATAGAAAACAAATTTTTGATTGAAAAAGCACAAATTGAAACTAAAATGGCTAAACTATATATTATGCAAACAAAAGGAAAACTGGAATGGTTATACTATTATTAGACAAAGCAACATTAAAACAAAGCTTTGCTGAAGATTTTCCTTAAAGGAAAAAATCAGTCACAAAAGACCACATACTATGTGATTTCGTTCATAGGAATTTCACAATAGTGAAATCTATAGAAACAGAAGGCTTCCCAGGTGGCTCAGTGATAAAACATCTGTCTGCTAATCAATCTCTGGGTCAGGAAGATCCCCTAGAGAATGAAATGGCAATCCACCCCAATATTCTTGCCTGGGAAATCCCATGGACAGAGGATCTTGGTGGATTACAGTCCATGGGATCACAAAGAGTCAATAATGACTTAGCATCTGAGCATATAAGCATGTATAGAGACAGAAAGTAGACTAGAGTTGGACTTCCCTGGCCGTCCAGTGGTTACGGTTCTGCACTTCCAATGCAATGGGCACAGGTTAAATCCTTGGTTGGAAACTCACCATGTCATGCAGCATGGCCAAAAAATATTTTTTAAAGCTAGATTGAAGTAAGAACCCTAGGTGTCTCAAAAAGTAGCTTAGTGTCTGCTTGGACCTAAGTTGGGTAAGGCAAATAGGAAGATGAATAGGAGGAAATAGTTTAAAAAATATTTAATTATTTTCTTTATTGATGAAAATAGTCTAAAGCTAAATGATAATGATTATACATGTCTGTATATATAAGAAAACTCATTGAAATGCATACTTTATGAGTGAATTGGATGATATGTGAATTCTGTCAAAGAAACTCTTTTAAAAACAACTGAACAATAAATCCATGGCTGATTCATGTCAATGTATGACAAAAACCACTACAATATTGTAAAGTAATTAACCTCCAACTAATAAAAATAAATGGAAAAAAAGAAAACTAAAAAAAAAAACTCAAAACAACAACAACTGAACAGCAAAGAAAAATGTCCAGTTAGAAAATAGGAAAAATATATGTAAAAAGAAATTTTACTAACAATACACAGATGACAAATGAACAGATGAAAAGATGTTCAATATAATTTTCAATCAGGGAAATGCAGACTAAACCACAATGACATATCATCATTTATGTACCAGAATGACTAAAATAAAAATATTTACAATATCAAATGATGACACAGATGTGCCAGTCACTCACACAATTTTGATTGGACTGCAAAATATTACAGCCACTATGGAAAATAGTCTGTCCATTTCTTAAAAACTAAAGTGTGGCCATAACTTGACCTAGCAATTGGACACCTAGGCATTTATTTAAAAACAGAACAGAAAAGAAAACTAATGCTCCCAAAGAAGCCTATAAACTAATGACCATAGCATATTTATTTGTAATAGCCTAAAACTGGCTTAAAGCTTAACATTCAGAAAACTAAGATCATAGCATCTGGTCCAATCACCTCATGGGAAATAGATGGGGAGACAGTGGAATCAGTGTCAGACTTTATTGTTGGGGCTCCAATATCACTGCAGATGGTGACTGCAGCCATGAAATTAAAAGACTCTTACTCCTTGGAAGGAAAGTTATGGCCAACCTAGATAGCATATTAAAAAGCAGAGACATTACTTTGCCAACAAAGGTCTGTCTGGTCAAGGTTATGGTTTTCCCAGTGGTCATATATGGATGTGAGAGTTGGACTGTGACGAAAGCTGAGCACCAAAGAATTGACGCTTTTGAACTGTGGTATTGGAGAAGACTCCTGAGAGTCCCTTGGACTGCAAGGAGATCCAACCAGTCCTTCCTAAAGGAGATCAGTCCTGGGTGTTCATTGGAAGGACTGATGCTGAAGCTGAAACTCCAATACTTTGGCCACCTCATGCGAAGAGTTGACTCATTGGAAAAGACCCTGATGCTTGGAGGGATTGGGGGTAGGAGGAGAAGGGGATGACAGAGGATGAGATTGCAGGATGGCATCACCGACTCGATGGGCATGAGTTTGAGTAAGCTCCGGGAGTTGGTGATGGACATGGAGGCCCGGCGTGCTGTGATTCATGGGGTCGCAAAGAGTCGGACACGACTGAGCAACTAAACTGAACTGAAAACTGGAATCAGCCTGGATGTGTCTCAATTGGTGAATGATAAAAGAATAAAGACTAAAGTAGTACTACACAGCAGTAAAATAGAATTATTGAAACTTGAAACCACTTGAATGAATATCCAAGTAATTATGCTGAATGGGGAATAAAAGGCCAATAAGAAAATGTTATACACAGTGTATTACTCCACTTAAATGATATTTTTGAAATAAAATTTTAGGTTAGGTTTGAAATAAAGGAAAGAGGCAGGAGGATAATAGATCTGGTTATAAAAGAGCAATGTGATAAATCCTTGGAATGAATCACTAACTTGTCTCTGGCATTAAACAGGGATGTTGAGACTATCCATAATTTGACTGTGATGTGTCTACAGGAATCTATATCATTGATACAATATTATAGAACTAAATATACACACCTAGGGGCTTCCTTGGTGGCTCAGTGGTAAAGAATCTGCCAGCATTGCAGGAGACCTAGATTCCATCCCTAGGTTTGAAAGATCCACTGGAGGAGGGCATGGAAACCCAGCCCAGTACTCTTGCCTGGAGAATTCCATGGACAGAGGACCTGGAGGACTACAATCCAAAGAATCATACAGAGCCAGAGATGACTGAAGCAACAAAGTAGCAGCAGCAGCATGCATGCCTAGTTGTTGTTTTTCAGTCACTCAGTCATGTCCGATTCTTTGCAACTCCATGGACTGCATCATGCCAGTCTTCTCTGTCCTTCACCATCTCTCAGAGCTTGCTCAAACTCATGTCCATTCAGTCAGTGATTCCATTCAACCATCTCATCCTCGGTCTTCCCCTTCTCCTCCTGCCTTCAATCTTTCCCATCATCAGGATCTTTTCTAACGAGTCAGCTCTTCTCATCAGGTGGCCAAAGTATTGTAGCTTCAGCATCAGTCACAAATGAATATTCAGGACTGATCTCCTTTAGGATGGACTGGTTGGATCTCCTTGCAGTCCAAGGGACTCACAAAGATCTTATCCAACACCACAGTTCAAAAGCATCAATTCTTTGGCACTCAACCTTCTTTATAGTCAAAGCTCACATCTATACATGACTACTGGAAAAATCATAGCTTTGACTAGACAGACCTTCGTTGGCAAAGTAATGTCTCTGCTTTTTAATATGCTGTCTAGGTTGGCCATAGCTTTTCTTCCAAGGAGGAAGTATCTTTTAATTTCATGGCTGCAGTTACCATCTGCAGTGATTTTGGCACCCAAGAAAATATAATCTGTCACTCTTTCCATTATTTCCCTATCTATTTGCCATGAAATGATGGGACTGGATGCCATAATTTCCAGTTTTTGAACACTGAGTTTTAAGCCAGCTTTTCATTCTCCCCTTTCACCTTCATCAGCTAGACACACACACAAATGATTAGAAATCTGAAGAAATCTGAATAAGACCTACTGTTGCTGCTGTTCAGTCACTAAGTCAAGTCTGATTATTTGCAACCCCATGGACTGTGCATGCCAGGTTTCTCTGTCCTTCACTATCTCCTGGAGTTTGCTCAAACTCATGTTCATTGAGTCAGTAATTACATCCAACCATCTCATCTTCTCTCGCTACCTTCTCCTCCTGCCCTCAGTCTTTCACAGCATCAGGGACTTTTCCCATGAGTCGGCTCTTTACATCAGGTGGCCAAAGTATTGGATCTTCAGCTTCAGCATCAGTCCTTCCAATGAATATTCACAGTTGATTTTCTTTAGGATTGACTGTTTTGATCTCCTTGCAGTCCAAGGGACTCTTAAGAGTCTTCTCCAGCACCACAGTTCAAAAGCATCAATGCTTAGATTGTGTCAATGTCAGTATCTCCAATATTATGCTATAGTTTTGCAAAATCTCGCCATCGGGAAAACCTAGACAAAGTGCACAAGGGATCTTTCTGTATTACTTCTTACAATTGTACATAAATCTACAATTATCTAAATTAAAATTTCATTTAAAAATAATCCTAAGAAATTTTCTGTTGGGCCAGCACAGTCTATCTCACCTATGATTTCAACTAAAATCTCTGGACAAAAGTGCAAAAAGCAACTATCTGAAAACTTTAAATAGTTAATAACAGTGAGTAGATTCATGAAGGAATTAAAACCAGAATGATCCCTATGGGAGTGAGTTTACTGGGCTTTATCCCCATTTTCCTTTCTTGGCTTTGTTCTTAAGGCAGGCCTAGTGCAGGACTACACGGCAGGCAGGGACAGCAAAAACTCTGAAAGAAACTTGTCTTGCTGGCAGTAGGATTGGGAAAGAAGGTCATCTTGAACCAGAGAGGGTTGAAATAAGCCTTGTTTTAATTCTCTCCCCCCCACCCTCTGGTTCTCTCCAGGCCCTGCATTAAGAGTAGCCTCAATCATAGAGTTGTACTGTAGCAGCTGTGGTACAGTGCTACCTAAAGCTACAAGAGAAAATTCATCTTCTTTGTTAAAGAAAAGGAGATTCTGTGGTTTAGAGACTGTCTATACAATTTTATCTTTTTCTCCCAAATTGTTTCCCTCTGAGAATGGCCTCAGATATATGTAACTGCATGGTATCATGAGTGAATAAAACCCTGAAAGAAAGACCATCTTTATAACTAGAGTATAACCAGATTGTAAACCCAAGGAATCTGTATATCAGCCTCATTCTCACTTAAGGTAATCCAGGTGAGGGGGATAAAAGAACCTAGATAGTGCAAAACCGAGCAGCTATCCATGGGCAAGAGAGAATTTGTGCAAGTTCAGCCTGCCTGAAGGGGGATTCCCAAACACCCGTCAGAATGGGTTAGAGACAACTTTGGATACAGAAGAGAGGGAAGAACACACCAAGGCAGCCCCCCTCACTAGGATGACATTTCAGGAGGCTGGGCATTTGACCACAGCAGCATCAACTTTTTTGGCAGAGAAGGTGGAAAGTGGTGAATGTTTTCATGAAAGAGGAGATGTGCACATTGTAACTGAAGCAACCCCTTTCTTTCCAAAAGCATTTGAGTTGCTGAGGGGCGCCCTCCATGTCTGGGGTAAGTAAAGCGAATAAGAGTGTAAATCCAAGGCTGATTCATGTCAATATATGACAAAACCCACTACAATACTGTAAAGTAATTAGCCTCCAACTAATAAAAAAAGAAGTAAACATTAAATATAAAAAAAGAATATCAAAGAGAATTAAACGAATATGTTCGCTGATGTTTACTTCAGGACTTCAGAAGGAACTGTGCTCATAAAACCCTAGGAATACCTCTACTCAAGGATGCCTCCACCAGGCCTATGGGTACCATGAAAACCTGATGAGCTAAATCCACAATTTAATCCACTCTGCTGCCAGGCCCTTGTGATGCTCCTAAATGCACTTATGAATGTCAGCTCTGGTAGACACAGAATGAACTCAGAAAAAAGCAAAATCCATGGGCAAGGGAGAAACCACAAACATGAGCTATAATGCCACCTTCTGGAAGACAAAAGAAATATTGCTAATAGCCAGCCTGTTAAATTGCACAAAACAAAGAAGGTATCAAAAAAACTTAATTAAGGAGCTATCTGTTACTTCAAATGCTAAAACCAAAGCACATACCTACAAACACTAAAACCATAAAGGAAAAATTATATCAAATAAAATTATAATTACCCAGCAACTTAGCTCAAAGGCACAGAATATTGTGATCTAACTGATAAAGAATTCCAAAATAGCTATTATGAAGAAATTCAATAAGTACAAGAAATCTCATAGCACAATTCAATGAACTCAAGAATAAAATAGATAAACCTAAGGAATTCTTTATGAAAGAGATTGCAATTATAAAAAAGAACCAAACAGAAATCTGGAACTGAAGAATTTGATGAAGTGAAGAATGCAAGAAAGCAAATCAGTACTGGGACAAACCAGATGGAAGAAAGAATAAGTGACATGGAGGCTAGAAATACAGCAATAACTTAGTGAGGTGAGGAGAAGGAAGTAGGACATTTTAAAAGTGAAGAAATTATGAGAGTTATCAGAGTCTATAAGAGAGGCAAAAATTAGAATAGTTGGTGTCCTAAAAGGAGAAGAGAAAGGGAAGGAAGTATAGAGTTTAAAGACATATATACACTATCATGTGTAAAATAGATAACTAGTGGGAAGCTGCTATACATTAGGTTGGTATGAAGGTAATTTCAGTTTTTACATTGTTGAAATTTGCCGCTTGATACTGGAATATATTCTTAAATAAATGTGATTATGCTATATACCATTTTAAAGTACATGTCTTGCTTTATTTTTTTTTAATAATGACATTACTTGCTGTGCATTTTGTTTTATTATTATTTAAATAATGTTAGAGGAAAAACAAATTTGAGTGATTTTCTTATTTGAATCCAAAATGGGTTGTAAAGAAGTGAAAAGAACTCACAACATTAATGCATTTGACCCCGGAACTGCTAACAAAAGTACAGTGCAGTGGTGATTCAAGAAGTTTTACAAAGTTTTGAAAGTGAGGAGTGTAGTGGCTGACAATCAGAAATTGACGACAACCAATGAGAGCCACCATCAAAACTGATCCTTACAACAACATGAGAAGTTGCTGGAGAACTCAGCATCAACTATTCTGTGTTATTTGGCACTTGGAGCAAATTGAAAAAGTGAAAAAGGTCAATAAGTGGATGCCACATGAACTGGGTGGAAATTAAAAAAAAAAACTTGTTTTGAAGTGCTGTCTTCTTTTAATCTGTTCAACAATGAACCATTTCTTGATTGTATTGTATGACAAAAAGTGGATTTTATATGACAACTGGTGATGATGACCAGCTCAATGGTTGGACCAAGAGAGATGGTCCAAAGCACTTCCCAAAGCCAAATGTACACCCAGAAAAAGGTCATGGTCACTGTTTGGTGGTCTGCTGCTGGTCTGATCCACTACAGCTTTCTGAATCATGGTGAAACCATTACATCTGAGAAATATGCTCAGCAAATCAATGAGATGAACCAAAAACTGCAACACCTGTAGCCAGTATTGGTCAATAGAAAGAGCCCAATTCTTCTCCATGGCAATGCCTGCCCAACTACATGTTGCACAACCAATGCTTCAAAAGTTGAACAAACTGGGCTATGAAGTTTTGCCTCATCCACTATATTCACCTGACCTCTCTACAATCAACTATCACTTCTTCAAGCACCTCTACAACTTTTTCAGGGGAAAAGCACCTCCACAACTAGCAAGATGCATAAAATGCTTTCCAAGAGTCCGTTGAATCCTGAAGCATGAATTGTTTGTGCTACATACAAATTTATTTCTCATTGGCAAAAATGTGTTGATTGTAATAGTTCCTATTTTGATTAATAAAGATGTGTTTGAGTCTAGTTGTAATTATTTGAAAGTCAACATCTGAAACCGCAATTACTTTTGCACCGCCTAATAACAGAGGGAGCCCATCCTTGTGCTCTGTGATGACCTAGAAGGGTGGGTTGGAGGGGAAAGAGAGGATCAGGAGGGAGGGGAGACACACACACACACACACACACACACATATATAATTAAGACTGATTTGCATTTCTGTACTGTAGAAACAAACACAACACTGTAAAGCAAGTATCCTCTAAAAAAATAAAAGAATAAAATAAAGAAAAAAAAAGAAAAGAAAAAATAATAACTGAGAACTTCACAGACCTGGGAAAGAGCTTTTACAGACAATCCATGAAGCTACTACAACACTATTTTCTCAATGCCAGAAGAACTTCTCTAAGTCACATTATGCTTGTTATTAATCTATTTTATTGAAGCATATTTGATTTATAATTTTGTGTTAATTTCTGACATACAGCAAAGTGATTTAGTTATACATATATATAATGATTTGCATTTGCTAATCTCAAACTTTCAATTCATCCATCTCATTATCCCCTTCCCCTTGGCAACCACAAAGTCTGTACTTTATGTCCGTGAGTCTGTTTCTGTTTAAGTTCATTTGTGTCCTGTTTTAGATTCCACATACAAGTGATATCATATGATATGTCTTTCTCTTTCTGAATTAGTTCACTTAGTATGAAACTCTCTGGGTCCATCCATGTTGCTGCAAATGGCAGTATTTCATTATTTTTATGATCAAGTAGTATTCCATTTCATACATGTGTACCATATCTTCTTTAGCCATTTATGTTGATGGACATTTATGTTGCTTCCATGTCTTGGATATTGTGAAGAGTGCTGCTATGAAGATGGGGCTGAATGTATCCTTTTGAATTATAGTTTTGTCCAGATATATACCCAAAAGTCAGATTACTGGATCATATGGCAATTCTATTTTTAGCTCTTTGAGGAACATCCATAATCTTTTCCATAGTGGTTGCACCAATTTACATTGCCACCAACAGTGAAGGAGGTTTTCCTTTTCTCCACATCCTCTCTAGTATTTGTTAATTGTAGACATTTTTAAAAACAATAAACATGTTGACCAGTTTGAGGTGGTACCTCAAGCTTGCAAAACTTGCAGTTTTGGTTTGCATTTCTCTAACAGTTAGCAATGTTTGTCAATTTTTCATGTGTCTGTTGACCATTTGTTGTCTTCTTTAGAGATAAGTCTATTGAGGACTTCTGCCCATTTTTTATTGGGTTGTATTTGTTGTTCTATTCTTGAATTATATGTGCTCTCTGGATATTTTGGAAATAAAACCCTTATTGGTTGCATCATTTACAAGTATTTTCTCCCAGTTCATATGTGTTCCAATGAACATTATAATGAAAATGTCAGAAATCTATAAAAACAGATATTAAAAGCAGCCAGGGGAAAAAAAGAAAGTAACCTACAAAAGAATCCTCATTAGGCTATCAGCAGATTTCTAAGGACAAATTTCAAGTCAGGAGAGAATTGTAGCTGTTCAGTTGCTCAGTTGTGTTTGACTCTTTCCAACCCCATGGACTGCAGCATGCAAGGCTTCCCTGTCCTTCACCATCTCCAGGAACTTGCTCAAACTCATGTCCATTGAGTCAGTGATGCCACCCAACCATCTCATACTCTGTCCTCCCCTACTCCTCCTGCCCTCAATCTTTCCCTGCATCAGGGTATTTTCTAAGGAATTTAGAAATTTAGGGTACTTGGCTCTTCATATCAGGTGGCCAAAGTATTGGAGCTTCAGCTGCAGTATCAGTCCTCCCAATGAATATTCAGGATATTGATTGGTTTGATCTCCTTGCAGTCCAAGGGACTCTCAAGAGTCTTCTCCAACACCACAGTTCAAATGCATCTATTCTTCAGAGCTCAGCCTTCTTTATGGTCCCACTCTCACATCCATACATGACTAAAGGAAAAACCATAGCTTTGACTAGACAGACATTTGTTGGGAAAGTAATGTCTGTTTTTTTAATATGCTGTCTAGGTTGATCATAGCTTTTCTTCCAAGGAGCAAGCGTCTTTTAATTTCTTGGCTGCAGTCACCATCTGCAGTGAATTTGGAGCCCAAGAAAATAAAGTCATGTCACTGTTTCTATTGTTTTCCCATCTATGCACAATATGTGATGGAACAAGTTGCCATGAACTTCATTTTCTGAATGTTGAGTTTAAGCCAGCTTTTTCACTCTCCTCTTTCACCTTCATCAAGAGGTTCTTTAGTTCTGCTTTGCTTTCTGCCATAAGGGTGGTGTCATCTGCATATCTGAGATTAATGATATTTCTCCCAGCATCTTGATTCCAGTTTGTACTTCATCTAGCATAGCATTTCCCATGATGTACTCTGCATATAAGCTAAATAAGCAGGGTGACAATATACGTCCTTGACGTACTCCTTTCCCAATTTTGAGCCAGTCCATGGCTCCATGTCTGGTTGTAACTGTTGCTTCTTCACCTGCATACAAGGTTCTCAGGAGGCAGATAAGGTGGTATTCTGGTATTCTCACCTCTTTAAGTATTTTCCAAGACTACTGTGATCCACACAGCCTTTAATATGGCTTAAATGCAGTCAATGAAGCAGAAGTACATGGTTTTGGTTTTTGTTTTTTTTTTTTCTGGAATTCTCTTGCTTTTCTATGATCCAAAGGAGGCTGGAAATTTGATCTCTCATTCCTCTGTATTTTCTAAATCCAGCTTGAACATCAGAAGTTCTTGGTTCACATACTATTCAAGCCTAGCTTAGAGAATTTTGAGCATTAGTTTGCTAGCATGTGAAATGAGCTCAATTGTGTGGTAGTTAGAACATAATTTGGCACTGCTTTTCTTTGGGATTAGAATGAAAACTGACCATTTTCAGTCCTGTGTCCACTGTTGAGTTTTGTAAATTTGCTGGCATATTGAGGGCAGACATTTAACAGCAACATCTTTTGGGATTTCAAATAGCTCAGCAGGAATTCTATCACCTCCACTAGTTTTGTTCATAGTGATGCTTCCTAAGGCCCACTTGACTTCACATTCCAGGATGTCTGGCTCTAGGTGAGTGATCACACCATGTGGTTATCTGAGTCATTAAGATTTTTTTTTTTTGGTATAGTTCTTCTGTTTATTCTTGCCATCTTTTCTTAATATTTTCTTCTTCTGTTAGGTAAATACCATTTTAATCCTTTATTGGACCTACTTTTCCATGAAATGTTCCCCTGGTATCTCTAATTTTCCTGAAGAGACTTCTAGTCTTTCCCATTCTATTGCTTTCCTTTATTTCTTTGCAGTTATCACTTAGGAAAGCTTTCTTATCTCTCTTTGTTATTCTTTGAAACTGTTCATTTAGATGGGTATATCTTTACTTTTCTCCTTTGCCTCTCACTTCTCTTATTTTCTCAGCTATTTGTAAGGACTCCTTAGGCAATTATTTTGCCTTGTTGCATTTCTTATTCTTGGGGATGGTTTAGATCACTGCCTCCAGTACAATGTTATAAGTCTCCATCCATAGTTATTCAGGCATTCTGTCTATCAGATCTAATCACTTGAATTTATTTGACACTTACACTGTAAAATCATAAAGGCTTTGATTTACATCATACCTGGATGGCCTAGTTGTTTTCCCTAATTTCTTCAATTTAAGTCTGAATTTTGCAATAAGGAGTTCATAATCTGAGCCACAGTCAGTTCCCAGTCTTGTTTTGCTGACTGTATAGAGATTCTCCATTTTTAGCTGCAAAGAATATAATCAATTTGATTTTGGTATTGACCATCTGGTGATGTCCATCTGTAGAGTCATCTCTCGTGTTGTTGGAGGAGGGTTTTGCTATGGCCAATGCATTCTCTTCTCAAAACTCTGTTAGCCTTCTCCCTGTTTCATTTTGTACTCCAAGGCCAAACTTGCCTGTTACTCCAAGTATCTCTTGACTTCCTATTTTTGCACTCCAGCCCCCTATAACAAAAAAGACATCTTTTATATGTATTGGTTCTAGAAGGTCTTGTATGTCTTCATAGAACCATTCAACTTCTTTTCCAGCATTACTGATTGGGGCATAGACTTGGATTACTGTAATGTTATATGATTTGCCTTGGAAACAAGCTGAGATCTTTCTATCGTTTTCGAGATTGCACCAACGTACTGCATTTCAGGCACTTTTGTTGACAATAGGGCTACTCCATTTTTTCTTAGGATCTTGCCCACAGTAGTAGATATATTAATCATCTGAATTAAATTAGCCCATTTCTGTCCATTTTAGTTCACTGACTCCTAAAACATTGATTTTCACTCTTGCCATCTCCTGTTTAACCACTTCCAATTTACCATGATTCATGGACTTAACATTCCAGGTTCCTATGCAATATTCTTCTTTACAGAATCGGACTTTACTTTCACCACAACACAACATCCACAATGGGGTGTTGTTTCCACTTTGGCTCAGGATCTTCATTCCTTCTGGAGCTATTTCTCTGCTCTTCTCCTGTAGCATATTGGGGTCCTACTGATCTGTGGGGCTCATCTTTCAGTGTCATATGGTTTTGCTTTTTCATACTGTTCATGGGGTTCTCAAGGCAAGAATACTGATGTGGCTTGCAATTCCCTTCTCCAGTGGACCGCCTTTTGTTAGAACTCTGCATCATGACCAGTCCTTCTTGGGTGACCCTGCACAGCCTGGCTCATAGTTTCACTGAGTTAGACAAGTTTGTGATCCATGTTATCAGTTTATTTAGTTTTCTGTGATTGTGGTCTTCATTCTGTCTGCCCTCTGATGGATGAGGATAAGAAGCTCATGGACACTTCCTGATAGGAGGAACTGGCTCTCAGGAAAACTGGTTCTTGTTCTGGTGGGCAGGGCCATGCTCACTGTCTTCAACCCAATTTTATTCTGATGGGTGGGGCTGTCAGAGTGGAATGATATAACTTAAGTGTTGAGAGGCCTAAAAATTACCAACCAAGACTATTTTATCCAGAAAAGTTATCCTTCATATATGAAAGAGAAACAAAGTTTTTGTAGACAAACAAAAGCTGAGAGAGCTCACCACCAAAATACTTATCTTGCAAACAACATTTAAAGTTCTTCAAGCTGAAATGAAAACATGTTAATCAATGACATAAAAAGACTCTAATAAATTGAAAAATAAACAATCAAAATTAGAAAACTGGCACTGTATTAGGATGATGTGGATTATGGATTATGATGATGTTAATCACTTAACTATTTTATAAAGCTGAAAAGAAAAGAGTAGTGAGAATAATCATAGCTACTATAATTTTTAATAAATATGGAGAATGAAAAGTGGTAAATTGTGATATCAAAAATATAGAAAGGAAAAGCATAAAAGGGGAGAAGTAAAGAAGGTAGATCATATATGGGCAATAAATGTATGTTGTTATCAGCATGAAATGCTCTTTTTTATCTATGAGAATTTTTATTTAAACCATATGAAAAGCACAAAGTAAAAATCTAGAATTGAGTCACATAACAAATAAAATGGGAAGGCAGAACACACTACAATGGAAAACCACCTATTTACACAAGTAAGCAGAAACAGGGAAAAAGAAATGATGGAGATATAAAATCAAAAGAAGGCAAAAAATAAGATGGCAATAGTAAGACTTCAGATATCAATAATTATTCTAAATGTAAATGAATTGAGTTCACCAATCAAAAGTCATACTGTAGCAGAACAGATACCAAAAAGGAGAGAAAAATAAGACCTAACCATATGCTATCAATAAGAAACTCATTTCAGCTCTAAAGATACTCATAGGCTTTACATAAAAGAAGAAGATATTCTAAACAAGTGGAAGCCAAAAGGAAGGGGGGTTAGCCATAGTTATATCAGACAAAATATACTTCAAAGCAAATACAGCACTAAGACATAAAGGTCATTATATAATGATAAAAGGGTCAATATATCAAGAAGATATAACAAACATAAATACATAAGCACCCAACATCAAGGGTTTCCCTCATGGCTGAGATGGTAAAGAATCAGCCTGCAATGCAGGAGAGCTGGGTTCAGTCTCTGGGTTGGAAAGATCTCCTGAAGAAAAGAATGGTTAACCACTCCAGTATTTTTGCTTGGAAAATCCCATGGATACACAGGAGCCTGGTAGGCTACAGTCCATGGGATGCAAAGAGTCAGACATGACTTAGCAATGAAGCATGCACACAACATCAAAGTGTATAAATATATTAATCAAATACTAACAGATCTTAAGGGATAAATAGAAAGTAATACAATAAGTTCAGTTCAGTTCAGTCGCTCAGTCGTGTCCGACTCTTTGCAACTCCATGAATCACAGCACGCCAGGCCTCCCTGTCCATCACCAACTCCCGGAGTTTACTCAAACTAACGTCCATTGAGTCAGTGATGCCATCCAACCATCTCATCTTCTGTTGTCCCCTTCTCCTCCTGCCCCCAATCCGTCCCAGCATTACGGTCTTTTCCAATGAGTCAACACTTTGCATGAGGTGGCCAAAGTACTGGAGTTTCAGCTTCAGCATCAGTCCTTCCAGTGAACACCCAGGACTGATCTCCATTAGGATGGACTGGTTGGACCTCCTTGCAGTCCAAGGGACCCTAGAGTCATCTACACCATCGTTCAAAAGCATCAATTTTTTGGTGCTCAGCTTTCTTCACAGTCCAACTCTCACATCCATACATGACCACTGGAAAAACCATAGCCTTGACAAGACGGACCTTTGTTGGCAAAGTAATGTCTCTGCTTTTTAATATGCTATCTAGGTTGGTCATAAGCTTCCTTCCAAGGAGTAAGCGTCTTTTAATTTCATGGCAGCAATCACCATCTGCAGTGATTTTGAAGCCCAGAAAAATAAAGTCTGCCACAGTTTCCACTGTTTCCCCATCTACTCGCCATGAAGTGATGGGACCAGATGCCATGATCTATGTTTTCTGAATATTGAGCTTTAAGCCAACTTTTTCACTCTCCTCTTTCACTTTCATCAAGAGGCTTTTTAGTTCTTCTTCATTTTCTGCCCTAAGGGTGGTGTCATCTGCATATCTGAGGTTATTGATATTTCTTCCAGCAATCTTGATTCCAGCTTGTGCATCTTCCAGCCCAGCGTTTCTCATGATGTACTCTGCATATAAGTTAAATAAACAAGGTGACAATATACAGCCTTTCCCTATTTGGAACCAGCATGCTGTTCCATGTCCAGTTCTAACTTGCTTCCTGACCTGCATACAGATTTCTCAAGAGGCAAGTTAGGTGGTCTGGTATTCCCATCTCTTGAAGAATTTTACACAGTTTATTCTGATCCACACAGTCAAAGGCTTTGGCATAGTCAATAAAGCAGAAATAGATGCTTTTCTGGAACTCTCTTGCTTCTTCAATGATCCAGTGGATATCACCCTACACAGGTCAAAATGGCCATCGTCAAAATGTCCACAAGCAATAAATGTTGGAGAGGGTGTGGAGAAAAGGGAATGCTTTTGCTCCATTAGTGGGAATGTAAATTTATACAGCCACTATGGAAGATGGTAAGGAGATTCCTTTAAAAAAAAAACTAGGAATAAAAGCACCATAAGACCCATCAGTTATATTTGTATGTATCCCATGTATCCCATTATTCATTGCAGCATGAATAGCTAGAACATGGAAGCAACCTAGAGGTCCATCAATAGATGAATTAATAAAGAAGTTGTGGTACTATACACAATGGAATATTACCCATAAAAAGGAATGCATTTGAGCCCATTCTAATGAGGTGGATGAACCTAGAGCCTATTATGCAGAGTGAAATAAGTCAGAAAGAGAAAGAGAAATATCATATACTAATGCATATATAAGAAATCTACAAAAATGGTACTGAAGACTTTATTTCCAGGGAAGCAATGGAGAAGCAGACATAGAGAATAGCCTCAACATGGGGAGAGGGGAGGAGAAGGTGAGATGTATGGAAAGAGTAACATGGAAACTTACATTACCATAAGTAAAATAGATACCCAATGGGAATTTGCTGTATGTCTCAATTAAAATATAAACAAAATTTTAAAACTAATGAAAGTGAAAACATAGCATATTCAATTCTATGGTATGATGGAAAAGCAGTTTCTAAGAAGAAATGTTATAGAAATAAATGCATATATTTTGAAACTTTAAAGATCCATAATAACTTTGAATGTAAATAGGTTCAGCCCCTATGGAAAACACCATAGATTTTCCAAAAAGCTAAAAATTGTGCTACCATATGACCAATAATTCTCACTTATTGACATATATCCAAAACATTAAAAAAATAATTAAAAAAAAACTAAACCCACCACAATATTCATAGAAACACTATTTACAATAGTCAAGACATGAAAACAACCCAAGTGTCCATCAACAGATGTTTGATTTAAGATGTAGTGTCACAGTGTAATTTTATTCAGCCATAAAAAGTACTGGAATATTGCCATTTGTAGCAACCTGAATGGACCTAAAAAATATCATACAAAGTGAAAGTCAGAAAGAGAAAGAAAAATATTATATGATATCACTTATATGTAGAACCTAAAAAAAATTTTAAATGAAGCTATTAACAAAACAAAAACCCACTCATAGACGTAGAAAAAAACAAAAAAAATTCATGGTTACCGAAAGGGAAAGTAAGAGGTGAAATATATAAGAGTATGAGATTAACAGATACAAGCTGCTATACATAAAATAGATAAGCAAAAAGGATTCACTGTACAACACAGGGAACTATATATAATACTTTATAATAATTTATATAAAAATAATCATACACACACATATATGTATATATATATATATATATATATATATATATATATATACACCCCCCAGTAAGTCTCCTACATATGAAAGAGTCCCATTTTGAGAGCAGGTTCATAAGTTCAATTTGTACATAAGTTCAACAAAGTTAGCCCAAGTACCCAACTAACACACTTGGATATATAGTACTGTACTATAATAGGTTTATGGAGAAGGCAATGGCACCCCACTCCAGTACTCTTGCCTGGAAAATCCCATGGATGGAGGAGCTTGGTAAACTGCAGTCCATGGGGTATCGAAGAGTTGGACACGACTGAGCGACTTCACTTTAACTTTTCACTTTCATGCATTGGAGAAGGAAATGGCAACCCACTCCAGTGTTCTTGCCTTGAGAATTCCAGGAACGGGGGAGCCTGGTGGGCTGCCATCTAGGGGATTGCACAGAGTTGGGCACAACTGAAGTGACTTAGCAGCAGCAGCATAATAGGTTTAAAATACTTTCCACAAGGATAATATATATATATATATATATATATATATATATATATATATATATATAAAACAAACACACAAACATTTTTAATCTTATAGTACAGTTTCTTAAAAGTATATTAGTATGGTACAAAAGCTGTCATACAGGTCCTGGCATCAAATGAACAGGTAAGAAGAGTTACAAATGGGAGGAGGAAGATGAGGTGGGACATGTTAGAGTTGAAAGATCATCAGCAGTAAGAAACAGAGGGCAATCTGCAATTTCACCCATGCTTGATGTTGATGGAAAACACATTCACATCTTTGAAAGTCTGCAACTTTAAGGTTCATATGTAGAGGATTTGATGTACATATATAGCTGAATCACTTTGTTGTACAACTGAAACAAACACAGTAATATAAATCAATCATTCATCAGTAATAAATAAATAAATTCTATAATCCAACTTTAAAGCTCAAGGAAATAAAATAAATAAAATAAAGGTCAAGGAAAGTTAAAAACGTAAGCCCATATTTAGCTGAGGAAAGGAAACTAAAAGAAAAGAGCTGAAAGAAATTTAATTGAGAACAAAAGGAAAAAAAAACAGAATGGATCAACAAAACTAAGGGCTGGATTTTGGAAAAAGATAATCAAAACTTTAGGTATACAGAAGCAAAAGAGATAAAGAAGAGGTGGCAAGAATACACAGAACTATCCAAAAAAAGATCTTAATGACCCGGGTAACCATGATGGTGTCATTATTAACCTAGAGTCAGACATCCTGGAGTGTGAGGTCAAGTGTGCCTTAAGAAGTGTTGATACAAAGAAAGCTAGTGGAGTTGATGGAATTCCAGCTGAGCTATTTCAAATCCTGAAAGATGATGATGTGAAAGTGCTGCACTCAATATGCCAGCAAATTTGGAAAATGCAGCAGTGGCCACAGAACTAGGAAAGATCAATTTTCATACCAATCCCAAAGAAGGGCAATGTCAAACAATGTTCAAACTACCACACAATCGTGCTCATTTCCCATGCTACCAAGGTAATGCTAAAAATCCTTCAAGCTAGGCTTGGACAGTATGTGAACCAAGAACTTCCAGATGCACAAGCTGGATTTAGAAAAGGCAGAGGAACCAGATATCAAATTGCCAACACCTGTTGGATCATGGAAAAAGCAAGAGAATTTCAGAAAGAAAACATCTACTGCTATTTCATTGACTATGTTAAAGTCTTTGATTGTGTGGATCATAACAAACTGTGAAAATTCTTAAAGAAATAGGAATACCAGACCACCTTATCTCAGGTTTCCTGAGAAACCTGTATACATGTCAAGAAGCAACTGTCAGAACAAGACATGGAACAATGGACTGGTTCAAAATTGGGAAAGGAGTATGTCAAAGTTGTTTACTGTCACCCTGCTTATTTAAATTATATGCAGAGCACATCAGGTGAAATGCCAGGCTGGATCAATCATTACCTGGAATCAAGACTGTTAGTAGAAATATCAACAACCTCAGATATATAAATGATACCACTCTAATGGCAGAGAGTGAAGAAGAGCTAAAGAGCCTCTTGATGAGTTTGAAAGAGGAGAGTGAAAAAGCTGGCTTAAAACTCAGCATTCATAAATCTGTGATCATGACATCAGGATCCATCACTTCATGGCAAATGGAGAAAAAGAGGAGGCAGTGACAGATTTTATTTTTTTATGGCTCCTACATCACTGAAGACAGTGACTACAGCCATGAAATTAAAAGATGTTTGCTTCTTGGGAGGAAAACTATGACAAACCTAGACAGCAAATTAAAAAGCAGAAATATCACTTTGCCAACAAAGGTCTGTCATGTCAAAGCTGTAGTTTTACCAGTACTCATTTACAGATTTGAGAGTTGGACAGTGAAGAAGGCTAAGCACCAAAGAATTGATGCTTTATAACTGTGGTGCTAGAGAAGACTCTTGAGAGTGCCTTGGAGAGCAAGCAGATCAACCCAGTCACTCCTAAAGGAAAGCAACCTTGAATATTCATTGGAGGGACTGATACTGAAACTGATGCTCCCAACACTTTAGCCACCTTATATGAAGAGCCAATTCATTGGAAAGGACCCTGATGCTAGGAAAGTTTGAAGGCGGGAGGAGAAAGGGACAACAGAGGATGAGATGGTTGGATGGCAGCATCAAATCAATGGACGTGAGCTTGAGAAAACTCTGGGAGATAGTGAAGGACAGGGAAGCCTGGTGTTCTGTAATCCATGGGTTTGCAAATAACCAGTCACATCTTAGCTACTGAACAGCAACAACTAAGAAAGAAAGAAAGAAGATTCAAATAACTAATATTAGATGAAAGAGAGCACATTAACATGATGCTACAGAAATATATAGGATCATAAGAATTTACCATAAACAATTATATGTCAACAAAACTAGCAAACTAGGAGAAATGGATGAAATCCTAGAAATACAAGACTAAATCTGAAAGAAATAGAAAATCTAAAGAGACAAATATAGTATATGGAGATTGAATCAGCAATCAAAATCTTCCCAATGCAAAAAAAAAAAAAAAATCAGCATCAGATTGCTTCACTGATATGCTATTACCAAAAATTTAAAGGAAAAATAACAAACAACACTTATCAAACTTTTCCAAAACTGTGAATAGGAGAGGTCAGCCCAAACTCATTCCACAAGGTTAGCATTACCTGACACCAAAGCCAGATAATGAGGCTATGAGAAAACTACTGGCCACTACCCTGACGAACACAAATACAAATATTATCAATAACATACAGCAAACTGAACTCAATAACTCATTTGAAAGCTTCTACCATGACCAAGTGGGACTTATTCATTAGATGCTGTGTTTAACTTATGAAATCAATAAATGTAACTAATGCATCACGTTAATAGAATAAAAGAAAAAAATACATGATGATTACAACAGATATAGAAAAAAAAACTTTGACAAAATATAGCATCCTCTCATGATAAGAAATAGTAGAGGACATACAGAACAAAAATCACAGGTAACATCATACTCCATGGTGAAAGTTTGAAAGTTTCAAACAGGAAAACAAAAAACAAAATGATGCCAATTCTCACCCCTCATTCTATATAGTATTAGAAGTCTTAGCTAGAGAATTAGGAAATAAAAAATAAAAAGCATCCAAATCAAGAAAGAGGTAGTAAAATTGTTACTATTTGAAGATGATATGATTTTGGAAATTCACAAAGACTCAACAGAAAAAGAGTTTGAACTAATCAACAAATTCCAGTAAATCTGAAAGATATAAATCAAGGTACAAGCTATGGTTGCATGCATGTCTATGCACTAACAACAGAATATCTGAAAAGGTAATTTTAAAATTCTATCCTATATAACAATATTGTAATTTATAGCATTAAAAACAATAAAAAAGCTAAGAACAAAGTTATCCACAGAGATAAAATATCTACAAAATGCAAACTACAGACTTTATTGAAAGCAATTGAAGACACAAACAAATAAAAAGACATCCATGTTCATGGATTGGAAGAATTAATATTATTAAAATGGGCATACTACAGAACCCATATATCAATTAAATTCAATTCCCATCAAAATGTCCATGGAATTACTCACAGAAATAGGAAAAAAAAATCCTAAAATTTGTATGAAACCTGAAAAGACCATGGATAGCTAAAGCAATTCCAACGAAATAGAAGAAAATTAGATATGTCACACTTCTTGGTTTTAAACTGTATTATAAAGTTACAATAATAAAGATTGTATGGAGTTTGCATAAATATAGACTAATGGATGGCTTCCCAGGTGGCTCAGGGGTTAAAAAAAAAAACAAACAAAACACCTCACTACTAAAACAAGAGACCTGGGTTCTTTCCCTGGGTTGGGAAGATCCCCTGGAGAAGAGAAAGGCTACCCACTCCAGTATGCTGTCCTGGAGAATTCCATGGATCACTGGGTAAGGAAGATCCCCTAGAGGAGGGCATGACAACCCACTCCAGGATTCTTGCCTGGAGAATCCAATGGACAGATGAGCCTAGTAGGCTACAGTACATAGGGTGGTAAAGAGGTGGACACTACTGAAGCAACTTAGCACGCACACATGCAGACTAATGGAACAAGTTAGAGATTCTAGAATTAAAGCCCTACATATATGTCAACTAATATTCAAAATCAGGTTGGTTATATTCTTTGCAGCTGAAGAAAGGTGGAGAAGCTCTATACAGTCAGTTTAAAAAAAAAAAAAGATTGAGAGCAGACTGTGGTTCAGATCATCAGCTCCTTATTGAAAGATTCAGCCTTAAATTGAAATAGAGAAAACCACTAGGCCACTCAGGTATGACCCAAATCAAATTTCTTATGATTATACAGTGTGAAATGAAGTGAAAGTCACTCAGTCATGTCCAACTTTTTGCAACCCCATGGAATTCTCTAGGCCAGCATACTGGAGTGGGTAGCCTCTCTCTTCTCCGGGGATCTTCCCAACCCAGGGAAAGAACCCAGGTCTCCTGCATTGCAGGAGGATTCTTTACCAGCTGAGCTACAAGGGAAGCCCAAGAATACTGGAGTGGGTAGCCTATCCCTTCTCCAGCAGATCTTCCCAACCCAGGAATTGAGCCGGGGTCTCCTGCAGGTGAATTCTTTACCAACTGAGCCATCAGGGAAGCCCTGATTATACTGTGGAAGTCACAGATAGATTCAAGGGATTAGATCTGATAGAGTGCCTGAAGAACTATGGTCAGGGGTTTATAACAGTGTACAGGAGGAAGTAACCAAAATCATCCCCAAGAATAATAAATGCAAAAAGGCAAGATGGTTCTCTGATGAGGCCTTACAAATAGCTGAGAAAAGAAGAGAAGCAAAAGGCAAAGGAGAGAGGCAAAGATATAACCAACTGAATGCAGAGTTCCAAATAAGAGCAAGGAGAGGTAAGAAAGCCTTCTGAAGTGAACAATGCAAAGAAATAGAGGAAAACAATAGAATTGGAAAGACTATCGATCTCTTTAAGAAAATAGGAGATACTTAGGGAACATTAAAAAAAAAACATGAAAACAGAGATAAAGGATTTAGGGGTGGAGACCTTTTCTGGGGAGGGAGTCATGAAGGAGGAGAA